>NC_064644.1:447495857-448120857 GCF_023864345.2 Schistocerca serialis cubense
CTAGCATTGTACTAAAATTCATTGTTTCGAAGTCTGAACCTAGCTGGAATGAAATACAGGAAAGGAAATCCTTCATAAGCGATATTACCTGGCTACCAAAGGAATGTAATATATTTAATGTTGTTAATCTGGCAGTTAGTCGTTGCCAGTAGTAGTAAATCGACGATATTACCTTACATATTGCTGCTTTTCAAAAGGAGGAAATATTTGCCATATGCGTTTCACGTAATGTATTGATGCATCTTCAGAGGCCTAAAATAAACACATATTTTCACACAAATACAACAGTTTCGGCGTTCACGTTACGCCGTGTAACATGTACGAATTTTTTAATAAATGTAATAATAGGGAAGCATTATATGAACATAGGGAAAAGTCACATAAACGTGTATTGGACATCACACAGTAAAGGATTACGTATTTAAAAACCTGCAAATGCTAGATTTCAGCTCTGAGTTGTACTTTAAAGCAGTTGGTCAAGGACCTTCGGAGACCAACGATTTTGAAGAGATCAATATTAACATTCTTATGAGGTTTCCCCTTTTATTATACATATATTGTCGATCGCAGGCCAGTAAGTATATTAACACTTGAGTACTCGAATGCAACGTTGCGTCAAAATTTCAAAGCAATTCACCAAGAATTTTCGGAGATTTGAGCTTTTGAAGAAACCGATATCTACATTTTTACTTATACAAAAACCGAACAAGTTTGTAATCGCATATATCTAAATGTTTTGGCCGACTGTTCTGAAATTTCCACACAACGTTCCACTGATACACGCATATGTTCTTATTTACCAATTTTTAAATGGATATGATACATAAATTTATAAAAGTTTAATAGTAGGGAAATATTCTTATAAAATCTCTAAAAGTTACATATACATATATTATATACATCATATAATAAATAATTAGGCAGCTAAAAGTACGCATATATTAGAATTCAACGTTTTATCAAAATTTGAAAGCTGTTTGTCAAGAACTTTCGGAGTCTAACGACTTTCAACAGACAAATATTAACATTCTCATAACGTTTCTACTTTTATTACATATATATCACATGTAATCCAGATGGGAGTTCAGTTGGTATAAGACATACTTGAGTATTCGAATGGAACGTTGTGTCGAAATTTCGAAGCAATCCGTGAAGAACGTGCGGAGATTTCAGATCTTGAAGAAACCGACATAGTCATCTTACCTATATATAGAAACAAGTTCCTAAACCCAAATCTCCAAAAGTCTATGACCGATTGCCTTGGAATTTTCGCACAACATTCTGTTGGTATAGGTGCAGGTTTTTATTACCAATTTTTAAATACACATGATACATAAACTCATATAATAGGCAAACGTAATTAAAACATCAAAAAGGTTACGTCTTATTATACAACACATATTAAAGAATCAGGTACCTAAAAACATGCCATAATTAGAATTCAGATTTTTACCTTTATTTCAAAGTAATCGTTCAAGAACTTACGGAGATTAACGATTTTGAACAGCCCACCATTTACCACTTTATTCTTTTATTACATATATATGAGATGGCGTTCTAGCATGTGTATAAAACATATAAATATTCAAATGCAATGTTGTGCCAAAATTTCAAAGCAATCTGTGAAGATCTTTCGGAGATTTGAGATTTTGCCTAAAATATAAATTGCGTTGCATTTATTCAGTTGTATACAGGCATAACTTAAAAAGCGTTCCATGTACACATGTGTGAATTTCAGCGTCCCTCCCAGAACTACTGACTTCCCCCACCCCCGCCTTTCTCTCTCTATCTCTCTGCACCACTTCTGCGACGTGAGGGCCCACACCCCGTTATACCCACTCAGAGAGCGCAGCCAGAATTTCCGGCCCGGGAGTTCTCGCAGACGACGGGAGTTGGGTGTCACATCCGCCCGGCTGTGTGCCAAAGGCAGTTAGCGCCGGCAACGACGTCGGGCGCGCACGAAAGCGTGAAGCCGCGTTTAGTGGCGCCAGTGAACGCTGATTTCTCCCCCGTGTGACACCTACTCTGCCGCTGCCGCACAATATTGCGCAATCGATTTCACGTCTTCGTCCCTCTCAACATTTACTGCGGCCGCTTAAAGGTGATGCGACCGTAGGAAAAGCCGTTGGCGGCAACTATCGCCTCGTGCGATCGTATCACATTCCAACGAGTCGCCTCCGTGAGACTCGTGCCAATGTAAGCAATTTATCGCGATCACAGATTGCCTGAGAGACAAAAGATTTGGTCGTATCTCACTGTCGGGCGCCAGTAGATAATACACTGACGAAAATGGAAAATGTTATACAGGGTGTCCACAAATTCCCGGTATCATTTCAGAAAATCGTATCTTAGAAATTATTACAGACTAGCTAAGCGCTCGCTGCTTCGGTTGCTTTACCTTGTGGTTTGTACTTTTTTTATTTAATCTTTTTTGTGATGTTATGACCATTGCTCATGAGTAAATCAACACACTGAGCTAACATTGTAATACAATGTAATAATTTTCGTAGTTCTAGCTTCAAAATTGCGTTAGAGTTAGATGTTTTCAAAACGTATTCCATCCCCTATTTCACCCCATTAGGGACGGAATTTCGAAAAATCTCTTTCTGAACGATGCCTACAGTGTAAGATCAACACCCTCTCCTAATTTAGTGGTTTGGGCTGGTCGATGATTAGTTAGTGAATCAGAGTCCCTTATTCACCACTTTAGAGACAGAATTTTCAAAAATGATGAAATACGTTATTTTCTTATTTGTGTCTGACGAACCAAATACGAATTCCTATTGTCCTAGCTTCTAAACTTACTTTGTAGCGACATATTTTGAAACCACCTTTTATCTCCTATATTACCCCATTAGGGGCGGAATGTCAAAAAAAAGGTGTTCTTAAATGAAGGCCACAGCATATGGTCAACATCGACACCAAATTTGCAGCCGGCCGCGGTGGTCTAGCGGTTCTAGGCGCTCAGTCCGGAATCGCGTGACTGCTACGGCCGCAGGTTCGAGTCCTGCCTCGGGCATGGATGTGTGTGATGTCTTTGGGTTGGTTGGGTTTAAATGGTTCTACGTTCTAGGGGACTGATGACCACAGATGTTGAGTCCCATAGTACTCAGAGCCATTGAACCAAATTTGCAGTTTTTATCCGTAGCGAATTGGGTGTCTGGGCGATGATGAGTCATCCATGATGTCAGAATTTCAATTTTGATTCTATTCATCACTAGTAGGACATTAAGGTGATATTCGAGTTGTGTACTTGTAATGGTTAATTCATTCGTGCACGCAGGTTAGCAATGTCACTGAATGGTGTGAGCCCACAAAGAGGAGTTTAATGGCGTGACGTCGGATGAGGATGGGGGCTATGGTAAGGGATGGGACACTCATGACACATTCACCTCTCAGAAAGAACGCTATGTGATCAGAAGTATCCGGACACCTGGCTCAAATTGACTTAGGAGTTCGTGGCGCCCTCCATCGATAATGCTGGAATTCAATATAGTGTTGGCCCACCCTTAGCCCAGGGGACAGCTTCCACTCTCGAATGCATATGATCAGTCAGGTACTGGAAAATATCTTGGGGAATGGCAGTCCATTCCTCATGGAGTGCTGCATGAGGAGAGTTACCGATGTCGGTAGGTGAGGCCAGGCACGAGGGGTGCGCTCGAAAGCATCCCACAGGTGTTCTATAGGATTCAGCTCAGGTCTCTGTGCAGTCCAGTCCATTACAGGGATGTTTTTGTTGTGCAACCACTCCGTCATAGGTCGTGCATTACGAACAGATGCTCCATTGTGTTGAAAGATGCCATCGCCATCCCCGAAATGCTCTTCAACAGTGGGGAGCAAGAAAGTGCTTGAAACATCAATGCAGGCCTGTGCTGTGATAGTGCCACGCAAAACAAGGTAACAAGGTGTGCAAGACCCCTCCATGAAAAACACGACCATACCATAACACAACGGCCTTCGAATTTTACTGTTGGTACTACATGCGCGACCGCTAAGGTCGCAGATTCGAATCCTGCCTCGGGCATGGATGTGTGTGATGTCCTTAGGTTAGTTAGGTTTAAGTAGTTCTAAGTTCTAGGGGACTGATGACATCAGAAGTTAAGTCCCATAGTGTTCAGAGCCATTTGAACCATTTGAAGTGCACAAGCTGGTAGTAAACGTTCACCGGGCATTTCCCGTACCCACACCCTGCCATCGAATCGCCACATTGTGTACCGTGATCCGTCACTACACACAACCTTTCTCCACTGTTCAGTCGTCCAATGTATACGCTCCTTACACCAGGCAAGGCGTCTTTTGGCATTTACCGGCGTGATGTGTGGCTTATGAGCAGCCTCTCGCCCATGAAATCAAAGTTTTCTCACCTCACTCCTAAGTGTCATAGTACTTGCAGTGGATCCTGATTAAGTGTGGAATTTCAGTGTGATGGTCTAGATAGGTGTCTACCTTTTACACATTACGACCCTCTTCAACTGTTTGCGGTCTCTGTCAGTCAACAGACGAGGTCGGCCTGTACACTTTTCAGCTGCACGTGTCCCTTTACGTTTCCACTTTATTATCACATCGGAAACAGAGGGCCTTGGGATGTTTAGGAGTGTGCAAATCTCGCGTACAGACGTATGACACAAGTGGCGCCAAATCACCTGACTACGTTCGAAGTCCGTGAGTTCTGTGGAGCTCCCCATTCTGCTCTCTCACGATGTCTAATGACTACTGAGGTTGCTGATATGGAGTACCTTGCATTAGGTGGCAAAACAATGAACCTAATATGAAAAACGTATGTTTTTGGAGGTGTTCTGAGTAGTTTTGATCACATAGTGTACTATCCACAGAAGGTATATCCAAAATACAAGATTGTGATTAATGATTTAATATTCGTAATCACTGGTGCACGTTAAGTTTTAATAAAAATTTGAAAGCATAGATCCGTCTTTCTGGCACCCAGTCCTCGCTTCGTATTTGCGTTCTGGTACAGTGCAGTGGATCTTACTTCCTGAAATTCAATTAATGACCGATGACTGGCTGCTCTGAAATTCAGCTTGCAGTCTGCCAACACAAATACAGACATTAGAACATTCTTGCATACACCACCAAATAACCCACAAGTCGCTACAACAATAACAACTATCAACACAATCATACACAACAAAATAAATGACAATACAATTATGGAAGAGTTACAACTACTGGTTTATATAGGAGCGCTCACTACACTAAATATACACACTAGGCAGAGATCAGAACCAACCAACACACAGAAGAAACCCACAAAACCAGCATGGCAACACAGGCTACAGATGAGAATAGAGAAACTGAGAAAAGACATTGGACAGCTAACACAATTTATAAGAAATGAAGTATCAGATTAAAAACGAAAAAGGTTAGGTAAAATCTCACAACAAGAAGCGATAGAGCATTTAGATGAAAAGATTCAGAAATTACAAGCATTGGCCAAATGACATAGAAGATAGAAAAAAGTGAAAATACAAGGAAACAAAACCAAACATTCAACACAAACTAAAAGAAATTTTACCAGACACTAGATAACTCACACATTGAAATAGACAATCCACCAAACATAACTGACATGGAACACTTCTGGAGCAACATACGGTGAAACCTGATACAGCGTAACAGGCATGAACGGTGGATACAAGCAGAAACACATACAAGATGATACCACAAATGCCTGAAGTGATAATTTAGCAACATGAAGTCACCCAAGCAACTAATTCTACCCACAATTGGAAACCCCTGGAAAAGATAAAATAGTATATTTCTGGTTAAAGAAGTTCACCTCAGCACATTCACATCTAACTATATTATTTAACAATTACATTGCAGACCCATACACATTCCGTAATACACTTGCACATGGAATAACTTATCTGAAACCTAAAGATGAAGCAGACACAGCAAACCCAGCTAAATATCGCCCCATAACATGCCTATCAACAATATGCAAAATATTAACTTCAGTCATTACACAGAAATTAATGACATATACAACACAGAACAAAATTGTAAATGAAGAACAAAAAGGCTGTTGCTAAGGAGCACGAGGATGTAAAGAGCAACTGATAATAGATGCAGAGGTGACATTCCAAGCTAAAACTAAACAAACGTCGCTACACTACGCATACATTGACTACCAAAAAGCTTTTGATAGTGTACCCCACTCATGGTTACTACAAGTATTGGAAATATACAAAGCAGATCCTGAATTGATAAAGTTCCTAAACATAGTAATGAAAAATTGGAAAACCTCACATAATATCCAAACAAATTCAAATAATATCACATCACAGCCAATACAGGTTAAGTGTGGAATATACCAAGCAGACTCATTAAGTCCTTTCTGGTTCTGCCTTGCTTTGAACCCACTATTCAACATGCTAAATAATACAAATTGTGGATACAATATTATTGGACATACCAACACAAAATCACACATTTGCTATACATGGATGATGTAAAACTAATGGCAGCAACAAATCAGCAACTCAACCAATTACTAAAAATAACAGAAGTATTCAGCAATGATATATATATGGCTTTTGGAACAGACAAATGTAAGAAAAATAGCATAGTCAAGAGAAAACACACTAAACAAGGAGATTCCATATTGGATAAGCACAGAAACTGCATAGCGGCGATAAAAAAACAGGTGCCTATAAATATATAGGATACAAACAAAAAATAGGAATAGATAATACAAATATTAAAGAAGAACTAAAAGAAAAATATAGACAAAGACTAACGAAAATACTGAAAACAGAATTGACAGCAAGAAACAAGACAAAAGCTATAAATAATTATGCTATACCAATATTGACCTACTCATTTGGAGTAGTGAAATGGAGTAACACAGACCTAGAAGCACTCAATACACTTACACGATCACAATGCCACAGATATAGAGTATATCACATACATTCAGCAACAGAAAGATTCACATTAGGCAAAAAGGAAGGAGGAAGGGGATTTATCGACATAAAAACCTACCTTATGGACAGGTAGACAATTTAAGAAAATTCTTTATAGAACAAGCAGAAATTAGGAAAATACACAAAGAAATCACTCATATAAATACATTGGCTACACCACAGCAATTTCATAGCCGCTTCTACAACCCTTTAGATCACATAACATCAACAGTTACAAAGAAAGTAAATTGGAAAAAGAAAACACTACACGGCAAGCCCCCGTATCATCTAACACAGTCACACATCGATCAAGGCGCATCCAACACATGGCTAACAAAAGGCAATATATACAGTGAGACGGAAGGATTCGTGATTGCAATACAGGATCAAACAATAAACACCAGATATTACAGCAAGCATATTATTAAAGATCCCAATACAACAACAGATAAAGGCAGACTTTGCAAACAACAAATAGAAACAGTAGATCACATCACAAGCGGATGTACAATACTAGCAAATACAGAATACCCCAGAAGACATGACAATGTAGCAAAAATAATACATCAACAACTTGCCATACAATATAAACTAATAAAACAACACGTTCCCACACACAAGTATGCATCACAAAATGTACTGGAGAATGATGAATACAAATTATCCTGGAATAGAACCATTTTAACAGATAACAACACCACATAACAAACCTGACATCATACTCACCAATAAAAAGAAGAAATTAACAGAACTAATCGAAATATACATACCCAATACAACAAATATACAGAAGAAAACAGAAGAAACTACTGAAAAATAAATTCAACTGGCTGAGGAAGTCAAGGACATGTGGCATCTAGATAAAGTTGACTTTATACCAATTATACTATCAACTACAGGAGTCATAACACACAAGATCCACCAATACATCAACGCAATACAGCTACATCCAAACTTATGTATACAACTACAGAAATCTGTAATTATTGATACATGTTCAATTACCTGAAAGTTCCTAAATGCAATGTAACATATACCGTACAGTTAAAAGGAAGTCACGCTTGATCAAGGTCCGCATCACTTTTCATTTTTAACCAGACATAACATCTGAGAAATGACTTAATAATAATAATATTTGCTTGACGTGATGCTTTTGCCTGCAAATTGCTAATGTCTTGACTCGTGTTTGTATGTAGTTATACAAGTTCAAAAATGGTTCAAATGGCTCTGGGCACAATAGGACTTAACATCTGAGGTCATCAGTCCCCTACAACGTAAAACTACTTAAACCTAACTAACCTAAGGACATTACACACTTCCATCTCCGAGGCAGAATTGGAACCTCCGACCGTAGCGGTCACGCGGTTCCAGACTGAAGCGCCTAGAACCGCTCGGACACCGCAACCGGCACTTATACAAGTATTCTGTGTTCTTGAGTTAATTTCTTTCTTAAAGATAATTGATTCTTCCACATTAATTGTTATCCTTTGCTGTTAAGAGAATGCTAGAGACAATAAACTGCACTCAGTGGAACATGTTTTAATTTGCCCAGCACCTTCCTCTTCCCAATCAGGTTCCCACCACTTCAGGTAACTACTCATACTATGATTCCAAGTTAAGCAGAGAGATAGGACTCAAGGTCGCTGTTCTCTGTGCTCCGTCTGATTACAGACAGCATTCTCTCCTAATCACAGCTCGTAATACGTTTCCCAGGAACTCTCTATCTTGGGGATGTTAACCTCTAATCCTCCCACCTGGCATACAACCTTAAAAACTTCATTCCTCATCTTCGTGAATGGCAATTTATCTGCTGCTGAAATAGTTAGAAACTAGAGTAAATGTTTGTACAGATACATCCAGTGATAGTTTCCGTATATCGAGAAACGTTTTAGAATTGAGAACGATGTTTCTCGTGATGAACGTCTTTTATAAGATGCTGTCAGTTTTGTGCCGAGTCGAATATGAGTAAATACATTACAGGCTGCTAGAAAACCGACAGCTTTTAATACGAGTGAAGATGTGATGCAATACACAGTAATTTTACTACCTAAAAATTTCATATATAGGGCCAACAAAACCAAAAACCACAATCGAAGTTATACCTTTTACTTACTTTTCTACATAGTCACCAACGTTCTTGCCACATTTCTCCAACGTTGAATTCAGTTTGAATTTGCACTGTTCATAGACGTCCGTGGGGTTGTAGTACAGCGATAGGCGAACTGCTGATTTCTCTTACACATTTGACGCAAAGAGCTGGCTGGCCAGGAATTTCTTCATGGGACCAAACAGATCAAAGTCCGATGGTGCCAAGTCCGGACTGTATAGTGGATGCTTGAGCACGTCCTACCTAAATCTCGTGATTTCCTTAAGAAAAGGAACAGCAACACGAGAGCGAGCATTGCTATGAAGATGTCTGGCGCTGTCAGCATTACCGTTACAGCGTTTGCCACGAAGGGTATGACGAACCGTACTGTAACCACCACTAATACACTATGCATTTCCCAGAACACTGTCACAAGCACTTTTCCAGCAGACTGAGTCACAATGATTTTCTTTTTTTGTAGGGGAGGAACCAGCATATTTCCGCTCCACAGAGGTTTCGGGCGTGTAGTTGTAAAATAGCAGTCGATTTTTGCACAACAATATCGTTATGCCTAAATCTGATTAGACTCCCCTAAAATATTTATTTGACTCCAACACCTGACAGGTAACAATGTCATTCGTGAAAAGCGTTCGACTGCGACACATAAACTAGTACTAGCTAAATAAACGACCTATAACATGTGAATGCAATGGATAATGCACAACCTAATATTACTTTTGTCTGTGTTTGTGACTGAATTCAAGAGAATATGCTGTTTTCTGTCTGTCATGACCATGACCAACCTTTATTAGATACGATACAAGACGTAACAGGTGATGCTGATAGAATTAGTATAGGGAGTGAGATAGTAACAGCAGGCGATTATATGTACTATTTGGGCATGAAAGTAATTGACGATGGCTGAAGTACCCACCCGAGTTTTTCCTTACTTTTTAATGTGTGTGAAACCTTATGGGACTTAACTGCTAAGGTCATCAGTCCTTAAGCTTACACACTACTTAACCTAAATTATCCTAAGTAAAAACACACACACCCATGCCCGAGGGAGGACTCGAACCTCCGCCAGGACCAGCCGCACAGTCCACGACTGTGGCGCCCTAGACCACTAGACTAATCGCGCGCGGCTTTCCTTAGTTTGCCTGTGGAACACTCTCATGACATGTACTGAAGTGACAGAAGTCATTAGATGCCTCCTAATATCGCGTCAAACCTCCTTTTGCTCCGCGTTGTGCTCAAACTAGACGTGGCATGGACTTAGCCAAGTTTCTGTAAGTCCCCTGCAGAAAAACTGAGCTATGCTGCGTCTATATCCGTCAATAAGATGCGAGATGTTGGGATTCAGAAGTCATTTGTGGAAACTTTAATTCTAAAGAATCCACATGGGTCATGATCACGCAGTTAACCGCACCCCCCCCTTTTCTACCTACCGCCATAACTATAGCGAAAGGATCAACACACTTACGTGGAAACCACTAGTAAAGTGACCCTGTAAATGATAGTAGCAAAGAGTTACAAACGCGGGACAATTTAGTTAGTTAATGATGTAGTTATTAATCAGAATGTCAGGAAACGGCAGGTACAAACCGACTACTGCGTAACAAGCAGTTTCAAGTATAACAAAATGATTCATTGTGTAAAAGATATGGAAAAATATACTATGCTTCACAATAAATCTTCACACTAAGAGCATAACGTATGGAATCTTAAATACCGAGTTGGCCACTTACATGAATTGGCTCCTACTCTCAAATAATTACAAAAGTGTGCAACCTCTTGAGTCAGCACATTAAATAATACACCCCTACTATCTAACAGTATGAAGATCGGTAGTCAGAACTCCAATTAAAAAAAACAGAAAACTTTGTTGATACTAACGACACCGAGAACTCATGCTGCTGAAAGCCTCAGTGCAAAACTTTTTATAGTCCCTACAATGCCGGAGCAGCCAAAATAATTTACCACAAACGTCTTTTGCAATACGGAGTCGGCTAGATCCAGAGTGACCTCTCTAATACATACTACGCTCACATTTACGATATTGAGCCATCTGCGATCCCCATCACTGTCGAAAGTTCCCACTCCAAGGAAACCGCGTGAACAATCACCAATCATAAGATGCAAGATGCAATGAAAAATCCCACGAAACTAGCGAGCGACATTTATCTATCCAATAGGACCTTGTCCCGTCAATTTGAGGACGAGGCTCTCTGATGCAACAGAGCGTCATCGTGAGCTGCTCAGTCGATTTCTTACATCCACGCCGTAGCCGAAAAATAGTCCCACCCATCGCTACGCTCATAAGATCAGAACTTTATTGAACTTCCGGCGCCAAAGAGTCGCACACTGCGGGTCGTCTATCGTCCGCTTGTGGCAACATTAAAATACATTGCTCGCTGGTGGTGAAGGCCAAGTTGCGCCGAAACGCCAGACTATCATAAATCGATTACATCAGCGTCAGATCGTCGATTTCCTAGTCGCTCCACACAGAGACAATAGGCAAGAATGTAGCTTTGTTCGCAAGGGCAGAGGGACGGGGTAGCCAATGTAGTCCATGGATCCTAAAGAAAGAATTCGCAGGAAGGCCACCCGGGAGTCAGTCCGCCTCTGCCGTAACTGGCCCTTGCAGGAATCCTGGTTCTGCCGCACACCATCTATAAATGAAGGCTAACAGAGCCGCAAAGAAATAATGCAGGGTTCCACACCAAGGATGATTAGAGTTCTCAGTGCGACTTGGATTACCCATATTGAGCTTCATCGGCCTTCTTGCATAGATACATAGTAAAACAATTATAAAGATGACAAAAATGAGAGAGAACAGCCCAACAAGACATGCAAAAGGTATGTCACCTTTCAAACTGCGAAAGGATTGCCGGTGTAAAATTTTGTTCGCGAACCGGGCTCTCGATTACGTCCCTTATATGTTATATGGGATTAATTTTGGGCGATCTGGGGGGCCATATCATTCGCTCGAATTATCCATGATGATCGTCAAACAAATCGTGAACAACTGAAGCTCAGTGACATGGCGCATTGTAGTCCATAAACATCCCATGGTCCTTTGGGAACATGAAGCCCACGAACGGCTGTAAATGAACTTAAAATAACAGAAGATAACGATTTACAATCAATGTTTGGTCCAGTTGGATCAGAGGACTCAGGCCATTCCATGTAAAGATAACCCACACCGTTATGGAGCTGCCACCAGTTTGCACAGTGCCTTGCTGTCAACTTGCGTCCATAGCTTCAGGGTTCTGTGACAGATTAGAACACTACCATGAGCTGTTACCAACTGAAAGCAGCACTTATCAAACCAGGCCACGATTTTCCTGTTATCCAGAGTCCAATCGGTGTTGTCACGATCCTAGAAGAGGCGCTGCAGGCGATATGATGCTGTTAGCAAAGGCACTCGTGTCCGTCGTCTGCTGCCTTAACCCGTTAACGCCATGTTACGTTGCACTGTCCTAAATAATATATTTTCGTACATCCCACATTAATTTCTGCGGTTATTTCCGGCAGTGTTGGTCCTCTGTTAGTGCTGACAACACCACAGAAGCCCCGCAGTTCTCAGTCTTTAGGTGAAGGCCGTCGGGCACTGTGTTGTCCACGGTGAGACGTAATGCCAGAAATCTGGTACTCTCTGCATATTCTTGACACTGTGTGCCTCGTAATACTGAATTCCCTAACAATTTCCGAAATGGAAGATCCCATGCGTCTAGTTCCTACTACAATTCTATGTTCAGAGTCTGTTAATTTCCGTCTTCTACCCATAATCACATCGGAATCCTTTCCACATGAATCACCTAAGTATTAATGAGAAATCCGCCAATGCACTGCTCTTTTGAACATTTTGTACGCGATACTGCTGCCATCTGTATACGTGCTTATTGCTATCCCATGACTTTCGCCCCCTCTCATAGGTAATATCAACATTTATGTAATGCAATTTGGTAACTCCATGAAATTATCTCTTAAGGTGTACGTCCAACGTGACCAACAGGAATTGGCATCAAACATGTAATGATAATAGGCTAAGCTATGAGACAGAGATGAATTACATGCATAAAATGTGATACTATGTGGAACGGATATTCTCGGTATGTCCCTCACCCATGGGACTCGTACAGCAGTTGCTTACTGAAAGAAAATACATTCATGTTCCCGTGTTTGCAATATACGTCGGTGGCTTGACGAGCTGCAGGTATTCTAGAATGTGACATGGGAAACGGCAATGTGGCTGAAACGGAAAATTATGCGTCGACTGAGGGTATACACACACATCAAAGGAAGTTTTACATCATCCCGTTTCCAACAACTGCTGAAGATAGTTATTGACTGCGGATATTGTATCACAGACACAGTGCCTTTGAATGTCCAGAGATGTCACTAAACCCGTCCAAAGATGTAAACAACAATGCATGACCAGCGTCTATTAGACGGAGGGGGTCCGACAGCCGATCACTTCCAGTCATTCCACCAGGAAGGAGGTACACGGCTTGTATTCTCTGTAGTTCAACCACGCCTAGACGATCCATACCGCGGTTAGATCGCGTCCGCATTGTTACATTGTGCCAGGAAGGGCTCTCAACAAGGTAAGTGTCCAGGCGTCTCAGTGTGAACCAAAACGAGGTTATTGGGACATGGAGGACATACAGAGAGACCGGAAATGTCTATGACATGCCCCGCTCAGGTTGGCCAAGGGCTACTACTGCAGTGGATGACCGCTACCTACCGATTTTGGCTCGGAGGAACCCTGACAGCAACGCCACCATGTTGAATAATGCTTCTCGCGCAGCCACAGGACGTCGTGTTACGACTGAAACTGCGTGCAATAGGCTGCATGATGCGCAACTTCATTCCCGACGTCCATGGCAAGGTCCATCTTTGCAACCACGCAATGTGTGGTTTTCATGAGCAATAAGAAGGCCGGAAAAGATGTTTTTGTTTATCCCTATTCCAAATTTCTGCACGGGTTCCGGAACTCTCCGAACCGATATGATGCCATTTTCCCCCTTTTTTTTGAAGTGTGTGCAATGTGTTTGTTTTAACTTGAAAGAACTACATATGTCAGAAAAGACGCACGGTGCGAGAAAAATGTTGTAGATGAAAAGTTAATTATAGTAAACAGGGCATCTGTCAGCTCTGTAACTGGCCACCTCCTAACTAATCCTCCTACGTGGGCGGGGTCAACTTTGTATTTGAAATGGGAACCATCCCTTTTTTTGCACTATCGGTTTCTACGCCAAAGAATGCATACGGCTTAAGTAAACCGTTGTTTTCCATTCGTTGTAGATGGGACTGTAATCAAAAATAACAAGTTGGCCTGTTGTTGCCGTTAAGAAGTGACACATTTGATTTTACACTTCATATAGTATGTAAATGCAAAGCTTTCCTTTCTAAGGTTGGTATAATGTTTGAAATTTATTTTAGTGTAGCAAATTTGACTGTACAGTACAATATGGATATCCGTTTCAGAGTATGTTTAGAAACTACAAATAATGTGATCCAGGATCGACGTAGATGTAATAGTTTTCTGTTCATTATCACTTTATAGACATTTTACCTCTCTATAACGGCTGCGATATGTATTCCGCCAGTAGGCAGATAGCGGTCAGCGTAAGAGGTACGGTGGTTGGATGGAAATGCACGGCAAAACCATTCCACCTTATAATCAACCCCGTAGGTAACATAAAGCTATGTTATCATATAAGTAGTTTATCTGCCGGAAATAATCGCTGTCTATACATATCATTTGTGCTTTACAATCACGTTTGCAACAGTCAACTAATGTTTATACATCATTACGAACCGTTAGAAAATAGGTATACATTTACATCGTAAATTAAATATAGAATCAAATGTGTAGCAATTAATCACGCCATCTACCACGAATGGGAAACAATGGTTTGGCGACTTAAGTTTATTTGGTGCCAAATTCGGATTTAATTTACTTTCCTCTCCCCCCTTCCCTCACTCGCTACTGCCATCTTCCTCTCTTTATGTGTTGGTATCTGTGTTTGTTTGTTTAGCTATTTGCAACAACTCTCCTATAAAAATCCATTAATGTATTATGTAATATGCCATTGTTTACTGTACTATAGTTGTATGAAACTTGTTTTCCTCCTGCTAACGTCTTCGTTTGTGGATGTTTTATTCTACTGGAAGTTAATGGTACAACAGGCTGTGTCAGGATTTTAGTATTTTTAAATTCGTTACCAATTTAGTTGGGTGATGGTAGTGTGCTGTATGGTAGGTAACAAATATGCTATTTATTATAGCTCTGAGATGTTCTAAATATCTTGTTTTAAAGTTACTGTATACTCCACTGATTAAACAGTACACATTTAAGTAAACTGAAATTCGCATAGAAGCTAAGCACAATAAAGCCAATAGCAGTGGGAAAGGAATCAACGAACGAGATGTACACAATACCCGTCACAACAACATAAAATAACACAACACACTGACAATGACCACAACTATGGCACAGCAGAGATACAACTCACAAACAAAAGAAACGGCACACACCCTCCTACAATAATAAAATAGTTCACAGAATACTTTAAAGAAACAGGGACTTCTAATAAGATACAGGACAGACAATCCAAATAAAGCTCAGAACACAGGAACATCCAGAGATAAATTTAAAAGGTCAGGCATCTATGACCTTATATGCAACACTTGTCAGTCAGTATACAGGGAGCAAATACGCAAATTATTCAGTACACTCATAGTTCTAAAATTTGATAACTGCCATAGCACATTTCATCTGGTAAGGGCGACAACCAACACCCATCTAAATTGCAAACATATTTAAAAGTACTATAATAGGGCCACCTTATAACAAAAATTCACAATAGAAGGAAATGTGTGGTACCGTGATAAAATACCAAACAGTAGCACCATGCGTCATGAACCTATAGTACAAACTACCGTGAACTACGACAACTTTGACACTAAAAATATGGCTAGTGATCAAGTGACTACACATGTTGGAATATTTCTCCCCATTGCTATTTCGATCAGCAGTAGTATAAATGGTGTTTATACACAAATAACAGAAACCAATACCGTAGATTGTGTAGACATCATTGTTGAAGAACACCAGCACAATTGACAACATGACTTCAATGTCTCACCCTTCAGTTGGCTACGATTAGCCACATGATAATCCACTTCACATAAAAGCTGTACAGACCTTACTGAACGGAAACTGTCATTTTGGTACAAGATTTCCCGAATATTATACGTACATCAACCAACGGTCAAAGTAATTCAATATGCGTTTGCCCATATTTCGTAGAATTTTAATGAGCACTACTATCATAATAGTAGTTTCGTGTCAATTCCATTAAGGGTAGGAAGCGAAGCATATCCGTCATTAGAATACACACAGATAATATTAAGAGAGCAGGAGACAGTAAATTCAGGTACTGGTTAACTTCTACATCTACATCATGCAAATCGCCGTGAAGTCCATAGGAGACAGTACGTACAATTGTACCAGTTATTAGGGTTCCTTCCTTTTTTGCTTCACATATGGAGCTGGGTAAGAATGATTATTTAAATGCCTCTGTGCGTGTAATAATTATTCTAGTCTCATCCTCATGATCCCTACGTGAGTTATACATAGAGAGTTGTCACATATTCTTAGAGTAATCGTTTTAAGCCTGTTAACATACTTTGTGGGGATAGCTTACGTCTTTGTTCCAATGTCTTCCAATTCAGTTCCTTCAGTACCTCTGAGGCACTCTCCCATGGTTTAAACAAACCTGCGACCATTCGTACTGCCCTTCTCTGTAAATGATCTATATCTGCTTTTACTCCTACGTGATATGTGTACCATAAACTTGAGCAATATTCTAGAACTGGTCGCACGAGTGATTTGCAAGCAATCTCCTTAGTAGACTGAGTTCACTTCCCCAGTATTCTACCAATAAACCGAAGTGTACCACATGTTTTACCCATGACTGAACCTATGTGATTATTCCACTTCATCTCCCCACATAGTGGTACACCCAGGTACGCATATGAGTTGGCCAATTACAACAGTGACTCGTTGATAACATAGTCATAGGATACTACGTATTTTTCGTTTTGTGAAGTGCCAAATTTTGCATTTCTGAGCATTTGGAGCAAGCTACCAGTCCCTGCACCACGTTGGAATCATACCAAGATCTGAGTGAATATTTATGCAGCTTCTTTCAATTTTTTCTTCATGATATATAACTGCGTCCTTAATATTGACTGCAAGATCATTTATACACAGTATGGACAGCAAGGTTTGGAACACAGTTCCTGTGGCTCGCCCTAAGCTACTTCTCTTAATATGAATCCCCGTCCAGGATAACATGCTGTGTCCTCCATACCAAAAAGTCCTCAGTTCAGTCACAAATTTCACTTGATAGCTCATACACCGTGTTATCAAAAGAATCCAGACACTCCCAAAAATTGACTTCTTTCATATTAGGTGCATTGTGCTGCCACCTACTGTCAGGTAGTCCATATCAGTGACCTCAGTAGTCATCAGACATCGTGAGAGAGCAGAATGGGGCGGTCCATGAAACTCACGGACTTTGAACGTGGTCAGGTGATAGGGTATCACGAGACTTCCACACTCCTTTATATACTTCCAGAATTTCTTTGGGTTCTGTGAGAGATCACTTGACAATATTCATCTGCGGTTGTCATTGCACTCTTGACGACCAAGCGCGTTTCATTTAGCATCTCCCTACCCATAGCCTTACGCTTTGTTTTACGCCCATTATGCAATACTCTCTGTTCCTTCAGATGTTCCTTTACAGTGACAGTACACCATGGAGGCCCCTTCCATTATGAACTGTTCTAATTGGTACATATCTATACAGTGCGTCGTCAACTATTCTTTTAAACTTGAGCTCGAGTATTCTGCATGCCGCTGCCCTGTGTTGAACGTTTTAAGTTCCTCATTGAGATATGACATCATTGAGTTCTTATCTAGTTGATTGAAAATACATATCTTTCTGCTTGGTTTAGTTGTCGTTTGTACTTTGCTAATCATTGTTGCCACAGTTGCGTTATGGTCACAGATACCAGTTTCGATGTGCACATCCTCAAAGACTTCACGTCTATCTGTTGGCATTAGGTCCAACATATATCCGTCATTAGTGGCGTTCCTAACTATTTGTTCTAGGTAGTTTTCAGAGAAGGCATTTAGTAAAGTTTCACATTATGTCTTAACACGCTACCAGTAACAAAACAGGAATTTTCCCAATAAATTGTTGGATGATTAAATCCCCCAAAAATGATTACGGTATGATTGGGGAACTTATGACCAAGGGAACTGATGTTTTGTCTTAAGTTTTCCGTTACACTAAGAGATGAGTCGGGTGGGTGATAGAAGAATTCAGTTTTCATTTTATGTCCATTTCTTATACTGGGTCTTGCCCAAACAATCTCACATGCAGCTTAATTTTCTGCCTCGGTGGATTTGAGTTTCTTGTCTGCTGCGACAAATACATCACCTCCATTTTCCATTTGTCTATTCTTTCTATACATAATTAAATTTTCCCCAAAAGTCTCACTGCTGTTAATTTTAGGTTCCAGTCAGCTCTGCAGAATGCGGTGTCCCATGGGCGAATCTTTCCTACTAGTGTGGCCGTCGGCAACCTATCACTATTCGTTTACATTTGTGGCATCTCCTGTGCAAGTCATTGTTCATGTATGAAATCACAAACCATTCAAAAAAATACATGACGTCACAAGATCCACCCGTTTTACAAGACGTTGCACAGATGAGAAAACCAAATTACCAACTATGAAAATGAAACAAGAAATAACGCTGTATTTTAATGCTCATTAAAACTAAATACGCCAATCAGTATGCAGTGGCTGAGTTCAAAAGTGCCCCAACGATCTGAATTTGGGGCGATGTTAAAGTTAACCAAGCAACGAATATTATTATTTATCAAATTGTGTAAGCTTCACATAAATGCGCAAACTAGCGTCATTTTCAGAGGTATTTAAACACCCTAAATTAAAATGGCGCACAAGCACACACACATACACACATACATACACACACACACACACACACACACACACACACACACACACACACACTCACACGCACGAGCTTGCCCACACACACAAAACACACACATTTCTCTCTCTCTCTCTCTCTCTCTCTCTCTCTCTCTCTCTCTCTGTGTGTGTGTGTGTGTGTGTGTGTGTGTGTGTGTGTGTGTGTATGTGTGTGTTCTATAACCGACTAAAAGTATGAACATGTCGAATACTGTACCGTGCCTCTATGGCCTCATCCCTCTCACTGTTATTTTTATTTTAGGTTATGAAAGTAGAATCACATGCAGAGAGTTGCACGTTTGAGATCCTGACATTGACAAGTTGATCAGAAAGTTCTTTACTCTTCGATTTCTTGATCTGAGTGATGAGGAATGCAGTTTTTCATCTATTTCAGGCAGCATAGAGTAGAGTCGGCAGCAAGTGTAAGATCTCGTCGTAATCAGGTATCAACCACAAAATATTTATTTACTAATACAAAAAAGTCAAGTCTATGTCATTTTCATTCTTAATACTAGTTAGACTGACACTTTTATGCTGCACACTTTTTAAACCAGTCAGCGTCATGCCTGGTGGCAGGTAGAGCTAAATAGAATTTATCACCTTCAGCATCCAGTTAAAGTGGCACTTTATAATTTATGCCACTGTGGAATGTGTGCTAAGACCAGTTCCCACTTACAGTTATAGTAGTAAATCTGTTTCATATATCAATCAAGAACATTTACATACACCATTCAGTATCGTCTATTGTATTCACTGTAGCTATGATAAGGCCTTTGAGAATATAAACTGTACAGATGTTGCATGAAATGGTTCGCTGAACAGCTGTTTGTCAGTGTGAGTGAGCTTTTACAGAAAAAGTCTCGTAAACTTTCCTTCAAGTGTTCAACGGCTATCTCTACAACATTTCGAATAACATCATCATCATCATTATCACCTTCATCATTACACCTTCCTCAGTGAGATCAGTTATTGGCAAAAAACAATGATGAGATTGTTTATTTGCAAACAAAATCTTCATTCGGATTAAATTTGATTAACTATGGACTTACCTTAAATGCTTGTTCTGTAAATATTCTTACAACACTTACGATATAGCATAAGTATTAAATCCACATTATGCTGCTCCTCCTCCACTTCCTCTTTTGTGAGATCTGTTGTAATACAGAAAGATATCATTGACAAACGCACAAATTTTTGAAATTTTCTCCCTCACGCGAAAGGCCAGGTCATACCAGGCCAGTGCACCTTATAAGTATCAGAACAACAAACTGGTAGAGAGCCGATGCTGCCATGTATATCGCACGCTTCGAAAACAATTGCTGCTCCTCAATAGAGCGAGAATTTTGAGTCGTCCGTTTAACAAATTGATCTCTCTTGCAACATAGCATGATGCAGCAAGATAGTGGAAAAGTTCCACAAGAACACATATCAACCCACTGATATCGCAGAAAAGCACCAGGCTTGATCACTTAAGACCACTCTTGTGACACTGAGCTGCAGCGAAGAACAGTGGTAAGCACGGAAAGGAGGAAAGGAGGACACATACAGATTTCTTCGGAGAGACGTAAAGTCGTTGACTCAGATGGCCAGTAATAAATACTCAGGCTTCCAAGCCCATTTACTATTCAGTTACAGTGAGGCAGCTCTGATACAGATCCTGTGATGTGCTGCGTACAGTGGTGCAGATAACATTTACTTCCTTGATTGCCTGCTCTGCCAAACCTGGTCGCTGTACGCTGCAACAGTCTCATCTGATGAAGTAAAGTAATAAGGACGTCTACCTCAGGCGTATTGAAAACCAAACTGATGGTGTTTGTTGAACCATCAACCTGTTGCATTTGTTAAAGGGCGAAGGTAAAACATATATAATGTATTATGAGGCACTTAATATGGTAGAAATATAGCAGAAGCTAGCTGATTGCTTGCATCAGCAATCCCAGAAACAGAATAGCGCCAGATAGTTAAGGGAGAAATTAAATAATGCTGTGGAACAGCCAATGAGTCAGTGGAGTACTTCTTGAACAGAATGTGGAAGGTGCATAATCGTACGAGCTGAGGTGAAGTGCACAGGCCGATGCAGTTAATTTTACTGAAGCTGACAGTAGGACTCTCATTGCCTTCTGTACCGTCGTCTTCAATGCATTCAGTCCCCGCCGATATGTCACGCAAAGTCGGATGGAAAATCTATTTGACCTGGCCATAGCTACTGGTATCACCATACAGTTGGAAGAAATTGATTTTGCTTCGAAAGGGCGAAATGAGCATTTGATATTTACCGGCGAAATGAAATGCCTGAGATAAGGACGTAAGGGATATCTGCGAAAGCAGTGCCATCAACAGAATGATGTTTGTACGGTTGTGTTGTGCATAGAGTACTTTACAGCATGAATAAGAAACATGGGAAAAAAGAAAAAGAAAAGTGCTGTAGATCACCTTTCCAGCGGTAGAAGACAACTGTTTTTTTCTTTCCATTTTTCTCATCATAAGACGTTATAGAAATGCAAAACACACAGGCATGGCCAGAGTAAAACTGCGGTAAAGTGGTGCGCTGATGAGTGATATAACTTGTGATAATGCACGAAAACAGTCTCGTGTTCGAGAAGCTATCACCGGTACCACCACACTCACAACCTGCGTTCTATTCGCCGAAAAGCCGTTAGAAACGTTGCCAGACCAAAAACTAACATTTCTCAACAGCAGCTTCTACCCCGACTTCTTACACACATCGGAGGATCTGATGGCTTCATTAAAATGGGAATTTTCCGCGTCATCCAGCACATCAAGTACTGTAGAGATGGACAACATATAGTATCACGACGCGTCAGATCTGGGTGGCGGACCGAGCGAGGTGGCGCAGTAGTTAACACACTGGACTCGCATTAGTGAGGACGTCGGTTCAAACCCGCTTCCGGCCATCCCGGTTTAGGTTTCCTGTGATTCCCAAAAATTGCTTAAGGCAAATGCAGGGATGGTTCCTTGGAACGGGCACAGCTGACTTCCTTCCCCATCCTCCTCTAATCAAAAGCTACCTATAACTTCGCTGTATGTTCCCCTCCCCCACATCAACCAACCGATCAAAGCAAAGATCCTCTGCGCCCAGTCCAACGACGTGGAAGCAATTCGTGAACACACACTCTAGTGTACTGTGTACTATGGATCCTTGTATGCTGTCACTAACAGTTCGTATGCATGCGAAGTAAAACTACCTATCATCTTGAATCGCCAATGCATCATGTGCCCTCATAGTAGCTAAATTTTACAAATAATTAAAATATTTTTATATTGAGTAAAACTGTAAACTTGTAATAGAGAATGAGGGTGTAAGAGAGACATATAGGTCTCAGAAACAAACGAAGTTTTGGAAATAAGCTTTTACAAACACTTCATAAACAAGAAATTGTACTGCGTGTGGTTATCCTTGTAACATATACAGGCTGAATCATGGAAAACTTTCTTCGCAGATGTTGTGGACATGAAAAGAACTATTGATTTGTGGTTTAAACAGAATGGGGTGGTAACGAGATGCTCATTTTCTTAACCAATAATTAGATTGTAATAAAACTTAGAAAGTCTACTTTTGTGCAAACATACGCTTTTTTAAATGAAACTGTGTCCATTGCCCAGAACAAACTAAGAGTACGGTAACTTAGAATATTAGCGGTGTTTGTACTAGGATTCTAGTGCGAGTTTTTTACGAGATATCGTATTTTGAAAAGTAGCCACACCGACTCTTATACAGTAACTGTGGTAGCACACACTATAGAGTAACACAAGTTCATACATTATTTACGTGGATTCTGACAAGTAACGAGACATTTAACCAACGCAGGATGTGTTCAAAATAGACAATGATCCCCTTTTGGATCTACTTGAGAAAAGGATGGTTACATTGTATCAAACCGTCCTGGATTTGATACTGTGCATCCTGTTATTCTACAGGTCTGAAAGACGAAATGGACCATAAACTGCTACAGTTCCATAGATAATGTTATTCCACATATTTTAAGAGGAGGGGGAATTGTTTCGAATAATCTAAGCCAATATCCATCAAATGAAATACGCCTTTTAAGTGCAGGTAATGGGAAAAACCGGTACTGGGAGACTCTGAGATAAAGAAAGCTAATACTTGAGTGTTTGGATAAAGATTTGCCACGGAGGAAGAATATAGAAATATATATAATCTGCTACTCGACACAGCACCAGCCACTGCCGATGTTCTACGTGTTACAAATTACTTTAATCGCAGTATACAGGATGAATCACCTAACTGATGTGCGCTTTTTACAGAATGGTTTGGTTGTCAGGGGCTCGTACTGTTAGCCAACAAGCGGATTGTGACAACAATTAAAAAGTGTACTTTTTTGTACGAACATACACTTCTTTTAAATGGAACAATGTCTATCGACAATAAAAAACAAAATATTCCATAAACTGGAATATATGTGGTTTTGTTAAAGGAGTCTGGCGCAAGTAGTTTACGAGATTTTAAAAAATTCCACACCGACACTCCTAAAGTACTGCGGAGGCACGCAGTAAGGAACAACAGAAGTACATACAGTAGTTACGTGGTTTTTTATTAGGAACGAGACAAGTGACCATCACAGGTTGTGTTGAGAATGACCACACGCTTCCACTCTGGCATGGAACATCTGTACACGTCCTTGCATTTTAGCGGAGTTGTACGAACACGCTGCAGTAATCCGTCGCTGTATATCATCGAGCATAGTTGTTATCTACATCTACATTCATACTCCACAATCCACCATACAGTGCTTGGTGGAGGGTACCTCGTACCAAAACTAGCAACTTCTCTCCCTGTTCCACTCCAAAACAGAACGAGGGAAAAATGACTGCCTATATGCCTCTGTACGAGCCCTAATCTCTTTTATCTAATCTTTGCGGTCTTTCCGCGAACTATAAGTTGGCGGCAGTAAAATAGTACTGCAGTCAGCCTCAAATTCTGGTTCTCTAAATTTCCTCAGTATCGATTCAGGAAAAGAATGCCTCCATTCCTCCAGAGACATCCACCCGGGTTCCTGAAGCATTTCCGTAACACTCGTGTGATGATCAAACCTACCAGTAACAAATATAGCAGCCTGCCTGAATTGCTTCCATGTCCTCCAAAAATCCGACCTGATAGGAATCCCAAACGCTCGAGCAGTACTCAAGAATAGGTCGTATTAGTGTTTTATAAGCGGTCTCCTTTACAGATGAACCACATCTTCCCAAAATTCTACCAATGAACCGAAGACGACTAACCGCCTTCCCCACAACTGCCATTACATGCTTGTCCCACTTCATATCGCTCTGCATTGTTACGCCCAAATATTTAATCGTCGTGACTGTGTCAAGCGCTACACTACTAATCGAATATTCAAACAATACGGGATTCTTTTTCCTAATCATCTCTATTATATTACACCTATCTATGTTTAGAGTTAGCTGCCATTCTTTACACCAATCACAAATCCTGCCCAAGTCATCTTGTATCCTTCTACAGTCGCTCAACGACGACACCTTCCCGTACGCCACAGCATCATCAGCAAACAGCCGCACATTGCTACCCACCTTACCCAAAAGATCATTTATGTAGATAGAAACCTACAACGGACCCTCCACACTTCCCCGGGGCACTCCATATGATACCCTCACCTCCGATGAACACTCACAATCGAGGACAACGTCCTTGTAGACAGAGTCTTTCAGCTTTCCACACAGAAAAATGTCTGCACGCATCAAATCCGAGCAGTGGACTGACTAAGGTATGGGTCTTCTGCGTTAAATTCGACGATGTAGAAACAATTTGTGAAGATATGCTGTGGTACTTCGTTCACTATGGACTGGACGGCCATAATTTTGATATTATAGGTTCCTACTAGTCTGCAGAAGGACGTCTTCTAGCATGTATGGAATGTGATGTGTTGGCAGGTTGAGATACTTTTGCGCAATCAGGGTTCCGCCCATTTAACACGGTCCTATGAGCTTACGGTTCCGTTTCCAACACCGCACGTTTACACTCCATAGATGCTGACGTTCCACCTGACGAAGGCAATGGCGTTATTGTAAGAACAATAGTGCATGTGTCGATGGTTTACCTGGCCACGATTAATAAATGTGGCTTCGCCAGCGGGGCTGGCTGAGCGGTTCTAGGGGCTACAGTCTGGAACAGCGCGACCGCTACGATCGGGGGGTTCGGATCCTGCCTCGGGCATGGATATGTGTAATGTCCTTAGGTTAGTTAGAGTTCAGTAGTTTTAACTTCTAGGGCACTGATGACCTCAGAAGTTAAATCCCAAAGTACTCAGAGCCATTTGAACCATTTTTTTTGTGGCTTCGTCACTAAACAAGATACACGATGCATCTCGGATTTCCTGTCTTAATAGCCATTTACAGAAGTTAACATGGGTCTCATAATCGTTTCCATTCAGCTCTTGATTGCGAGAGATGTGATACGGACAGAACCTCTGTCGATGGAGGGTGCGTAGGACACGTGCCAGATTCCTGCTATTTGTGTGGTTAATTTCACCCTCTTCAGTCGTCTCTCATTTCCTTCTATTAAGTTGTCTAGGTGTTACACTGCCACTTTCTAGTAACTGGTTGAAGATGTTGATAAATAACTGCCGAGATGGTTGACGTCTGTTGTGATACCTTGCTGCGTACACCGTAAAAGGAACAAACTGCGTACTTCCTACCCTCTCCATACACTATAATCGTGTTAGCTATTTCTGCTATGGTGAATACCATCGTCACGACCTACTCCTTGGACTGTCAAACACTAACTAACTAGCAAGTCGCAATACACTAAACTAACTTACAAGCACACTGTAAGAAAATAATAATATCGTACCCAGCAACTACGCAGGTTCAACAGCACAAAAGTGCCGTAGTGGAGACTTTTCAAAATACGATGTCTCGTAAACGACTAGCACTAGCATCCTGCAACAAATACTACTGGCATTCTAATTTACCCTACTGGTACTGCGGGTAAACCTTTCGTGGTGTAAAGTCGTAACACACGGAACTCTACTGTTCCTATCGTTTCGTCGGGATCTGCGCTTGACACCTTCGGAGGCGTTTCATTTCCGTTGAGTCTTCCGTCTGCGGGTCGGACGTCTCAGAGCGACGTACATACAACAGAAAAAGGGGCGTGGCCGAAGTTACATGCAATAGCAGAGATGATCCTCATCAAACCCAAACCTTAACAATCGATGAAATTACAATGAAATGCAGACCATTAGCTGCTTACAGGCGGGGACAGTTGAAAATGTGTGCCCTGAGCGGGACTCCAACCCGGGACCTACCGTTTACATGGCAGACGCTCTATCCGACTAAGCCATCGAGGACACGGGGGATAGTGTGACTGCAAGGACTTATCTCTGGCACGCTCGCCGTGAGACCCACATTTACTGTCCAGGTACTACATTTGTATTGCCCCTGTGCACTTTACTCATTACTCGTCGCAGTCGAACAGCTGATTCCCATAACAGTTCGGGCAATGAGTGCATCCGCACTGAAGAAGACCATAGGTCTGTAAGCCTTATATATATGAAGATGGTATCTGTTTTTTCTGAAATGCCTGAGAGAACAGATACCAATGGTGATCTTGCAGCTCTCGAAGAATGAAATGACAATGAAATTTAGACCATTAGCTGCTTCGGACATTTACGAAAGAACAGATACCATCTTCATATATTAACAATCGATTGTCGTCTTGCTGACTCACCAGACCTGCTGTCCATACATCGCTAAGTTCTACATCTCCATACATACTCCGCAATCCACCATAAGGTGCGTGGCGGAGGGTACCTCATACCACAGCTAGCTTCTCTCCCTGTTCCACTCCCAAACAGAACGAGGGAAAAATGACTGCCTATATGCCTCTGTACGAGCCCTAATCTCCCTTACCTTACCTTTGTGGTCTTTCCGCGAAATATAAGTTGGCGGCAGTAAAATTGTACTGCCATTAGCCTCAAGTGCTGGTTGTCTAAATTGACGAAACGAACGCGTCCTTTCCTCCAGAGATTCCAACCCGAGTTCCTGAAGCATTTCCGTAACACCCGCGTGATGATCAAACCTACCAGTAACAAATCTAGCAACCCGCCTCTGAATTGCTTCTATGTCCTCCCTCTATCCGACCGGACTGGGATCCCAAACGCTCGATCAGTACTCAAGAATACGTTGTGTTAGTGTTTTATAAGCGGTCTCCTTTACAGATGAACCACATCTTCCCAAAATTCTTCCAATGAGCCAAAGACGAGTATCCACCTTCCCCACAACTGCCATTACATGCTTGTCCCACTTCATATCGCTCTGCAATGTTACGCCCAAATATTTAATCGACTTGACTTTGTCAAGCGCTACACTACTAATCGAGTATTCAAACATTACGGAATTCTTTTTCCAATTCATTTGCATTAATTTACATTTATCTATATTTAGAGTTAGCTGCCATTCTTTACACCAATCTCAAATCCTGTCCAAGTCATCTTGTATCCACCTACAGTCACACAACGACGACACCATCCCGTACACCACAGCATCGTCAGCAAACATCCGCACATTGCTATCCACCTTATCCAAATCATTTATGTAGATAGAAAACAACCGTGGACTTACCACACTTCCCTGGATCACTCCAGATGATACCCTCACCTCCGATGAACACTCACCATCGAGGACAACGTACTGGGTTCTATTACTTAAGAAGTTTCATGGTCTCTTGTTTCCTATTATAATTATGCCCATATTAATGTATCTCAGTAGCTTCTACACATTCCTGTGGATAATAGTTCGTCGTTGTAGATAAAATTTTTATACAGAGAGGTTCACTTCCTGACTTACTGGCTGAAGAGCATGCTCACTTACAGCTGATTTGTCTATTTTTCTTAATCGCTTTTCCTAAGGATGAAATAGAAATGTATGTACCCACATATTTAAAGCTATATATAGGTGATAACTGACTCATATATAAAAGACTTGTGTAATTTTAAAGTGAAAATTGAAACGCTAATTCTCACTCGTGAAGATATCCTTGTCAGTTCCGACATAGAGTCTTTATTTACTATGATCCCCGTCAACGAATATATAGCATTTATAACGTATACTTTTGGTGGAAATCTGTCTGCTCATTTCAGACATTCTCTTGCTTCCAGTAATTTCCAATAGGATGATGAATTTAATGGACAACTTCATAATGTGGCAACAGGTAACCCATTAGCCTCACATAGCTAATTCCTATATGGAGATATTCGAAGTCAGCTTTAGAGAAAGCAAATACGAAACCACCTCTCTGCCCACATGGCCAAAAGCATTGAGGGAATTCTTTGGATTTCTAAATAATATAAATCCAAAAATCCACTTCACTACTTAAATAGAAAATGATAGCAAAATACCTTTGTTGGATGTTTTAGTTATGAGACAAACCTGGGGAAGTTATGAACATAAGGTTTTTCGAAAAGTAACGCACACGGACGGATATTTACATAAGAACAGCCATTCATAACAAAAGAGAGGCGTCATTAAAAGTCTTGCCGATAGAGCCAAAAGGATTTGCATGTCGGAATACCTGGACGCCGTAATAAAACCTCTAAAGCAGGCTCTGGAGGAAAATGCCTACTCGGAGAAAGAAGTAAACAGAATTTTACGACGAAATAATGAAAGGATGAAAGGCGAGCATGAACAAACAACGCTCGAGAATACAGTCCCTTTTATTTAAAAAGTTATAGATCAGATACTAATGATTCTACCGAAACATGACGTTAGATCGGTTTTCAGATCAACAAAGAACACAGGTCAAGCAACCTGATGAGTGAACGATAAACACCCTTCTCTGTCAGCATGTAGCTTATGTAAGATTTCCTGTATGTGTGGTAAGATTAGTACTGGAACAACCAAGAGAAGTATGAATACACGGCTGAAGGGACACAAAAGTCTTTGCTGACTAGGGAAAATAGGCAAATCTTCTGTAGCCGAGTATGCTCTTAAGCCAGTAAAGCAACAACTGAGAACTGAAGTTTTCTTAATGAAAAGTTTCATCTACGACGACGAACTATTATCCACGGTTATGTAGCGAAGCCATTGAAACATATGAACACAGGGACAGTTTTAGTAGGAAAGAAGAAACAGGGAACTTAGCGACCTATGGACAGTAGCTCTGCAGAATCGCTAAACAGTTTTTTATCTTTGACAAGACTACAATCGATAGCTAAGTTTTATATTTGACAAGGATGATCTCGGCTTAGAACGTGTAACTCCTGCCACGGCCTTTTATATACGGTACATATGCCGCTCTCAGACGCCCCATCTGTCGGCAGGACTCAATAGAGGAACAACGCCTTTGGAGATGTCCAACACAGTTCTGGACGGAATCTTATGAACAGAAGAGATCCGTGGACCACAACCTTATATCCCGGTAGGTTTACCTACTTTTAGTTTGTTAATATCAATAGGCATTGTTCCATTTAAAAAAGTGTATGTTTTCACAAAAAATTCAGTTTCTAATTATTATTACAACCGGTTTATTGGTTAAAAATGCTAGCTCCCATCAATCCACAGGTCAACAGCTCTATCCGTTTCCGCAGTATCTGTGGTATAAGGTTTATAAGATTCACCCTGTACATCTCGAAAGTGTTCCAGAGGCAATCTAAGAATTAATAGTGGGCGAAATTTTTAAGTGACAGGTGTATATTGTCTCGGTGAAAGTCATTTTTGGCAAATGCCAATTTTTTAAGGTTTCCTCCAGCCAGGCCAAAGCAGGCTAGCGTCCCATGTAGCAGTCAGATTGATGACTGGCGAAGAGCTGATAGTGCAAATAATATTTGACACCGTGGAGGTCAATCCTTCATCTCACTCGATTGTGAAGTCTGAATCATCAATTCAACAACATGACCTCACTGAGGAGGTTTCACAAGAACATTAAACAGACTACTGACATGACAGGGAAGCACCTAGCTGAAATACAAAGCTACTGTTGTGACACTGTGGAGTGGCGAAGAGTACTGATGAGTCTAGAAAACGAGAACATATGTGGTCGTCCTTGAAAAGACTTAACATAATTGCTTCAGATGGACATCAGAAAACAGTCGATCTTTCAACCCCATACTCAGTTACCGTTAGACAGCTACGGTGCAGACCATATGACGCACCCACTGCCATACATTTCTAACTTCAAGATTGCCGCAAGCCTGGTCTTCCAAACCTGGTCACTGTGAGCTGTTAGCAAATCATTCGCAGAAGTGCAATCTTGGGGTTTGGAAGGTGAGCTAAATGCTCTTGTTCCCAACTGACAACCGCGACCAGACATTGGCGCCCACATCCTCCTTCTGGTGCCGATGCGATGTCGTTACTCTTCACTACTATCCACACAATGTGCAGATCTGCAGAAGTTTACTGGGGTACACCACTTCGATGATCACGAGAATGCCCTAGGAAAAGCACTTGACGAACTTGTGGTCGAGCTACACCTGCCGCCCGCTGCCCCATACGGCGCCGCAGTATTACATAACTAGAAGCAATAGATAAAACGGTCTCGAGCATCTGCTGAGATCGACAAGCCAGAGTGTTTCGAGACTGTGTGCTGTGTCCACACTGCCCCTCACCACAGTCGTAGGAAGATGATTCAGTCGTAGCTCTTACATGGAATAAATTCTCTCTCATTACTGCACAAGTGCGAACTGGCGTTAGACCACCATAATCCATATCTCACATTCCTGCAAAGGTGTTGGTCACAGTACATGCCATTGCAAATTTGAGTGATAAGCGTTTATGTTGCCTACCGCCACTTTAATGGAACCATATGTGCAACATCATCGACGTCGCCGTCCGAATTTCTATCTCAGCATAATGTAGTGCGATGAGTGAGCGTCTTTCTATTGGCTTTTCTGGTCGTCGTTAGGTTGTATGGCCATGTTAATCGTAGAGACATTAATTCCGTTGTGAATGTGTTATTTGTTAGGCCACAAGTACTTGCAGCCTTGTCATCGACCAGGAGAAAGCTAAACACGTAGTATACTGGATAACTGAAAATGACTTCCGCTGTGGTTTGATTTCGCCATTACGCTCCCTCCCATGAAGAAAATTCGCTCTTGAACCTTGTCGAAAAATTGACCCTATAATATTTACAATTATTTACATTTCACCTCCACTTTGGTACTACTTTGTCCTCTGTACCGCTTACAATTTCTCTCGACCACTGAGTCCGTATCTTCTCATTTGCTCATATTATACTTCACAGCACTTTTAGTCCTATTAGCAGCAACGTCATTTCATCTAGTGGGAGGGTAGTGCTAATTAGGAAAGTATTGTCACTTACTTCCCATTTGCATGCCAATTTCATGTTTCCCACGTTCACGTTTTACTTATATCACTTTCCTATAACAGTTCGAATAGAAGTAATACCTAGGAATTACACAAAGAATGTGACTGCTATATGGGTTTATATAAAAATCGGGCACCTCATTGCCTGCACACTTCTCTTCTCGTTAATCTATGTGCACACTACCCTGTTACTTAAGCAGTATGATCTAGCAAATAGTGAAAGCTATCTACGAGCTTACAGTAATAATGTTATCGACTAACCGGGAGAATACATGTACTGTGGAACAGAACAGATCCACGCAAACAGAATGTTTCGCACACTGTCCCTTTGCTTAGCGATACTGACCTGGATGAAACATACGGTTTTCCACTGTCCTTTTGTTCCCTATTCTTAGGCCTTAGCTATTCAGCAAAGTTTATTTACGACAGTAGGAGACCCATGGCAACATAGCTTTGGTCATGGTTTCAAGACATCAGAACCCGGGAATCCATCCACGCTTCGTTCCTCTTTTTACTTCGAGTTAATTCTTTAATTAATTTGTCTCGCTCTGACACATTTGTAAGGTAGCCTCAATTCAGGAGCTCTTCGATACCAGTGGCCAAGGTACTGGTGCAATAACTGTCATGTAACTTCCCAGCTATAGGCGCTATATCACCCTCAACTGTGCTGTACATTAATACTATAATTTCTCGACTGCAGGTGCTGTGTCAGCCTCAGCTGTGTCTTAAGGGAAAAAAACCACCTAATTCAGCCACTTCCACGTCTTTTCTGATATCTGATAGACGTTCCCGCTATATGTCTTCTTTCGCTTAGTCGGTTGCTGCTGGTGTATCTACCGCTATCACGAACACTGCTTCTCGCGGAACCTAGAGCAGTATAATTGATGATGTTGCGTCTAACGCCATCTCACATCCGTCTCGTGTCTCAGTCGTATGGCTGTCTTGAGACAATGATGCATGATAGGGAGGCAGTAAAATACACACAAGCGGTGCCGTTGCGACCCTTTATAGCAGTTTCAATCTAACGGCACAGTACGACGGCTTAGCCCTAACTTATCTATTAACTATTTCCCCTGGACGTAATATTTTGCAGATTACAATATTCTTAGCTCAGCTACGACTTCAGATCTTACATTATGCCTCTCTCTAGTTACTGATACATATGTTACTCTTATCGTCCTTTCCAAATGCTGGTGACAAGGGGGATCATGGACAATTCTGGTCCGTCAGGACACTCCGAGTCTTTTGTGGGCGTTAGACTGGTTTGCGGACAGTTTTGATGTATGAAAAACATGCAGACCAATTAGAGGTGATCATAAAATAGGACTTATTTTATTCAGCTCAAACCGTATTGTGAGTGTACTCTCTTTTCTTGCGGTATCCGACGTACGCTTGCACTTTCGGCGTTGTGGCTGCAGTCACCTTGCCTGAAGCCGCCAATAGGCATCTCGGCGTTCTCTTACGAGGTTTACGCAAAAGACAGCATGGATAATTCATCGGACCTAGCCACGGCTGTTAGTACAGTAAGTTGGAGGAAATCTTTTTTGCTACTAAAGAGCGCAATGACCGTTGAATCTTTACCTACGAAATGAAATGCAACAGATGCTGCAACGAGAGACATCTGCAAAAGCATAGTCGCAATGTCGTTAACCAGAGTGCTGTTAGTGTGGACGTGCTGGGCGTAAGGCACGACAGTGCAGAAATAAGAAAGAAGGGTAAACAAAAATAATAGTGCGAAAAATAAGAGTTGACCTTACGACCACATTTCCAGAGAGTGGAGCACTCTGTTTTTTTTTTCAGTTTTCTCAAAGGAAGTTGTCATAATAAACTGTTACAAAAGTGGAACACCCACAGGCGTGACCGAAGTTGAACTCCGAAACCATTATATAGATAAATGCGACAACTTCTGGTATTGTAGGAGCACAGTCCCGCCTTCCAACTACTATCCCCTACAATACCACCATCAAGTTATCGCAACTTTCGTTGTGTTGAAAGTGTTACCATCCCAAACCCTAACGTTCATCAACAACACCATAAAACCCCGATCCGTTACACTTACTGAAAGGTCTGAAAACGTTACAAAAATTACGTATTTTCTCGGAACACATGTTTTAGCAGATTCAGCACTGATGAGATAGGCAATGGCATAGCATCGCGAGTATACATATTACCACTACCAATGTCCTATGGTTCAAATCTACATTTGCTAGAGATGTAAAACCACCCAACGCCTTGAATCATCAACTACTCAGTTACCTGAGAAGTGGCAAAACAGAAAACTGTAAGATAAAATAAGGTGTCAACTTGCGTTAAGCATATGCATTCAGTAGAGACAATAAGACTATACAGGATTAAGAAACAAAACTATGGTTCAAATGGCACTGAGCACTATGGGATTTAGCATCTGAGGTCATCAGTCCCCTAGAACTTAGAACTACTTAAATCTAACTAACCTAAGAACATCACACACATTCATGCCCGAGGCAGGATTCGAACCTGCGGCCGTAGCGGTCGCGTGGTTCTAGACTGAAGCGCCTAGAGCCCCTCGGACACACCGGTCGGCGCAAAACTAGGATTTAAGAAAAAGTTCTTACAAACAACTGAATAACAAGAAACTCTACTGCGTGTAATTATCAGCTTAACATGTGTGTCATCAGATTGTTCCAGGGAAAAACTAAGGATAAAATGGGGAAGTTGTTAATGAAAAGGTGTCTGTTGCACTATGCGAAGTCACACCTTTCAGTGCACCATGCAAAAATCAGTATGAGAGTTGATGCTGCAGGTAGTACGGCACATCCCAGAAGCTACTGTTTCAACTCAGTCGAGTGAGAAGACTTAATCATCCATTCAGCAACACGAGCTCACTGAGGAGCTTTCACAACAACACTCATCAGTCCACTGACGTGGACCACCAAACTGAAGCATTGAAAGACAGTTTTGTAACACTAAGATGCGGTGATGAATGCTCTTGAGGAAAGAAAACGAGAACATATGCGGTCATCCCCAGCCATACATATCGTTGAACGAAGTGGACTGCAATAAGTACTCAGGCTTCCAAGCACATATGCAGTTCAATTACAGTGAGACGCCTACAATGCAGACGCTGTGACAGACAGCCTGCCATGCGCCATAAGACCTCTACCGTCGAGATTGCTACTTGGCTGGTCTGCCAAACCTGGTCACTTTGAGCTGTCAGCTATTTTGAAGCCATAGGCATTTCTACTTCCTACCTATCTAAAACACGAACAGATGGTGTTTGGCGCACCGTCAACATACCACTATATCCTGGAGGCATGCTAAAGGCTGGTTGCCCCAGCTTTCATCTGTGAGCGGAAACGGGCGCCTCATCCTACTTTTTGGGGAGGGGTCATGCAATAGCTCTGCACTACGGTCTAAATCCCTTGCAGAGGTGCTGGAGTTTATTCGGACACACCAGTTCAATGTCCACGAGGGTGCCGTAGTAAAAACCAGTCGACGATCTGGCGGTCGACACCAAGGTACGAACTACGCCAGCCGCGCACTGCCCAGTTCCTCGGTGATATGTAAGCAGTCACGGTGGAGAAAATGGCCTAGAGACTCTACAGGGACAGACTATCCAGTGTGTTCCAAGTGTGTGTGATCAGTCTCCTGTCCTTGCCACAGCTCTGGAAAAGTTCATTCAGTTGTAATAATTACTTCGAACAAATGTGTTTTTGTAATGCAATTTCCTTGGCGAGCAGAGCGTCGACTGGCCATCAGCACTATACTCCACCCCTCGCCATTTTGAAACCAAAGGAGTCTCACCCCACGCCCTTATAGAATAACTTTTTAAAAAGGAAACAACAAAATCGTGAGATACTGAATACAGATATATGACCTTAACCCGAATGTGAATATATCAAACTAAATCATAAATATCAATGAATGTGGACCTATTTTGAATGCTTGTGCTCTCTTTATCGTCACAAAAACTCATACGATTTTTTATCAGTATTACATGCATATTGTTCTCCTCCTAGTCCTCATCATTTCCGTAAAAACGGAGAAAAAGCATAAGGGATTAAAATCTAATTTAATTATAACAAAGTGTTAACTTTAATAGATTTCAGAAAGGAGGTCTTACGATCAACATCCATTCTTCTCTCGTTGATCAACTTACATGAATATATATGATTCCTGCCAGCAGATGTAGACTAACAACCAGTAGTATAGAAAATGAATACTTACTCACATGTATGTATTTATCGCACAAGATTCTTCTAAATCCAGATCACTACAGCAAGACCCATGTTGCATAATCTGAAGTGAACATCGTTCTAACAAAAAACATTGAATACACCTTGCAGAAACAGGAGAGAAGACGTGTAGAGTAAAAAGGACATTAACTGGTAACAAGGTCGTTTTATAGTTCTATGTTTTGTAGATGTAATATCGGCCTCATCTACTTCTAGACTGAAAAAATCTGTACTGTGAAAGCTACAATGTTCAGCCTTCAGATCTCAGAGCAGCTGGAGTCTCGAGGGAAAGCTTCTGTGATAGGCCATGGTCCCTTTGGCGTTAAATAGTATATACACCTCTGAGGGTGTTGTTAACACAGCAGTATAGCGTTTGTTTCCTTGTTTTCATGTAAGTTGCATGTGAGACATGATAAAGCATGCCCCACAGAGAATTCAGAAACACAAGCGTTGAAATTGCGGTCTATCATTTCGTCATGGATTTATGTCTGAGAAGCACAAATACACACAAGCCGAAGCATTATGCTCTTGCAACTTGTAGTTCAGAAATTATTTGCATTTTATTAATGTTTAATTGAATTTGAGATGATTAAAACTATGAAAATTATAGCGACGCCGTGATTTTTATGGTTGCTATGCTTTCATCTACTTACTTTAGCTTATAGTCAAAGTCAGTCAAACGTTATAGCGACTCCATACTAGAGTAAAAGCACTTCATATTGCTGTACAATATGTTGTTACCTTCTGTCAATAATTTTAATGAATTTTGGCGCACAGTGGAAAATACACAACACTTCAAGTCCATACATCACCAGTATTGCGTAAAGTTCAAACTTTTTGGTCTAGGCATTCCTAAAATTTGTTCGGTGCCAGACGAGAATGAAACGAAATTGTAACAGATTGCCCCGTGCCATGTGTCAGTATTTTTTATTAAGTTTCAGAAAAGTAGCGAAAGAAATTGTAGTAGTCAGTCCTCCCCACAGGTTTCAGAAAAGCTTCAAATGCATTTACCCAATATTATATTCTATCTGTCAGTCAGCTCATCTGCACACACTGTTGCCTTCTCTAAAATGACTGTAAAACAACGCTAAACATTAATCTCAACCTCGGAATCATCGCTGCATACCTTTAAATGCTGCTCATATCTGAACATGCATACAGAAATGCAAGTTGCAATTGGCGTACTGTTAAATATTTCAGTTTTAAGCTGTGCAAACGGCTTGCAAGCACAATGTTAAGATCACCCTATTAGATGAAATTAATCTAGCCACTTTTACATAAGTGGCTTTATAACGTTTGGATTGCAAGTTACTACCATTCCTACAGATTAAATAATCTCATAACTACTTGACACGGTTCCTCAACACATATCAGATTTCAGAATACCGTCTCACATTTTTGTGACCCATACACATACATAAACAAAGTTTCCTGCATTAATTTATATAGCATATTCACAATACATGTTAAGTGTCAGACACAACATACAGTAGGCCAAAACAGACTGAATCAGTTTGATGGGTGGTTAACACCGTGGATGTTATGACAAAATTATAGTTAAGCACAGAAAAACAGTCCATATAGTATCAGTGCTGACACAGTCACGCCGATAAGATATCTATAAACTGAATAAGCACATAAGGCACGGCGATAGAGAATTATAGTGAAAATAGACAACGAATAGTTGGAAGCAATAAACACGAGAGTATTAAGGAAACAGAGAAAAGAAGATGCAATAACTCAGACGATTCTGCAGGATGTTCCATGTTTGTTTTGAACAGTTGTACATCTTCTTCTAGCAGTGTACAGTCATGATGTTACTAGAAACATAACATAAAATTGACGCACACAGAGCGATGTTAGTGGCCAGACAGCCAGCGGGTTCCGTGTCACGTGGCTTTCATATAAGAGTATATTTCGCTTATCAGCATTCCCTCACGACACGCTTGCACTCTAGGAAGCCGTTAATTTGGCCATATGCTCAATCGTAATATTGTGTTTATTTCTGTGTAGCTAGTCAATCCAGCCACTCCTTTGGTTGCATACCTTAGAGGCAAAGAGGTAAAGACCACTGCCACTGGCATCTGAGATAGCGTTACCTATTACCTATTCCTTGAATGTGCAAGTCCTGATATGTCTTTGAGAGAACACATCCATTCAGATAGCCTCAGTGAAATATGACGATTCTTGGACGCATATCTGAACATGTCAACAAGTCAGGGTTTGTTCTGTAGAGTAACAACTAGCTATCATAATCTCAGTAGACATGCTTTGAAGCACAAAAGATACAGTCGCATGGCGTGAGTATTGGAAGACACTGAGGATCAGATAGAGTTAGTCGCTCGGCATGGTGAGGGGGGAGGGGGGGGTGTGAGGTCATCAGAAGGGGGTTCGGCAAAGATCCACGATTTGCAGTGGTCGAGGACACAGTCCACAGCTGTCACGCCTGGCATGTTGCAGCAAGCTTCCGACTGTTGGGGGCATTAAAGAATGCCATTCGTGGAAGACAATCTGAGGACGAAGAGGAGGTAATTCACACAATGAAGCACTGGCTCCACAGCCAGGACAAGCATTGGTACTGAGAGGGCATACAGGCCCTTGTTTCGCAATGGAGGAGGCCATACAATGAGAAAAACAGGTTGTACTGATAAAACACCATTTTTCGCGTGCGTTATTCTCATTACGTTCAGTAATGAATAGTTGAAGAAAAAAAGCGAAGTATTACTTTCTGTGCAACCCTCATATGAAGGACGTATTTCAGTAGTGGTATAAGTACATTTTTTCATATTGAGACACAGAGTCCTAAAGTTAAGTGAATGCTAAAAAATCTGCAGTTGACACACCAGAAATATTCAAGCATATGGTTTCTTGCTAGAGATGAAGCTTTCTTTCTGTTTGTTTGGCTCATTAATTTCAGAAGCATAATAGACAGAAAAGTCGAGGTAATGTACTTGTACCACTATTGAAATAAGCCCTTCATATACACTCCTGGAAATGGAAAAAAGAACACATTGACACCGGTGTGTCAGACCCACCATACTTGCTCCGGACACTGCGAGAGGGCTGTACAAGCAATGATCACTCGCACGGCACAGCGGACACACCAGGATCCGCGATGTTGGCCGTCGAATGGCGCTAGCTGCGCAGCATTTGTGCACCGCCGCCGTCAGTGTCAGCCAGTTTGCCGTGGCATACGGAGCTCCATCGCAGTCTTTAACACTGGTAGCATGCCGCGACAGCGTGGACGTGAACCGTATGTGCAGTTGACGGACTTTGAACGAGGGCGTATAGTGGGCATGCGGGAGGCCGGGTGGACATACCGCCGAATTGCTCAACACGTGGGGCGTGAGGTCTCCACAGTACATCGATGTTGTCGCCAGTGTTCGGCGGAAGGTGCACGTGCCCGTCGACCTGGGACCGGACCGCAGCGACGGACGGATGCACGGCAAGACCGTAGGATCCTACGCAGTGCCGTAGGGGACCGCACCGCCACTTCCCAGCAAATTAGGGACACTGTTGCTCCTGGGGTATCGGCGAGGACCATTCGCAACCGTCTCCATGAAGCTGGGCTACGGTCCCGCTCACCGTTAGGCCATCTTCCGCTCACGCCCCAACATCGTGCAGCCCGCCTCCAGTGGTGTCGCGACAGGCGTGAATGGAGGGACGAATGGAGACGTGTCGTCTTCAGCAATGAGAGTCGCTTCTGCCTTGGTGCCAATGATGGTCGTATGCGTGTTTGGCGCAGTGCAGGTGAGCGCCACAATCAGGACTGCATACGACCGAGGCACACAGGGCCAACACCCGGCATCATGGTGTGGGGAGCGATCTCCTACACTGGCCGTACACCACTGGTGATCGTCGAGGGGACACTGAATAGTGCACGGTACATCCAAACCGTCATCGTGCAGCCTGCCTCCAGTGGTGTCGCGACAGGCGTGAATGGAGGGACGAATGGAGACGTGTCGTCTTCAGCGATGAGAGTCGCTTCTGCCTTGGTGCCAATGATGGTCGTATGCGTGTTTGGCGCCGTGCAGGTGAGCGCCACAATCAGGACTGCATACGACCGGGGCACACAGGACCAACACCCGGCATCATGGTGTGGGGAGCGATCTCCTACACTGGCCGTACACCACTGGTGATCGTCGAGGGGACACTGAATAGTGCTCGGTACATCCAAACCGTCATCGAACCCATCGTTCTACCATTCCTAGACCGGCAAGGGAACTTGCTGTTCCAACAGGACAATGCACGTTCGCATGTATCCCGTGCCACCCAACGTACTCTAGAAGGTGTAAGTCAACTACCCTGGCCAGCAAGATCTCCGGATCTGTCCCCGATTGAGCATGTTTGGGACTGGATGAAGCGTCGTCTCACGCGGTCTGCACGTCCAGCACGAACGCTGGTCCAACTGAGGCGCCAGGTGGAAATAGCATGGCAATCCGTTCCACAGGACTACATCCAGCATCTCTACGATCGTCTCCATGGGAGAAAAGCAGCCTGCATTGCTGCAAAAGGTGGATATACACTGTACTAGTGCCGACATTGTGCATGCTCTGTTGCCTGCGTCTATGTGCCTGTGGTTCTGTCAGTGTGATCATGTGATGTATCTGACCCCAGGAATGTGTCAATAAAGTTTCCCCTTCCTGGGACAATGAATTTCAATTTCCAGGAGTGTATATGATGTGCGTGTGTGGGTGCGTTTGCGATGTGGTGTCACGTTTGCATGTCTTGCATTTTGTATTCGAGAAAACATTCGATGAACACAACGAGATATTTGCAAAATATTCTATGATCAGAACAAAAAATTCGGCGAACAGAACAAGACAACCTATGAATTTATTGAACAGTTGAATGAAACGTTCAGTGAACGGAACGAATTAATTGATGAAGTTTAATCGTCTGATACCAGTTGTAAAGTGTAATTGGAGGACGCCGGCCGCGGTAGCCGAGCGGTTCTAGTCGCTTCAGTCCGAAACCACGCGGCTTCTACGGTCGCAGGTTCGAATCCTGCCTCGGGCATGGATGTGTGTGATGTTCTTAGGTTAAAGTAGTTCTAAGTCTATGGGACTGATGACCTCCAATGTTCAAGCCCATAGTGCCTAGAGCCATTTGAACCATTTTTAATTGGAGGACGCTGCGAGGTAAGTTTGTGAATGATGTGATGAACAAGCAACTCATTTAAAAAAAGCGATAGTCAGTCGTTACAAGATGTCACGAGGTGCCAACATATTACACAGGACATCAGATAACTGTAGCATGATGTAAATTCGTGTAAATGCATGAATAAGCAGGATGCTTGATAGGTACAAACCGAATTACAAGACATCGACACAGTCTGTGAGCAACTAGAGAAAGCTGGACACAAGATAGCAGAAAGTATTGACAAAATTCAAAATGAAAAGCGCACCAACGTTTAAGAGTGGATTAAATTTCCGACGACGTAATGCAAGAGCTTGGTGGCTTTACGAAGGAAGTGGAAAAAGACCTAAAGCTAGTTTTACAACAAAGAATTAGTTTAGCGAGCCGTAGAAATTCAATAACGAGTAAGGAAAGTTTTCGCCACTGTAGTAGTTTTGCAAGTCTCACATCAATGGGTAACTAGGTCACACACAGTTTCACGATGTTCTTGAAGGCCATTTACTCAAATGATGTACTCAAAAACAAAAAAAACAAAAAAACAAAAATAACCTTAACAGAGAAATAACCGAAAGACATGGTCAGATGTCGGTGTAACTTCGTACACCTATACATCATCAGGAGATATGTAAAAGATTAGTTTTAAATTCTCTAAGACACATAAAATTGTCACCAGAGTTCATTAGCGAGGTTTCTATTTAGTGTTGTTACCAGGCGTGGTGGTGTATATAAGGGGTTTGAATGGTATCAGACGTTGACTGTGAAAGAAGCGTAGATGCTGCATAGTCGTGTGAGATCTCCATTCGGGGAGCTGTTGGAATTGTACAGTATGCAGTTTGTGGAGCACTCTGATGCGACATTGGCCCGATATTCGACTGCACTGGTACCTGAGGGCCAGACTCATCCTCAAATTTCCGACGTAGAACGCCTCGCCACCACAATAGAGGACCACCATGTTGTGTATCCAACACACTGTAACCCGTTAACGTCTGTGCCCGCCATCCGAGAACAAGTGAAGGGCTCCTTTCTACATTCTGTGTCATCCTGCACCATTGGTCAGAGGCAAGCAGCAGCTGGACAACTATAGTGCAGAAAATTTTCATTTGCAGGTGCAGCCGTTAATACCGTAACACGAACGGCTCCACTTGGAGAGGTTCCTTGACATGGAAGCATGGACCTCTGATGAATGGAGCTGTATTATGTGCAGCTATAAACTACAGATGAGCGTGACGTCCTACGACCACTGTTTGTGAATGTGGTAGCGACCTTGGGAGAGGTCCACTAATCCAATCTTCTGGAGAGTCTCAGCTCTGTCATGGTGTGGAGAGCTATCTGATATGACTTCAGGTTATGGGTGATAGTGACTGAGGGAAGTCTGGTGGCACAGTGGTACGCCACGGACATCTTGCATCCACATGTTACCTCACCTGTATTGTTGTGCCATTTTCAACAGGACGATTCACACAATACATGAAAAATAGTCTCCCTGGACTGTCTGTGTAATGTGGATGTACTCTAGGGGCCAGCAGGACTCCTACGTTCACCCAGATGGACCACGTGCATATCAGCTTAAGTTCCATTGCCAGTATCCAGGATATCAATATACTGTCAGAACAGTTACGGGCAAGCTTGAATAAAATTACCTTATGACACCATTCCAAGCCCAGTCAGCGCACGCATCTAGGTCACAGAGCGTGCATTGTCAAGCTGAGATGATCGCTTATATAGCCAAGTTCTCTGCGATTATTAGACTCAGTTTTGTAAACATCGAAATAACATATCCTGCGGTCTCTTTTCGTTGTTATTTCCCTTCTGAATACTTCACTTTCATTGTTAGACAACTTAAAAAAAAAAATTGAAACGGTAGGTACGCCGCTGTCATAACAAGTGTTGGTAATGATAAGAGACCCAAGCTACCTCTTGAAATTAATGACAAACCTGCTGGAGTATCTAGAAAAGGCAACGAGGTGGTAAGAAATGCATTGAACGACATAGATTCTATCAATACCAGACATCAGATTATATCACAAGGAGAAATTGAAATGATCATAGATTAAACAAATTTTGGGAATGAAGACGATTACGCTGTTCCTTACCGATACAAGAACACGTAAAGGAGAGCTTGTGGAGGAGCTATAGAGGGTATTGTAGCAACCACCTTGAACGCGGTAAACGTCATCAAAAAATGGCGTGAAACTGAGACGAGTACATGAAGACTGTCTGCAGAATAGATTTAGAGCACAAAATCGTTCGGTTCGCACTTCTCGAAATTATCTAAGAAATCCCAAAGGAATGTTACATTTTGCTTCTGCCTCATTTGATCGAAAGTTGTCCAAAGGTCAGCTACACACTGAGTCTAGAACTGGATCACCTATGGTTTTCATATCGACTCTCATTTCATCCATCACGTTATATGACAGCTCTCTATCTGATAAAGAACTTCAATTTGCTATTCCCATCTATCCTGTCTTTCCTCTGCATTTAAGAATAAAATACCCGTTGCGCTCTTAATGACAACGAGCCTAGTTTCAATTTCACCAAATACTGCTATTACGTATCTTAATCCTTAATAAGTTTTACAATTTCTTCGCAATTTGCCTGCAGCAATTTCGCCTTTGTAACCATGCTCTTCCTATCCATCTCATTTCGAAGTTACGTATATTGCCGCACTGCTGTCATCTATCTTTTCTTGAATATTTTTCTACATCTTCCTTTCGTAATACAATTCAAGTATTTCTTATGTAACCCAAGCATTCTTGACAGTTACCGTCCTTAAAACCATATTCTTCCATCCAACGTCTGTAGTGGCCCTCGGTATACATTTTTCCCCGTTCTTCTTGAACTTAGGTGACAATTGTGGTATTCATTATCGCAATATGTACGGCTTTAGAGCACTCGAAACGCACCTCATCATTTCTCAGTACTTATTTATGTCACTCCTTCCCATGGCCGTTATTCCAGACAATTCTCTCAAACCTCAATATTGTAATCATTATTATTACTATACGATCGTTGTCTATATCTATCTCTGGGTATGCTTTACAATGTAACGTCTAATTTCAGAATCTTGTCTGACGGTGATGTAATCCTACCGGAATCTGCCCGTGCCTGATAGTTTCTCCACTATTCTATCTCATTTTATGTTTTTGAACAATGTTTTCGCTGTTACTAGCAGATGTTTATCGGGAGAGCTCAGTCACTCTTCCTTCACTACCATTTCAAGTACCAAAATCATATTGACCGTCTGCAGTGGCAGCATACGGCGAATAAGATGAGTAAGAGGTATGAGGGAGAGTCAAATGATTACGAGATAGATTTCCACGTTTAAGTATGTAAACCAATTATTATTTCAAAATTAAGCTCAATATCTATAATACATATATCCCCCTGCGAGCAAGACGGTCAATGTATCAATGGAAATGTGACTGCGGTTGCCTACGGAGCCAATATCATGCCCAGGCGTGGCCCTCTACGTCAAAAGTAAACTGCCTGCTACTAATATCTTTCTTCGGGGCTCCAAATGTAAGGAAATCACATTTTGAGAAATTGGGACTGCGTGGAAGAAATGCAAGGGCTCCCCAGTGAAGCTTCTGCGGCTTCGTCTAAACGACAAGCATACCAACCACGGGAATGTCATGAAGGCCATTTTATTTGGCAGCAAGTGTCCACTGCTCATTACCTTTTTGGAACAGGACGCAACAATTAATGTACTGTGGTATATGGATCCTTTGCTTAAGTCAAGGACACCGGAAAGACCAAACGCGCAGGAGTTTGGACTGACGGAATCATTCTGTTGCAATATAATGGCCGTCCAGACGTTGTCAATGTTGTTTCCATTACGCACCAGAAATTTCGATGGGAAGCCCTTACTCATCCCTCGTACTGTCCCGATTACTCTCCATGCAATTTCCATATCCTAGAGACACTGAAGAAAGACGTTCGTGGGCGCCGATTCGCTTGAGATGACGCCTGAGTACAAAAATGGTTCAAATGGCTCTGAGCACTATGGGACTTAACATCTGAGGTCATCAGTCCCCTAGAACTAAGAACTACTTAAACCTAAGGACATCACACACATCAATGACCGAGGCAGGATTCGAACCTGTGACCCTAGCGATCTCGCGGTTCCAGACTGAAGCACCTGAACCTTCGGCCACACTGGCCGGATACCTGAGTACAATCATAGTTCATAATGCACCCGCTAACAGTTTCCCACGAAGGCCTTCACTGCCTTTTCGCATCGTGGGATGAACGTGTTAACAGCTACGGTGATTGCTTTTGAAACAAGGTAAGAGTGTTACATTACTGGGTTGTGGCATTGAGAACAGTCGCTGTTTAGGCGAGGTATTTCATTTCCACCCGTTCTCACAGGGAGAGAGGATTGTAATTATCGGGATCAGTTGTGGAAGGTCAATGAATGATATTCTTCCTTTCTACTTTCTGATTTCAACTGTAGATTGTGTTCTTTTCCCAGAAAGTGTGAGTAGCTCTTGTTAATATTGTTATTCGATTTGCAATTTACAAGTGCCGCAAATGCTGCAGCCCCGAGGTGATCTCTAGCTAGAATGAGTTCCTTGTGAAGGAGGGACACATCAGTGAGACATGATTCCACCCTACCGGACTCTCTGTTACCCTGGCTAGGGGCCGGCTCTCGGCAGGACGCCTGTGTGGAACAATAGTCACTAGTCGCGTCTTCTGTGTAGGTGGTCCTGTCAGCAAATGAAAGAGAAATTCTTTGGCCACGCTTTGGCGAGCCGCCAGACGGCTATTAAGTATTCTTTGTATCCACTAACAATGAGAGGACTTCGCAAACCAAACAATTTTTACGCAGACAGGCACTCCCACATCTCTCGACTCAGATAATGGAAGGCGAGACTCTCTATGTAATTTCGACGCATGGTATTTCTAAGACCGAATTCCTCCGCCAGTTTTGGCACCAGACAAGTAGTTTCTCTCTCTCTCAATTGTTATCGTCTTTCTCCCTCCGCCGGCCGCTGTGGCCTTGCGGTTCTAGGCGCTTCAGTCTGGAACCGCGCTACCGCTACGGTCGCAGGTTCGAATCCAGCCTAGGGCATGGATGTGTGTGATTCCTAGTTAGGTTTAAGTAGTTCTAAGTTCTAGGGGACCGATGACCTCAGCTGTTAAGTCTCATAATGCACAGAGCCATCTGAACAATTTATTTTTTCTCTCCAGCCGTAGCTGGTAATTTTCCATTCGCGTTTTCTAGGACACGACGTTAGCATTTCTGCTTCTTTCCATCCTACTGGACTGACACTAATAAGTTAACGTGGAACGTAAATAAGCCACAGACGCTCAGTCATCTAATTCCCATAGTAGTTTTTCTTACTTTGGCATAGACCAAGGACCGAAGATATACGTTTCTCAAGCAGAGCCAAAGTAAAACGCGGGTGGTACGTGACAAGGCATTATGACTTTAATTTCGGAAGCGGAAGGACTTCGAAATCGAGGACGAGTGCTGCAGCCGCCAGACATTGACGTTATGAGATTCCTGATGACCGTAGCCGAACTCAGAACATCTCGGATCCACATGGGCGACAACGCTAATTTCAGAGCCAACCCCCCACTGCTTGATGGTGAGCACTGCTCTACCCGCAACTTGGTAGGTTAGGATAGGCTTTGCCCACTCTGATACGCGAACTTTCCCATAGATAAATTTGCGTAAGCACTATGAATTTCTTAACTCCTATTCACAATCGGATTGCAGATTAGTTTTTCTAATCTCGATGCTTTTCTCACATTTAACATTCATACAGAGATCTAATGCATGGATTTCACTTACTTTTAACGCCTGATTAACCGTCTGGTAGTCATAACATGACGATGTCTGCAGGGTTTTTTGGCAGCTTATAGTTTCAAATAGTGAAAAGGAATGCATTTACATTTCGTTTTCTTCTTCTGCCTTACCCATGAGCAACGCACTGAATATTTGTGTGTACAGTATTAGCCCGATCCTCGAAATTGAAGAAATGTATGATGAAATAAAAGAAATTATTCAGATAGTGAAGGGTGATGAAAATTTAATAGTCATGGGTGACCGAAATTCGGCAGTAGGAAAAGGGAGAGAAGGAAACGTAGTAGGTGAATATGGATTGGGGCTAAGAAATGAAAGAGGAAGCCGCCTGATAGAATTTTGCACAGAGCACAACTTAATCATAGCTAACACTTGGTTCAAGAACTATAAAAGAAGGTTGTATACATGGAAGAAGCCTGGAGATACTGACAGGTTTCAGATTGATTACATAATGGTAAAACAGAGATTTAGGAACCAGGTTTTAAACTGTAAGACATTTCCAGGGGCAGATGTGAACTCTGACCACAATCTATTGGTTATGAACTGTAGACTAAAACTGAAAAAAACTGTAAAAAGGTGAGAATTTAAGGAAATGGGACCTGGATAAACTGAAAGAACCAGAGGTTGTACAGAGTTTCAGGGAGAGCATAAGGGAACAATTGACAGGAATGGGGCAAAGAAATACAGTAGAAGAAGAATGGGTAGCTTTGAGAGATGAAGTAGTGAAGGCAGCAGAGGACCTAGTAGGTAAAACGACGAGGGCTAGTAGAAATACTTGGGTAACAGAAGATATACTGAATTTAATTGATGAAAGGAGAAAATATAAAAGTGCAGTAAATGAAGCAGGCAAAAAGGAATACAAACATCTCAAAAACGAGATCGACAGGAAGTGCAAAATGGCTAAGCAGCGATGGCTAGAGGACAAATGTAAGGATGTAGAGTGTGGTGTCACCGCCAGACACCACACTTGCTAGGTGGTAGCTTTAGATCGGCCGCGGTCCATTTAGTACATGTCGGACCCGCGTGTCGTCACTGTGTGATCGCAGACCGAGCGCCACCACAAGGCAGGTCTCGAGATACGGACTAGCACTCGCCCCAGTTGTACGGACGACATTGCTAGCGACTACACGGACGAAGCATCGCTCATTAGCCGAGCAGATAGTTAGAATATCCTTCAGCTAAGTCCATGGCTAAGACCTAGCAAGGCGCCATTAGCTTACATAGTTTGATAGTTATCGTATGAAATGTCTCATCAAGAACGATGTATACAACAAGAATTAAAAGATAAGTATTCGAGGAGCTGCATACTTTTCTTATTAGAATTCACTACTTATCCTGTTCCTGAATTCACGCCCGTCTGCGTTAGATAGCGTGCAATTCGGCCTCCTCTATCTACAAGGTGTTGGCACATTTGCCAAACACATCATAGAGGGTTGTCTCACTAGGGGTAAGATAGATACAGCCTACAGGAAAATTAAAGAGACCTTTGGAGAAAATAGAACCACTTGTACGAATATCAAGAGCCTAGATGGAAACCCAGTTCTAAGCAAAGAAGGGAAAGCAGAAAGGTGGAGGGAGTATATAGAGGGCCTATAGAAGGGCGACGTACTTGAGGACAATATTATCGAGATGGAAGAGGATGTAGATGAAGATGAAATGGGACATACGATACTGCGTGAAGAGTTTGACAGAGCACTGAAAGACCTGAGTCGAAACAAGGCCCCGGGAGTAGACAACATTCCATTAGAACTACTGACAGCCTTGGAAGAGCCAGTCCTGACAAAACACTACCATCTGGTGAGCTAGATATATGGGACAGGCGAAATACCCTCACACTTCAAGAAGAATATAATAATTCCGATCCCAAAGAAAGCTGGTGCTGACAGATGTTAAAATTACCGAACAATCAGTTTAATAAGTCACGGATGTAAAATACTAACGGGTATTCTCTACAGACGAATGGAAAAACTGGTAGAAGCCGACCTCGGGGAAGATCAGTTTCGATTCCGTAGAAATATTGGAACACATGAAGCAATACTGACCCTACGACTTATCTTAGAAGCTAGGTTAACGAAAGGCAAACCTACGTTTCTAGCATTTGTAAACTTAGGGAAAGCTTTTGGCAATGTTGACTGGAACACTCTCTTTCCAATTCTGAAGGTAGCAGGGGTAAAATACAGGGAGCGAAAAGCTATTTACAATTTGTACAGAAACCAGATGGCAGTTATAAGAGTTGAGGGGCATGAAAGGGAAGCAGTGGTTGGGAAGGGAGTGAGACAGGGTTGTAGCCTATCCCCGATGTTATTCAATCTGTATATTGAGCAAGCAGTGAAGGAAACAAAAGAAAAGTTTGGAGTAGGTATTAAAATCCGTGAAGAAGAAATAAAAACTTTGAGGTTCGCCGATGACATTGAAATTCTGTCAGAGACTGCAAAGGAATGGGAAGAGCAGTTGAGCGGAATGGACAGTGTCATGAAAGAAGGGCATAAGATGAACATCAAGAAAAGCAAAACGAGGATAATGGAATGTGGTCGAATTCAGACGGGTGATGCTGAAGGAATTAGATTAGGAAATGAGACTCTTAAAGTAGTAAAGGAGTTTTGCTATTGGGGGATGATGGCCGAAGTAGAGAGGATATAAAATGTAGACTGGCAATGGCAAGGAAAGCGTTTCTGAAGAAGAGAAATTTGTTAACATCAAGTATTGATTTAAGCATCAGGAAGTCGTTTCTGAAAGTATTTGTATGGAGCGTAGCCATCTATGGAAGTGAAACATGAACGGTAACTAGTTTAGACAAGAAGAGAATAGAAGCTTTCGAAATTTGGTGCTACAGAAGAATGCTAAAGATTTGATGGGTAGATCATATAACTAATGAGGAGGTATTGAATAGGATTGGGGAGAAGAGAAGTTTGTGGCACAACTTGACTAGAAGAAGGGATCGGTTGGTAGCACATGTTCTGAGTCATCATGGGATCACCAATTTAGTATTGGAGGGCAGCGTGGAGGGTAAAAATCGTAGAGGGAGACCAAGAGATGAATACGTTAAACAGATTCAGGAGGATGTAGGTTGTTGTAGGTACTGGGAGATGAAGAAGCTTGGACAGGATAGAGTAGCATGGAGAGCTGCATCAAACCAGTCTCAGGACTGAAGACCACAACAACAACAACAATAAACTCGACATATCCATCATTTGATATTGTGTTACACGGAAGTCAACGTTAATCGAACTGTTTTACCACTGTTCATCTAGAAAACAATATTAAATTACTATCTGTCAGATGGATCAAGAGTTTCCTTTTGTATAATTCCTACATTTTCGAGCATAGCCAATTAGTAGAGAACGCAGGTGCCAATACGAAAATACCGGTGCCGTTTGAATGTCGATTCGCTGATCTGTGCAACCGAGAATCAAAATACACATATACTCGTACAGCTCCACCTGAATCTTCTTCATAGGCCACATCTGTGAATTACAAACACTTTACTTACTTTCTTTTCATCTGTGTAATTTTTACTTTGCTGCTCTTTAAAGACTGAACAGAGTTTGTGCCCCAGGTCACTAAATGTAAACATTAATCCCTTTTGGTAACGTCATAATATGTGTGATCAGGTATAGTGTTCATTTTAGAAAAGCGGGAAGCACTGTGACAGTTAAAGGTACTCTGTGCTACTCTTTTGCCTGCGTATAAGGTGTGAATGAAGAGAACAATTGACTAACAATAATCGCATCTGGCGGTAATAACACGTTTATGTTGGGTGTTCGTTGGAGACATTGCAATTTGAGGACGTCATCTTTGCTGTAATGACACTTATTCCTTTTCAACATTTTGAAGAACACTGAGGCGACAAAATTCATGAGGAAGTGATATGCACACAAACGGATGGCGCTAGTGTCGCGTACACACGTTCTAAAAGTGCAGGACATTAGCGGAGCTAGCATTTGTACTCGTATGAACAAGTTTGCACGGTGGTTATGGTCCCACGACGGAAATTCACAGACATTGAACGCGGAATGGTAGTTGGAACTAGACGCATGGGATATTGCATTTCTAAAAATCGTTTGGGAACTCAATACTCCGAGATGGGAAGAGTCCAGAGTGTGCCGAAAATACCGTATATCAGAAATTACCACTCACTACGGACAATGCAGTGGCAAACGGCCTTCGCTTAACGACCGAGAGCTGCTGCGTTTGTGTACAGTGTACAGTGCTGACAGACAAGCAGTGTTTTGTGAAACAACAGCATAAATGGTAGCGGGGCGTACGACGAACGTAGCCGTTAGGATAGCGTGACGAAATGTGGCTCTAAAGTGTTTCGGCAGCAGGCGACCGGCGCGAGTGCCTTTCGTAACAGCACGACAACGCCTGCAGTACATTTGAGCTTCTGATGATATCGGTTTGACACTGGACAGCTGAAAACCGTAGCTCGGTCAGATGAGTTCCGATTTCATATGTTAAGAGCTGATGGTAGGTTTTGAGTGTGGCGTAGACCGCACGAAGCCATGCAGTCAAGTTGTTAACATGGCACTGTGCAAGCTGTTAGTTGTACAATAATGGCGTGGAATGTGTTTACATGAAATGTAATGGACTCTCCAGTCGAACTGAACCCATTTTTGACCATATATATTTAAGTTCGGATAGTTGCAAACCTTTTGCTACCGTTCGTGGAATTCATGTTCCCAAACAACGATGTCACTGGGCAACAACTGTTCGCGATTGGGTTGAAGAACATTCTGGTCAGTTCCAGAGAAAGATTTGTCCACCCAGATCGCCCGAAATTAATCGCATCCAACATTTATGTGTCATAATCGTGAGGTCAGTTTGTGCACAACATCCTACACCGGCAACACTTTCGCAATTATGAACGGCTATAGAGGCAGCATGTTCGGGATTCTCAACCACTTGTTTGGTTCATGTCACATTTAACAATGTCCACTTGTATCAGCTTGTCATCATATGTTAGGCATATACTGGAGGGACACCCCTTAAAAGTTCTGAACTGCATGTCGTGTGTTTCTCAAAGTTTAGTGACAAGGAATTCACTGGTTCCTAGCCAATTCCTTGTCACTAAACTTTGAAAAAACACACTACATGCATTTCAGAACTTGTAAGGGGTGTCCCACGAGTATATGCCTAACGTATGATGACAAGCAGATAGAAGAAGTGGATAGTGTTAAATTCTTGGGATTACAACTTGATAATAAATGCAACTGGGAACAGCACACCACAGAACTGCTGAAGCGTCTTAATAAATCTCTATTTGCAATGCCAATTGTGTCTGATATAAGGTATATAAAAATGAAAAAGATGGCATACTATGCTTACTTTCATTCCATAATGTCATATGGGATTATTTTTTTGGGGTAATTCATCAAGCCACGCTAAAGTTTTCCGGACACAAAAATGTGCAGTAAGAGTTATATGTGGTTTAAACTCAAGAACATCCTGCAGAAGCCTGTTTAGGGAACTAGGGATACTAACTTCTGCTTCCCAATATATTTATTCTTTAATGAAATTTCTCATTAAAAATATATCACTTTCTCAAACCATCAGCTCAATTCATGGAATCAAAACTAGAATTAAGAATTATCTTCACAAGGATTTAAAGTCACTTAGTCTTGTACAAAAAGGCGTGCATTATTCAGGAACACACATTTTCTATAACTTGCCAGCAGCCATAAAAAGCTTAAAAACCAATGAAATTCAGTTTACGAGAAGCCTAAAGGATTTATTGGAGGCCAACTCCTTCTACTCTATTGATGAATTTCTCAGTAGAACCAACTGATTTGTGTGTGTGTATATATATAAGTGCAATATAATTTCTGCACAATTTCATTGCAGTAATGTGTTCATTGTAAATAAGTGTGTGTGTGTGTGTGTGTGTGTGTGTGTGTGTGTGTGTGTGTGTGTGTGTGTGTGTGTGTGTGTGTATGTGTGTGTAAGTACAATCTAACTTCTGCACCATTTCAGTGCAGTAATGTGTCCATTGTAAATAAGTACTATAGTAGTTGTATTACACATTTATTACCTTATACATAAATAAATAAAATTTTTATTTTAAATTCAGTGCATTAGCTTTTGTAAAATGACTCTTTCATATTGTGTTCATTAAAAAATGACTGTCATTCTACTTTGGACCCGTGGAATGGTACATTAGCTTATTTGTTTGAGTTGTAAATATTTGTAAAGTATTGTTGTTTTCTGACATTTTCTACATCATGGAGGACCTCCTCATTAAGGATCAGTTGGAATGAAAGTAAATCTAATCTAATCTACACATTGAGATGATGCACTACGCCGGGCAAAATTATGTCAGACACAATATTGGGAGGTATCCCATGACCTTTGTCACCTCAGTGTACTTTGCGTGATGTTCTCTGCGCTGATACAAACACGGAAACCCTTTGATGTTGGTATCATTATATGCTAAACTCCGGAGTGCATAGTACACACCGGAAGAGTGATGTAGGTTAATACATGTCAATAACGGAATGACGACCTCCGGTGATCGGACCCCGTATGAAAATCGAGTCAAAGTTAAGATAAGAAATAACTGACAGTGTTTCAGAATACTGGAAGCGGCCGTTATGAGGAAATCTTATTGTTCTTTTAAGTACCTATTTTCAGTTAAAAGATTGTAACATAAATGCCTCCAGCAACAGGCAATATAATGCACCACACTTAGATAGTGACTTTTTAGTGTGAGGATGAGGGATCGCCGGCTGGAGTGGCCGTGCGGTTCTGGGCACTACAGTCTGGAACCGCGCGACCGATACGGTCGCAGGTTCGAATCCTGCCTCGGGCACAGATGTGTATGATGTCCTTAGGTTAGTTAGGTTTAATTAGTTCTAAGTTCTAGTCGACTGATGACCTCAGAAGTTAAGTCGCATAGTGCTCAGAGCCATTTGATGAGGGATCGTTTGGGTTCAGGTGATTTGCAGGAAGCCACGAATCAGTACTCAACAACTTGTCATAAGAAATGCTTTAAGATAAAGCAGACCCACATTTTTCATGCGTGTAATTAGAGAAAATCTATCATTAGCATAGTACTGAAATTCATTGTTTCGAAGTCTGAACCTAGCTGGCATGAAATACAGGAAAGGAAATCCTTCATAAGCGATATTACCAGGCTACCAAAGGAATGTAATATATTTAATGTTGTTAATCTGACAGTTCGTCGTTGCCAGTAGTAGTAAATCGACGATATGACCTTACATATTGCTGCTTTTCAAAAGGAGGAAATATTTGCCATATGCATTTCACGTAATGTATTGAAGCATCTTCAGACGCCTAAAATAAACACATATTTTCACACACATACAACAGTTTCGACGTTTACGTTACGCCATGTAACATGTACGAATTTTTTAATAAATGTAATAATAGGGAAGCATTATATAAACATATGGAAAAGTCACATAAACTTATATTGCACATCACACAATAAAGGATTACGTATTTAAAAACCAGCAAATGCTAGATTTCAACTCTGAGTTGTATTTTAAAGCAGTTGGTCAAGGACCTTCGGAGACCAACGATTTTGAAGAGATCAATATTAACATTCCTATGAGGTTTCCCCTTTTATTATACATATATTGTAGATCGCAGGCCAGTGGGTATATTAAAACTTGAGTACTCGAATGCAACGTTGCGTCAAAATTTCAAAGCAATTCATCAAGAATTTTTCGGAGATTTGAGCTTTTGAAGAAACCAACATCTACATTTTTTTATTATACAAAAACCGAAGAAGTTTGTAATCGCAAATATACAAATGTTTTGACCGACTGTTCTGAAATTTCCACACAACGTTCCACTGATACACGCATTTGTCCTTATTTACTTATTTTTAAATGGATGTGATACATAAATTTATAAAAATTTAATAGTAGGGAAATATTCTTATAAAAATATCTAAAAGTTACATATACATATATTATATACATCATATAATAAAGAATTAGGCAGCTAAAAATACGCATACATTAGAATTCAACGTTTTATCAAAATTTCAAAGCTGTTTGTCAAGAACTTTCGGAGTCTAACGACTTTCAACAGACCAATATTAACATTCTTATAACGTTTCCACTTTTATTACATATATATCACATGTAATCCAGATGGGAGTCCAGTTGGTATAAGACATACTTGAGTATTCGAATGGAACGTTGTGTCGAAATTTCGAAGCAATCCGTGAAGAACGTGCGGAGATTTCAGATCTTTAAGAAACCGACATAGTCATCTTACTTATATAGGAACAAGTTCCTAAACCCAAAATTATCCAAAAGTTTATCACCGATTGCCTTGGAATTTTCGCACAACATTCTGTTGGTATACATGCAGGTTTTTATTACCAGTTTTTAAATACACATGATACATAAACTCATATAAATTTAATAATAGGCAAACGTCATTAAAACATCAAAAAGGTTACGCCTTATTATACATCATATATTAAAGAATCAGGTACCTAAAAACATGCCCTAATTAGAATTCCGATTTTTGCCTTTATTTCAAAGTAATCGTTCAAGAACTTACGGAGATTAACGATTTTGAACAGCCCACCATTTACCAATTTATTCTTTTATTACATATATATGAGATGGCGTTCTAGCATGTGTATAAAATATATGAATATTCAAATGCAAGGTTGTGCCAAAATTTCAAAGCAATCTGTGAAGATCTTTCGGAGATTTGAGATTTTGCCTAAAATATAAATCGCGTTGCATTTATTCAGTTGTATACAGGCATAACTTAAAAAGCGTTCCATGTACACATGTGTGAATTTCAGCGTCCGTCCCAGAACTACTGGCTTCCCCCACCCCCGCCTTTCTCTCTCTATCACTCTCTGCACCACTTCTGCAGCGTGAGGGCCCACACCCCACTCAGAGAGCGCAGCCAGAATTTCCGGCCCGGGAGTTCTCGCCGACGACGGGAGTTGGGTGTCACATCCGCCCGGCTGTGTGCCAAAGGCAGTTAGCGCCGGCAACGACGTCGGGCGCGCACGTCCGCGCGAAGCCACGGTTAGTGGCGCCAGTGAACGCTGATTTCTCCCCCGTGGGACACCTACTCTGCCGCTGCCGCACAATATTGCGCAATCGATTTCACGTCTTCGTCCCTCTCAACATTTACTGCGGCCGCTTAAAGGTGATGCGGCCGTAGAAAAAGCCGTTGGCGGCAACTATCGCCTCGTGCGATCGTATCACATTCCAACGACTCGCCTCCGTGAGACCCGTGCCAATGTAAGCAATTTATCGCGATCACAGATTGCCTGAGAGACAAAAGATTTTGTCGTATCTCACTGTCGGGCGCCAGTAGATAATACACTGACGAAAATGGAAAATGTTATACAGGGTGTCCACAAATTCCCGGTATCATTTCAGAAAATCGTATCTTAGAAATTATTACAGACTAGCTAAGCGCTCGCTGCTTCGGTTGCATTACCTTGTGGTTTGTACTTTTTTCATTTAATCTTTTTTGTGATGTTATGACCATTGCTCATGAGTAAATCAACACACTGAGCAAAAATTGTAAAACAATATAATAATTTTCGTAGTTCTAGCTTCAAAATTGCGTTAGAGTTAGATGTTTTCAAAACGTATTCCATCCCCTATTTCACCCCATTAGGGACGGAATTTAGAAAAATTTCTTTCTGAACGATGCCTACAGTGTATGATCAACACCCTGTCCTAATTTAGTGGCTTGGGCTGGTCGATGATTAGTTAGTGAATCAGAGTTCCTTTTTCACCGCCTTAGAGACAGAATTTTCAAAAATGATGAAATACGTTATTTTTTTATTTGTGTCTGACGAAACAAATACGAATTCCTATTGTCCTAGCTTCAAAACTTACTTGGTAGCGACATATTTTGAAACCACCTTTTTTCTGCTATATCACCCCATTAGGAGCGAAATGTCAAAAAAAGGTGTTCTTAAATGATGGCCACAGTATATCGTCAACATCGACACCAAATTTGCAGTTTTTATCCGTAGCGAATTGGGTGTCTGGGCGATGATGAGTCAGCCATGATGTCAGAATTTCAATTTTGATTCTATTCATCACTAGTAGGACATTAAGGTGGTATTCGAGTTGTGTACTTGTAATGGTTAATTCATTCATGCACGCAGGTTAGCAATGTCACTGAATGGTGTTGTGTACACAATATCATTGATATGAGCCCACAAAGAGGAATTTAATTTCGTGACGTCGGATGAGGATGGGGGCTATGGTAAGGGATGAGACACTCATGACACATTCACTTCTCAGAAAGAACGCTATGTGATCAGAAGTGTGGTGTCACCGCCAGACACCACACTTGCTAGGTGGTAGCCTTTAAATCGGCCGCGGTTCGTTAGTATACGTCGGACCCGCGTGTCGCCACTGTCAGTGATTGCAGACCGAGCGCCACCACACAGCAGGTCTAGAGAGACGTCCTAGTACTCGCCCCAGTTGTACAGCCGACTTTGCTAGCGATGCTACACTGACAATTACGCTCTCATTTGCCGAGACGATAGTTAGCATAGCCTTCAGCTACGTCATTTGCTACGACCTAGCAAGGCGCCATTACCAGTTAATATTGAAATTATAAAACATGTACCATCAACAGCGATGTTCTCCAATTGTGGATTAAAGTTAAGAATTCTACCAGTACCTCCTGTTTTGCTAGTCTTATTTCTCTGACCGGTTCCAGACCTCACGCCAGTCTGCATGAGCTTAACGCATGCCTATCGGCTACCTCCGAGTGGCTTGGCTGTCTTGCCACGCCACTACAAGAAGTATCCGAACACCTGGCTCAAAATGACTTCGGAGTTCGTGGCGCCCTCCGTCGTTAATGCTGGAATTCAATATAGTGTTGGCCCACCCTTAGCCCTGAGGACAGCTTCCTCTCTCGAATGCATATGATCAGTCAGGTACTGGAAAATATCTTGGGGAATGGCAGCCCATTCCTCATGGAGTGCTGCATGAGGAGAGTTATCGATGTCGGTAGGTGAGGCCTGGCACGAGGGGTGCGCTCGAAAGCATCCCACAGGTGTTCAATAGGATTCAGCTCAGGACTCTGTGCAGTCCAGTCCATTACAGGGATGTATTTGTTGTGCAACCACTCCGTCATAGGTCGTGCATTACTGTTTGTACTGCTATTTTATTTTTAGTTTTATCTCCCTGTTTTGATATGCTGTGTCCCATCTTGCAATTTGAACAATACTCATTCTCTCACAATTCGGCTCTGAATTGAACTTTTGGGAACGGGCGCTGATAACCTCGCTGTTGTGCGCCCTAAAACATTAATAATCAATAATCAATCAATCAACGAACAGATGCTCCATTGTGTTGAAAGATGCCATCGCCATCCCCGAAATGGGGAGCAAGAAAGTGCTTGAAACATCAATGCAGGCCTGTGCTCTGATAGTGCCAAGCAAAACAAGGTCTGCAAGACCCCTCCATGAAAAACACGACAATACCATAACATAACGGCCTTCGAATTTTACTGCCGGTACCACACGCGCGACCGCTACGGTCGCAGGTTCGAATCCTGCCTCGGGCATGGATGTGTATGATATCCATAGGTTAGTTAGGTTTAAGTAGTTCTAAGTTGTAGGGGACTGATGACATCAGAAGTTAAGTCCCATAGTGTTCAGAGCCATTTGAACCATTTGAAGTTCACAAGCTGACAGTAAACGTTCACCGGGCATTTCCCATACCCACACCCCGCCATCGGATCGCCACATTGAGTACCGTGATCCGTCACTCCACACAATCTTTTTCCACTGTTCAGTCGTCCAATGTATACGCTCCTTACACCAGGCAAGGCGTCTTTTGGCATTTACCGGCGTGATGTGTGGCTTATGAGCAGCCTCTCGCCCATGAAACCAAAGTTTTCTCACGTCACGAATAAGTCTCATAGTACTTGCAGTGGACCCTGATTCATTGTGGAATTTCAGTGTGATGGTCTAGATAGATGTCTACCTATTACACATTACGACCCTCTTCAACCGTTTGCGGTCTCAGTCAGTAAACAGATGAGGTCGGCCTATATGCTTTTCTGCTGCACGTATCCCCTTACGTTTCCACTTTGTTATCACATCGGAAACAGAAAACCTTGGGATGTTTAGGAGTTTGGAAATCTCGCGTGCAGACGTATGACACAAGTGACATCGAATCACCTGACTACGTTCGAAGTCAGTGAGTTCTGCGGAGTTCCCCATTCTGCTCTCTCACGAATTCTAATGACTACTGAGGTTGATGATCTGGAGTACCTGGCATTAGGTTCCAACACAATGCACCTAATATGAAAAACGTATGTTTTTGGAGGTGTCTAGGTAATTTTGATCACATAGTGTACAATCCACAGAAGGTGTACCCAAAAACTAAGAATTGTGATTAATGATTTAATATTCGTAATCACTGGTGAACGTTAAGTTTTTATAAAAATTTTAAAGCATCAATTCGTCTTTATGGCACCCAGTTCTCGCTTCGTATTTACGTTCTGGTACAGTACTGTGGATCTTACTTCCTGAAATTCAATTAATGACCGACGACTGGCTGCTCTGAAATTCAGCTTGCAGTCTGCCAACACATGGTTGCCACACAAGGGGACTCCCCTTCAAGTAAGGGCCTGTCCAAGCAGTGTTTTTGAACTCCCACAATATGCTTGATTTAGCCGATGGTACCCGCCACCCCCCCCCCCTTCCCCCCATATTGACACCGATAATGCTGGAGTATTTTTATCACGGATTTGGTTTCTGCATAACGGGCGACGCATTCGGAGTTCTTCTAGTCTTTCGTCATTTTGATGCACTTTGAGTCAAATCTGCAACGGCAGACTAAAGGAAATTAGTCTGAGAAAGCTGCAAAATGTTTCAGAGCAAACCACAATTCTCTATGTCTAACTGTTTGCAAGTGACGATCTTTCGCAGCCCTAGTGTTACGTTAGGAATACCCTCTTACTTTAAGTACCAGTATGATATGTAGAGGCCTATATCACTAGGGGTAAGATAGATACCGCCTACAGGAAAATTAAAGAGACCTTTGGAGATAAGAGAACGACTTGTATGAATATCAAGAGCTCAGATGGAAACCCAGTTCTAAGCAAAGAAGGGAAAGCAGAAAGGTGGAAGGAGTATATAGAGGATCTATAGAAGGGCGATGTACTTGAGGACAATATTATGGAAATGGAAGAGGATGTAGATGAAGATGAAATGGGAGATATGATACTGCGTGAAGAGTTTGACAGAGCACTGAAAGACATGAGTCGAAACAAGGCCCCCGGAGTAGACAATATTCCATTGGAACTACTGACGGCCTTGGGAGAGCCAGTCCTGACAAAACTCTACCATCTGGTGAGCAAGATGTATGAAACAGGCGAAATACCCTCAGACTTCAAGAAGAATATAATAATTCCAATCCCAAAGAAAGCAGGTGTTGACAGATGTGAAAATTACCGAACTATCAGCTTAATAAGTCACAGCTGCAAAATACTAACACGAATTCTTTACAGACGAATGGAAAAACTAGTAGAAGCCAACCTCGGGGAAGATCAGTTTGGATTTCGTAGAAACACTGGAACACGTGAGGCAATACTGACCTTACGACTTATCTTAGAAGAAAGATTAAGGAAAGGCAAACCTACGTTTCTAGCATTTGTAGACTTAGAGAAAGCTTTTGACAATGTTAACTGGAATACTCTCTTTCAAATTCTAAAAGTGGCAGGGGTAAAATACAGGGAGCGAAAGGCTATTTACAATTTGTACGGAAACCAGATGGCAGTTATAAGAGTCGAGGGACATGAAAGGGAAGCAGTGGTTGGGAAGGGAGTAAGACAGGGTTGTAGCCTCTCCCCGATGTTGTTCAATCTGTATATTGAGCAAGCAGTAAAGGAAACAAAAGAAAAATTCGGAGTAGGTATTAAAATTCATGGAGAAGAAATAAAAAGTTTGAGGTTCGCCGATGACATTGTAATTCTGTCAGAGACAGCAAAGGACTTGGAAGAGCAGTTGAATGGAATGGACAGTGCCTTGAAAGGAGGATATAAGATGAACATCAACAAAAGCAAAACAAGGATAATGGAATGTAGTCTAATTAAGTCGGGTGATGCTGAGGGAATTAGATTAGGAAATGAGTAGTAAAGGAGTTTTGCTATTTGGGGAGCAAAATAACTGATGATGGTCGAAGTAGAGAGGATATAAAATGTAGGCTGGCAATGGCAAGGAAAGCGTTTCTGAAGAAGAGAAATTTGTTAACATCCAGTATTGATTTAAGTGTCAGGAAGTCATTTCTGAAAGTATTCGTATGGAGTGTAGCCATGTATGGAAGTGAAACATGGACGATAAATAGTTTGGACAAGAAGAGAATAGAAGCTTTCGAAATGTGGTGCTACAGAAGAATGCTGAAGATTAGATGGGTAGATCACATAACTAATGAGGAAGTATTGAATAGGATTGGCGAGAAGAGAAGTTTGTGGCACAACTTGACTAGAAGAAGGGATCGGTTGGTAGGACATTTTCTGAGGCATCAAGGGATCACCAATTTAGTATTGGAGGGCAGCGTGGAGGGTAAACATCGTAGAGGGAGACCAAGAGATGAATACACTAAGCAGATTCAGAAGGATGTAGGTTGCAATAGGTACTGGGAGATGAAAAAGCTTGCACAGGATAGAGTAGCATGGAGAGCTGCATCAAACCAGTCTCAGGACTGAAGACCACAACAACAACAACAATGATATTTGTTATATTTTGTGGAGATTTTCATTAAATAAAGGTGATTAGGCGATTAAGCTTTCATAACCATGATGCCGTAAGTACATAATAAGTCATTTCATGAAGACAGTTGAGGGAAGACTGGTGGAATTACTCTCCTGTGTTCAATGGGTTAGAAATCATGGGATCAGTGTGACCAGTGACGGATATGTACTTTTCTGAAGGTGGATGGTGGTGTGAACTTAAATTTGGAATCGCGTTTTGATTATCTGTGTATAAAAAGTACAGCAACTGGATTTACTGCATTTTTGCATCTTACAGACAATCGTTTAACTCTCATTCAAGTATTAGAAAATTGTCCTATGCACGATCCATATAGGGGTCGATGGTTTATATCGATAGCAGCGGTTAGCAGCAAATGTTTCTGCCCAGCAGCTGGGTAGCCGATGGATGTCTTCTCACCAGAGAGCACAGATGCAGTGCCTAATGGCAGTACATGTACGTTTGGAGCGTATTTACGGAGTCTGCTCTTGTTGGTGGGGCTGTGACTAGATTAGGGTTAACTGTTTCCACGGATGTATTGATTTCCCTGTGGGCTAAACACCGCGTGAAATTGCCAGCCTGCCTTGGCGTGTGTGTCCTTGGAACTATAAAGCCATTTAGAATTCGATCTGTCAGCCTCTCAACCATTTAAAGGAAGCATACTTGGTTTCAAAATTTGTTCTGTCTCGGAAGTGTGGATTTTATGGTGTGCGCCCACTTCCGGCAACGGACAGTAATTTAGAATTTGATTGACAAGTGTTGTGGTCCCAAGCATCCTGGTTACTTTTCTAGTTTTTGATTGATTTTCGTGTGGCTAGCATGATATATTGTGGATACGCGCTTGTTTGTTTCTGTGCTGGGCAATCTCTAGCTGTTTTCAGGATGTTTGTTGACTTGTGGCAAACGTGGCCTAATCATTAAATTCACTATCGGCACTTTTGGCACACCGTCTTCTTACTGCTGAGTAGCGTGGCTTCTTAGTGTCTGCACAAGCTCTGCATTTTTATATTTTCTAGAGAGCTGCTTGCGCGAGTAATTGCACTGAAACTTTGTTGGCGTTTGTATCTCTTGTGCTTGCCAGCCATGTCCCACTCGTTTGTGTGTGCGTTTCTTGGGTTTTAAGCGGTCTGTGTGTTGCAGGGGATCAAGTGGTCATTTCATAGCTGTTGCTGTACTGAATTCAACCGGTTGCCAAGAAACGGTCCTTGCTGTAATGCACTGTGTACATCCCAGTAGAATTAAGTTCAAAGCTAATAAGGATAATTAATGAAGGTAAGAAAATGCACCTCGGGGTTTCATTTAATTCTTTACACAGTTTCGTAGGTGTATCTTATGTCTTTGTAAAGAAGCTGGGCAACTGATTTCATGTTTTGGTTTGACGTAAGTTGTTTACTGTTCTACTGCATTTGTGTGTGCTCACCCCTTATGCCCGTGTGGTCGTTTGTCTCCTTCAGCTGCTCCAGTGGGCTTACGCTGATGTATTACCGTCTGTAATTCTGGCTGTAGAAAGCCTCTAACTGTTTTAACTGTTACTTTCTCTAATTAGGCATTTAACTTAATTAAGTTGCCTCAAGGCTATTCTATTTTAAGTTCACAGCCGTGCAGGCAACCGACCTCTTGCTACAATAACCAGTAGTGTGCACAGTTAATTTTATAACTTTCTTAATTATCTGAATGACTGATACTAAGCTTAATTATTAACGACCGTAGAAGCTATAGCAATCTGTAAAAATCATTCATAGCATCATAGAGAGTGAACTGTTGGTATCTTACTGTATTTTCCGATGGCATAACATTTAAAATCATTTTCTCATTCGCAGTGGATCTACTTGAACGTAAGTTTAGCATTGTGAGTACGTTATCATTATGACATATTTTACTTATTACAAACATTCGATTGGTCGTGGGCCTGGAATAAAATTGTCTCCAAATATAAATAAATAAATGAAAATGAAAATGGCGTCTTTCTATCGACATTATATACGTATTTTCAGTCGGCCTTGTTGTAATCTAGTGAACTATTCTGAAACAACATGATTGGGATTAAGATGCAAATTTTGTTATTCAATAATTATAATAATAATAATATTTGCTTGACCTGATGCTTTTGCCTACAAATTGCTAATGCTGCCTTGACTCGTGTCTGTATGTAGCTATACAAGTTCAAAAATGGTTCAAATGGCTCTGAGCACAATAGGACTTAACATGTGAGGTCATCAGTCACCTAGAACTTAGAACTACTTAAACCTAACTAACCTGAGGACATTACACACATCCATGCCCGAGGCATGATTGCAACCTCCGACCGTTGCGGTCACGCGGTTCCAGACTCAAGCGCCTAGAAACGCTCTGCCACTGCTACCGGCACTTATTCAAGTGTTCTGTGTTTTTAATTTCATTCTTAAAGATCATTGATTCTTCCACATTAATTATTATCCTTTGCTGTTAAGAGAATGCTAGAGACAATAAACTGCACTCAGTGGAACATGTTTCAATTTGCCCAGCACCCTACCTCTTCCCAATCAGGTTCCTACCACTTCAAGTAACAATTCGTACTATGATTCCAAGTCAGGCAGAGGGATAGGCCTCAAGGACGCTGTTCTCTGTGCTCCGTCCGATTTCAGACAGCATTCTCTCCTAATCACAGCTCGAAATACGTTTCTCAGGAACTCTTTATCTTGCGGATGTTAACCTCTAATCCTCCCACCTGACGTACAACCTTAACAACTTCATTTCTCATCTTCGTGAATGGCAATTTATCTGCTGCTGATATAGTTAGGAACTAGAGTAAATGTTTGTATAGATACATCCAGTGATAGTTTCCGTATGTCGAGAAACGTTTTAGAATTGAGAACGATGTTTCTCGTGATGAACGCCTTTTATAAGATGCTGTTAGTTTTGTGCCGAGACTGATATGAGTAAAATACATTACAGGCTGCTAGGAAACCGACAGATTTTAATACGAGTGAAGATGTGATGCAACACACAGTAATTTTACTACAAAAAAATTTCATATCTAGGGCCAACAAAACCAAAAATCACAATCAAACTTATACCGTTTTACTTACTTTTCTACATAGTCACCAAAGTTCTTGCCACATTTCTCCAACGTTGAATTCCGTTTGAATTTGCACTGTTCATAGAAGTCCGTAGGGTTGTAGTACAGCGATATGCAGACTACTGATTTCTCTTCCACATATGACGCAAAGAGCTGGCTGGCCAGGAATTTCTTCATCGGACCAAACAGATCAAAGTCCGATGGTGCAAAGTCCGGACTGTGTGGTGGATGCCTTAGCACGTCCTACCTAAATCTGGTGATTTCCTTAAGAACAGGAACAGTAATACGAGAGCGAGCACTGCCTTGAAGAAGTCTGGCGCTGTCAGCATTACCGTTACAGCGTTTGCCACGAAGGGTATGACGCACCTCAACCACCAATAATACACTATGCATATCCCAGAACACTGTCGCCGGCTGGAGTGGCCGAGCGGTTCTAGGCGCTACAGTCTGGAACCGCGAAACCGCTATGGTCGCTGGTTCGAATCCTGCCTCGGGCATGGATGTGTGTGATGTCCTTAGGATAGTTAGGTTCAAGTAGTGCTAAGTTCTAGGGGACTGATGACCTCAGCAGTTAAGCCCCATAGTGCTCAGAGCCATTTGAACCAGAACACTGTCACAAGCAATTTTCCAGCAGACTGAGTCACAATGATTTTCTTTTTTTGTAGGGGGGGGGGGGGGGGGGACCAGCAACCAGCATATTACCGCCACACAGAGGTCTTCTTGGTTTCGGGCGCGTAGTTGTAAGCCCACAACTCACCACCAGTGACAATCGCTTTCAGAACTCATGCTCATATGTGACGTGTCGTGTTAGGTGATTCAAGCTAGACATCATTCGCTGGCCTTTGTCGTTCTCCGTCGGGTTCTTAGGCACCCAGCGAGAACTAACATTATGAGATTTCATCATGTCACAAACATTATCGTACACAACACCATAGGAAATGTTGAAATGCTGCCCCAATGGGTACGACATTCTGCGGGGTTTCAGCTGTTATTGGCTTCCCGGAGCGTGGCCATTCCCTATGGCTTACATGGCTCTGTGGGATGCATGCACGTCGACTGGAGACATTTCTACAGCGAGACAGTCGTCACCACACACGCCAAATATATCTCTGTGAATTTCACTCGGCTGATCCACTGTGGCCGACAGATATTGAACTACGCTTCATTGCTCTTCACACGTTGACGACAATAAAACGTGCATCATATTTCTTTGGTAGTTCCGACTTCTTTCGGTAATGCTGCACATGAAAACAAAATATCTTCTGCAGCTCAAACTTCAAACTGTATGGTCCTGAATTTTCAGCATTCCATCTGTAATACCAGGGACGAAAAGATTTACGTGGGTGACTTTCCGATCCTCTCTTGAACATTCTTGAAATGTTTCATTCGGTTTCCACATATTTGTAAATAATGATAAGCGTAGGTTGTTATGTTGACTTGGCTTCTGAAAGAAGCGAAGATGGATTATGCATATTGAAACGAATGTGTCGTCATGGAGGATGATGTTTAGTGACATGTTGTAGCATTTCGTTCACTTGGATGGGTTTTTCGTACAACGCTGGAATACTTTCTTACTTCTGTCGGACGGGAACGTTACCTGAGGCATCTAACTGTTTTCTCACGTGATAGATAATAAAACCCAAGAATTCGCCACATATTTTTCATCGTCAATCATAAACTATGCGAGACAGTGGATACATCAACAGACAGCACTAGTCCAAGGGATTGGAGGCATGCCTTTACTCCCACTGGATGTTAGCTAAAGATTATTATCACTAACTCAGGAAGTTCTTCAAACGTTTACGAGCTGTGGGGCACCACCTTCTCCAAAATAGCAGTCTATCCTTGCACAACACTATCATTATGCCTAAATCTGATTAGACTCCACTAAAATATTTATTTGACTCCAACATCTGACAGGATCACTGTTATTCGTGAAAAGCCTTCGACTGCGCCCCATAATCTACTACTAGCTAAATAAACGACCTATAACTTGAGAATGCAATGGATAATGCACAACCTAATATTACTTTTCTCTGTGTTTGTGACTGAATTCAAGAGAATATGCTGTCCTCTGTCACGACCATGACCAAACTTCATTAGATACGGTATATTACGTAACAGGTAATGCTAATAGAATTAGTATAGGGAGTGAGATAGTAACAGCAGGCGATTATATTTACTATTTGGCCATGAAAGTAATTGACGATGGCTGAAGTACCGACCCGAGTTTATCCTCAATTTATAATTTGTGTGAAATCTTATGGGACTTAACTGCTAAGGTCATCAGTCCTTAAGCTTACACACTACTTAACCTAAATTATCCTAAGTACAAACACACACACCCATGCCCGAGGGAGGACTCGAACCTCCGCCGGGACTAGCCGCACAGTCCACGACTGTGGCGCCCCAGACCGCTCGGCTAATCCCGCACGGCTATCCTTAGTTTGCCTGTGGAACAATCTCATGAGATGCACTGAAGTGACAGAAGTCACGAGATACCTCCTAATATCGCGTCAGACCTCCATTAGCTCCGCGTTGTGCTCAAACTCGACGTGGCATGGACTTACCCAAGTTTCTGGAAGTAACCTGCAGAAAAACTGAGCTATGCTGCGTCTATAGCCGTCCATAACATACGAGATGTTGGGATTCAGAAGTGATTTGTGGACATTTTAATTCTAAAGAATCCGCATGTGGCATGATCACGCAGTCAACCGCCCTCCCCCCTCCCCCCTTTCTAGCTACCGGGATAACTATAGCGAAAGGATCAACACACTTACGTGGAAACCATTAGTGAGGTTACCCTCTAAATGATAGTAGCATATAGTCACAAACGCGGGACAATTTAGTTACATAATGATGTAGTTGGTTTCCTCAGTAGTCATTAATCAGAATGCCAGAGACGGCGGGTACAAATTGACTACTGCGTAACAACCAGTTTCAAGTATACCAAAATGATTCATTGAGTTAAGGACATGGAAAAATATACTATGAATTACAATAAATCTTCACACTAAGAGCATAACGTATGGAATCTTGAATAACAAGTTGGCCACTTACATGAATTGGCTCCTGCTCTCAAATAATGACAAAAGTGTGCAACCTCTTGAGTCAGCACATTAAATAATATACCCCTACAATCTAACAGTATGAAGATCGGTAGTTAGAACTCCGATTACAAAAAACGGAAAACTTTGGTGATACTAACGACACCGAGAACTCATGCTGCTGAGATCCTCAGTGCAAAAATTTTTATAGAGTCCCTACAATGCCGGAGCGCCCAAAATATTTTACCACAAACGTCTTTTGCAATACGGAGTCGGCTAGCTCCAGAGTGACCTCTCTAATACATACTACGCTCACATTTACGATATTGAGCCATCCGCGATCCCCATCACTGTCGAAAGGTCCCACTCCAAGGAAACCGTGTGAACAATCGCCAATCATAAGATGCAAGATGCAATGGAAAATCCCACGAAACTAGCGAGCGACATTTATCTATCCAATAGGACCTTGTCCCGTCAATTTGAGGACGAGGCTCTCTGATGCAACAGAGCGTCATCGTGAGCTGCTCAGTCGATTTCTTACATCCACGTCGTAGCCGAAAAATAGTCCCACCCACCGCTACGCTCATAAGATCAGAACTTTATTGAACTGCCGGCGCCAAAGAGTCGCACACTGCGGGTCGTCTATCGTCCGCTTGTGGCAACATTAAAATACATTGCTCGCTGGTGGTGAAGGCCAAGTTGCACCGAAACGCCAGACTATCATAAATCGATTACATCAGTGTCAGATCGTCGATTTCCTAGTCGCTCCACACAGAGACAATAGGCTAGAATGTAGCTTTGTTCGCAAGGGCAGAGGGACGGGGTAGCCAATGTAGTCCACGGATCCTAAAGAAAGAATTCGCAGGAAGGCCACCCGGGAGTCAATCCGCCTCTGCCGTAACTGGCCCTTGCAGGAATCCTGGTTCTGCCGCACACCATCTATAAATGAAGGCTAACAGAGCCGCAAAGAAATAATGCAGGGTTCCACACCAAGGATGATTAGAGTTCTCAGTGCGACTTTGATTACCCATATTGAGCTTATTTGGCGTTCTTGCATTGATTCATATTGAAACGATGATAAAGATGACCAAATTTAGAGAGGACAGGCCAAAAAAGATATGCAAAAGTTATGTCACCTCTCAAAATGCCGTATTGTGCACCAAGCTCATCGAAACTCCTGTCATTGTAGAACGAGTGTGGGGCTCCCTACAACAATATTTGTCATTCCACATCGTTGGTTGGACACTAGCAGCAGCTGTACTAGAGAACTACCGTTCCTATCGAAGACTGCCTCTAACACCGCAACACAAATGGCTGCGTCAGGAGTGTTGTGAAAACCGGGAAGTGTGCCCTGTTCAAAAGCGTCGCACTATGTTCAGTGATAACTCCAAGTTCCGCACACCCTCGAGTTAAGAGGGTCGACAGGTAGGAGTAAGGTGGCTACCTGGGAGAGATTTCATGATTACAGTGTTTTGGAGAGGCTCCACGGAATTACACCTGGCTTCAAACTTCGGGAAACCATCTGGTATGACCTCTAATCGTGACGTAGTGACTGAGGGAATTAACTGTACAACTGTAAGTGCCGGTTATCCTACCTCCTCATGAGTTACCTATCACGTCACAATTCGTGGGCGCCATTTTTTAAGACGACTGTGCTCTTCCAAACGTTGTGTGTGTGTCTATAAACATGATATTGAGGTACTCAGTCCACGATAAGGCTGCCTGATCTGCCCTCAATGAAACATGTGTGGAACGATCTCAGATATCAAATGTGTCTCAGTGCTGCCCATATCAAGGATATCGATTACACCTGTTGAGGCCAGCTTGGCACCGGAGAGGTTACAACGGCTTTATGACACACTTCTAACGAAATCAGTGCATGCATCTTGGCCAGAGGGGGTGAAAGGCGCATACAGCCTAGCTCTTAGTAAATTTTTCACTAGTTTGTAATCATTGTAACCACATCATATTCCTTCCCAACACTCAGAGTCTCATAAATTTCCTCCTCTTATCGATGTCTCAATATTTGTCTATCATTGTAAATTGCAGTAGCTATGCGGTTATGAAAACTAAAACAGATAGGCATATAGAGGTGCACATATCAAGTTTTTGGCTCGAAGGGAATAACAACAACAACAACGACGACGACAGCAAAGACATTTTCGTAGTAGTGAAAAGGGCAAACCACTCCTACTCACTAATTATTATTAGATATCAATGTATAGATGTGCTTCTCTCACAATCGATCAATGCAGAATTGGAATACCTTTGGGACCTGACTTGCTTTTTCTGAACGCCGGAAACATTACAGCAGTCTCCACTGACTATTCCGCAGGTAAGTGGTTTTCATAAACAGGCCAGTTAGAGGCAGACACGTTGCAGGAAGTAGCCGTCCAGATCGCATCAATTAGGCTTGTGGGTGTTGGTAACGAAAACTATTATTATGTATGATGCACATTGTGAACGCCTTATAATGTACGTCACATTTACCAGGAGAGTGAAAGTGAGGTGTTTCCTTGCGATACCAACTTGCAGCCACTGCAGTCATACTTCACACATTTCCCAGCAAACATAGCTGGGGTGTTTGGGACAACTGAATATCTAGAAAAGTGACAAATCTTACGGCAAACATATTCTAGGTGAAAAATTGATACTAGTAATGTGGACATATGTTTGTGATATAACTGGTCATCTCCTAACCAGCCCTCCTGCGTGGACGTGTTCTACTTTTCGTTTTCAAATGGGAACTCCAACTTTTACTGCATATTCGGCTTCTGCGTCAAAATGTACGTGCTATTTCGTGAAACCCTTGTTTCCCATTCGTGGTAGATAGCGTAATTAATAGCTATCACATTTTATTCTATATTTAATTTACGATGTAAATGTAAGCCTTTTTTTTCTAACGGTTGATACTGATGTATAAATGTTAGTTGACTGTTGCAAACGTGATTGTACAGTACAAATGCTATGACTAGACATCGATATTTCCGGCAAATAAGCTACTTGTATGGTAACATAGTTCTACGGCGTTGATTATAAGGCGGAATGATTTTGCTGTGCATTCATCCAACCACCGTAACTCTCACGCTGATCGCTATCTGCCTACTGGTGGAATACATATCGCAGCCGTTGTAAAGAGGTAAAATGTCCATGAAGTGATAATGGACAGAAAACTATTACATCTACGACGTTCCTGGATCATGTTAAGTGTAGTTTCCAGACTCTGAAATGAATATCCATATTGTACTGCACAGTCAACTTTGCTACACTAAAACAAATTTCGAACATGTATACCAGCCTTACAAAAGAAAGCATTTCATTTACATCCTATATGAATAGTAGAAACAAATGTGTCAGTTCTTAACGGCAAGAACAGGCGATCTTGTTATTTTTGATAACAGTTCCATCTACAACGAATGGAAAACAACGGTTTGCTTAAGACGTATCCTTTTTTAGGCGTAGAATCCAATTATGCACTAAAAAGGGACGGCTCCCGATTGGAGTCTTCCTCGGTGTATGCCAGTGAAAAATTCTTCTCGGGTCATCAGCCTAGTGGTGGCGTCGTCTTGCAGCAACGTTTCGATGAGTTTCGTACCCATCATATTCTGGCGAAGTCTTCGCCAGAAGATGATGGGCACGAAACTCATCGAAACGTAGCGACGACGCTAACACTCGGCTGATAAGCCGACGATAATTAATCACGGGGACGGTTACGATTTGAAATACAAGGTAGACCCCGCCCAAGCAGGAGGATTAGTTAGGAGGTGGCCATCTATGGCGCACACAGATGTCCTCATTATTACTACAACATTTTTGTCGTACCGGGCGTCATTTTCGAGATATTTAGTTTCTGAAGCAAAAACAAACACCATGTACACACATTAAAAAAATTTGGCATCACCTCGGTTATGAGAGTTCCGGAAGCTGTAGAGAAAACTGGAATAGGGGTCAACATAAGCCTCAGTTCCTCCATTTTTATTGCTCATGAAAACCACATGCCACCTTCAGAGGTGGTGGTCCAGATTGCTCTGAAACGTCTCCTTTGAACAATTATACAAGACAGTGCTTAAACTGACACAATATTTTTAGCGCAACGCAATCTGACTTTCAAAACTCCCTACAAAAAAATGGCCCTGACTAACATTAACCTATGCGTTTCACAAATCGCTTACCTCACAAAAATCTTCGTTACTCGAACTACTGCAGTACAGCGAGCGCCACTACTGCCAGCTAAATAAAAGATTCAAACTACGGAAGGCACTAACTACTGATAGGCATAGTTAGCAAATGAAAGATTTTAATAGAGAACAAACAATGTTTTTACCTTAATAGTCATAATATATATAGCAGTTCATGACAAATTACAAAACTCCGCCATCTCTCTCCCCACTTCCACCACTGCTGGCGGCTCACCTCCAACTGCGCAACGCTACGCGCTGTTCACATCCAGCTGCCGCTGCCCAACACTACAATGGCAGACAACAATGCAAACTGGCCACAGACTGCACACAGCACAGCCAGTGATTTTCACACAGAGCGCTACGTAACGTTGCCAATAAGAAAACATAAACAGCCTACTTACAGCTCTACACACCGGTCCTTCTAATACCCAGTAGTACGTCCTCTTGCATTGATGAATGCCTTAATTCGTTGTGGCATACTATCCACAAGTTCATCAAGGCACAGTTGGTCCAGATTGTCCCACTCCTCAACGACGCTTCGGCGTAGATACCTCAGAGTGGTTGGTGGGTCACGTCGTGAATAATCTGCTCTTTTGAATCTATCCCAGGCATGTTCGATAGGGTTCATTTCTGGACAACATGCTGGTCACTCTAGTCGAGCGTTGTCGTTATCCTGAAGGAAGTCATTCACAAGATGTGCACCATGGAGGCGCAAATTGTCGTACACGAGGAAGAATGCCTCGTCAATATGCTGCTGATATGGTTGCACTATCAGTCAGAGGATGGCATTCACGTATCGTACAGCCGTTACGGCGCCTTCCTTGACCACCAGCGGCGTACGTCGGCCCCACATAGTGCCATCCCAAAAGAGCAGTGAACCTCCACTTTGCTGCACTCGGTGGGCAGTGTGTCTCAAGTAGTTCAACCCGACTAGGTTGCCTCCAAACACGTCTCCGACGATTGTCTGGTAGAAGGCATATGCGACACTCATCGGCGAAGATATCGTTATGCCAATCCTGATCGGTCAATTTGGCAAGTTGCTGGGCTCATCTGTATCGCGCTGCATGGTGTTGTGGTTGCAAAGATGGACCTCGCCGTGGACGTCGGGAGTGAAGTTGCGCGCAGTTTGAGTCGTAACACGAGGTCCTGTGGCAGCACGAAAAGCATTATTCAACGTGGTGGCGTTGCTGTCAGGGTTCCTCCGAGTCATAATCCGTAGGTAGCGGTCATCCAATGCAGTAGTAGCCCTTGGGTGGCCTGGACGAGGCATATCATTTACAGTTCCTGTCTCTCTGTATCTCCTCCATGTCCGAACAAAATCGATTTGATTCACTCCGAGACGCCTTGATCCTTCAATTGATGAGTGCCCTTCCTGGCACAAAGTAACAATGCGGACGCGATCGAACCACGGTATTGACCGTCTGGGCATGGCTGAACTACAGAGAACACAAGCCGTGTACCTCCTTCCTGGTGGAATGACTGAAACTGATAGGCTGTTGAACCCCTTCTGTCTAATAAGCGCTGCTCATGCATTGTTGTTTACATCTTTGGCGGGGTTTAGTGACGTCTCTGAACAGTCCAAGGTACCGTGTCTGTGATACAATAGCCGCAGTCAACGTCTATCTTCAGTTCTGTGTACCGGTGTGATGCAAAACTTTTCTTGATGTGTGTATATACCCTCAGTCGATGCATAATTTTCCGCATTAGTCACACTGCCATTCCCCAGGTCACATTCTAGCATATCTCCAGCTCGTCAAGCCGCCGACATATATTGCAAACACGGGAACATGATTGCATTTTCATTCAGTAAGCAGTTGCTGTATGAGTCCCAGAGATGAGGGACATACAGAGAATATCCGTTCCACCTAATATCACACCTTATGCATGTAATTCATCTTTGTCTCATAGCCTATTCTCATTGCGTTTTTAATGCCATTTCCAGTTGATCACGCTGATAAATCGGACTATTTCCACGTCGCAATTTAAGAGATATTTTCATGGAGTTACCAAACTGCATTTGAATAAATATTGGTAGAACCTATGACAGGGTAGAAGCTAATGTGAATATACTGGACTCAGTTCGTAATCACAACTTAAGTACAAACTATCAATAACCTTAGATATGATAATAAATGAGACTGCATACATAGCAATTTTCTTATTTGCCTCCTAAATACACCCTGTTTCTTCCTATTCAATTAGAAGCATCACTGCCTTATTGTATCAACCAGGGCATATTGTAAAAGAAACTGTTTTGTTTCCGAAATTCCCATCTTCCCGAATCCCTGATCGAATGTTGCTGTAACAGGTAGGGGACTCTTACGCTTAACGAAATGGCAGACAACAGCAGCAGCTTTTTCTAATACACTAGAAATATTTTTTTGGAGCTTAAGGAAATGAAGATTACGACGCAGTCAGAAACTAAAGCGCTTCTAATTCTGTTTTTACTAATTTCACTTAGTTCCAGAAAATAAATAGCAGTGTTATGGTCATGCGATCCCCAAACATCACAGCTGTCTACGCAGAACTGCAAAACCGTCTCCAATAGAGTGCGTTGTCAACTCCATCTGATTGTGTTTGTCAATGTATATTTAACAAACTAATGGAATAGTGAAATTCATACAATATGAAAACATCAGTATACAAGAGAGTGTGCGCCCTTTTGAAACGCCATGGCAGGTTAAAACTACATTCCGAGGTTGTTCTCAAACCCAGAAAATAGGCTTTTGTAGGCAATGATCTTAGCAGCTGACCGATCTCGGCACGATAAACAGTGCCGTGACAGCCTCAGTTCCGCTAGTACCTCTGTCTTCCTTTCAGAATTTTGACAAGATCTCTCGAGCGCCTTGCAGGACTATCAATCCAGGAAGTAAAGTTTGATAACACGATTCGCAGTTTGGAAACTAGGAGAGAGGTGCTGCAAACGTAAAGCTGTGAAGGAGTCCTGTTAGTCGTACTTCGATTTCTCGTGAACTACAATTTACTGTTTCGAGTCTTTGTTTGTCACATTGTTAAATTGTATCAGGAACTTCCGATATCCATTCAAGACCAAAAACGTCATAAGCAACACCTTGGGAAAAGCTGTTCCTGTAAGACTGAAATGTCACTGTTAACTGGATAAATGGAAGCTACGTGGAAGAAAAAATTAGTTGAATATCAGTGGGTGTAACACCTTTCGAAAGGGTGAAAGATTTGTTGACAGCTATAGAATTACGATAAAATTAGTAAAGATATTAATCTCTAGTTTAGTATGACAGCGAATCATATTAAAAAGAAACTTTTGTAACGAAATGGTGAAAGTAAAAGAGTCTGAGAAAGGACGAGTACAGAAGTACTTCTGAGAATGTGAGTGGAAAGAAAACTAGTGGAAATTTTAAGAATGAGCAAAACTATGTAGGCGTTAGCGTATACGGCGAAGATCCATTAAAGATGAAGTCGGGGAAGGCAAGGAGAACAATGAGAAAACTTGGAATGATCGACGACACTAGAAAGTGGACGAAGTTTCGAGGAAGCAGCACACAACGGACGAAAGTTGAGAACATTCGGTAGATAACTACTTCAAGACAGATGTATTAAAGAAGAGACCACAAGAACAGGACTTTAAAACATGTTTAGATGATAAAAACACTTTTTCTGTTTTCAGAAAGTGCATTTCGTCCTTTTAAAACACAATAATACAATCAGCAAGAAAATGAAACGATTGTTTCCACTGATAGTTGTCGAAGGACTGAACAGAAGCAAACTTTGAAAAATCGTGAAAAGAGCTTTTATGAGCACAGATAATCTGTAACAAATTCTCTCCATTCTAGTTCGCTGTGCGCCTCACGCCTGGCGGTCAAGAGACGTTAATTACAGATCTGCTAATACAAAATTCTCGACCAGAGATACGCTTTCGTTTCTATGCTTACTTCATGTGTAATAATATTAACAGCACTGAACTGTACGTAATTGTAAAGCTTTACTGTCAATGTAGGACTGCAGGGAATACTCAACAGATGATATATTGAAATACAATGGGTCGGTAGTTCACTATCAAATTGTTTGACGTAGAAAAGTGACAAAGGTATTTGACGTGGCGCAAATAGGAGTATTACACTATCATCAAGGTTTATTTGACAAAGATCTCTGACGTCGTGTCTCTTTCAGGAACGCCGATGAAGATTTCCTACTGTGCTCTGCAGTTGCATGTACCACAACTGCACTGTAATTACATGTGGAAGAGGAACAGAATGAAAGGAAAACGAAACGTACTTGTGTGAACCTGTGGATTTCACGGATAGATGCTAAAAGCATCCAGGAAAATCTGTTACGGGAGCTACAAGTCGAGGACGTAAAGTCACACGAAAATTACTTGCGAATGGACGAGAGTACATATCAATACGTGCTTGAGAGAGCGGCTCCTCATATTACAAACCAGACCACTCGCTTCAGAAATGCTGTATTCACCAAAGACTAACTTTTGCAACAGGAGAAAGAAACTATAGTTTACACTATAGCACTTAATATCGCAATGTACATTGACGAAAATGACCCTAGAAACGTGTGAAGCTGCTTATAAAGAAAAGGAAAACGAATATCTGAAGAAAAATAACTTTTATAGCGTACGATGGCCATTAAGCAATATTTTTATTTCTGCAGAGGTTGTATTTCTCATTTATATCCTCGGTGGTACATCCTGACCGTACTTCACGGCTAATGGCATCAGCAATTTTTTTATAGCTGTCGTTTCTCCTTATTCGTTTTTCTATTAGTGATGCTGGAAGTTATACGCTGCTTCCAGTACCTCGTACATTTCGATGAATTTAGTTGTAGATGCTACGTACCAAGTACATTTTGTAGCCATGTCCGTAAACGTGGTCAAACAGCAACAGCGATGTTAGCGCATCAAGTGGTTTTATTTCTCCATAGACCTATATAACATAGACCGCAAATGTCCCTATCTCTGGCAAGTTTAGGCTTGAAACCAACATCTAAGTCACGTGACTCGGGGCAGAAAGACGAATTCCTGGGTATACGCGCTATGTGAAGTGGAGCTGACAGTTACAGTTTTTCCCATTTTCAAGCATTGATTTTGACAATTCAACGAACTACCATAGTACTACTGTTACAAACGTAGTAGTGCAGTTAACGTAGTATCTGCGAAATTCCTGACAATAAAGCAATGCTTATCATTTGTACATGTGTTAATGTTGAAACGTATTGACAGTTCTTTCTAATAAACGACAGAGTAATTGCTGTTTAATGAATATTCTTTTTTTGTACTGTAAGAGTCACCACAAGAACGTCCGTGAATGCAGAGTGAAATCAAGCATTATTCTGTGGCGACAAGCGCACGGACCATCTGCTTTACTCTTTCATTTTTAGTAGATTCTTTGTATTCGCTTACATTTTTTCAGTTGATTGGTTTTCGAGCTGTAGTAAATAAAAAGTCAGTGCCTGACTGCTATGTTGTATCTCTTTAGCAGAGGGAGATAAGCTACAGTCGGGTAAAGTGGTGACCCCATATACTGAATTCCGTTTTACACGAGCAAATGCAGTGACGTTCGGTATCGTCTACAGCAGAGCCGGCGCGTCCGTCCGACTCACATAGTACTACGGGCAGGCATGACGCTTTGTTGAAATACATCTAAGATTTACGACTCGACATTGGAAACCTGTAAAATGCTGCGTTGGACATTTCAATTGCATCAAGGAACCGCCGTTCGGAGGATAACACTAGCAAGATGAAGGTACGCCCACCGCAGTTCATTCCTGATCAATCTCAATTATGGCTTGCAATGCTCGATCTGACTTACCAGCGCCACAGCTTTGTAAACGAAGATACCAAATTTGTGATCGCTGTTAGTGCAGTAGACAGTAAAACAGCAGCCGGCCTGAGGGGCCGAGCGGTTCTAGGCGCTTCAGTCTGGATCCGCTCGACCGCTACGGTCGCAGGTTCGAATCCTGCCTCGGGCATGGATGTGTGTGATGTCCTTAGGTTAGTTAGGTTTAAGTAGTTCTAAGTTCTAGGGGACTGATGACCTCAGCAGTTAAGTCCCATAGTGCTCAGAGCCATTTTTCTTTTTTGAGTAAAACGGCAACGATCAGCGGAGATATAATACTCAGCCCGGCCACCACGCAGAAGTATACGCATTTGAAACAGTTCCTCCTTGATCGACTACGTCGGTCTATGGTGCAACGTATCCAACAAGCAGTACATTGTGAAAAGAGAGGAGATGAGTCGTCTTCGAAACTTTGGCGGCACCTGCGAAGCTTAGTCGACAACACCGAGTTGCCTGATACTGCAAAATTTATGGCGGGTGCAGTTGCCAGAGGCAGTTAGAACGGCTGTGGTGTTTTTCGACGCACGCGATATTTCATCGTTCCTCTCACTAGACGACAAAGTATATACCTCGTTAGATGCAGAGCATACGTCGTCTTTACCCAGCAGTACAGACGTACAGGAAGCTACAGCGATACAACGACGACAACAAACGGACATTACTCAACAATTGAACGAGCTACGAAAACACATTGACGACTTGCGGCGACAGATATCTATATTGCTCGAAGGCAAAGCAGCCACATACAAGAAGAGCAAGGAAGATGCCAACGTGTCTACGGTACATATCTGCTGGTACCACCTTCGCTTCGGGAACAAGGTGACGATATGCATATCACCCTGCGCTCACCCAAATGACGACAGCGGCCGGCGAAAGGTGTTGAGCCGGCCTGGGTAGCCGAGCGGTTGTAGGCGCTACAGTCTGGAACAACACGACCGCTACGGTTGCACGTTCGAATCCTGCCTCGGGCATGGATGTGTGTGACGTCCTTTGGTTAGTTAGGTTTAAGTAGTTCTAAGTTCTAGGGGACTGACGACCTCAGAGGTTAAGTCCCACAGTGCTCAGAGCCATTTGAACCTTTTTTTTTGAGAGCGTTGACGGGCAACTACTTTCTTCTTTACCGTCGTTGTCCCATCGACTTTTTGTCACTGGCGCTAAATTTGGCCGCGCTTATCTAATCGACACAGGCTATGACGTCAGTGAATTTCCTGTTATAAGTTGCGAAGTGAGTCTTCCACCATCTCAATCAAAACACACAGTAGCAAACCAGACTTCAATAATGACTTATGGAATGTGTCAGATAGACGTATGCCTCGGTTTCCAAGATTGTCTACCATGGATTTTCGTGATTCCCGATGTGTCAGACGCAATATTGGCTGCGGATTTCTGGTTTCATTGTGGAGTTGAATTAGATATTGGCTCGTCGAGCATCCGCCGGGGTAAGCAGAGCATTAAAAGCACCCTATTACGAGGTTCCCTGCCTATGTTCGATGACGGACAGGGAGTGACGCCACACGTAGCAGACTGCGAATCCGTGCTGTGTGAGCAGATAGTTAAGCACAACACGGTCCATCACATCAACCAGTATCTCAGCGCCCGCTCCAATGAACTCCTGATCGTTTCGCCGCAGCAAAGGCAGAATTCGAACTCTTGCGCTCGAGAGTCGTCCGTAGATCCGATAGCCAGTGGTCATCACCACCTCATCTAGTAGAGAAGAAAGACGGGACCTGGAGACCATGTGGATACTAACGAGCACCCAGTACCCGTACTATTCCCGATCGCCACATATTATGGATTTTACGCACACTCTGACAGGCACGAAGATTTTCAGTGTCATTGATTAACACAAAGCGTTGTCACCAGTTACCGGTAGTGCCAGCTGATATACCGAAGACGGCTGTGACGACACCATTCAGCTTATTCGAAAACTTACGTACGCCGTTTGGTTTGAAAACTGAGGCACTAACATGGCAACGGTTTGTCTACGAAGTACTAAGATTTTTACCGTACTGCTTCGCAATCCTCGGTGATATCCTGGTCTTTCCGGCGTCAGAGAAATTGCACGAACTGCATCTAAAGACTGTTTAACAACGCATTGATTCATATGTCATTTCGGTAAATGAATGAAAGTGTTTACTTCGACGACGTCAGATGCCATTCTTGGGATACTCAGTGACAACAGCCGGTATCAGTCCACTGCAAGATAACTTGCTGTTATCGAAGAGAGGGCTCGACCCGTCGATTATCACGAACTACGTCGGTTCCTTGGAGCAGTTAATTCCTACAAACAACATCTGCCTCATGTGGCAAGGACGCAGTGGGCAAACGACCTTTGCCTGATGCTGCTAAATTTATGGCGGGTACAGTTGATGGCATTCGATAAGACCAAGACCTGTCTACGTCAGGCAGTCGTGATGGCACACCCGGTTCCTCAGGCGCGATTTACAATAGTTGTAGACGCTAGCCAGCAAGCCACTGGAGTAGCTCTACACCAACATGTCGAAGGTCACTGGCAACCCTTGGTCTTACCCTCCTGTATGCTTACGTCTTCACATGTTATATGGAGCGCTTACGATATGGAATTGCTGGAAATCTGTGAAGTTGTCAGACATTTCTGGCCACAAGTGGAGAACCAAGCCATTCACGGTTTTCACAGACCACAAGCCGATTACTTTCGCCTTCAGTAGGAACAAGGATGGCTGCTCACCACGGCAATATAGACAACTTGAATTCATCGACCAGTTCACGACAGACCTGCAGAGTGTAAGAGGAGCTGAGAACGTCGAAGCGTATTTCCTATCTCGGTTGAAATCAATCTTTCAGGCTATTGAGTACAAGGAAGTAGCTGCTGCCCAAGAGATAGACCACCAACGCTCCGAATTACGTTGTGACAGTAAATCCGGATTACTTCTGCGGCAAATACTACCTGCCGGTGAACGTTTCCGAGTTTGTTGCGATGTATCACAGGAAAAACCGAGATCTCCTATACCTAAGAAGTTGCGGAGGTAATTATTTGACAGCATCCATGGACTGGAACATCCGGGAATAAACGCCAAAGTCAAACTGATTACGGACAGATTCGTGTGGCCCAATATAAATGACTGCCGCTGTAGCGCAAAAACGTGCTTAGATTGTCAGAGGGCCTAGGTTGGACTACACGTGCATAAAGCGGTAGGCGAGTTCACACTTACGACGCAACGTTTCACACATATGCACCTGGACATCGTAGGGCCTCTACTGCCGTCGGAAGGATACTATTATCTCCTCACTGTAGTCCACCGCTTCACCAGATGGGTGGAGGCGGTTCCTTTATCGGACATTTCCGCGGAAACAGTGGCACGGGCATTCCTTTCGTCGTGGATCGCACGTTTCGGCTGCCCTTTACATGTCACCACAGACCAGGTGCGTCAGTTCGAATCGACACTGGTCTCAGAATTTGCCAACCTGTGCGGTTTCCACTATCATCATACAACGGCTTATCACCAAACAAGCAACGGAATAGTGAAACGCTGGCAGAGAACGTTAAAAGCCGCCTTAATATGCCACGCGCATTCTTGGTTGTCAGCTTTGCTACTGGTTTTGTTGGCCTTCGTATAGCACTAAAGAGAGATTTAGGAGCATCCACTACAGAATTGGTTTATGGTGAGCCCTTGAGACGGCCCGCAAAACTCTTGACGGATCAAACTGGGCCACGACAGAATGAATTTTCTACGTACCGCAAATGGTGCGCGAGCATATGGTCGGACTTCGCCCATCCGCTGTCTCTAGACATGGGGCTGTAACTATGTTCGTGCACAAAGATCTACGGTCACGGTCACATGTGATGCTACGGAGAGATACTGTGAAGTCACCGCTGCAGCCCTCATATTCTGGGCCCTGCAGAGTTCTCTCCCAGGATGAGCATACCGTGCATATAGATCAAAATGGGAAGACCCAAGTGGTATCGTTGGAATGCGTCAAAGCTGCATATGTTACCGATCGAAGAGAATGTACACGCTGCACGAGTACGACACTGTCTCGACGCCACAAGAGAAAGTAGCACCGTCACTGCCAGCACCACAGGCTCAACAGGTTCAAGCAGTGCCTTCTGTACACACCAGAGCCGGATTTCGGGTGAAATATAAATATCCCTACAGTCCCGGAGCACCACTCTACTGTGGGGTAGCGGGATGGGGTTGGGGGGGGGGGGACTGTGTGGGAGTCACCAGAAGATCTGCGAATGCACAATGAAACGCAGCATTATTCTGAGGTGACGAGCACACGGACAATCTGTTTTACTCTTTCATTTTTACTAGTATTCTTTGTATTGACTTAGATTTTTTCAGTTGTTTGGTGTTACAGCCTTAGGAAATAAAAAGTTATTGTCTGACTACAACGTTGTATCTCCTTAGCAGACGGAGCCTTAGTTGGTTAAAGTTCTGTGAATTCTGGTAGTTCACATTTTCCACAGGAGTGGAATGCAATATAGTAATTCCGCATGCAGCATTACTTTTCTAACGATTTACAAGAATGTGTGTGAAATGTTATATGCTTTCGTAAGAAAGGAAATTCGTTTACTTGCATGCCAGGTATTTACACAAAATAAGCGCATACATTTTCTGACTTTTTCCTTATCAAGTACAGATAACGAAACGATATCAAGATAGGAAGCGTAATATATTGCAAAACTTTGATTATACTTGTGAAGGGATCTAGATATTAACAGTATGACATCTTAAAATTTTAGTCATTCGTCAAGTTTCGCGTTCAAGGACCACCAGCCATCCTAATTGTCAACTCATGGAAATAACTTTGCAAGTATTTTGAAATAGATTCATTTCACAGTTGAGATTTTCATCCGTTTGTGAAGTGTGTAGCGTCAAAACAAGACTTCCCAGGGCATGTATTCACTGAAGAATTGTAATTTTGTTGCTTGTAAACAGAACTGTCAGTACGTTTCACCTGGCCGCATTAAAAACGATAATTGTCGTATTAATGTTAGGAATTTCGGAGGAATCAGAGTAACTGCACTATTACACGTGTAACAACCATAAGGCAAATTCCTTTCTTGTTAAAATCAATACTTCATTTTAGCAATAAATGAAAAAAAAATCTGTGTCAGTTCCACCCCATACTGTGCGTAATAACAGAAACCGTGCGTCTTGCCCCGAGTCATCTGACGTAGATTTGGTTTCAGGGTAATGACGTCATACACAGTCTATGTTATCTGTGGTCTATGCATTTCTCCAAGCAGCAAACAGAAGATGAACGCTTTCTTTGGTCTAATCTATGGCAAGGCGCTGGATTCAATGAAAGAAAATTTTACCAGGGTCAACTTGACAAAGTTCCTTATTATACGAGTATTATCATATTTAATTTTATAAAGAAATTTTCTTGAACAAAATTTGATAGTTCAATCCCGGCCTTAGGATTCTCTGACCTTTAGTTCTACGTAAGCAGTATTTATAGTATTACGCTGATTATTAACCCCTTTTATAGGAAATACTTACGCATTTGTCGCTCACGGTTTAATCTCTCTATGTCGTGTTGAACTATTATTTTCACTCTGAATATACATCTATTGATAATTTTACGCCAATCTCGTTCTTATGGTACTCCACACAGTTGTAAAACAAAGATCAAAACTGCTGAATAATGACATATACCCATCTTATGATAACTAATACAGTACTTATGTTGCACATAAGAACAGTTTAGTATCGGGAGACAGATAATTTGTATTAAACGGAAATGAAATCCAGACCCTTAGCTGCTTACTGGCGTTCATAAATATCAACGGCGACAGTTGAAAATGTGTGCCCCGACCGGGACTCGAACCTGGGATCTCCTGCTTATATAGCACATGCTCTATTCGACTGAGCCATTTTTTAAATAACAGAATGACTTGGTACTATCATGACACTTCAGTAGACTGTACTCAAATCATCATGTAATATAACCTGCAAATGGGAGAAAAAGTTAATTATGATAAAAGAACTACAAAAAACAAGATAAAATGGAAACAAGAAAAGAAGAAACGGAAAAAACAGAGAACATAGCCGACAAACCACTATCAAGGTCACATGATACGTATCAACATTTATTTCTCTATGTGTTTTTTGAAAGTTTTAACGTTTTTATTATTATGTGTTTTTCATTATTTTTTATAATTTGTAATAGAATCTACAAGTAGAAGGAAAACGAAACCAGATTACATTCGAAATAGCAAACTACGAAAAATCCCAATATGGCTGCAAGGATTGTCGACGCTCATGTGTATCTACACACCTGGAAATGGAAAAAAGAACACATTGACACCGGTGTGTCAGACCCACCATACTTGCTCCGGACACTGCGAGAGGGCTGTACAAGCAATGATCACACGCACGGCACAGCGGACACACCAGGAACCGCGGTGTTGGCCGTCGAATGGCGCTAGCTGCGCAGCATTTGTGCACCGCCGCCGTCAGTGTCAGCCAGTTTGCCGTGGCATACGGAGCTCCATCGCAGTCTTTAACACTGGTAGCATGCCGCGACAGCGTGGACGTGAACCGTATGTGCAGTTGACGGACTTTGAGCGAGGGCAAATAGTGGGCATGCGGGAGGCCGGGTGGACGTACCGCCGAATTGCTCAACACGTGGGGCGTGAGGTCTCCACAGTACATCGATGTTGTCGCCAGTGGTCGGCGGAAGGTGCACGTGCCCGTCGACCTGGGACCGGACCGCAGCGACGCACGGATGCACGCCAAGACCGTAGGATCCTACGCAGTGCCGTAGGGGACCGCACCGCCACTTCCCTACAAATTAGGGACACTGTTGCTCCTGGGGTATCGGCGAGGACCATTCGCAACCGTCTCCATGAAGCTGGGCTACGGTCCCGCACACCGTTAGGCCGTCTTCCGCTCACGCCCAAACATCGTGCAGCCCGCCTCCAGTGGTGTCGCGACAGGCGTGAATGGAGGGACGAATGGAGACACGTCGTCTTCAGCGATGAGAGTCGCTTCTGCCTTGGTGCCAATGATGGTCGTATGCGTGTTTGGCGCCGTGCAGGTGAGCGCCACAATCAGGACTGCATACGACCGAGGCACACAGGGCCAACACCCGGCATCATGGTGTGGGGAGCGATCTCCTACACTGGCCGTACACCACTGGTGATCGTCGAGGGGACACTGAATAGTGCACGGTACATCCAAACCGTCATCGAACCCATCGTTCTACCATTCCTAGACCGGCAAGGGAACTTGCTGTTCCAACAGGACAATGCACGTCCGCATGTATCCCGTTCCACCCAACGTGCTCTAGAAGGTGTAAGTCAACTACCCTGGCCAGCAAGATCTCCGGATCTGTCACCCATTGAGCATGTTTGGGACTGGATGAAGCGTCGTCTCACGCGGTCTGCACGTCCAGCACGAACGCTGGTCCAACTGAGGCGCCAGGTGGAAATGGCATGGCAAGCCGTTCCACAGGACTACATCCAGCATCTCTACGATCGTCTCCATAGGAGAATAGCGGCCTGCATTGCTGCGAAAGGTGGATATACACTGTACTAGTGCCGACATTGTGCATGCTCTGTTGCCTGTGTCTATGTGCCTGTGGTTCTGTCAGTGTGATCATGTGATGTATCTGACCCCAGGAATGTGTCAATTAAGTTTCCCCTTCCTGGGACAATGAATTCACGGTGTTCTTATTTCAATTTCCAGGAGTGTATATTTCATCTGTACTCATATTACGGTAGATCTGGAACGACGCTGAGTCAATGTGTATCTATATTTCATCTATTCTCATATTACGGTAGATCTGGAACGATGCTGAGTCAATACACAAAACAAAACGAACAAGGAAACCAGGAGGGGACAAGCCGAAGCAAATCAGATGCCAAAATACATAACAAGGAAAGGCACTTATCAGAAAAGTTAAATTAAACAACACTTTGCTGACAGAAAACAAGATTCAACATGTTAGCGAAGAGGTCTCGATATCGAGGCATTCACAAGCATGTCCAATAGGCAGCGATCATGTAATGCATGAAGTTCATGTGATTTTCTCCCTCGCCTTCTACAACATAATGACCTAAGTGTCCCAGCAACCACATAACGGTATGGGTTTTCGACCATGGAAAGAAAGAAGAATCTGAGAGCAAAATGATGTCCGTTGTGTATGCAGTGTCAGAAGATCGAGTAAGGCAGGCCAGTTGTGTCCTGATACAAAACCAGTTTGCCGTAAGACCCTCGCAAGTAAAGCGATGTCGTATCGTATCTGGAGACTTACAACGACTACTTAAACTCGCGTCATTAAGCCCAATACGGAAAAGTCACTCGTTCGTTGGAATCAAGTTATTTACTACCTTATACCACGAGGACGCTACGCGGATCGGCAAAATCGGAAGAATGACATTGAACCAGACTCTCGTCCAGGTTGTAAGCGGCGATTCTTTTCAACGGGAAAGGGACTGCTTCCCATCGAGTCTTTAGGAATTCCATGGTGAGGACAGGTCTCCATAAGATGCCAGCCCCTAAATAGCTCACTGCAAGATAGGAGTCATGAATGTATTTTAACTTATAATTTATACCACCGACATCAGCAGGGGGTTCAAGACTAGTAGGACGGACACAGAGAAATGAATGAGACGTGGATGTGTGTGTTTCTTGAGTCATCGTTAAAACAGTACGCCGCACATACAGCATCTGCGTCTTCCTCCGTATATCTGTCAGGTCCAACGCCCCAATGAAACGAGGATTCGTTGTCAACTAATACTGTAAGCGAAATAAACCTCTCGTCCATATGAAACGGTCAGACAATTGTTGTCGTTTCTTCGCCATCATTGAGGGAAGCGGATATACTTGGACCACGTAGTAAGCTTTGCATAAGACGTATGTATCCAGTATTCGGACTTTCTGGAGCATAGTAAGAGAACGCTTTCGTGCGCTAGTATTGCTCCCTGAATTTTGTCTACAACGGACTTCCATTTTGAAAGGACAACGATCAATGATGATACGGAGAGACGTATGCCGATGCACCGCAGTACCCCATGCAACAACCGTGTCATCAACACCTCGCAAGGGAAGAAACTTGCCTTTACCTTCATTAAGTTTTGCACCTGAACTCTGACAAAAAACATAGATTACAGCCTTCAGTCGAGATTTTTCAGCAGGGTCACGAAGTAGAACCAATACGTCATCCGCATATGCACGAACAGCTATAGTCCCGCCGGAGAGCGTCCTACCCTTCGGCTAGGATTCTAGCATCCGAAGTAGGGGCTCCAGAAACAACACAAATAAAGTTATTGACAGCGGGCTTCCTTGAGGCACTCCCCTACGGATATTTATTGGGGGCGTCAGTTGGCCATTAACAAGCATCGAAGCCGATATACCCGTAAACAGATTTAAGAACACTCGCCGTGTGTCGACAGTGAAACCAACTGCCTTTAGAATCCGAAGCAGAAAATCATGATTCACACGATCGACTGCCTTAGCGCAGTCTAGAAAAGCAAGGGCACAAGGAACGGACGTTAGAGCAGCAACGGAAACCGGGTCACGACACTCGACTTTAGGGGTAATAATGGTACGACCAGGTACGCGGCTTTGATGTTTTGCAACAATCGTCTACAGTAGAGCAGACATCCTACTGTTAACTGCCCTCGCCACAGTCTTATAATCAAAGTTTAACAAAGTAAGTGGGTGAATGCTATCAGGGGCTGCCGTTCCGAAGCCTTTCGTGTTTATAACAATTTTTCCCACTTTGAACGAGGTCGGCACTCCTCTATCATGTAACACTTCATTCAAAAGGGAGGTAAAAGTAGCATCCAACAACGGCCAAAAATTGGACTCATCCGCGTCACAGATATCTGCATAGTACTGGTTTAGGATACTCACTATAACAACTTGTGCCATTACGGTACGTCCATCATTTGTCGTGAGAGATTGAATACAAGCGCGTCGGCGACGGGTATGATCCGAAGCAAATGGTATAAGGAAGTCACTTCTTCCGTCACCAATGAACGCGGCTTCGTTCGGATTTTCAAACCTTCCATTTGTATTCTCTTCAAGGTCAACAATGTTGTTTTTACACGCCTAACATCCGTAATTCGCAGAGGGGCGTGATCCGAAGCAGCATAAAGTTCACGCAGGATGGAATAGTAATATTCAAAGGTTCTCCGACAGTCTCGCGCTCTGGCAGCACAGAAAAGTATCTAAGTTTTCCTGAGCCTTGGTTTTACTGGCTGTGTCCAGCAGTCAAGGGTGGAAGAGTATTTCCCAGTGAACCGTAGAGTACGCTTCCACACGACTTGCATCACGTCATTGAGAGAGGGGTCATCTAGGTGAGCGACGTTTAACATTCATGGAGGGAAAACAATTTGACTGGTTGCCGTCCAAGACTGAGAGTTGTAGTCACAGCACAGTTATCAGTAAAGGAAGCTGGGATGACTTCAACATTAAGAATGCTATCGCTCAGGCAGTCTGATAAGTAAAACCCATCTAATCTGCTGCTAGAAGTCGCAGTGAAGTCGGTAAATTTAACTAACGTCGGATATTTACATATCCAGACATCTTCTAGGCCTAAGGAGAGGACCAGTTCATGTACTTCACGAGAGAAATTAAAATTAGGAGATTGATCTGCAGGGCGCAATACACAGTTAAAATCACCACCCTACAGAATACTCGAAGAACTCTTATGCAACAGATAAACAATATCCTCTGCATAAAAACGCGAACGATCCACTGCGCGACCAGTGTCAGAAGGGGCATATGAAAGAACCAAGGTAACATTAAAAATTTTACAACCTATGTCCCTGCCAGAATCCAACTTTTCCGCCTCAGCAATAGGAATACCTTCGCGAAAGAATAAGTCGGTCCCCGAAGAATATTCGGGTGCTACATTGAAGATCACGTGAAAACCAGGTAAGGAGAAATTGCAAAGTAACACCTCCTATAAGAAGACTCTGTCCGCACGTGAGCCGCGCGGTGTAGGCGCGTGGCCTCAGGCGTCTTGTCACGGTCCGCGCGGCTCCCCTCGTCGGAGGTTCGAGTCCTCCCTCTGGCATGGGTGTGTGTGTCATCCTTAGCGTAAGTTAGTTTACATTTTAGTGTGTAAACTTAGGGACCGATGACCTCAGAAGTTTGTCCCATATGACCTTACCATAAATTTCCAAATTTTCCGCACTTTCATCATGAATGTACTGAAGTAGCGAAGCCTATCGCAATTCTCATTCCACACGATTAACGTTTAAGGATAGGAATGTGTAGGCTTGGGTCACTGATCGCAGCTGTACAGGGATGTACAGAACCTCCGAGTAGAGTTAGGTAGACAGCTGAGAGTCAAGGTCCGTTGCGGAATCCACAGAGGAATCAGACATCTGAGGACCAGAACCCCTGTCACCGTAGCCTTTTTTCTTAGATTTCTTACGTGTCACCGCACGGTCAAAATGTATACGCTGTTTCTGTCGGCTACGTGGGATGGCGGCCTCGGCAGACGGAGGTGTGGGAGGGGTCATAGGCGCAGCTTCCTGTCCATCAGAAGCAGGGTCATGTAATGCAGTTCCAGTCACTAAGGCGGAAGCATTCTCTGGAAATGCCTATGCAACAGGTGATACCCGGTCACTAATTTTACTCTTCTTGGGAGTTGCTGTAGTCGGAAAATGCAAGAAACCGTCGGCGGCCGAAGACGAAGGACCAGGAGGACATTACATCGTCTCAGACTGTAACGGAGGACACAAAGACTCCGCTCCCTCTCCATACAAGGGCAGCTCTTAAGGAGCCACTTCGCGAGCAGGATGGATGCTGGAGATAACTTGTTCGCCACTCATAGTACCATGGACGGACGGCACCGCATCATGGAGAGGAGCAAGGGTCACAATCGATGTGGAGGAGGTTGACGCAGAAGGCAGAGCCAAATCCTCACCATCACCATCCTGAGTGCGACGTCGCTTGTTGTAAAAGTGATGGAGTGTTGCGTTTGACATGCATTTCCACCGAACGAATTCCCATGTAACACTGTAATCTGTGTTGAATAGACCAGCGTTCACGACGGACGTATTTCACGGTACCATAGGATGTTAATATGTCCGTTAGAAAGTTGTCCTTCCGGCGGCAGGCTAGACACTCGAACACTGGCATCTGCGAGTGACACCATATTAATGGAATTGTCGCTATGCTTGAAAGGGACTTGAGAGCCACGTAGCGACAGTAATCTTTCAATGTGAAGGGAATCCATAAATTTCACGTAAATCACGTACTAGTCTGCATCAAAATTAGCGGTGTGGACCTGATCAGAATTCTCATGAATTGTATCGAAAAGCCTATGGTTGATTTCTAGAGACCTGGACTGCACGTGTTGCGTTGTCTTATCTAAAAGTAGAGCTCGCAGTACCTTTTCGTGGAACACACGTGGAAACCATGGTAGCCATAGCTGAGCGGCCGACGCCGCTGCAAGTGGGCGAGCACAAACAGACAGTAACGGCGGGGCGGAGGTGCTAAGAATCACTCGGCATACAGAACAACAGTAACTAGGCAAGCTCCACACAAGCGACGCTTCGGCAAGTGAAATAAAGAACAACCTTCTCGCTCGGCCCTCGAAGCGGAACTGAGTCATCCAGGACACAAAGGATAGGGCGACTGCAGGGATTTACCTATGGTACGCTCCCCGTGACACCCACATTTCCGACTTACTGTTCACACACTACAGTTGTAGCATATAGAAAATTTCTAAGTTTACCTGCCGAGCATTGCGTCTGCCGGGGAGGCCAGCGTGTCAACAGCCGAGCATGTGTGTTAAGCAAGTACGTTTGGCAAACACGCCGACAGAAACAGCAAGCTCAACAGGGCAGTGTGTGACTCCGAGCGATTCAGCAACAATAGTGCAACAGAGACATCCAAACCTCGGTGTGCCTCTGTAATATTATGTAAGAAGCACGATTCACTTTGCAACGTAACTCAACCTGACTTTTTCCAGAGAGCTAACGTACCCCAAAACAAACTGGTAAGGAAATGTAGAATGGGGAGACGGCTGACGGCTAGGAATAAAGTATTGCCATTTGGTCATTAGGAATGACGTCTAATAGCAAAATCCTTGCCCCAGGGATAATAAATACCCCAGCCGACAGGCCAGTAGGCAGTCGAGCAGCAGGATTGATGGCATTCAACTCATTTGCACTCTGTTCTGTGATTACTGTTAGATAAATAATTGTACACTATTTTTCCATCGGCTACACTGTTGGTTGGGGATGACAGCACCTTCATGAGCTGCCAGGAACCGTCATCGAACCGGAGTGACTACTGCCATAGATGAGCCACTCAGGAGACTGTCACCACGACACCAAATTGGGGCACAAGCTGCTCCATCACAGCGGTCTCTCCCCCTCCACCTGCTTAGTGATGGGTGCGAAAATGTTAGCGAATATCAGAACACCTGATGGGCAGAAGTGGCAGTCATCACTACAACTGACAACAAAGCCTTGTAGGACAATACCGACGGGCATCACAGCAATGACAACTCCTGAATGCGGTGTCGAAACGCGATAGGAGCTGTGGGAAGCACCGAGTACCCCCGCGTCCTCTCAGAGCTCTAGTCAGAGGATGACAGCAGGAGACAGACGTGAGAATCCGCCCCCAAGACTTGGCAGAGGACGGACGATGTAGTCTGGATTGCCAAATCACTGAATAAACCTGTCTTACACAGTAGGGTCACCAGCAAGGCGTGCTGCCTCTACAGTCAGAATATCGTATAAACTTTATTTTTCCTCTACAGGATATTTTCCTTTCGCTTTTCTTTCCTTTACCTTTCTTCTATGTTTTATAATTTCGTCAATTATGTTCTATTATTATCTGACTACGATCAAATTTCTTAGCTGTTTTATTCTCACTTTCAAGTTAATCGAGATTATCAGAAATGGAACTGTCCCTTCCCCTACCTCTGTCCATCTGTTCCTCCATTATCTCAATGTCCATCTACTCTATATACATACATATTACCTCCGCGCCCACTGCTTCTCTCTCAGACTGTATAGCCTGCACAGAATTTGTTTTAATCGAATTTTTATATTGTTCACAAACTAGAACTTACAACACTTTCTACACTTTTCACGCCAGGTAAGGCCATCGAAACATGGTCTTACTGAATGTATTTCGGATCGAAAAGTGATTCTGGTAGCTAGATTCAAAGGTTTTTGTTAATCATGCCTTATGCGTTCTTGTGGTGATATTTCTATAGGAACTTTCATCCCCTGACACAATTTTTTTTATATCTGACCGAGAATGAAATACCAGTCTCCTTAAATTTAGCTTTGAACATTCTTTCATTATGAAATAATTTCATATCACTTTTCACCCCTCATTTCTCCGCTTTAGGAGTGGAATTTCTAACAATCCCTTCTTAAAGGATGCCTACAATATACAATAAACTTTTTAACATTTCGAGTTCCTGTACTTAGCAGTTTGGGCTTGATGATAGCCCTGTTTCAGTCCCTTAGGGGTTAAATTTCCAAAATCTGTGGCAACGTAATTTTTTATTTCTAACTGGAAGCCAAATTGAGATCTTAATAGATTAAACTTTAAAAGTACTTTATACGAAAATATTTCCATAAAATATTTCATCACCTAATGCACCACCTTATGGGCTGAATTACCAAGAACACTGAAATACCTAATATTTTATTTGCCACTGGGGCGTCAAATACCAATTTCATAATTTAACATTAAAAATACTTCAGTAGCTCTTTACTAATGATTTATTTCTAAAAAGAAATTTCACCCGCCATTTCACCCACATAGGGGTTAAATTCTAAAAATGCTGAAACACGTACTTCTTTATTACAGATTGATAAATCAGAAACAAATTTCCCTAGGTATAGTCTCAAAATCGCCTTAATAGTGACATATTTTCAAGAAATTTTTCATCCCCTTCTTCACCTACTTAAAGATGGCATTTGAAAAAATTCATTTTCAGATGATGCCCATGGTGTAAGATCAACAAACTCTGCAAATTTCAAGTTTCTGTCCTTAGTTGTGTGGACTGTGCCATGATGAAGCAGTGGGTCAGAGAGAGATTAATATAGAGATTTAATAACTGAGTACCTGGAATTGCTCTGTCCATCTCCTCCTCCCATTCTGCCCATTTTCTCCTTTCCCCTCGGTGCTTCTCCTCTTCCCTTCACAGTCCATCTCCTCCTCTCGCCTCTAATTCTATTTCATCCTCTCCCCTCTCTTAATGCACATTCTCTTAACCCCTGTCTGGTCCTCTCCTCCAGTATGTCCCCCTATGCCTCTTTCCCTTCTCTGTCCATCTGCTCCTCTCTCGGCCTTCCTCCTCTACATCCCTTTCGCTCCTGATTTCCTTCTCCCCCCACCTGTCGTCGTCCATTTCCTCCTCTTTCCTTCCTCTGTCCATTTCTTCCTACCGCTCTCTCCGCCAATGTCCTTTTCTTTCTGTGTACATTTTCCCTTTCCCCCTCTCTCTGTTCATCTCCTTCTGCAATATATCCGTGTTCATCTTTTTTATCTCTCTGTCTTTTCATCTCCTTCTTACTTCTTGTCTCTCCGCGTTATCATCCTCACCGCAATAGGAGGCTAGTGGTTGTTAGCCCTAAAGCATGTATTCCCAGATCTTAATGAAGGTATGTACCAAATTTATTTAGAATGAGCTTTTTACCTGTGGCTTTACCCACATACACACATGTCACATATATTCCACACAAATTTAAGGTTATTCACAAGTATTTGTGCTCACCTATAACTCTACGGAATTTCACGCAGCAGTTTCATTTTCACGCAGCTCTATCCTAATTACGTCGTATCTCCTAAATTATGTGCCGTGCAATGATGTATTTTACAGATACATTCGTCGGCGTCTGCAAAATGTGTTGTGAATAGAGTAAGTAGCTAAGTATTAACAAATTAAAACGTCATGCTTCATGCGGCAGTCGTACTGTATGAACAGCGAAAATATAGTAAGCCACCAACTTTCCTCCTTTCATAATTCTGAGACGGTTTCAGCGAGAAACAGTTTTGTCATCATCATCATCATCATCATCATTTAAGACTGATTATGCCTTTCAGCGTTCAGTCTGGAGCATAGCTCCCCTTATAAAATTCCTCCATGATCCCCTATTCAGTGCTAACATTGGTGCCTCTTCTGATGTTAAACCTATTACTTCAAAATCATTCTTAACCGAATCCAGGTACCTTCTCCTTGGTCTGCCCCGACTCCTCCTACCCTCTACTGCTGAACCCATGAGTCTCTTGGGTAATCTTGCTTCTCCCATGCGTGTAACATGACCCCACCATCTAAGCCTGTTCGCCCTGACTGCTACATCTATAGAGTTCATTCCCAGTTTTTCTTTGATTTCCTCATTGTGGACACCCTCCTGCCATTGTTCCCATCTACTAGTACCTGCAATCATCCTAGCTACTTTCATATCCGTAACCTCAACCTTGTTGATAAGGTAACCTGAATCCACCCAGCTTTCGCTCCCATACAACAAAGTTGGTCGAAAGATTGAACGGTGCACAGATAACTTAGTCTTGGTACTGACTTCCTTCTTGCAGAATAGAGTAGATCATAGCTGAGCGCTCACTGCATTAGCTTTGCTACACCTCGCTTCCAGTTCTTTCACTATGTTGCCATCCTGTGAGAATATGCATCCTAAGTACTTGAAACCGTCCACCTGTTCTAACTTTGTTCCTCCTATTTGGCACTCAATCCGTTTATATTTCTTTCCCACTGACATTACTTTCGTTTTGGAGATGCTAATCTTCATACCATAGTCCTTACATTTCTGATCTAGCTCTGAAATATTACTCTGCAAACTTTCATTCGAATCTGCCATCACAACTAAGTCATCCGCATATGCAAGACTGCTTATTTTGTGTTCACATATCTTAATCTCAGCCAGCCAGTCTATTGTTTTCAACATATGATCCATAAATAATATAAACAACAGTGGAGACAGGTTGCAGCCTTGTCTTACCCCTGAAACTACTCTAAACCATGAACTCAATTTACCGTCAACTCTAACTGCTGCCTGACTATCCATGTAAAGACCTTTAATTGCTTGCAAAAGTTTCCCTCCTATTCCATAATCTCGTAGAACAGACAATAACTTCCTCCTAGGAGCCCGGTCATATGCCTTTTCTAGAGCTATAAAGCATAGATACAATTCCCTGTTCGACTCATAACACTTCTCCATTATTTGTCGTAAGCTAAAGATCTGGTCCTGACAACCTCTAAGAGGCCTAAACCCACGCTGATTTTCATCCAATGGCTCCTCAACTAATACTCGCACTTTCCTTTCAACAATACCTGAGAAGATTTTACCCACAACGCTGATTAAAGAGATACCTCTGTAGTTGTTACAATCTTTTCTGTTTCCATGTTTAAAGATTGGTGTGATTACTGCTTTTGTCCAGTCTGATGGAACCTGTCCCGACTCCCAGGCCATTTCATTTATCCTGTGTAGCCATTTAAGGCCTGACAATCCACTGTACATGATGAGTTCCGACTTAATTTCATACACCCCATCTGCTTTATTGCACTGCAATCTATTGACCATTTTCTCCACTTCCTCAAACGTGACCCTATTTCCATCATCATTCCTATCCCATTCTACCTCGAAATCTGAAACATTACTGATCGTATTTTCACCTACATTGAGCGACTCTTCAAAATATTCCCTCCATCTGCCCAAGGCATCCACAGGATTCACCAGCAGTTTTCCCGATCTGTTCAAAATACTTGTCATTTCCTTCTTACCTCCCTTTCGAAGACTGCTAATTGCACTCCAGAATGATTTTCGAGCAGCTTGACCCAATGTCTCCAATCTGTTACCAAAGTCTTCCCAAGATTTCTTCTTGGATGCTGCAATTATCTGTTTGGCTTTGTTTCTTTCTTCAACATAACTTTCTCTGTCTACCTGTGTTCTAGAATGTAGCCATTTTTATACGCCTTCTTTTTCCTTTTACAGGCTGCTTTGACTGTGTCATTCCACCAAGCTGTTTGCTTCCTCCTACTTTTACACACTACTGTTCCAAGACATTCTTTAGCCACTTCTAGTACTGTGTCCCTGTACCTTGTCCATTCCTTTTCCAATGTTTGAAATTGTATTTTATGTTTATTGCTCGTCACTAAGTGCTCTCATTCTCAAATATTCGATGAACACAGTGTTGATATTCGAGCAACACCGCTATTCGTCCCCACCGCTTTGATAAGTTTGTGGTTCTTAACACTACAGCGATTCTTCCCAGACAGTAAGTGTTGTGTACATCGAGTCTGGTTAAAACCGGTCGAGTGGTTTAGGAGGGGATATGGAACATACATAAGAACACACAAACAGGCATACTTACGTAAGTACATCCATTTCTATAATATATATGGCTGCGTTCTTTTTAAATTCCGAATGATGAAGAAGCCAACTATGTTTCCACAAGTCAAACTACTGCGAAAATAAGAATCAGTTACACAGATGTTTCCTTGTGTTATAATGATGAAATGCAAAGTCTTTATTCTCGGTCAGGCCATACATTTTCTGAAACCGAGCTGCATTTTGTCCCATTTATCCTACCATTCGGTATTTTCTAAGAAACAAACATCTATATGCCAACTCCAGTTTCTCCCTGTCCATTGAGTTATTTATCAGATGTCACCCTCTTCAGGAGATGGCTTTTGTCTGTCTTATCCCACTCGTGTACATTGAAAATGTTGTAGAAACTCGATCGAGCACCAGTACCAAGAGACTAAAACAGTTCTTCTCTCGTTTTCATTGCCTCTGCACCTTCATAGGAATTGGCTAAACTCCTAGGGAGGAACCCCTCATTCAGGCAGCTACTAACTATTTTCGGTTACTAAAACTAGCTGCTATTACATGTTTGTGGAGCATTGGTACTATTAATAGCTCTATAGGTTAGTCGTACCATCCTATACGGTACTGGATGCAAACATCCCCTTTTAGAGACGATGTTCAGAGATGCAAATAGTGGTGTGCATAACACCCATAAATCTGTCTTCGATCCACTCCAAGATTATGAATTGTGCTGTGCACGAAACAGAGGTCTATCCAAATCTTTATAGATCCTGTGATTCTAATTTTTCCTTAGTCTCGTATTTTTTAACAATAATTATATTCTAAGTTGATCAGTTTACTGTTCCAAAATTTACCCGTAAAATGCTCCTCATTGGAACTCCGTAAACGGAAACAGAAAAATATTCTTCTGTCCTGAGAGTATCACTGTTATAGGTCATAGTAGACTTTAATGAGGGATATTCACCACATTACATGCCCTCAGTATAAAGGCTCCGCGTCTCGCTCACCTTCCCCCACACAGACGAAAGGTGTGGTACACTGTCGATGTCTCGTAAGAAGCGTATTATGTAGCGTACGGTCTCTTATAGTGTAGGCATGGAGGATCGTCCAATATCTCCCACCCACACCTACGTAGTAGCCCCTGCGTGGAGATCGCCTCGTGACAGCACAGCATCGTTCATTCTTATTAAGGATGATCATCATCCTTTATGACAGTAGATCTCAGTCTCTATCCAAGCACGTTGTTCATGTTTTCTGAACATAGAGTCCGTGACTCAAACATAGTCGTTGTCGCTCACTGCACTACTTCAGATCACCAGCGCCTTTAGCTTCATATGGAGCGCATGCCTTTTGACGCACATCCTTCATGGTACGGCAGTGCTGCTACTACGTTTTAACCAACACCAGTAAAATAGCTATTTACATCTGCTCATCCTTCAGGTGTTAGTGGATTCTGTTCGATCAGACTAGCTATCTCAGTTCAAAAAATATTTTCAGTTCAGACGCAATGACCTACTACACTGCAGCTAAGATCCTACCTAAATGATACTCTACAGAACCATTTCCAAACAATAAAAGAATAGTATTTGTAGCCCTTATAATGATAGTTCTGTTTTTGCGGATGGTTGTCGTTGCCCTTTCAGCTGGCCGGATTCTCGGCTGCGGTTGATGACTATCAACCAAGGATTTTCCTCTCTGATATTGCTCTCCCACTTCAGCACTTATGCCTCTTTTCCTTTCTCCTTACATACCCACAATCTTGAAAACATACAAAAATAAGCATATTAACTTAAAATTAATCATTCATCATTGGTCCGTACTTGAGACCTTTCCCCTGACGGTGATTCTTCCACTTCGGCTTGTTACGAAAGACAACACAGCGCCTATACATTTAAGCAAGGCAGCCTTCCACCTACTATAGTCGGTACGCATGCGCTGCCAATAAGTTCCAAAACGCCGCGCATAAAGATATGATTTTTCAGAGGCTCGTATCTCCGGTTCTATTGGCGATATGAAGATAAGGTTATACGATTTCAATAGCCCTACAGTTAGGGATCATTTTTGTACCCAAGAGAAGGATCGTCTTACTGTAATTATTCTACAGTCAAAGGTCAAAGTTTGAATACTACACAAGTCCTCCACCTTAGACAAATAGAGCAAGTCGGCTGATTCTATTTGCATTAGATGGGATCTATGGTGCGACATATGGGGCTTATGGACGCACCATTTAGTTCATGGGCGGTTTCTGAGAGATTCCGAAAAATGCCTTTTTCACCTTACTTTAGCCGTCAGCAAAAGAGATATAAACAGATAACAGCAAAAAACAGTTGAAATTTTAACTTCTCTAGGTATATATCTAGTGTGCCATCCTGCCGTTTTGAAATTCTTTGTCCGTCATCGAGAAACACCATAATAATATGGGCAATGGTTATCATAACGAAGCAGAGAACTCCAACATCGTTATGCACAGCAAGTGACTATGATTTTTACGATCCGCTTCGAAGACCCAGTGCCGGCCGCGGTGGTCTTGCGGTTCTAGGCGCGCAGTCCGGAACCGCGCGACTGCTACGGTCGCAGGTTCGAATCCTGCCTCGGGCATGGATGTGTGTCATGTCCTTAGGTTAGTTAGGTTTAAGTAGTTCCTAGTTCTAGGGGACTGATGACCTCAGATGTTAAGTCCCATAGTGCTCAGAGCCATTTGAACCATTTGAAGACCCAGTCTCGAACAACCTTGAAATTTTTTTTGATATCTTTATCCGCTTACGAGGTAAAGAGGTTTAAAGTTATCATACTTCCAAAGGTGAAATACGTATATCAAACAGGGTTAGAGGCAAAAATGTATTTCATTAATTGACGTAGTACGGAGAAATATGCTGTAAAGTGCCCATGTCATCATCAGAAGGTTTCTGTGAATACTCTGTTATAACACTGAAGCACGTGCATAATTTTTGTGTACATAGAATATGGTGTGATATGTAAAATTAGTTTTGCCTAATTTTGATTTCACATAAGAAAACCTTAAAAATTTTACTGACCCACAAAATTCATTTCATATGAGTAACATGTTCTGCTGTAGCAGGGAAAAAAGGGAATCACCGGAAGATGCTCATATCGGATTCAAATGGTGGAAATAGCTCTAAGCACTATGGGACTTAACAGCAGAGATCATCAGTCCCATAGACTTAGAACTACTTAAACCTAACTATCCTAAGGACATCACACACACCTATGCCCGAGGCAGGATTAGAACCTGCGACCGTAGCAGCAGGCGGTTCCGGACTGGAGCGCCTAGAACCACTCGGCCACACCAGCCGTCTCATATCGGATTACAAAAGAGACAAATACGCTCCTTTTTAACGGACTGACTGAAGAGTTTTGAACCAGCTGCCAAATTCTAGCTTTCTCCACACCTTTAAAAATTTTCCCTAATATTTTGGCGTGCAAGCATATTTGAAGAAGCCGTGGCAGTGAGAAAGAGACGGAGAAGCAGTAAATACTGGAAGGTTGTAGACAGTGATCGTGATATAGAATGAACTAAGAACAGAACAGCAATGTGCGGAAAGTAAAGGGGACAGTGGACTGGAACACAGCTGACAGTGATAAATCAGTTCTAGGAAAAGAGCAAAGGAGACAGCACCAGTGTTAGAGGAATGAAAACTAGGAGAAAGAATAAATGCGCTGGATCCAGTGATAACGAGTGACAGATGGTATGAAAATTGAATCGAGGAAGAGGGATATTGTTAGTGAGAGTACACAGCCGCAATGGGACGAAATATGGTCAGGCCCCATTTGTAAGAGAGAGCAAGAACTGTGGCAGTGACAGGAGACAGAGAGTAGCAGGACACAATACAGGAGAGCGTTTTTGTGGGTCAGGTGACAGTGACAATCAGAGAGCCACAAAGAGATAATGACAATAAGTTGGGCTGAATGAGATAGTGAGAATGGTTAAGTGCGAGTTAATTATTTCGAGCATTGCATGTTAAATAGAGTGAAAATTTGTTCACATGCCAAAACATTTGGAAAACGTTTAAAATTGCTGAGGAAGGAATAGGGAAGCTGTGGTGTCACCGCCAGACACCACACTTGCTAGGTGGTAGCTTAAATCGGCCGCGGTCCATGTAGTACATGTCGGACCCGCGTGTCGCCACTGTGATCGCAGACCTAGCGCCACCACCAAGGCAGGTCTCGTGATACGAGAGTGGACTCGCCCCAGTTGTACGACAACCTAGCTACCGACCAGATGTACGAAGCCTTTCTCTCTCATTAGCCGAGAGACAGAATAGCCATCAGCTAAGTTAATGGCTACGAACTAGCAAGGCGCCATTTGTATCAGTGCCTATAGCTTACGAGTATTCAAGAGAGATGTATTCCAAGGACTAATTAAAAGATAAGTAATAAGCATCTACATACTTTTCTTCTTATTCATTTATAAGTTCTCATGTTCCAGACTTCACGCCCGTCTGCGTTAGCCTAGCGTGCATTTTCAGCCATCTCAACTTCACGGTGTCGGCCCAGCTACCGACACAACATTGGCGACGATTTAAAGTATTCTTTCTGATTGCTTACATTTAATTGTGTCATGGCTTCGCCACATTCTCCAGATGTACTGTCCGAATTTTATCGCTTGCAGAATCAGCAGACGCAGGCGTTACTGGATGCCCTTGGACAGCTCGTCCAGGGTCAACGTACCATTCAAACCGATGCGGCCGCCGCCGCTTCTTCGCTGCCGCTGCCACTAAACGCTGTTGCACTTCCCTTTCGACCATACGTGGCAGCCGATGAGACCTGGCACGAGTGGTCTCGCCAGTTCAACTTTCATCTAGCAGCCTACAGAATTCTAGGTAAAGAGCGGCAGCCGTTTTTGCTTTCTTGTGTCGGTGTGTCCACATACCGTGTGATAGTGAAATTGTTTCCCCGACGCGACGTAGCAACTCTGTCCTACGAGGAAATTTTGTCTGCATTAGATGCCTATTTCAAAGAAACAGTTAATGTGGTTGCAAAACGGTATACGTTTTTTCGTACAAAACGTACGGCCGGTCAAACTAATAGGGAGTGGGTCGCAACATTGCAAGGACTTACTAGGGACTGTGCCTTTGAATGTGACTGTGGTCTTTCTTATTCCGATACAATGGTGCGTGATGCAATAGCACAGAACGTTTCTGATGTTCGCATGCGGGAGCAAATTTTGAAACTAGTTAATCCCTCCCTTCAACAAGTGATAGACATATTGGATAGACAGGACACACTTGACTGTGCTCAGGAATCTTTTGAAACTTCGCCAGCCGTGTGTAACATTAACCGGCCCGCTGGACGCGCTGCGCGGCCCGGTCACCGGGCCTCGCGCACGTCCGCACAACTGCCATCGCACAAACAAACGCAGCTGCCGCCGCGCGCTAAGCCACGTGTGCCGCGTCAGCCCACAAATGTAGTGAAATCATGCCCGCGGTGTGCTACTAGACATTCGCGTGAACATTGCCCGTCACGCCCAGCTATTTGCTTTTTCTGCAATAAGAAAGGACATGTTCAAAGTGTTTGCCAGAAAAAGCTCAGATCAGACAATCACAATCATTCCAGGCCTTTTGCTTCGCGCCGGAATCGAACCAAGGACACTCAGGCTCGTGGACCTTCGCCTATGGACATTCATGTCGTTCATTCCACTTCGTCCAGTGCCCCTTTCTCTAACAGTAACTGTGTTCGTCCCACAAAAACTGTGCGTCGACGTCGCCGGAAATCACGTCAATTAGCAAGTGATTCTGTACCAGTGTCTGTTCCAATTGCACAAAACAGTCGCTCTCTTCGTCAGCAGAACAATAAACTTTTTGTGGACTTAGACTTTGAAGGCAAAGTGATACCATTCCAGCTCGATACCGGAGCTGCAGTTTCATTGCTCAATCATGACACGTACAAACAACTGGGCAAACCTCCGTTGCGTTCCGCAAATGTTAAGCTAACTACATATTCCGGACAGACAATTCCTGTGTTAGGACAGTGCAGCCTTCTTGCAACATACAAGGGACAAACAAAACTTGTGTCATTTTACGTTCTTCGTTCTTCTTCTGCAGTGAACTTGTTTGGTCTAGATTCCTTTCAGTTGTTTAACATGTCTATTGTAAATCAGGTGCTATCAGTGAATCAAACTGTGCCTTCAGACAGTGTTTCTAGTGTATGTGAAGAATTTGCAGACATTTTTGCACCGGGCTTAGGTTGCGCTAAAAACTATGAAGCACATTTGGAACTGGAAGGAAACGCGCAACCGCAATTTTTCAGAGCGCGCAATGTTCCCCACGCATTGCGTCAGGAGGTCGCAAGAACATTGCACAATGTAGAATCACAAGGTGTGAGTGAATGTGCGCAATGCCTCTTTCATTTCAGCTCCGCTTCATCGCGTACGCCGTACAGGTGTTCCGTTCGTCTCGACGACGGAATGTGAACGCGCCTTTCGCCAGTTGAAATCGGCGTTGCTTACTAATACTTGCCTTACGCCATTCGATCCCCAGAAACCCCTTTTGTTGATGGAAGATGCATCGGATTTCGGGATCGGTGCTGTGCTTGCGCACAAAGTTGGCTCCCATGATCGCCCTATTGCCTTTGCGTCCAAATTGCTCTCGTCTGCGCAAAGAAACTACTCACAAATAGAGAAAGAAGCTTTGGCTCTCGTGTTTGGTGTTACTAAGTTCCATGATTTCTTGTATGGTCGTCACTTTACCGTCATCACAGACCACAAACCTTTGACATCGCTTTTTCATCCGACCAAGCCTGTACCTCCACGTACAGCGCAGAAATTCATTCGCTGGTCTATTTTCCTCTCGCAGTACCGCTACGATATCTTGTATCGGTCCACTGCTAAGCACGGAAACGCCGATGCGTTGTCCCGTTTGCCTGTTGCTGAGGATACAGAATTCGATTCTTCCGAACTTGCTTGCATGTTCATTGATTCGGAAACCGATGAAGTGGTCGAATCGTTTCCGATTGATTTTCGTCGTGTCGCTACAGCCACAGCTGCTGACCCTGTCCTTGCTGCTGTTTTACGTTTTGTTGCTACGCAATGGCCTTTGTCAAAGGCTCGGATCGAGGATCCGTTGGTTCGCCGATTTTTTGCTCACAAGGAGAGACTTTTTGTTCGACGTGGTGTTTTGTTGTTGCGTTCTGATCATGATCAGTCCCGAGTCGTGGTCCCACGTTCGTTACAGTCCTCTGTTTTACGGCTTCTTCACCAAGGACATTGGGGTATGGTGCGAACGAAACAACTTGCTCGTCAGCACTGTACTTGGTTCGGAATCGATGCTGCGATTACGAATATGTGTTCTTCGTGCCCGGCGTGTGCCGAACAACAGTCCGCACCGCCGCGGAAAGTCTTTGCGTGGCCAAAAGCCACTTCCCCTTGGCAACGCTTGCACATTGATTTTGCTGGTCCATTCTGGAATGCTCGATGGTTGGTTCTGGTCGATGCCTTCAGTAATTTTCCTTTTGTTGTCCGGATGTCTTCCACGACGTCCTCCGCCACCATCCAAGCGTTGTCTGCTATCTTTTGCATTGAAGGTCTTCCGCAGACTATTGTTTCCGACAATGGCCCACAATTCACGTCCGCAGAATTTCAGTCATTCTGCCAGGCCAATGGTATTCAACATCTGACATCCGCGCCGTTTTCGCCTCAGTCAAACGGTGCCGCTGAACGATTGGTCCGGACTTTCAAGTCACAGATGTTGAAATTGAAAGAGTCGCATTCTCGGGAGGACGCATTGTTGCTCTTTTTGTCTTCGTATCGCTCTCAGCCCCGAGATGGTCGCTCGCCGGCTGAGTTGCTCCACGGTCGTCCTCATCGCACCTTGATGTCTTTGTTGCATCCGCCGCATCAGGTTCCTGTGCAGCGGCAGACTCCTGCTTTTGCTCCGGGCGACGTTGTATTTTATCGCAACTATCGAGGTTCACGGCGTTGGCTCGCAGGGCGCATTCTTCGCTGCCTCGGCCGCGCGATGTATTTGGTTTTGGGGGCCTCTGGTGAGGTGCGTCGGCATCTCAATCAGCTGCGCCTCTGTCGTCGCTCGGGTTCTGCCGCTCGCCGTCTGCTTTCAGCGACGGTGCCGTCCGGTCAGCGCCCTGGGGACCCATCTACTGGCTCGCCTCATCCCCAGGTGTTACCGAAGATGCCTTCCATTTTGCCCCATGGCGACGCGCCGCCGCCGCCGCAGCAGCAGCAGCAGCAGCAGCCGCCGCCGCCGCCGCTTGTTCTCCCGCCGGCGCCGCCCGCATTCGACGCTTCGTTGCAGCCGCCAAGCGCCTCCCAGGGTCACGCGCCGCCGATCGCTTCCCGTGACCAGCTGTCCTCCGCCATGGAACTCCCGCCCGCTCCGGACCACATGACGTCATCGCGCGTCGGCTACCCCGACGCTATGGAGGTTGACCCTTCGGTCCCTCCTGTCTCTTTACGGGCGCATACACCGCATGTTGACGTGCACCCTGGACTAGTTTTGCAGGCGTTTCCTAGCTCCCCTCGGACCGAATGGCCGGGTGCGGGTGGCACAGCCTCGCCTGTTGTTAGGCTCCCCACCTCATCGCATACGTCAACATGTGGTCCTCCCCACGGCGGGCGGAAGCCTTATCTCACGACCGTTCGCCGATTTGCGGGGGAGGAATGTGGTGTCACCGCCAGACACCACACTTGCTAGGTGGTAGCTTAAATCGGCCGCGGTCCATGTAGTACATGTCGGACCCGCGTGTCGCCACTGTGATCGCAGACCTAGCGCCACCACCAAGGCAGGTCTCGTGATACGAGAGTGGACTCGCCCCAGTTGTACGAGAACCTAGCTACCGACCAGATGTACGAAGCCTTTCTCTCTCATTAGCCGAGAGACAGAATAGCCATCAGCTAAGTTAATGGCTACGAACTAGCAAGGCGCCATTTGTATCAGTGCCTATAGCTTACGAGTATTCAAGAGAGATGTATTCCAAGGACTAATTAAAAGATAAGTAATAAGCATCTACATACTTTTCTTCTTATTCATTTATATGTTCTCATGTTCCAGACTTCACGCCCGTCTGCGTTAGCCTAGCGTGCATTTTCAGCCATCTCAACTTCACGGTGTCGGCCCAGCTACCGACACAACAGAAGCAGCTGGTTCCCCACTTCTCAGTCGGAGTTGTGCATGTGGGCCCTTTACGTGCTCCGGTAGTAGAATTTTCCCTCTGGTTCAGTATACATGTATACTTATACAACATTGTTAGATAGTGGATATGAGAAGTTAAACAGAGTTTGAGACTGATACCATGACACGCAATCATAGACATTCTGTTCTAAGTCAGAGATCAATGTATTGTCCAGAAGACTGAAAATGGTCTATAGTTTACAATAAGTAACTTAAATCTAATGTTGAAAAATGGACGGAGTATCGAACCAGAAGTTGGGTTTCTGGCTGCAACCATAACCACAGTCACTGCGGCCTGCAGGTATGCTGCGCTAAATTCAGATGGTCTCGGGTGACACTCAACGCCTTCTTACATGGGAAACTCCCTATTGCACTCCTCTCGGATTTAGTAGTAAGATGTCCCAGTGCATAGCCCTTCAAAAACTGAACACAGATCGAGCATGTGAACAGGAATAAGATGTACTGACATTTGCAAAAAGAAGCAGAATCGAAACAGTGAACGGTCCAAGTTCAAGATGTGCAACATCGATTAAATTTTAAAAGCCACAGCGTTGTTTTTATGTGCTCACGATGTTGGTCTGCGGAGGGAGAGATCCGTCTTCAGAGCTCCCTCACGCCCATTTTTTTTCTTCACAAAATTATGAACTGCAGTGCGGTCATCGACTAGTCTATTCGTTATATTCAGATTTGTGTTTGTATCGTGGTGTAAGGTTTGTTACAACAGCAAGGAGTAAGGGAGGACCTCCAGATATACGAAAGTCCTATTTGTTCTACACAAGTACCACATCTTATGACTCTTTCATTCCATTTTTGAAATTGCCGCTTTAATTTCTTTGTTGTAACACAGCTCGCATCCATTTACTTGTTTTCATTTCTGTGAGAGGTCTATGCAGCGTCTCGTCTGCTCTCACTATTCATCACATTTATTTGCGATGGTAATATATTCTTAGCACATGGCTCATATTCTACAACCAATATATAGTGTGACAATTGTCAAGACTGCAGAAGGAGGGCAGCCACTTCAATGGCAGGAGAGTTCATAATTTTGTGAAGAAATGGGCGTAAGGGAGATTTTAATACGGATTTCCGGCCTTGAAGTCCAACCTCGTGACCACACATCAACGACGCCGTGGTTGTGGCAATACGCTCGACGTTGGACATCTTGAGCTTCAACGGTTCACTGTTTCTATTTTGTTTCTTTCTTCACAGCGCGGTACACCTTCTTCCTGCTTGTGTTCGGTTTTTGACGTGCTAGCCACTTGGATGTCTTACCAACAAATCTGACAAGGTTCGATGGGAAGTTACTCTTGTTAGCAAGCTGGCTACCTACAGCATGCGAAATCTTCAGATGTGTCCCCCACTGCTACGCTGATATGAAAACACGAGAGTTGACGCTAGGCTGAATCACCAGATTAATGCGCGCGTATGTGATTCAGCCGATGAACGGTAAGTAGTTTTCTTGAACACCGTCTGTCGTTCCGTAGCCACCTTCATCTCCAACGGATTCCTGCAGTCGCCACCAAACCATCGAAACCGCAACACTCACATGGAAGAGGCAACGCCATTCTAACAAACATGAAGAATGGCTCATCCATTGCCGACCGTAGAGGTCAACACATCCCGACACTTCTATAAGTGGTATCAGAAGTAATATCGGTGGAATAATAACATCATTGTCGTCGAAATCGAGAGTAAATGGCAGCATGTGTGTCCTGTAACCACAAATGGGTTTCTTGTGTCTATTATTCCTGAGTATGTGTCCATCTTCTTATTTGACCATTGATATATCATAAATACTTTGGGACTAGGTTTGGTTGTTATATTGGGGAAGGGTCCAGGAGACAATGAATAGACAAAACTATGTAATCGGTTATATGTTCCCAGTGCAACCTACCATGTAATGTAGCTCAATGTACCAAGCCGTAGTATATTGGACTCGACGACCAAGGGGGCATTATGCCAGATAACGTAGGAAAATGCATGGCTGGAAGTACAGAAGTGTAGACCTGTGGAAAGCATAGACGAGTTTACTGGACGAATATAAGCGAAATACATTGAAAGTAATGTTATAATGTACGTTATAAGTTTAGAGCGTTCCACAAATTAATACTAGCAGGTACCTTGCGCGGTGTGATCAGTGTGTATAAGTCATGTGGAGAGGTTTTGCTCTATCTTTCAGTTTCAGCACCGCACTCCAGCTACAATCGGTGACTGTACTCTCTAGTGTAGGAGCTGAAAGCCATGATACAGCTCTGGCAGGATAAGAAATAAACAGTGACACGCCAGTATCTATGGTTCAGGTTTTTTTGTTTTCTCATGCAACGCAGACTATACGCTCCGTTGTAGGGCAATGCAGTACCTCACAAAACGGGGATGTGTCACTGGCTGTGACATTGTCGGTTTACCGCTCTTAGTCACTCGAAGTACAATCATTTCATATCATAGAACGTACTTGAGAGAAATTCGGAATGACTGTAAGATGAGTGGCAATCATAATGGACGATCGTCTCAAGTTTCAGTAGAATTTGACGAGAATAATAAGTTATTTGAGCAGTAGGGGCAGAAATAAGATTACACAGGTTGAAACAGGTAGACCAGCTGTGGTTAAATGAATACATCACTCATATCACAGGACCTATGCACTCTGAACGTGTCTCTTTGGGATGAGATGGTAAGAGTTAAGATCTGAGCGAAAGCTTTCATGATCAGTAACGCTGTGGTAGTGACTACATCACTGTTGTTTCTGTAAACAGTTGAAGTTCTTCCTGTAGAATTCTTCTGCTCGTAATTTAAATAACAAGTTTCACTACGACGTGATAAGACCTAATGCGTTAGTAGGATGACGCGTAACGTGGGGATCAGCAGGAACATTGGTGAGGATGAGGGATTTCTTGATGCAGTCAGGTATAGATTTAACAGATAACATTTAATTCGTGTAAATCAGCAAGTCTGTAATCCTGCAACTTTCTATAATCGTACGAGGGGCGTTCAATAAATAATGCAATACATTATTTCTCTTCAAGCAGCTTTGATTTAGTCAGGATTCCAATACTCCTTATAATTCCGCACTGATTTTTCTACACAACCCTATTTATGAACCTAACCTCAGTGCATTCCAACGGCCATAATGGGATGGCCTGTATGCCAACTTGGTACCACTCCACAGATCGGCGTCGGAGCCAACATGTCGCTGCATCAATGGCCTCTCCATCACCCACGTACATCCTCCCTTGGGATGAACACTTCACTGGGTCGAACAGGTGGAAGAACGAAGGTGCGAAAACCGGGATATAGACTGGATGAAGAAGAACCGCTTAATGAAGTATTGTGAGCTCCACTCTGGTGCGCAGACTTTTGTGAGGCGTTGCGTTGTCATGGAGAATTATGTTAGCATTTTTTTGGCGCCTAACACGTTGAAGTCGTTTCCTCGGTTAACTGCGGGTAGCTCTACACGCTTCAGCATTGATCGTTGCATCATGAGGGTGGACATCAAATTGAATACCCCTTTCAGAGTGCCAGAAGACCGTTGCCATGACTTTATCGGCTGAGGTTGTGGCTTTGAACTTTTACTTCAGAGTAGACGTGGTGTGGCTCCACTCCATACACTGCCGTTTTATTTCCGGTTCGTAGCGATTAACCCATGTTTCGTAGCCTGTGATGAAGTTCGACTAAAATTTGTCGCAATCAGCCTTGTGACTCGCAAGCAATTCCGCACAGATGGCCCTTTGTTGCTATTTATGATCTCCTGTTACGTACGGAGGAACCCAGCGGGCGCATACCTCTTGAGTACCCCAACTAGTCGACGAGTATGTCAGTACTACCATCAGAGGCATCCAGTTGTGCAGCGAGGTGTTTGATTATGACCCTTCGATAACCTCGAATGCCCACCCGTTCCAACTCTTCAGCAGCCACAGCTTAATCACGCAGGATGGTACGCCGGATATGAGACAGGTTTGAGCGACCTAGCTGCGATGATGAGAGACAACTTGCCCAACGGCTCGTGCTATGTTCACTACCAGGTCTTCGAAGACATTCTGCAAGCGCCTATGAAAATCTGCGGTATTCTTGTTTTCTGCCAAAAGAAAGTCAATCACTGCTCTCGGATTGGAACGCATGTCCGCTACAGTCGACTTTTTGAAGGCTACGTATAACGCCGCCAATTTGCGGAAATTCATGAAACTATAGGAACTGAAGAGGGAATATTCACGATGTTCCACAATAAATTCCGTATTATTTCAACGGAAATTGACCCAGATAAGAAAGATATGTTCCATTATTTATTGACAGTCCCTTGTAGACACGTCAAGCAGTGGTACTAAGGTATCTAGGAACCTGTCCATAATACCAGCACCCTAGCCCTGCGAGATTATGTAATATTGCTGCCAAATAGACAAGTGAATGCCGTAGACTGTGTTTTATGCATTACGTTTGTCTAGAGGGTAAGTGAGATAGACCATAGATTATTACTTGGGGCAGCTGGTGGATTGCATGCACAATAGTGCGCACAAGTTTGAATAATGTGAGCAAAAGTAACCATTGAAGGCAAAGTATAGTAACTTACATTACGTATCGTGTTCAAGAACTTGTCTGGTTTTCAGAATTAGACAGCGACTGCAGCTGTTACAGCTATAGAGAGATTTGTTGTTTGTAATGGTATCTGAATGTGAGATCAATCTAGTTTTCTTCAGACCAACATGAAGTTAAGTGCTGGGAAAAATTAGTCCAATGTGAGAACGTGTGTTGCGGTATCGATAGAGTGCCGCCACCACAAGGAACTTTGGGGCATGGTCTTACCATCCCAAGAACACTTGTTTGACGATCCAGTCGACCTGAAAAATGCCCCCCCCCCCCACGTTACATCAACATGTGGCAAGAGGATCGAGACGAGTCTTCGACGTAGCATTTACGCGGATCGGCAACACACACCTTCACTGCCATACAGCCATACACACAGACACTGGGGGGTTATTTACACCCACCGATCACATCAGGCGGATTCGGACCGCCATTGTAATCGGAGACAGTCGCCGTGCTGCAGGACCTTCAAACATTCCCTAGAGTGCTGCCTCTGTCATAAGCCCACTGCTAGAACGCTGAGGTCTTTAGTTCGTGTCGCTGTGCTGCCTCGCCTCGGAGCCACAGTGTTTGCCTACTTCCCGCAGGCTGTGCCAGGTACAGTCGCTACGGCGTACAGTAACGCGACACTAGCGTCAGGCGCAGCCGGTACCATTCATCGCCCTCTGATCAGGCTGCCTCCCATCAGCATGTGGGGTCCGCCACGGCTACACCGATTAAAGACACGTTGGTCGACGCCGGGCTGCGGCACTGGACAGTGGCGTTCACTTGTCTCTTACCTAGCTGATGTACAGTGACGGTTTATCATGAACGCTGCCTGTGTGGCTGCAGCCACTTTCACCTGCGACGGGTTCCTGAAGTCACCGCCAAACAATCAAACTCACGACGCCCAGAGACGAACGCCATCCCGACAAACCCAGAAAATGGCTTCTTCACCTGATACTGTAGAAGTATAAATAGCCAAACACATCCACATAAATATTTGAAAGCCGCGCGGGGTTAACTGAGCGGTCTAAGGCGCTACAGTCATGGACTGTGCGGCTGGTCCCAGCGGAGGTTCGAGTCCTCCCTCGGGTATGGGTGTGTGTGTTTGTCCTTAGGATAATGTAGGTTAAGTAGTGTGTAAGCTTGGGGACTGATGACCCTAGCAGTTAAGTCCCATAAGATTTCGCACACATTTGAACATTTTTGTGAAATATTTGAGAAACATCACCTGCATACATATTTCGCAAGTCACCTATTGTGCATGGTGGAGGGTACCTTGTACTAGTACTAGTTAATTCCTTTTCTGTTCCACTGGTAAATGGAGCAAGGAAAGAAAGAATGCGCGCTCAAAAAAAAAAATAAATAAATAAATAAATAAATAGAAATCGGGATCTCCTTAATAAGACTGAAATCGAGAGGTGTGACATATATATGTGCAGACATACAATGATTACAGTTTTTAAAATTCTGGTTTGTGCATTAGATCGTCAAAATCTCCAGCTGGTTGGAGAACCCTGCTTAAAATGCTCCATACGTTCTCAAGTGGGAAGAACCTGACCTTGCTGGCGTAAGAGTCGGCAAGCACAAAGGCAAGCAATAGAAACACTCGCCGAGTGTGGCCGGACATTATCTTGTCGAAATGTAAGCCCAGAATGGCTACCAATTAAGGGCTACAAAGCGGGGCGTAGAATATATTGAGTGTACCAATATGCCAAGGGTGACGTGGGTCACAACCAAAGGGGTCCTGCTATGAAATGATGTGTCAGCCAGGACAACCACCCCTAGTTTGGGTCGTACGGCGGGCGTCAATATAGTTGGTATCCCACCACCCGAACACGTCTTCGCTGAACATGGTGGATCAATTCGAAGCAGATCTCATCACTGAAGACAATTCTATTCCAGTTAATGACCGAGCGAGGTGGCGCAGTAGTTAGCACTCTGGACCCGTATTCGGGAGGACGATGGTTCAGTCCGGCGTCCGGCCATCCTGATTTAGGTTTTCCGTGGTTTCGCTAAAATCGCTTCAACCAAATGCTCTTATGGTTCCTTTCACAAGGATCGGCCGCCTTGCTTCCCCATCCCCAATCGGAAGGACCCGATGACCTTTCTGTTTGTTCTCTTCCCCCAAATTAGTACAATCCAATTAATGAAATTCCAGTCGTAATGTGCCCCACCCCTCTGCAGACAAGCTTGTTTGTATACCGAGGACAATGACAGTCGGCGCAAGGGCTGCCGTGAACTCTGCCCCCTTTCTGTGAGCCGCCTCTTAACGGCCCTTGTGCTCACTGAAGCACGAGTTGCACTCGAGCCGATGACAGTGAAGAACCTGGAACTCTGTGGGTCTGTCTGACGATTGCTCGCCCTTCTCAGTCATTCATCTCTCAGGGTCCAACGTTTCCTTCTTGACACTGCATTCAGACATGTTTCTCCCATATCTGCCAAATTCGTCAAATGGTGACATTTCTCCCATTCAAATGTCGAGCGATTCGCTGACTGCTCCAGCCTGCTTCCTTACGTCTAACTACACGTCCTCTCTCAGATACTGGAATCTGCGTATATTTTTGGCGCGCCTGTCTGTGTGGCACAGTTACTGTAGAACTGAGTACGCGGAATGAAATTGGCATAGACTTCCTCATACAGTACGGACATGTCCCCAGTTTACTACCACTGTTTAAATCGCGGTGAAATCGTCCTGCAGCCTAACACGTTCGTCCATCGGCCTCCCAAGTGTGTAAATTAGGATTATCCGTCCATATCTGTATGAATATCAATTTGAAATCACTTTCAAACACTCCATCCTTGAGCGTTTGTTTCTTTTTCGTCTTAGATTGTACACTATTGGTCATTAAAATTGCTACACCAAGAAGAAATGTATATAATAAACGGGTATTCACTGGACAAATATATTATATTAGAACCGACATGTTATTACATTTTCACGCAGTTTGGGTGCATAAGCCCTGAGAAATCAGTATCTACATCAACCACCTCTGGCCGTAATAACGTCCTTGATACGCCTGGGCATTGAGTGAAACAGAGCTTGGATTGCATGTACAGGTACAGCTGCCTACGCAGCTTCAACACGATACCACAGTTCATCAAGAGTAGTGAATGGCGTATTGTGACGAGCCACTTGCTAGGCCACCAATCACCAGATGTTGTCAGTTGGCGAGAGATATGGAGAATGTGCTGGCCAGGGCAGTACCCGAACGTTTTCTGTATCCAGGATGCTCTGCATGCAGTCGTGCATTATCCTGTTGAAATGTAGGGTTTCGCAGTGATCGAATGAAGGGTAGAGCCACGGGTCGTAACACATCTGAAATGGAAGGTCCACTGTTCAAAGTGCCGTCAATACGAACAAGAGGTGACCGAGACGTGCAACCAATGGCACCCCATACCATCACGCCGGGTGGTACGCCAGTATGGCGATAACGAATACAAGCTTCCAATGTGCGTTCACCGCGATGTCGCCAAACACGGATGCGACCACCATGATGCTGTAAACAGAACCTAGATTCATCCGAAAAAATGACGTTTTGGCATTCGTGCACCCATGTTCGTCGTTGAGTACACCATCGCAGGCGCTGCTGTCTGTGATGTAGCGTCAAGGGTAACCGCAGCCATGGTCTCCGAGCTGACAGTCCATGCTGCTGCAAACGTCGTCGAACTGTTCGTGCAGATGGTTGTTGTCCTGGGAACGCCACCATCTGTTGATTCAGGGATCGAGATGTGGCTGTACGATCCGTTACAGCCATGCGGATGTCTGTCATCTCGACTGATAGTGATATGAGGCCGTTGGGATCCAGCACGGCATTCCGTATTACCCTCTTGGACCCACCGATTCCATATTCTGCTAACAGACATTGGATCTCGACCAACGCGAGCAGCTATGTCGCGATACGATAAACCGCAATCGCGATAGGCTACAATCCGACCTTTATCAAAGTCGGAAACATGATGGTACGCATTTCGCCTCCTTACTCGAAGAATCACAACAACGTTTCACCAGACAATGCCGGTCAACTGCTGTTTATGTATGAGAAATCGGTTGGAAACTTTCCTCACGTCAGCACGTTTTAGGAGTCGCCACCGGCGCCAACCTTGTGTGAATGCTCTGAAATGCTAATCATTTGCATATCACAGCATATTCATGCTGTCGGTTAAATTTCCTGTCTGTAGCACTTCATCTTCGTTGTGTAGCAATTTTAAAGGCCAGTAGTATATATGCCTCTGTGCTGGATTCAGTTTCTCTCTCCTTATCTTACTGATACGTGAAATGTACACGTTGGAGACAGTAGAAAATATCTGCAGTAAACTTCAAATACTGTTTCTCTAAATTTTCTCAATAGTGCCATGTGAAACAAAACATCGTCTTCTCTAGAGGGATCCCCCTTTGAGACCGCAGCTCGTGGTCGTGCGGTAGCGTTCTCGCCCCCCGCGCACGGTTTCCCGGGTTCGATTCCCGGTGGAGTCAGGGATTTTCTCTGCCTCGTGATGACTAGGTGTTGTGTGAGGTCCTTAGGTTAGTTAGGTTTAAGTAGTTCTAAATTGCTGGGGACTGATGTCCGTAGATGTTAAGTCCCATAGTGGTCAGAGCCATTCCCCTTTGAGTTCACGAAGCAGAATGGGTAGCAACAATGTTCCGCACGCGGTTTCCATTATGGAGGAGGTACCCATTCCTAAAATTCTCCATATTGACAGACCGTTCGCCTTGGCTACTACCGTCCTCACGTGATCATTCCATTTAGTATCACTTTACGACGTTACGCCCAGGCATTTAATCGACGCATGTCGACCACGACACTACTAATGCTGTGTTGGATCGTTACAGGATAGTTTTCTATTCATCTGCGTAGCCAAAAGTAATCGCCTTGAAAAGGAATTTTTTTTATTAGTTCTAGATGAACAATCAATACGACAAATCTCACAGGTTTTGCTGCTGGACTGCATTATTAACGGTAATTATGAAAATGATGTCACTTATAAGTCAGATAAGTTATAGATGGAATGTAGCTAAATTCACAGCAAATTGGGTCTCGAGACAAGGAAAGATACACAGTTAAACTTTACATATTAACTGCTACAGCCATCACAGTACGTGTAATAGAATATTGGACTGCAACTGAAACAGGCGATGGAAGGATTCAATCTGAAGGAACGGAAGTTTTAAGGACGTTGTTGTTTGTATCGTTAGTGATCAAAAAGTCAATTTTTAAGGCAAGAGCTGAATAATATTTCATGAATGAAAACACAGAATGTAGGATTATAGATTAATTAATCAAACAATCAATATAAACGAACAGAAAAGAGAGATATAGAACGTACGATGAACATATGGCTTTAGTGAAGACTTAAGAGGCGCTAAGTCTGCTCCGTGAAGTGAAGAAGACGATTTCTACTGACGGAAATGCTGTCGTACAATCTGCTCTGCGCATGCGCTGTCTTGAGAATAGCCACTTCCTCGCTGTGAGGCTCTCAGCCTGTATATGACCTGTTTGAATCACAATAGCTTCTCGCTAACCTCGAATGGTTTGGGTTTTAGCCCAATCTTGGGTCGGACGCCACTTTGACTTTCTGAATAATGGCGACGGTGGAAGCCGGTGCACTCTGAGGTGGTGGTGACATGCAGGGCCCACAGCCGGGTTCGCCAGGGCAGGCTGTTGCGATTCCTATCGCGAGCATAGCCCGCAGCGGCAGGGGCGCCCGCATAGTGGCTACCTGCATGCGCAAATCGCAGTGCAGTTGCGCAACGGAATGCTCTGGGGCCGACCTCTGTGTGCTTCGCTTGCTGATACTGATTCTAGCGCGAAAGCTACTTCTGACGACAGTGTGAGTCCTGAGCATGCAAGAGGGATAAATTCGCATGCATCTCCGGGATCACTGCCTAATTTCTGATAACTGTGAGGCAACTAGCGAAACGAATTTCTTGAAAAAGAATTGTTTTTGCTCGTGTATTAGCCGTAAACTTCGTCTGTGTCATCTAAAGGCATTTAATTCCATATTTTTTTGTACTTGAAGAAATACAGCAACCAACTTTGTCGACAGCATTATCACCGCCATAGCTCCCTGTGTAAAATAATATTCATTATACTAAAAAGGTGAAATACCATTACCCAGTCTTCCAGTCCCCACGTTCCAGAGACAACAATAACGTTATTATCAATATTTAATATAATTAATGACCGAATTGGAAATTCAAAATTCTGTCATGATACACTCATTAAGCCGTATAATATTCAGTTAAAGGTTTAATACAATAAATCAGGTATTAAAGTCGGACATGGTGTATGTATTTTGAGGGATCTGTAACTCACGGCGCCCAAATTACCCAGACTATAAACATTCAGTATTCGAGAGTAAGAAGTCCTAGCGACTTCAAACAAACGTTACACATGACTAACGAACGCAGCAGTACTTCGCAGTTGGCAGATAGCTATAGGTCCAATTTTCCATGTTCCTCCTTTCCCGCCGGCCGAAGTGGCCGTGCGGTTAAAGGCGCTGCAGTCTGGAACCGCAGGACCGCTACGGTCGCAGGTTCGAATCCTGCCTCGGGCATGGATGTTTGTGATGTCCTTAGGTTAGTTCGGTTTAACTAGTTCTACGTTCTATGGGACTAATGACCTCAGCAGTTGAGTCCCATAGTGCTCAGAGCCATCCAGCCTCCTTTCCCTGTCCTCCTCTTCTGTTTGTCGATCTCCTTTTCCTCCCCCTCTTTGTGTACATCACCTTCTATCTCCTGACAACTCCTTCTTCCCAGTTGTCGTCAGAAAGAGTCTGAAAATTTTTATAGGGTTTCACAGGTTAGGTTGTGCTGGGGAATATATGTTCAAAAAAATTCTATTCTTAATGCCGTTTCCGAGTTCTCTAACATTGAAGTTAGAATTTTAGGCAGTTGCTTGGTTAAACTGAAACGGCCCGCCAGAGACGGTGTCACCAAACTTTTTCTTCGTTTCATTACCTGAAGCCAATCAAGAAAACGATACAAACGTAGGATATGAGACGGTATAAAGGATCGAACACGAGCCAAAGGGTGTGCAGTCTCTTCCACTATCTTCCACGTTATGGGTACCTCTGACACTAATTCTGCATGGCAGGTCGCTTGAAATTTCACTCTCATCGATCTGACTGTATAAGTTCAATGCTGCTTAACTCGATTTGTTAACAATTATTTCTCAGCGCAACCCATCCTACAGCACTCTTACAAGCTTTCTAGACTGTGTGTGACCACCCTGTATATCAACTTGCTCCCGTATCCTCCGCCAACCCACACCTCCTGCGCTATCCATTTTCTCTACTCGCTTCTCTATGACTCAGAGTTTTATTTACTGTTAGTGCCAACGAATCTTTGATTGGGAGTAGAAGTGCCATAAAATGAATGGTAATACAATATACGGAGCATGACAGACCACAATTGCTGCTGCACCTGTACGAATGGTAGCTTCAATGACATTACTTCAATTGTTTTAATATGTGAATGGGTAGGATTATCACATTTCTGGTGATTCAAATTCCGTAGTAGTATTCTAATCGTAAGCTGATAATCATTAAATACAAGTTTCTGTTTCTGTTAAAACTGACTGCGAGGAAGAAACCAAAACAGCACGTAATTGTTTGTACAATTTTCCTTTAAAATTATATAGAATGGGAAGGAATTAGGAGAGCAATTTGTTTGTATGCCCTGCTAATGTAGCTAAAACTGCGGGAAAAACATGAAATCACGCGTTGTCACACCACAGCACAGCACTACAATTTTTTTCTTGCTGCCAGTTTTAAGAGAAAACCTGGACATTATTATTTTAAAAAATATATGTAGCCTCCACCTGTCTGAATTATAGTAGTATCAGCATATTACGGAACTCAACGAAGATATAGTTCGAGATTTTTGCCAGCAGCATTTCCTTTCATTGTTTAAAAAATCTATAGCCGAAGTATGTTAGAGTGCTGTGTAAAAGTCTTAAGTAAATTGGTAAAGAACTTCCCAGTATTACTGGTAAAAGCTTTAATCAGCGACGTGTCTGTATATAGAAGTGTCGATTTCATACTTATATGAAACTTCTCTCGCTGATTCCCCCTCCCCTAGCCCCAAAAGTAAAGGGAAAAGGTTTATCGTTAAGTACATTTTTGCTATTCGTATTGTAAATCCTCAGAACCAGACATGACGTTATAATTTATTGCTTCTTTCCAGGTCTTGTAGGAATATGGGGAAATGAACAGGCCAATCGTGCTGCAAGGAGACAGGACAGGATGTGAAAGAGACTTCTGTTCCCTTGCAGGTTGTCGTTTCCGCACTATACTCGCACGGGAAGTTCATGCAGTTGTGGGATGAGGAACGGCGGGCGCTAACGGACAATAAGCTGCGGCTGGTTCAAATGGTTCAAATGGCTCTGAGCACTATGCGACTTAACTTCTGCGGTCATCAGTCGCCTAGAACTTAGAACTAATTAAACCTAACTAACCCAAGGACATCACACATATCCATGCCCGAGGCAAGATTCGAACCTGCGACTACAGTGGTCGCTCGGTTCCAGACTGTAGCGCCGAGAACAGCACGGCCACTCCTGCCGGCCTGGGGCTGGTGCAGTCAGCTATCCCGCCGTGGCGTTCCTCCATCCAATTGCACAGGCGGGATGAAATGACCCTTACACATCTTCGCACTGGACCGGGCCACTTACACATTGCTTTTTACTACGGTGACAGGATCCCCCGTTTTGTGATGCTTGTAGCGTGCACATCCCCTTGCGCCATTTTTAACAGAGTACATTTCGTACCGTGATGCAAGGGCAGAAGGAAATATTGGTGGGCATCCGCCCTCTATTTTAGTTGATGTTGAGACGAGGGTGACTAAGGTTTTAAAGATTTGAGATGTGTTTAGACTCTGGCGTAAACATTTAGGTTGGAGGTTACAGTGTGCTGCAGAAAGGCTGGCTCCTCCTGTTGCGGTCAGCCAGCCACTTCCATCTGCTATATTGTTTTAGCTCCTTATACCACTTTATTTCCGTTTAGTTAATGTTTTAATATTGACGCGATACTTCCTTCCGTGCTTCTGTGTTGGCACGCACATAGTTTTCCAACTTCTGTTACCTTCATTTTGCGTGCTGCTTATACTCCTGTTATTGTATTTTACCGACGAGTGTCAAACTGTTTTCGAACAGGCCCTGAAGACGTTGCTGCCGTGCGTCCATACCAACATATCCATCCAGCCATCCATTCATCAATACATTCTCGAGACTATATCCACGTACACTACGGAATTTGTCTACAGAATTATACCATTGTACGACAACAACAGTCCGCCTCCAAAGCTGGGAGGTAAAGCCGTCGGCACACGGACCGTGCATCCGAACGTTGAGCGTTGAGCGTGCCGAGTTTCTGACGTCATAGCGTGGAACAGCACGCTCGGGAGTCTTTCCGAACGTGCAGAGGAATATCTGGCACGTCAGATATTCTGACCGTGCGTTGACCAATGAGATGGCACAACGCCACCTACGTCACACGCACGCCGTCTCCCTTCGGTACAGAGTTGTGAGGCGCCATATTGCCATTCATTTCAAGCCTATATGTATATATGCCGTTCCGAGCACCAGCAAATTGAGAATCTCTGCAAAACCCGTTGTTAACTGTGTGATTCGTTCCAATAAAATACTGAGAAACATCATATTCGTGGAAAAAGAATTATTGTAACTTGCGTACAATGGGAGTATGCTATTTGAAGGCAGCGACACACTGAAGATCCACCCAAAAGGCATTGTTCTTGGTACAATTTGTTATAATTAAATTTCAGTCAGTAACATATCTACGATTAATGTTTTTACCAAGCGCTAAGATACTATGATTAGTAGCAAAGAGTCATATGTTGGTTTAGCGTAATTAATAGCGTCAGTGTCCATTAAAGGGTTCATTTTGTTGAGGCGATGGTTCGCGTCGTGACACAACCAATTTTTTTTCTTAACATTCGCGTTTTTATTAGGTTCCGATACTTTATTATTAGTTTAATACAAGTGTAGACTATAATATTTGATGTTATGTAAATACAAGTTCACCTTTTTTTGGGGGGTGACTTTGTTCGATTGGCTTAATCTAAAGGACAGCTTGCGCTACTTGTATAAAAGATATTTTACTCCTCCTTCTTTTACGCTTCGTAATTCTGCTACCGGGTAGGAACAGTGATCAAGTAAGACTGACCTCGGGGTTTTACTAAATGTGGGAATCATGAAATAATGTATGTCTTATACGGAGAAGTATTCCAAATTTGTGACGCACTGTTTGTAACGGAACTTTTATAAGCCTGTGTCCTTATCGATTGGACACGGTACTTTCCATTTCGTGGACGATGGAAGAAATGTGCGTTTTAATAGAGCTAACGTGAGAATTTTACGCGCGCCCGTTGGTTAAACCATGGAGGTAAGCATAGAGGGAGACGCCGTGACGTCACAGCTGTGAAGCTATGTGAAGCCGAGGGTAGCCATCTCAATCCGACCAAAACATTGCGGCTGTAAGCTTGTGTGCATAGTCTTGTCGCTCGCTTTTGGAAGGATTTTGCGCTATTATGGTGACTTGTGTGGTGTTCGGATGTACGAATCGTTCTGATTGTGATGCGAAATCGAAGGGAATAACATTTCATGTTTAAGTTGTCTCGTTAAGCGTGATTTTACAACTTCATTGTGAATGAGCGTATGCTACATCGGTACTTGTACTATAGCGTGTTTTTCCCCTGTATGATTTTAGATTTCCTAAAAATGAAAATCGGAATGCTCTGTGGGAGAATGCCGTGAGGAGGAAGAATTGGCGTGCGTCTAAATGGAGCACTATATGTTCTCAGCATTTCCGAGAAGAGGACATATACCGAACTTCCCTTTCAACAGTAAGCCTCCGAGAAAATGCTGTACCATCAGTTTTCCCTACACACCCAAAACATTTGCAAAAGGCATGTTAATTCAAAGAATTAAATTCTTAGTTTTCAAGTCCACGTTTCTGTATAATACGTACGTATCGTCGATAATCGAAGTGTTGAGTAACTCACTTTGTCTTCATCATGTACCAAATTAAAAGCTAACACTACATTAACTGGCGTAAAGTATAGGCCTAAACAGGACACTGTGTAGATTTACCATTCTATGTACCGTATTTTTTCAGTAAATATTGGTGGTAATGAACAGTGTTTCCCAGTAGTGTAACGTAACTGAAATGTCCCAGTACGAATTACAAACAAAATGTATTTATGGGGCTTTGGAGGGAGGGTATAGCTAACTTAGTTTTCAGTTTCTATTATTTAGTTTGTGATACACGTTTATTACTGAATTAACAAAATTGTATCGTTTACATTGAAGGCTAGCTATTCGTAATATTACATTAAAAACTATTTTTAATCAGAAGAAACGCGGAATTTCGCCTTTACGAGATTTTATTTTAAACAAAAACTTTGAAACAACCAATCTGATGACGTTACATGCGTATACGGTGCAATCAGCGACTGTAATACACGCAGCGCTATAGCACACTGGCAATGTTTTGGTCAGAGTGTCATGGCAGCGAGCCACGCCCCCATGGCTTCAAAACGTAGTACAGCTGGGATACGTAGCGCCATCTCCCCTTATTCTTACCTCCATGGGTTAAACAATGTGATTTACCAACTAGAATCATCCCTCAACTGCCGCTGGAGTGCGTTGCGATCGCATATACCACGTTGGGGGCCACGTACCGTATGCACGAGTCGCATCGCTCCTGAGCGTTCAGCAGCACGTCGAACTTGGCACGCTCAACGTTAACGTTCGACAGCACGGTCCGTGTGCCGACGGCTTAAGCACTGTTTACTGGCAGGTGGAGGTCCAATGTCTATCCGCGGTACTGCCTGGGTTTTTTACTTGGTGGGAAGAATGCCAAGGGTGCACTCCGCCTCATGAGATATACTGAGGAGGTACTCGACCAATCAATAGCATTTCCAAGGTCAATAAATCCGAGAATATCCGGAAGAACGGTGTGCTGACCGTTTTCCCTTCCATTCCGCTTCCATTGACGCCATTGCCAGAGTATGACACGACGGTCAGTCGGGACCGACTGACTCGTGTAGATCCAGGGCGCGGAAGTTTAACTTCGCCGTTTTACGATATTGGTTCAAGAGGTATGTCGTCACAAACATTTAGATGTGTGAAGGACTGTTTTATACAGAAGAGATCGACACCAAAATGTTGGGTGATGATTACCGGTTCTTAAGCTAACACCTTTCTATAATGTATATTTTCATTTAATTAATACCTGTTTGAGCTTCCTTTTATTTAATAACTTACAGCTCCTGAACGCCTCTGCTACAGTTTAAGGATTAATTATTAAATACAAGAAAAATATTAAGTACAATTTGCCGACAAAATATAAATACAAAACGGTAGAATGGTTGTAGTTAAATGGATTATTAATTCGCAGGATACAGTAGCATATTTTAAACCGAAGTCGACAAAATGTCGAATTAATGAAAATGTAGATTTACGCCCACTGAGTATGGACGAGTATACTAAACGCTTCTCCTTGTTATTAAAACTGGTTGCTTTATTTCTTTACGAAATTTAATCCAAAGACACAGAACCTAAGCATCATTATCAAGCAAAAATAAGCAGAGGAAAAATGTTCCTTTCAGGGCTCAAAAACGCTAATATGATTCTGTTTGTTTTAAAGATTCCGACAGGAAAAGAGGGTACCACCTGCCTCATTCTATCTTCCTGAGCATCTTTAAAATTTTTCCGAAAGCTTTTGGCGTGCGAACTTATTCACGCTTTTTTTTCTTACACGTGCAACGCATCTCAAAGTCCCAGAAGTAACCCTAATTGTAACTCATTCACATGCATTAGTCTGTCACAGTTAGTCACTAATACCATAAACTCTCAGTTGCCCTACCTCGCTTCATTAAGCCAGACTCATTGTCATAATCTCTTTGTCTCTCCATGTCTTTAAATTCTCTGTCAGAGCCACAGTTACCTTATTTCTGTGCTACTACTACAGTCAGCTCTCACTCTGACTGCCTCCATTACTGTTGACGTCTCATTCCTTACTTCCTACTGCTGCTGTCTGTTCTCACTGTCATAACCTCTTCCTCATTGTCATTGTTATGTACAATACTGGCCATTAAAATTGCAACACCACGGAGATGACGTGCTACAGACGCGAAACTTAACCGACAGGAAGAAGATGCTGTGGTATGCAAATGATTAGCTTTTCAGAGCATTCACAGAAGGTTGTGCCGGTGGTGCCGCATGGCTGTAACGGATCGTGCAGCCACGTCTCGATCCCTGAGTCAACTGATGGGGACGTTTGCAACACAACAACCATCTACACGAACAGTTCGACGACGTTAGCAGCAGCATGGACAATCACCTCGGAGACCATGGCTGTGGTTACCCTTGACGCTGCATCACAGACAGGAGCGCCTGCGATGGTGTACTCAACGACGAACCTGGGTGGACGAATGGCAAAAAGTCATTTTTTCGGATGAATCCAGGTTCTGTTTACTGCATCATGATGGTCGCATCTGTGTTTGGCGTCATCGCGGTGAACGCACATTGGAAGCTTGTATTCGTTATCGCCATACTGGCGTATCACCCGGCGTGATGGTATGGGGTGCCATTGGTTGCACGTCTCGGTCACCTCTTGTTCGTATAGACGGCACTTTGAACAGTGGACCCGTGGCTCTACCCTTCATTCGATCCCGGCGAAATCCTACCAAAGATACAAAAAAAAAATGTTCAAATGTGTGTGATATCTTATGGGACTTAACAGCTTAGGTCATCAGTCCCCAAGCTTACACACTACTTAACCCAAATTATCCTAAGGACAAACATACACACCTATTGTGGTGTCACCGCCAGACACCACACTTGCTAGGTGGTAGCTTTAAATCGGCCGCAGTCCATTAGTACATGTCGGACCCGCATGTCGCCACTGTGTGATCACAGACCGAGCGCCACCACATGGCAGGTCTCGAGATACGGAAGAGCACTCGCCCCAGTTGTACGGACGACATTGCTAGCGACTACACTGACGAAGTATCGCTCATTAGCCGAGCAGATAGAATAGCCTTCAGCTAAGTCCATGGCTACGACCTAGCAAGGCGCCATTAGCCGATTGTCCATGCTGCTGCTAACGTCGTCGAACTGTTCGTGTAGATGGTTGTTGTGTTGCAAACGTCCCCATCAGCCTTACATAGCAATTGATGGTAAGGGTAACCACAGCCATGGTCTCCGAGCTGATTGTCCATGCTGCTGCTAACGTCGTCGAACTGTTCGTGTAGATGGTTGTTGTGTTGCAAACGTCCCCATCAGCCTTACATAGCAACTGATAGTTTGATAGTTATCGTATGAAATGTCTCATCAAGAACGCTGTATACATATGGTGGATTAAAGTTAAGTATTCCAGCAGCTACGTACTTTTCTTTATCGCATTTATGAAGTATCCTGTTTCAGACCATCAAGTCCGCCTGCTTGCTTAATGGCTGCCTCCCTTAAATAATGTGCGTAGTGCAATCTGTCAACACTACACCTATGCCCGAGGGATGACTCAAACCTCCGCCGGGAAACCCTACCGAGCAACTGGCTCGTCACAATACGCGAGTCACTACTCTTGATGAACTGTGGTATCGTGTTGAAGCTCCATGGGCAGCTGTACCTGTACACGTCTTCCAAGCTCTGTTTGACTCAATGCCCAAGCGTATCAGAGGTGGTTGTTCTGGGTACTGATTTCTCAGGATCGATGCACTCAAATTGCGTGAAAATGTAATCGCATGTCAGTTCTAGTATAATATATCTGTCCAATGAATACCCGTATATCATCTACATTTATTCATGGTGTAGCAATTTTAATGGCCAGTAGCGTATTAGAATTATCCCTTGGCATTAAACGGCACTAACCCATTTAATTTTAACCTTTTAATTTAGTCATCTGTGAATTAAGCCAATTGATGATTGCTCCCTCTCATACCATCTAAACCAACCCACAATTTGTCTGACTTCCAGACACTTCAAGCAAGAAGTAATTGTATGACAAATGCAAGCAAGAATACTTGACTTTATGAAACAATTACGGATGAACTGCAGTGCAAATGAAGCCAGTAACTCTTATACATCATGCACTCACTAAGTCAACAGCTAGTTCACGAACACTTCCTCGGATTACGAGAAGCAGCAGTCAGCCCACTTACTCGTACTATAATTATAAAAACTGAGTGATCTGCTATCTCGTTCACAGGCTCTGCGTAGTGATAACTGCCATTTCTCAAAGTCGCTTATCTCAATGGATTTCCCCATTTCCACCCATATCTTCGCCAGAATGATATGCTGTCCGCGTCTGGCCAGCTTACGTACTTTTGTTAATGCGTCACGTGCCGGCAATGCCATCAGGCGGCATCCAACGTCGCGGTGGGCAGTGGTCATTATGTTTTGGCTTATCGGTGTATTACCTCTTCATAATGTTTAACACATAAACTTCAGGCATGTAGCCCCATAATTACGTGTGCCTGTCCATGTTGCTTCTTGCAAAACCGGAACGCAGTGCGCCATATTCCAATAGTTTGGTGCCATTAATTCCAGCAATGATTTGCGATTATCTGCTACCCGTAGGGGACCAGAGTGCGAATGTCTCTCCACAGTTGATTGCGTTAATAGATTTTCTATTTCACTGTCACGCATCTCACTATTTTTCAGTGCAGCGTTCATACGAAGATTTAAAGGACAAACCAAAGGTATTCCTCGATGGAACAATTTCTAGAAACCAAAATCAGTACCAAGGCCTTCTATCTGGAATATTCCGTTTCGTTGCTAGTCACTGAGGGGCTTAGCAAGTGATTTTTATCCTCATACAGTTCTTACGTAGGGCCAAAACTTGTTACTCTAGTTACTCAGGGGCATTAGCAATAATTGTCTTTGAAATCCATCGGCCATTTCTCACTTCTCCTTATCCTCACTTTATTTCGGTTTGGCAACAGACGTTGACTCCGCTTACATCTGTTTTGCATAGCTATCATTAGAACATCATTGGGATATTAACCAAATAATAAACTAGTCTTTTCTCTCTCCTTATACCGTCCAGCAGTGTCCATCACGAGTCCCTTCATGCAAGAATTCAGTGACTTACAGTATGACAGAATGATTTAACCATCGAAAATCAACATATGATTCGTGAATACAGTTTCCATCTAAAATCTCAGTAAGCTGCCAACTATGTTCGCAGCACGTTTACTAAGCAACGAACGCTACAACAGCAGTCATCGCCCTACATTTTTGCATCTGAAACCTAATTTCATACATAAAGGAAACACTTGTTTTTATTGTTTTGAGGTCATGTTATGTTAACCCGGAACCTTGAAACGACGGAGAGGCTCCGTCCCCGCCACAGCCGCAGTCGTCCGCAACCCCTCAACGACTACCGCAGTCCACTTCACCCCTTAACCGCCCCACACCGAACCCAGGGTTATTGTGCGGTTCGGCCCCCAGTGGACCCCCAGGGAACGTCTCACACCAGGAGAGTGTAACCCCTATGTTTGCATGGTAGAGTAATGGTGGTGTACGCATACATGAAGAACTTATTTGCGCAGCATTCGCCGGCATAGTGTAGCTAAGGCGGAATGAGGGGAACCAGCCCGCATTTGCCGAGGCAGATGGAAAACCGCCCAAAAACCATCCACAGACTGACCGGCTCACCGGACCTCCACACAAATCCGCCGGGCGGATTCGTGCCGGGGGACCAGGCGTTCCTTCCCGCCCAGAAAGCCGTGCGCTAGACCGCATGGCCAACCGGGCGGGCAGGTTCTGAGGTTACAAAAATAATCCAGCGAGTGGTGTCTTATGTGTGAGAATACTGACCCACTGTGATTGGAATCAACAATTGAAAATCACACTGCTGAGCAGCAGAATGGTAGTATATAGTTCATAAATAAGAAAGGAATCACGCCAAAACCCAGGCGATCATTGTAGGCAAAACCACCTCTTCCTTCCGCCTCCTTGATTTCTATCTCACTGTCTATGGCCGTCCCATCGCCCTCACTCCCACCCTTAAGTACCTTGGCGTCACCGTCGACCGTCGCCTCTCCTGGACTCCCCATCTCCAGACGATCCAAGCCAAGGCAGGTTCCCGACTCCGTCTCCTCAAGCTCCTTTCTGGCCGTACGTGGGGTCTGGACCCCTCCACCATCCTCCACACCTATAAATCCCTCATCCGACCTATCCTTTGTTACGCCCATCCAGCATGGATCTCCGCTCCCCCTACGTCTTATAAAACCCTCCAAATCCTTGAACGCCGTGCTCTCCGCCTCGCCTATGGCATCCGTCTTCCGTCCCCCACATGGATCCTGTATGATCTCATCCCCTTCCCCCACCTCCTCCTTTTCCTTGAAAGGATACGGATCCTGTACACCTCCCGTAAACTTGATCCTCCTCACCCGCTCGTTTCCCCGATCCTCTCCCATCCCCGCCCGCTGCCGCGCCTGTATTCCCATGTCCCGCCCGGTCTCCATCTCTCCACCCTCCTTACCCTCTCCCAAGGTGGCTTCCGCCAGCTCCCTCTCCCTGATGATGTCCTCGTCCCCTCCATCTACCCCTCCTATCAACTTTGACCCTGCCCCACCCCCCACTTCCAGTGTCCTTTCCTTTCGGCACCCTCCCTCCCTTCTCTTCTCTTCCCTTCTTTTTCCTTTTCCCCATCCCCTCCCTCCCCCCTCCTCCCCCAGGATTCCTCTCCCCCTTCCTCTCTCCCCCCTCTCTCTCCTGCCCATAGCGTCTCTGCTCTCCCCTCTCGCTCTCCCACTCCCCTTCCTCCTCCTCCTCTCTTGGCAGGTCCGAAGACTCGCACACGCATAGTGAACATTTGCGTGCCGGAGGTCATCGCCATTAGTGTCTCGTGTGTGTGCCTTCGTTTGTGTTTAACGTTTGTTCGCCGAAACGCCGCCACTGTTCACGTGTACCATCTCCATTATCCCTGTTTTGTGCGCGGTGTCGACTAGGGTCAGTGTTGTTTTCTCGTCAGGCGTGAACGGCTCCGTGTTTTTTGTTTTTTGGTGTCCACATTGTTTTGCCCACCATTTTTGATTGTCTTCTCTGTGTCCCCTCTGTTTATTACTTATTGTCAATCTCAAGGCTGAAGAGCGGCGTACTCAGCTGCTGACAGCCCGCCTTGTGTAAGGTGATAAAAATTACAATAAAGAAAAAAAAAAGGAATCACGTGGTTTAAGGGGAATACACGGGACAGTCACATTAACGTGACCAGTCGTTACGTTCGACCTCAAAGTGCAATAACGACTAACAGACAGCAGGTAGCAGCACTGGCAGTGGAGGGCTTATGAAGTGTGTCGTGGGGAAAGCTCAATACAGTGCAGTCGTTGTCGTAAAGCAGAAACGGAGTGATTTAAATTATGCGCAAATCAGCATGATCATTGGCCTTCGGGTGAAGGGAGGAAGCATGTTCGAAACGGTTACTATATAAATTGTTTGCGTGCCGTCGTGGTTAAAATACCGTAGATAGAAAAAAGGCGCTCTCCGAAATCGGCGCGAAGTTACTGTGGTGCGGCAGTGGTGAAAATGGTGAACAATGGCTGCAGAGATAGGGGCGAATACACGTGGTAATGTTGAGCAATTAACCACCCAGATGAACCAAGTCGCTACCAACAGCGTCTGCTCAGTGACCGTTCAGGAACGTTGCTGCGGATGGGCGTCAAATTCATGCGCCCAGGGTGGCTGCAGTTCATCAGTTCATCGACGGTGAACGCTGGGCTTTATTATGCACGTCTCTATTGCAACCGGAAGTCCTATGAATATCGACAGGTGACCTTTCCAGATAAGCCACGTTTTATGGTTCATGAGACAGACAGCAGCTGGCATGTATGGCTCTATAACGAGGGTCGTAATAATTCATACCAGAGGAGGGAGCGTTATGATTGAGGAACATTTCCGTGCCATTCTTTGGGTGACCTCGTCGTTCTAGAAGGCACAGTAGATCAACACAAGTATGCACCTATATTGGGGACCGTGTACAATCCTCCACGCAATTTTTTTCCCTCGGTACAATGGCATCTAGCAGCAGTGTGACGTGTCATACAGGTCGGAGTTTACGTGTGTAGTTCGAAAGCACGATGGTGATTTTACTGTACAACTTTGGCCACCAAATTCCCCGCATTTAAGCCCAGTCGACAATGTGTGTGACCAGCCTAGTCGAGCTGTTGGCGCCATAGATAGTCAACCGAGAAAGCTAGCGCAGCTGGCCACAGCAGTCGAATTGACATGGTTCCTGATCTCTGTGGTTATCTAGCAGAACCTCACTGACTCTCTTTAGCACGTTTGCGCTCCAGTAGTTGGTATTTCTGGCTTCTGAGAGATAGTCACATTAACGTGATTGGACTGAACATTTCAGAAAAAATTTCGCATATACAGACTATGGAACTGATTTACAAGCCACCATGGCTCCTCGTGACAATACGTGAGTAGTTGCACAATAAGCAAATAGCATACCAAGTGTTCAGCACACAGCGTTTAATAATGCAGCAGTTGTTTTACAATTCGATTGAGGGTAATAATTCTTGGTCTACAGCGCAGCGAAAAGATGACACTAATCAGTATGATCAGCTTCCACTGAACCAAAATTGAGAAACTTACGAGTTTCTATTTCGCCAGGAGGATGAATACTGCCGCAAACATGAACGTATAGTAATTCAGAGCAAACCGTGGAAAAATCTGGCGTTGAGTTCCGAAGTAAGGTACCCAGTTCACATTAGCCTCATCACAGGAAGTCACTGACATACCGACGTCCCAAAAAAGCAAAGGTGTCTCAGTGGACAAACTAAGATAGTGTTCAATGAGCATATTTTGGTCAATTGCAGATGACTTTAGTAGAGATACGGAAAGTGTTGTTAAGATGACAGTCATTACAAACTAAAAGCAAAATATAGTGGGTAATAATGAAATTGCAGAATTAGTTTCCAACCATGTACATTTCTTGTGAGACTACATATTCCTGTAAACATAAAACGAAACTACATCTTGATGTAAGAATCAATTTTGGAGCAGGACGTATGTGAACTTCAACGGTAGAAAGCAAGTGACTGCAAACGTTATTACTCAAACACTGGCAAGAGTTGTAGGTAAACACATTTATCAAAGAGTGAACATACAAAACGTTGTAACTCCCATCATGTTAGGATATGTTCTAAAAATTATGAAGTACTCATACATTTGGACACCTACTAACGGAAATTAATATGGAGTCTCTTGACCTTCTGCCACAATGATGCCTTGACTCTAGAGGAGACATTTTTAATGGCATGTTTAAGAGCTTATGGAGGAATGGCAGCCCATTCCTTCTCAACAGTCGCAATCAGAGAATGAAATGATGTTGGATACTGGGTTCCTGAGCGAAGTCAACGTTCTTACTCATTCCAAAAGCCGGCGGTTTCATATAGTGTTTCTTCGCGGGCCAGTCCCTTTCACAAATGCTACTATCATTATTGTTACTATTTTCATTGTTATTATTATTATTATTATTATTACAATTATCACTATTAGAGGCAGCAACAGTAATAATACAAGAACTGCTAGTATTAATTTTGATAGATCGTAATCAGTATTATGTAATCACATTATTACGATGGACCGTAGATCATTTTAATAGCATTTGTCATATTAAAAGTGTTATTTCTTGGGAATCTGTGATGCAAAAAAGAAACTGAAAGCGAGAACATGGTCCGATGTACGAGAAGGTCTCATGGCCATAAAAAGCTCAAGGTAAATAATTAAAGGATAGATTATGTTACAGGTATTGGTGGTGGACTAGAATGTCGAACAATTGGAAGAAATTCACATATTGGAACCAAAACTGTTAAATACGAAAGAAAAATCCTTCATGACTTGCGTTGTTTTCGTGTACCTGTAACATATTTGGTTGGTGCATAAGTTCGTAGGCTTTTCGTTTTGCAAGTTCGTATTCTGGATGTTATGGGTTTATTTATCGATCGTCATTTGATATTTATAGTTCACTGTTGTTATTTGAGTTTACCTATTGTAATTTTCTCAGTTGTACATGGTGAGTGGAGCTGTGGATGGTAGGAAATGGAGTGCCAATAGGAGAAATAGGAAAATTTCCAACACATTCTTCATTTTGATTTCAACAGAGGTTGGACAGCAGCGGAAATGGCCAGAAACAATTACGTCGTCTATGACAATAAGGCCATTGTAAAGAGCACGACAGGAATATGGTTTTCATCTTTTTGAGGAGGATCGTTCGGGCGCTGAGGCTTTCCAGATTCAGGAAGACCTTCGACGTTTGATGAAGATTGCTTAAACGCAATAATCCACAATGATCCACGTCATTGTACTCGCGAACTGGCAAATGTGATGAACTCTGATCATCCAACCACAGTGCGATATTTGCACACAATGGAGAAGGTTAAAAAGTCGGGTGTATGGGTAACTGTTGCTCTAAGCCAAAATCATTAAAATCAGCCAGTGGTCATGTCTGTCTTTGCTTTCTCCTCATCAACTTTCTCATAATCAACACTGACCATTCATATCCTATTTCGTTACCGATGGCCAGAAATGGTTTCTTTATGCTAACATAAGGAAAAGAAGAGAGTGGGTGAAAGGAAACAAAGCAACCACGCCCCGTAGAAAGACCACGGCGCATTCTCAGTAGATAATGTTATGCGTCTGGTAGAAAGGTGACGTTGCGTTGTACTACGAACTGTTTTCCCCAGGTGTAGCCATAACTGCTGACATTCATTGTCAACAAGTCTAATGTGTTACAGACACTGTCCAAGAACACTGACCAGGATGACTGAGTGAGGTAATGCTACTCCATGATAAAGCCCGCACTCATTCTGCTAGACAGACAGACAGTAGCGTATAGAAATTCGGTTGTGAAGTCATTCCGCATTCAACTTCTCACCAGACCTTGCTCTCTCAGATTTTCACCTTTTGCGCTCTCTGTCGAACAACCTCCGAGGAACTTCCATCCCAGATTAAATGCGTTCCAAACGTGTCTCGATGATTTCTTCGCCTCAAAATCACGTCCTTTCTACAGCCAAGAATCTGAAATGTATCCCAGTGTTGGCAGACTGTTGTAAATGGTGAAGGAATATATACTGTTGATTAGTCAAGTCTCAGTTATATGTAATTGTTGTCTTTGTTGAACTTACGGAAAAACGCTAAGAACTTATTTCCCAACCAAATATATTTCATTGCTGGAAGGCTAACACATTATAAACGTGGCAACTGCTCTCTATCGAATTCTCCGTGGTTATCTACATCCGTGAGTTCACTCTTCTCAGATATTCCTGAAAAGGGATTCAGTTCCCCTTTCCCATTTTTCCACGTCTGTTTGTGGAGCATTTCTGTAGTACTCACATACACGAAGATAATCCAAAGTAGGTTATGCAGTTATATGATGGGCCAAGTAACCTCCGTTGAGTGTTGTACTACACATCAGAGATGAGCAGATGTATGTAGATATTTTTCAATGCAATCCTGTAGTATCTGTAAATGGCAGTTGGAACGTTCTACGACAATATGTAAAGTGCGCTAGGGGCAAGACACAATTAATGCCTTCTCTGAGCGGTATCAGTGGAATTACTGTCGACGACAGTGCTGAAAATGCTGAGTTACTAAACACAGATTTCCGAGATTCCTTCACCAAAGAAGACGAAAAAAGTATTCCAGAATTCGAATCAAGAACAGCTGCCAACATGAGTGACTTAGAAGTAGATATCCTCGGAGTAGAGAAGCAACTTAAATTACTTAGTAAAGGCAAGTATTCCGGTTCAGATTATTTACGAATTAGGTTCCTTTCAGAGTGTACTGATGCAGTAGCTGCATACTTAACAATCATACACAACGGCTCGCTCAACAGAAGATACGTGCCTAAAGACTAGAGAGTTGCAGAGGTTACACCAGTATTCAAGAAAGGTAGTAGAAAAAATACGCTAAATTACATGCCAATATCATTAACGTCAAGGTCAATATGCTACATGATTGTGGAACATGTATTGTGTTGGAACATTATGAATTACCTCGAAGAGAAATGTCTTTTGACACATAGTCAACAAGGATTTAGAAAACACAGCTACCACTTTACTCAAATGAAATTTACAATGCTATTGACGAGCGATTTCAAACTGATTCCGTATTTCTAGATGTCCTGAAGGCTTTTGACACGAGGTTTGTAGTGAAATTGAATGCCTATAGAATATCGTCTCAGTTACGTGACTTGATTCGTGATTTCCTGTCAGAGAGGTCACAGTTCGTAGTAACTGACGAAAAGTCATAGAATAAAACAGAAGTGATTTGTGGTGCTCCCCACGATAGAGTTATAGACCCTCTGCTGTTCCTTATCTATGTAATCGATTTTGGAGTCAATTTGAGAAGCCATCTTAGGTTGTTTGCAGATGATGCTGTCGGTTATCGACTAGTAAACTCATCAGAAGATCAAAACCAACTGCTAAACTACAGAGAAAAAATATCTGTATGATGCGAGAAATGTGAGTCGACCCTAAACAATGAAAAGTGTTTGGTCCCTATCGTGAGTGCTAAAAGGAATCCGTTAAACTCTGGTTCCTCGATAAATCATTCTATTCTACAAGCCGTAAATTCTAGGAATTATAATTACGAACAACTCAAATTCGAAAGAACAAACAGAATATGTTGTAGGGAAGGCAAACCAAAAACTGCTTTTAATAGCAAAACTCTTAGAAAATGCTACAGGTGTACTAAAGCGACTGCCTACACCAAGCTTGTTCGTCCTTTTTTGAAGTACTGCTGCTCCGTCTGGAATATTTACCTGATAAGATAAACAGACTACATCGAGTAAATTGAGAAGACAAGCAGCGCGTTTTCTTTACTCGCGTAGTAGGGGAGAGAGAGATACTGACATGATACAGGATTTGGCATGGACATCATTAAGACAAAGGCGTTTTTCGTTGCTGCCAAATCTTCTCATGAAACTTCAATCACCAACTTTCTGTCTCCAATGCGAAAATATCTTTTTGACGTTGACCTAAAAACGGAGAAGCGATCATCATAATAAAATATTGGAAATCAGAGCTCACACAGACAGATTCAGTATCTCGTTTCTTTTCCGCGAGCTGTTCAGAATAATACGAGGACAGTTCAACAAGTAATGCAACACTTTTTTTTCTGAAACAGGGGTTGTTTTATTCAGCATTGAAATACAACAAGTTATTCCCCAATCTTTTAGCTAGACAACACTATTTTTCAACGTAATCTCCATTCAATGCTACGGCCTTACGCCACCTTGAAATGAGGGCCTGTATGCCTGCACGGTACTATTCCACTGGTCGATGTCGGAGCCAACGTCGTACTGCATCAATAACTTCATCATCATCCGCGTAGTGCCTCCCACGGATTGCGTCCTTCATTGGGCCAAACATATGGAAATGCGACGGTGCAAGATCGGGGCTGTAGGGTGCATGAGGAAGAACAGTCCACTGAAGTTTTGTGAGCTCCTCTCGGGTGCGAAGACTTGTGTGAGGTCTTGCGTTGTCATGAAGAAGGAGAAGTTCGTTCAGATTTTTGTGCCTACGAACACGCTGAAGTCGTTTCTTCAATTTCTGAAGAGTAGCACAATACACTTCAGAGTTGATCGTTTGACCATGGGGAAGGACATCGAACAGAATAACCCCTTCAGCGTCCCAGACGACTGTAACCATGACTTTACCGGCTGAGGGTATGGCTTTAAACTTTTTCTTGGTAGGGGAGTGGGTGTGGCGCCACTCCATTGATTGCCGTTTTGTTTCAGGTTCGAAGTGATGAACCCATGTTTCATCGCCTGTAACAATCTTTGACAAGAAATTGTCACCCTCAGCCACATGACGAGCAAGCAGTTCCGCACAGATGGTTCTCCTTTGCTCTTTATGGTGTTCGGTTAGACAACGAGGGACCCAGCGGGAACAAACCTTTGAATATCCAAACTGGTGAACAATTGTGACAGCACTACCAACAGATATGTCAAGTTGAGCACTGAGTTGTTTGATGGTGATCCGTCGATCATCTCGAACGAGTGTGTTCGCACGCTCCGCCATTGCAGGAGTCACAGCTGTGCACGGCCGGCCCGTACGCGGGAGATCAGACAGTCTTGCTTGACCTTGCGGCGATAATGACACACGCTTTGCCCAACGACTCACCGTGCTTTTGTCCACTGCCAGATCACCGTAGACATTCTGCAAGAGCCTATGAATATCTGAGATGCCCTGGTTTTCCGCCAAAAGAAACTCGATCACTGCCTGTTGTTTGCAACGCACATCCGTTGCAGACGCCATTTTAACAGCTCCGTACAGCGCTGCCACCTGTCGGAAGTCAATGAAACTATACGAGACGAAGCGGGAATGTTTGAAAATATTCCACAAGAAATTTCCGGTTTTTTCAACCAAAATTGGCCGAGAAAAAAAATGTGTTGCATTACTTATTGAACTGCCCTCGTAGAGATTTATTGTGAAGGTAATTCGACGAACCGTCTACAAGGAACTTATGTGTGATTTGCAGGGTATCCATGTAGATGTAGATGTAGATCTGCGCCTTGGTCACAGAGTCATTCGAGAATCGTTGTATGGACGTCCTCATCGTTGGAAAATCTGTTTCTCAGCATACGTACTTTCAGATTTCCGCAAAGTTGAAGATCTCGTTGGGTGAGATCTGTCTTCCCTGCAGGCCAACATCACCCACATATGTATGGCCAAGTTCAAATTTTTAAACCCATTCCACAACTGCTGGACGCTACATTCCTTTTGGTCCATATAACACGCGAATTTCTCAATGAACCGATGATAAATTTAGATATTTTGCCTAAACGAATCGTATCGTTCCGTGTAATTCAACTCTGCAGTACGTTTTCCATTGCCGCACTGTTTAGACCCTCATTGTGTTGCATCTTTTACGCGCTTTGCAGCAGAGCTCTGTTTGCAGGAAGTACAGAGCACTTTCTCGCTTTTGACGATGCACTAACTTTGTTGCTCAATGGTTTTAGCGTGGGGCGACCTGTTTAACTTACGGCTCTACGTAGTTGACAGAATGCTGGAAGGAGATGGAGAACAGGAATATTCTAGGGGAAGGTGAAGAACAACTTCTGTAAAAACATAAAAACACATGATGTTACAGGTAGAGAAGCACACAATCGAATTAAAACAGATACAAATGAAAATTTCTTAATGACCTGCACTGACTTCGTGTAGCGATAGCGAAACTCGTCTACGTGACACTAGTTGTCTTATATCAAAGCCGCCGAGTAGGACCTGTGGTACAAGGACTGGCTGCAAGAAACAGGTTCATGCTTTAACACTGTTTCCCAAATTCATCGCTGAAGGTGATGCATAGTGGTTTTCGTTCTCTGGGAACTTTCAAAAATCTCGTTATTTCCTCGGTATGGTATATGTGGGTGCATGATATATTACTCCTCATGATTTCTAGTATCTGTTTCATTAATTTGTTTACTGAATCAAAGGACAAGGTAGTGTGGAAACGTAGTTATCGTTTTACGATGTAATTTCGATGAAGAAAGATCTTTTGCCATTGAATCTTCTCTGAGCAGGCGAAATACAATCCTGTGTCAGAGACAATGCTTCAAACGACTCAGTTTCATTCGAAGGAAGATAGGTTTTAAGATTTCTTGGACAGTACAGTCCTTAGAGACGGACCACAAGCTCGGATTACGGAAGGGGTGTGAAAAGAAAGTGGCCGTGCTCTTTCCAAAGGTATTATCCCGACATTTTCATGGAGCGTTTCAGAGTAACCTCAGAGAAGCTAAATCGGGATGGCCGTGGGAGGATTTGAAACATCGTCCTCCTGAATGTGAGTTCAGTGTTCTGACCAATGCGCCACTTCGCTTTGTAACTCCATTCAAAGGTTTCCAGCAAGTACTTACTAGGTATTAGAAATGGGTTCTGCGGAATGTATTGCTTTGGTTTCTCAATCAGCAGTATTGGAATCAGATGCAATGCTAACTTGTTGGAGGACGAGAAATCGTTTTATATGGGCGAGAGCGTGAAGTTTTTTTTCGAGGGAGGGGGGAGAAAAGAAAGCGCAGTCAGCACCATCAGTCCTGACCACTCATCCAATGGGATGTCCCATGACTTACTGAATCATATGGCAGATCCCCCATCGCACAGGTCCAAAGTGTATGTCGCCTACTTCTGTCATGTGTGACTTTGTTTTCAGGTATCCTTCAGAGTTTTCTCATTATATTTCTTTCGACGTCGCTTCTGGTTGCAATTTGTAATTGTAAAATCTCTGCCGAGGCCAAGTTCTGTGGTAGACTGTCGAATAGTTTTGTGTTAGTTTCGTGGTTTTTTTCGTGTGCAATTGCGTTTTCGTATAATCGCTTTAGGTGAATGGTTTCCGTCAGGTATTCATGAGTCGATGTCAGATGTTACACGGAACAGTGATCAATGTGAAAGTGAGATAGATGTAGACGATGTGTACGGTACGAAAAACGGAATGAGAGGAAAGGAAATTATTTAAGTATACGGGTGGAGATTATGTTGATAGCGTTATGAAATAAGCTTGAATTCTTTGAAGTTAGCTCTGCCCTACAAATAAATAAATTCCGTTAGCTTTAAGTGAATTTGCGAGTGATAATGTCCCTTGTTACAGAGGAAGAGAATGGGCACTGAAGCTTATGCCTGTACTATACTTCGGGTACCACCAGTAATAAACAAATAATTATTATGACGAGACACTTTAATTCCGCCCAGGGCATGAGGGCGATGAAGATCGAAGCGTTATCGGAAAGGTATCGGCCATTCACTGGAACGAGGTTCTGCTCTTCCAGTTGTTAACAAACTGATACAGCATTCGAACATCCATGACCTAAGACTGCCATATCTGACATGTCTAATGAGAAGTCGAATTTTACGATACCTAAAGAAAAGTTGCCACTAATCCTTGTTCTGAATGTACCGACTAAGCTCATGTTTAGGCCGGAAGAGTTGGTCACCTGAAAATTGCTTGTAGTTTAACAAGTTAACATTGTCAGTGGGGAAACAATTAGAGTAGATGATGGACAAAGGAGGACAAAGTCTGTTGCAGTAGATGGATCAATCTGTTACCTGTAAAAGAGTTTAAAAATATTATTAAAATTTCTCTAATGCTGCTGCTACAGTATACTTTTCCTTTACCGTGCGAGAGTTACGCAGGAGTCGGCGTATTTCAGGGGGACTCTGTCTCGTTAGTGAACAATTAAAGGCATTTGATTCTAGACTTGTTTTCCAGTGGCGGAATCTGCAGTTGGTGTTTCCTTTTGAAAACTGTTAAACATTTTCAGACTTTGTAATCACATAATATATCCACAGGGCATACATAAAAGAGACGTGAACGCGAATGTACACGTCTGGTGTAACAAGTTCGGAAACCAGTTAAAATGAACACGACGACCACATTAACACAACAGGACAAAGGTGGAGTATGATAAAGGCATTACAGCTCCCGTTGTATAAAAACTGACTATAGACGTGGGATAATTCAGTCCGAGAAGTAAAATGCGGTGCAAACGGCAGAACGTAGCAGTGTACTGTACACGTACTGAAAGTTTGATGTCATTATATTTGCTTCCCTAGCTCGTTCCTTATTATGACAGACTCTTTAGTATTAGTGATTTTCTTCGTAAAGGAAGAATGTACTTTTCCTCATACTGATTCATATAGGATGGCTGAACTGGCTCCAGCAGTTTTCTCACATGTCACCAATTTCCCATTTCCATCACCAGACACAGTGGTGTTAGGGGTGTCATACGCCTCACTCATCTTCTGGCACTGGGTCATAGTCTATGGGTACCAAGTGTGATGGCAGTTGCTCAAGGCATTCCAGAGCTTTACTAAAACATACATACATAAATTCAGTTGTAGTGTATATGGACCATAAGACAAAATAACGACTCACCAGGTAGGAATTATCGCAATAGGACGCAATCGGTACATGAAGTATACGTGACAGGCAAACAAATGATTACAACTGCGGAAAATTTGATGATCTAATCAAGCGAAAGAGCTTAAAAAATTGAACGAGTCAGTAACGCAATGGTCCACTTCAGGTCCTCGTTGAAGCCATTAATCGTCAAGGAATAGCTTTACAGAGATGTTGGGTTTTCTTCTGAGGGATATCTTGCCAAATTATGTCCAATTGGTTCATTAGAACGTCATAATCCCGAACTTGTCCCACCGCTGTCTAGGGCGCCTCCAGGCACGTCATCAGCTTGGAATCTTATTGACTGGAGTAGAATTGTCTGTAGTGATCAGTCCCGCTTGGAAATGAGCCTCGATGACCAGAGAAGACGTATCTGGAGACACCATCGATAGCGAACCGTTTCAGCAAGATAACGCTCGCCTGCACCTGGCAAGAGTTTCTACCACTTGTGTCCGTACTTGCCAAACCCTACTTTTCCTAGCGAGGTTGTCGGATCTCTCCCCAGCTGAAAACGTTGGAGCACTATTGGCAGTGCTTCCCAACCATGTTGGGATTTTGACGATGTAACGCGCCAACTGGACAGAATTTGGCCCGATATCCCTGAGGAGGACATCCAACAACTATGTCAATCAACTCCAACCCGAATAAATACTTCCATAAGTACCAGAGGTGAACAGACTTCCCCAATTTGCGAAGCTGTTTCATTTGAATGAATGATTACATTTTTCTTAAACTCTTTTCATTTCTTAGTTGTACATGTACATCACGTCTTCCGATTTCCGCCCAGTTCAGATAATTTTTCTGTGGTGCATCGTTTTTCTTTCTTTTTTTTGTTTTATTTTTCTTTCTTGTCTTGGAGCTTATACTGTTGTGACTTCCTTGGCAAGCTTTGCGGTTCTTTAGTGGATACAGGAGCGAGGAAGAGATGCCTTTGATGAACAGAGTATTCAGACATTAATTTATTCTGTACCTAATATAAAACAGTAAAAAGTACATAACTTTGTTATGGTGGACTGCCGCGTCAATTGCTAACAGTAGAAATATAAACAGGTACAAAAGATTTATAAATGTGTCCCTCTTCAGTATAATGTCTATTCAGAAGGTTTCGAGCCATGACCGCTATGTAAGTCTGTAAATGTTTTTCAACTCGCAGACACACAGAAGGGGTTCATTGCATGAATGTACACGCCCCGCTGGAGCTCCGGAGTGGGGATTCTTGCATCCCATTGGCAGCGGAGTAATCGTTCGTGGCAGCGCCCTCGTACCGCGCTGGCGACTGTGGAAAACGCGGCGGTGCTCGTATTTTAAAATGGTTCAAATGGCTCTGAGCACTATGGGACTTACCTTCTAAGGTCATCAGTGCCTAGAACTTAGAACTAATTAAACCTAACTAACCTAAGGACATCACACAAATCCATGCCCGAGGCAATATTCGAACCTGCGATCGTAGCGGTCGCGTGGTTCCAGACTGTAGCGCCTAGAGCTGCTCGGCCACCCCGCGTATTTTAAAGTACAGCCGAACGTATAACGACCGATACCACGTATACTTCTAGCCATGAACTTGCGGAAACGTAAAAGCGCAGTGCAAAAACGTCGAACTAGCGTGAAATGTCATTAGTTCAGGACAGCCACTCAGAGTACCTAGGGTCAACACCATCTGTATTACACAATGAAATATAATCTCAGTTGAGAATATGAACAATCATCAACTGTATAATGGAATGACGCCAATGAAAATTTGTGCCGGAGCAGGACCTAATGCCACATTTCCCGCTAATCGCGAGCGGTCGCCTTGATTTGAATTAGCATTTGATTTTGAGAGGGATGCTAAAACAGCTTTGGTCTAAACCGCCATTGCCCGCAGCGAAACCTAGTTTATTGTGCGGTATCACTCCCTGTATGCCTAGTGAAGCTAACCAATGCCCAAAAATCGTGCAGGGGTCCCTTTATCTGTTTTTTGTTAGACACCATTTCTTCAGGTCTAGTTGGTCCGAAAATTCTGCATCTCTTGCCCTCCAGTGCCAAGCATTCGAAGATTATAGTTAAATTCTTTTATCTTGGCGGCTCGCGCATGCCCGCCCAGACGCGGGAGATTGCTGCGTTGCCAGTTGCACACGACGCACGCGCCAATAGAAGCAGCGCCATAGTATAGCTTAGTTAGCAAGCTCACGTTTAGGGGGCAGCGCGCAGTTCATGAAGTAAAGCCACCACGGCCGAATTAACCCTTTCGCTGCTACAAAGACGTGCTCCCTGCATTCCGCGCTGTGCGCGATTTTGTCACTGCACTGCTCGCCTGTGCAGACATATCGTGTTCCGACTGCTTTGACACTCTTATCATTCGATTCCAAAAAAATTTTTTCGCCCAAAAATTAGATTTTTACACATCTTCTTCACTGATACCTTCCCCCCATAAATGACTTAATTTTGTTTCGATGTTCAACGCAGTTATTATGCAGCATTAAATATAGTAAACAATTGCACGAAATTTTGAAAAGTTTGCAGAGGTAAAAGTCCATAGAATGTACTTTCCATATGGTCGATTTTAGTTGCCACAATGTTGGGAATGAAATGTGGGCAAGATACCTAAATTTCATATAAAATTTACTGTATAACAATATCTCATTTAAGTACCACATAGGTGTCGTATGTAATATTGATAAATATTCCGTCTTTCGCGACTGTAACAAAAGTTTAATTTACACTGAGCACGTTTGGCTTTATTTTAAAGCACTTCAATCAATCAAAAGGAAGTAGACAAAATACATTAAACAAAACTGTGGACTTACAGAAACATTAGGACTTGAATACACCGTCTATCAGTGAAGCGCTCTGAGCTATGTCAAATGTAATTTTTGTGTGTGGCACACACAAACATCATTTATTTGCTAAAATACTGATCAGCCGACACAAACGTTGAATATTGTGTTACCGCAGCACAAAACTACGAAAGGTGACTTGGCAATGGAGGAGACAAAATACTGTTCACTGAAGATGCTTCAAAAGAGAGAAACGGGTGTGGTCTAAATAAGTCGCTTATTACAGTTGCAGAAGAGGAATACATTTCAGTACCATTGGTAAAACTGCGACTGTGGAACAAAACCAAGAAAGAGAACATGAGTACCATTGTGTATGTGCCATACCTTTCATTGATTGAAGTGCTTTAAAATAAAGCCTAACGCGTCCGGTGTAAATAAAACTTTTATTACAGTCGCGAAAGACGGAATATTTGTCAATATTACATACAACACCTATGTGGTACTTAAATTAAGTGAGATATTGTTATACAGTAAATCTTATATGAAATTTAGGTATCTTGTCCACATTTCATTTTCAACATTGTGGCAACTAAACTCGACCATACGGAAAGTATACGCTATGGACTTTTACCTCTGCAAACTCTTCAAAATTTCGTGCAATGGTTTACTACATTTAATGCTGCACAATAACTGGGTTGAACATCGAAACAAAATTAAGTCATTTATGGGGGGAAGGTACCAGTCAAGAAGATGTGTAAAAATCTATTATCTGGGCCAAATAGTTTTTGTGAAATCGAATGATAAGTGTGTCAATGCAGTGGGAACACTATGTGTCTGCACGGGCGAGCAGTGCAGTGATGACAAAATCGCGCACAGACGGAATGCGGGGAGCACGTGTCTGCAGCAGCGAAAGGGTTAATGAAGAGACAAAGCACTAGAAATTTCAAAAAATTGCATTCAAACGACTAAAGTTCGTGAACTAAATCACTTCGATATTGTTTTTAAAAAAAGAAAATGTTAAGCACCGCATAAGGACTGAACTCCACATCTTACGTTTGCCAGCCCATCGCCTTAACCGTTACGCTAACACAGCCCGACCAGCAATGTGACTCCATGAGGACTATAACATGTCACGCAAACTACTGACAAACACTGTTGGTATGACTATGAATTACTCACGCTTCGTCGAAGTACAATAGGAAATAAACAATAACCGCTGTTCTTTATTGCGAAAAAGCGGTTCTCGAGTTGATACAAACACCTTTCCTTGCTATCGACTGAATTAGGCGTCTTATTGCTTGTTTGGTTTCATTAATTAATAGAATATGAAGCAATTGGTATAAAGAATGCTTTTTCCAAACTTTCTATAAAAGAAAGTCTGCTATCAAGACATTGCTTGTGTTCTATTATTTTATTTATGACTGAACGTTTCTAAAACTGAAGACACTCGTCCATGCTCTGCACTGCAGTCGAGATCTGGCAACGTCGTTCTCTGTTCATTGGCTGACTGTGTTTTGTGACGTCAGATGCGCAGAACGAACCTAAGCTCAGCCGCCAACATAAATGACGCGCACTTTAGGTGTGATGCAGTTTCTGCACTCCCATCACAGATCCTACATCTACGGCATTTTTCCGTTATACCCATTGTATGTAAGTGTTTCTTTTGAAATTTCTATAGCCATTCATCAGTCCAGTCATGAATTTGATCTCTTTCCTGTTCAATCTTAGGATTACAGAGCTTCTTTCCAAGCATGGCTTAGGCATCATTACTTTAGCATGTTTTTGTTTACAGATCTTGGTCAAATATTCTATGTGTTGTTTCCTAAGCCAGTTCCGTAGTTCTAGACTGATCATAGCCTTGGTGATTGTCAGGACAGGTTCCGGTCGGATGGATGGAGTCGTTGCCACCTGTCCAATCTGTCGGCTTGTTCATTGCCATAGATGCCTCAGTGGACAGGGACTCACACTAGGTTTACACTATTGCTTCCCCCTAGCTCCACAGGGTCCCTGTGCATTCTGCAACGATCTTAGACCTCGTTGCAGAAGCTGACAGTGATTTCTGGGCTGCTTGGCTTTCTGAATAGATGTAGATGCTATGGTCCTTGTAGCACCTACGAATATTCTCCTCATGACATGCCCTGATTGCAGTAATTTCAGCTTGAAATACCGAGGCCAGTTTTTGTAGAGAAATGGTGCCCTTCATTCTTTGATGAACCCCATATACCCCTGCCCCAGAGCGTTGTTATGATTTCGAACCATCGATGAAGCAAGTCGAACTATTTTTTCCCACTGCTCCCTGCTTCCAATTATTATATTGTAAGGCTTGTTGAAGTAGTTGGGAGCTATTATACAGTTGGTCGGCATTTCCCTAGCCATTCCTATATTTACCTCACTCAAAATCTTAGTGTGTGAACCTGGATATCCCAATGAGATCCAGTTTTTACCGGTTTTAGGTCTGTATGCACCAGCTCTTGCTCCATATTGACCTCAAGATGTAGTGAAGGCATGTCCAGCATGGCTTCCATCCCAGCGGTTGATAAAGCCGCTAATTCCGCCCGTTATGGCTAATGGGGCAGTCTCTGCCCCTCAGCAAGCTCCTTAGCTGCGACCCACAGTTCTACCATCTTGCACCACACTATGGCCCCATAGGAAATCCTAGATCTAACCAACATGGTGTATATACAGTGCATACCTATGGAGCTTAGGACTCAGTTTTTACCACAAGCCTTTCTAGTACTGCCTAGAGTATCTCTCACCTTGTGGCTGATCCTCTTAATGTGAGGGGTCCATGTTAGTTATTCGTCTCAGGTAAACCCTAGTTATTTCACTAACCTCTTCACTGGTAGAGTTTCATCGAAGAGCTATAAATTCCTGCTTCAGTGTTGGATATGGGTCTTCGTCAATGGCACCACAACATTCTTCTTAGGATTAACCCTTAGATCCTGTTTAATGTACCAGTCTTGCTCAAAGTCCAGTGTACCTTGTGCCTTATTTCTAAATGTGTCAGTTCATTTGCCAAGTATTACTATGACAAGACGATCTGCATATCCTTGGCAAAAACATTTTCTGGAATTTGGTTCCTCAATGAGTTCGTTCACCACTAGATTCCCTAATAAAAAGGACAGAACTCCTCCTTATGGGCAACCTCTAGTCGTGTTAATAACCATCTTTTCACTTATCATGGTAGCCTCTGCCTTCCTTCCACTAAGCATGGCCCTAGTCCCCTTTAATATAGTGGTCCATAGATCACGCACCTCTCCTGTAAATACGATGGAATCTGTAAGGTGTCAGGCTAATCCAACACCTTCCATGAAAACCCTGACATGATAAGCAAATCCAGTAGTATGTCACATAGCTCCGAATAAATCGTGACATTAAATTAACCACAGTAATACGAGTAACGACTGAGCAAATGGAATACCACAGACTAACACAAGAACGCCGAAATGCATGTTATACCTTCCCACCGTCAGACAGACGATGTTCCGAGGGGAGAAACGAGAACAGAAGCCGAGAGCAGAACCGATAAGGGAGGGACACCCACGTGACCAGCTAACCGTTAGGACCAGCCACCAGCCCATGTTAAAAGCTAGAGCCCTCCAGAAGAACAGTATAGATCTTACGATAACGCTAAAAGGACCACACCAGCTGCAAGTTTTAGCATGAGACTTTTTCGCGTCTCTGTTACATTGCAAACTTTAAAAACATTGTCCCACCACGAAAGTATGACGTTTCTCATTGGATGGAAATAATTTCTGTAGGCGGAGCTTAAGGTTAACATTGACACCCTGATAGGTTAGATGAAAACAAAGCCAGATAGGTTTTTTTAAACCAACTTCGGTAAATTGTAGTAAGGAGAAGTTAGGAGGGAGTTTCTTCCGAGCCGGCGAGGTGAGCGGAGCTGTGCTGCCCGCCATCCCCCTGACGAACACCGACAAGGTAATGACCGCACGCGATGCCACATAACAGCGCATAAAGCTTCACTCAGAACTGCAGAACTCTCATCTGTTACACCCCCTTTTTGCGTAATGCTAGTGTCGATCGTCAATTTAAGCTCATGGTGTTCACATTTGCCACTTGAAGTAAAAATCTGAAACGCGATGATTTTTCTGTTATATAATTATTGAGAAGTCGCATCAGCCACTGTAATTTACGACAAGTTATATAAGTAATTAAAAATAATTGATAGTTTTCTCTCTTGTGAAACTTAATTTAAACCTATATTATAGATGTGATATGGCATAGGCCATCCTTCGATCCATTGTAGAACGTAGAAACCCACTCAGGGAATATTCGTTCACATTTTTGTTTAACGCAGTTGGTTTTTACCATCCAGTATTAAAACATTTTCTTTTGTCAATAGTGCAATTTATAAACAATGTTTTGTGAGTAGAATAAAATTTCCAATGGTACACTTAACTGCTTTTTCGACGCTATTTTACCAGCTAACTAAAAATAGGAAAGCCTTGAACCCCTTCCACTAAATTTAGTTAGTATTAAGATTATTTTACAGGGAGTGCAGTGGAGCTGACGCTGAAATCTTTAAGTATTTGGTTAAATCATCGCTAGTCTCACTGAACTCTTCTGAATTCTACAGGTCATGTGTCGTCTGGCGTCTCCTTACCAGCAACAGGTCCCAGGTTCAAACTAGTCAATTCCCTAGAAAACACGCACAGGGCGTCGTTGCGCGAAAGTGGTAGGGAGACACGATATAGAACAAGTGACACCATGCAGAATGTTAGAAAATGGCGACCCCGCCAGAATGGTAAAATACCATGATTGAAGGTCGACCACATGCCTAACTAGGTCAGAAAAATATCCTGTTGAAAAATTTTCGTAGTAACAATTTTTTTTCTTAAAGTTATACATAGGCTGGCCGCGGTGGTCTAGCGGTTCTAGGCGCTCAGTCCGGAGCCGCGCGACTGCTACGGTCGCGGGTTCGAATCCTGTCTCAGGCATGGATGTGAGTGATGTCCTTAGGTTAGTTAGGTTTAAGTAGTTCTAAGTTCTAGGGGACTGATGACCATAGATGTTAAGTCCTATAGTGCTCAGAGCCAACCAAAGTTATACATAGTCGAAAGCAGTAGCTGCAGCGATAGATAGTAATAAAGTATTCAACAAAAAGTGGGACATTCTAGCAGAGATAATAGCATAATTAAGTTATGAATTTTAAAAATTGTTAGAATTAAGTTTTCTCCTCAGTGCAAGCGCACAGGTGGCGGATACATCGGTGACAAGTTGGTTCTGACCCAACAAGTAAGTGAATTGATTGTCAAGTCGTGTGAACAAAAAGTTTATGAAATGCGTGAGATCGTATGAGCGCATGTTGACTCGAAGTAGGGCGCGTGAATTGCTTTTAAAACAGAAAATAAGGGATTCGGAGAGATTAGCAATGGCAGATCGAGACCTTGACCGAATTGAGGTAGAGACCCAACATGAAGACGGACAGAGAATAGAGGACAGCACAACAGACGATACAGTATCGCGAGAAATAGGTCATATACGATAACGAGGATAATGTACGTCAAGGCATAGAAAACATAAGTCAGCATACGACAGAGGAGCAGGAAAGTAGAGAGACAGTCGATGAGGATTCTAACTTGTCTTGAATACGTAGAACCCATAGTACAAGCAATCAGAGCTCCCTCACCACAGAGTACAAGGAATGCGAGCAGAAACGTGTCACAGCACAGTTCAATGCAATCGCTTGCAAACCAACAATTGGGCGAAAACACAGAGCGTAGGACGTCGGAAGGAAACGAAACAGGACCCACCAATCTGGCAGAATTATTACAATTAATGGCGGAAACCATGACAAGATAAAATAAAGAAATTGCGAACCAAATTAAAATTCAGAATGCAGAAACGACGAAACAAATTGCAGAAACCACGAGACAAATGCGTGAGATAAGAGAACAAAACAAAAAAATTCAGTTACACCTAAGTCATATTGAAGACGAGGCAAAAGAATCTCGAGAAGTGATAGGAAACTTAATAACAGTTACAATCAATTGAGAACAGACATTGACAAGGTACAAGTGGACGTACAAACATTGCGTAATGACATTCAGGACGAGATCAAAACATTACGTAACAACACCAAGGAAGAAGTCAAGAAACTAGAGATACAGATAAACGAAATTACTAGACAAGCAGCAGGTACAGCGCGTGAAATTGTTGAAAACAGTGTCTTACACAAACGTATCACAAAAGCAGCGCTGAAAAGATATGACAACCGCATAGCCAAAATAGAAGCGCAAACGAAGCGACAATTTCAGAAATAGCGAACAGAGTTGTTGCAAACCATTAACGAGCGTAGTGAACAGGATCGAACAAGCACAGAGTCTGCAACCACATCCGTATGTATAACAGCATCGGAAAAACAAGCAATTAACGGAGATATTACGCATTTGCGATTCCAATCACAAGCGGAAAGTAACATACTTGAGATCAGACAGCCTGCACCGAGGGTACGCGAAAGTTACAGTGGACAATATCCAATGGATCTACCACAACAGGAAAGAACGACGGGAGAAATGATCAGAAACAGAAGTGGCGAAGAAACGCGAATTTCAATGGAGCTATGACGAAGTACGACATCGATTATTACCTCACAGTCAGAAAAATTCAACACTTTCGAGAAGGAAACTCATTACATCGACGAACTTTTATTCATCAATTCCGAGTAGGATTACCAGAACACTGGACGCTAGCACACAAATTAGACTTTATATGTGCACACATGTCAGGAACAATCGCAGAAACCATGCAGAATGTTGCAGCGACATGGCGATCGTACGAAGATTTCAGAGAGAAGTTTCTCTCACGATATTGGTCCAGCGAAACACAGAACAGAGTGAAGTACGAATTATTACAGAACCCATATTTTGAAAATTCAGTTGAGAAGAGTCCCGTGAAATTTTTCGAATTCATGGCAAAGAAAAATCATTGCTTAGATGTACCATACAGTGACGGAGAGTTGATTAGATTATGCGCGATGAAGCTACCATTGAAATACCTGCAATCATTAGTAGGTCGCGGAGGCAATGACGTCGAAGCATTTAAAGGTATTCTAAGGGAACTAGAGTTCAAATTTTCGGAAGATGACGTAAGAAAAAGACGAAGTGCACGTGAAAACGAATGCAAAAAGCAGTGGAATCCACAAGACACAGTACGAAGAAACAATAATTACGAACCACGTGATAATTTCGCACCAAGAAACGACAATAGATATCAACAAAGAACCGGTTATGGATTTAGAAGACAATACGGCATTAACTATAATTCACCCAGGAACGGCAACAACTATTACAGAGGGAATAACGACAACCGGAACGGGTACTGGAGAACCAATAGACCGACAAATTATCAACAAAGAAACCACTATTAAGAAGCTGAACAAGAAAAGAGAATACAGATAAAAGAGGTGGAGGTAAGACCACCAAACCCCGATAAACGTTCGAATTGACACCTAAGCGCCCATGACAAATAGAATAACGAACCGACGCAGGACAATTGCAGCACCTTGAACAGAGAAGTAAAAATCTTATCACGAGAAGAGAAGAAGGTAGAAACAAATCCGCAGGGACCAGATGAAAACGAAGACAAGAAAATAACAATATCATGTTTTGACGAAATTAATTGGGAGAATACTGACAAGGAAGATGAATTACCAGAGGCATGCACAATGAATGTAGGAGGAATGGACGAAGTAATGAGTATGGCAGAGCTATTTGAGATGGAAACCAGGGAAAGCGAATTCAATGAGGATAAGGCGCAGTCGACAGAAGTTGAAAATAAGTTACGAGTGGGCGCACAACCCAACGTATATAATGAAGGAAGTTATGAAGCGATAATTAGAGCATTTAGTTGCGATTATGTGGAAGTAGCGACGAAGAAGGAGAAGATAGACGAGGATGAGGAAAAAGTAGAGGATGTTGAAGAAAGCGTAAATGAAGGAAGAAATAGAGAAGAGGAAATAAAACAGAGAGAAGCAGCAGTCGAAGCTTATCCTACAGAAAGTTCGAATTCACAAGGGATATTCCTAAAAAGACTCATGTATGATTCAGTGGAGGATTCGTTGATGCAAGAAGAAGAAGAACAGAACCAACCCTTTCAAATTCAACCAATTGTGAAGGCCATGGTAAAGCATATCCCAGTCAGAATTGTAACTGATAGCGGAAGTGAACTGACTGCGATCTCAGAAAATTTATTCATGCAGTGTAATGCCAATGAAGGATTGCCAGTTCTGAAAACACGTAAGATTAAAGTAAGAGGTCCTATTAGAAACAATGCTGCGGAAGTTACGAGACAAACAAGGTTAACTCTATCGTGTGAAGGTCAAAAGATCGAAGCCAACTTCGTGATTAAACCGAAACTAACTGTAGATTTGATTATAGGTGCAGATTTTTTAAATGAGAGACGAGCGATAATAGATACGGGGAAAGGTAGCGTAACATTCGGGGATGTCACACTTCTCTCTGAGCAAAAGCTAAAATTAGGAGAAATACCAGTTGTAAACAAACAATTAAGAATGATGCAAGATAAAGAGGATGAAGAATTAGAATGGTATGCACAAAAGGGGGAATCGGATGAACTCATGTTAGAAGTCCATAAAGAAATCGACGAAAAATTGCAAGAATTTCAAGGTATTTCGGAACACAGTAAAAGACAATTAGAGGGTGTTTTACGAGATAAAGCAGAAGTATTTTTACCTAAGACTGGCAGTATTAAACACTTTCAGTAGAAGTCTGAAGATTAATTTTATTACCGGTAAATAATCAGGACAATATTTCAAGATTATGTTGCAGATAAGATCGTCAGGAGAAAGAAGAATGAAGAGAGAGGAGGGTAGGAAAAAGAAAGTAGTTTCAATAAAAACAAAAATGTCACCAATAGTACCATAGATGAAGGTGAAGGGATAAAGCATAAATAGCCTAACAGCATGAAATACTAAAATGCTATACACCACGACACTACACAAAAATAAAAAACCAATTTGAGGTTTCTTGTATAAGTTAAGACTCAAAATATCTTAGAATTGTAACATGGAAAGGGCGCCAAAATTTGTAAAGCTTTTTACGAAGGCGTAAAGCAATGTAGGTACTAGACACATGTTAGATGATTGTAAGTAAAACTTTTTGCAAGAAACCATTGTAAAAACTCCAGCAAGGACAAGATGCAATGACCCACTAGTTGCAATGAGAGAAGTATCAAGAAAGAAAAGGACGTCATTAGTAAGATACGATTCCTACAAGGCAGAAGCGTCGAGAGAAAGGAAAGGTCAGCGAGACCAACAGAAGGTATCGAAAGTGGGCAATAAATTTGCCCACTAGGCGGAACCCTGCTGTGACGGAACACGGAGCCGCACAGTGGCTGAGCCCTGCAGAGATGCGACGGGATGCCGAACGCTGGAAGGGTCTCCGAGTGTCCCGAATGAACAGAGCGAGCAAAAAGCCGCCTGACGAGAAGACCACTTGGGCAAGCCACCACTGGCAAAAAACATATGTGTAAAAGTCACATTACCACTATTAAACAGCACGCTGATGCACTAAACTGAAGAAAACGTCCATAAAAGTAGAAATGACATGTCCAAATCATTTATCAAACTGTTACTAGGAGGAGAACTTCAAAGCGACTAGTTATCAATAAATATTTCCATATCCTGCCACAGAAGAACCAAGAAGCAAGTAAGAAGCAAGGAAGAACAGAAGTTGAAGATTGGCAAGATTGAGACCAAGAAAGAAGGTAGGTGAAGAATAGACGACATACCTTCCCAAATCCCTATCCTATTGCAAACTAGTCGTCTGCGAAGTATTACAACGAAAAACGACCACTATCTGCGACACATAACGATGACTTTCACGCCTACAAAGCCAGTAAACCACGAGATTTTGCACTCATAGCTCCATTCCGTTATGGGACCTCCACAACAGCAACACACACTTGCAAAGCCAACAAGGAATGACGAATGAAGCTGTACATCAAATACTTGCCCACATCCATCTCGCTCAAGTCCAGCACCTTCGTGCAAAAACATTTGCCAACCTCATGCTTAAACATTCATAGTATTGTGTGAATGTGTGAAATCAAATTATATGATATAGGAATTGTGCAAAAGAAATGTGTGAAAAACTAAATAAGTTAAGCACACCAGACAGCTAATAAACTACAAAATAGCAGTCATTGACTATGTAACTAAGTAAATAATAGACTTTCGATAAAAGTAAGTCATTAGTTCTGAAATTGACGGTATATAAAGAAAGAAGTAAGGCATAATAAACACTACAACTATATGCCACTTATTTTCTCCTCATAAAAAATAAAAGAGTAACTATATTTTACTAATTTTCTCCTTATAAAAACAAAGAATAAAAAATTATCTTGTTGGATGTTTTCCCTTTTTTTTAACATTTATACCATTTGTTAGGATAATATCTCAATACTTGTGTATCTATATTTATTTGTCAAAGCAATTCTTAGAAATAATTCTTATTTGTTATTGTAACAATGTTGAAATGAGTGTCTACAAACAAAAACATTTTACTTGTACATGATAATTAGAAAATGTGTTAGGAATAGATTTTACTTAATTACTACACTTATAAGAAAAATATATTTCTAAGAAAATCGATGTGAAAGACTCCTCACTTTCGATAAAAAAACTTCTTTAAAAACAAACTTCACACTTAAATAAAGAAAGAAAATAATTAAAAATTAATAATAGCAAAAAAATATTATTCTCTTGTCATTTTTGAGAATAATGTGGAAGAATATAAAAATATAAATAAGTAATTCAAACTAGCATAGAAGAGAATAACGTGGCTGAACAGTAGGAAACAGAATTTAGATAACGGAACCATTTTTGACTGACTTAGACAACGATTCAATCATTGCCTAAATTCAGTGCAAAAATTAAGTTCCAAGGGTGGTGATATGTAAGGTGTCAGGCAAATCCAACACCTTCCATGAAAACCCTGACATGATAAGCAAATCCAGTAGTATGTCACATAGCTCCGAATAAAGCGTGACATTAAATTAACCACAGCAATACGAGTAACGACTGAGCAAATGGAATACCACAGACTAACACAAGAATGCCTAAATGCATGTTATACCTTCCCACCGTGAGACAGACGCAGTTCCGAGGGGAGAAACGAGAACAGAAGCCGAGAGCAGAACCGTGTTAAGTTAGAAGGCCCTACGATAATGGACGGACACCCACGTCACCAGCTAACCGATAGGAAGACCCCCCAGGCCATGTTAAAAGCTAGAGCCCTCCAGAAGAACAGTATAGATCTTACGATAACGCTAAAAGGACCTCACCAGCTGCAAGTTTTAGCGTGAGACTTTTTCGCGTCTCTGTTACATTGCAAACTTTAAAAACATTGCCCCACCACGAATAGTATAACGTTCCTCACTGGATAGACAGAATTTTTGTAGATGGAGCCTAAGGTTAACATTGAGACCCTGATTGGTCACATGAAAACACAGCCAGATAGTTTCTTTTAAACCAACTTCGGTAAACTGTAGTAAGGAGAAGTTAGGACCGAGTTTCTTCCGAGACGGCGAAGTGAGCGGAGCTGTGCTGCCCGCCGGCCCCCTGACGAACACAGACATGGTAATGAACGCACGCGATGCCGCATAACAGCGCATAAAGCCTCACTCAGAACTGTAGAAGTCTTATCTGTTACACCCCCTTTTTGCGTAATACTACTGTCGATCATCAATTTAAGCTCATGGTGTTCACATTTGCCACTTGAAGTAAAAATCTGAAACGTGATTTTTCTGTTATATAGTTTTTGAGAAGCCACATCAGCCCCTGTATTTTACGACAAGTTAGATAAGAAATTAAAGATAATTGAGGGTCACTGTAGACCATTTTGAAAGTTTTCTCTCTTGTGAAACTTAATTTAAACCTATATTATAGATGTCATATGGCATAGGTCATCCTTCGATCCATTGTAGAACTTGTAAACCCACTCAGGGAATATTCGATTACATTTTTGTTGAACGCAGTTGGTTTTTACCATTCTGTATTAAAACATTCCCTTTAGTCAATAGTGCAATTTATAAACAACGTTTTGTGAGTAGAATAAAATTTCCAATGGTATACTTAACAGCCTTTTCGACGTTATTTTACCAGCTAACTAAAAATAGGAAAGCCTTGAAACCCTTCCACTAAATTTAGTTAGCATTAAGATTCGATTACAGGGAGTGCAGTGGAGCTGACGCTGAAATCATTAAGTATTTGGTTATATCATCGCTAGTCTCACTGAACTCTTCTGAACTCTACATGTCATGTGTGGTCTGGCGTCTCCTTACCAGCAACAGGTCCCAGGTTCAAACTAGTCAATTCCCAAAAAAACACACTCAGAGCGTCGTTGCGCGAAAGTGGTAGGGAGACACGATATAGAACAGACAGACACCACGCAGAATGTTAGAAATCGAAGGTCGTGTTGCTGACGGCCCTCTTGATATACAGGAAGATGCAGAGGGCTATTTCTTGAAAGTGAAGTGCTTTCTCCACCCTCCCAACAAGTTGATGGAGAGCTGTCTCACATGATTTAACTAGTTGATTCGCACGTTGGTTTGAATGTAGAGAGGCCCTAATTAACCTCATTTCCCCAAAATATACAGGGTGATTCAAAAAGAATACCACAACTTTAAAAATGTGTATTTAATGAAAGAAACATAATATAACCTTCTGTTGTACATCATTACAAAGAGTATTTAAAAAGGTTTTTTTTCACTCAAAAACAAGTTCAGAGATGTTCAATATGGCCCCCTCCAGACACACGAGCAATATCAACCCGATACTCCAACTCGTTCCACACTCTCTGTAGCATATCAGGTGTAACAGTTTGGATAGCTGCTGTTATTTCTCGTTTCAAGTCATCAATGGTGGCTGGGAGAGGTGGCCGAAACACCATATCCTTAACATACCCCCATAAGAAAAAATCGCAGGGGGTAAGATCAGGGCTTCTTGGAGGCCAGTGATGAAGTGCTCTGTCACGGGCTGCCTGGCGGCCGATCCATCGCCTCGGGTAGTTCACGTTCAGGTTTCATAACTAACCTTTTTCGTAGGACTCTCCATACAGTTGATTGTCGAATTTGCAGCTCTCTGCTAGCCCTGCGAGTCGATTTTCCCAGGCTGCGAACAAATGCTTGCTGGATGCGTGCTACATTTTCACTACTCGTTCTCGGCCGTCCAGAACTTTTCCCTTTGCACAAACACCCATTCTCTGTAAACTGTTTATACCAACGTTTAATACACCACCTATCAGGAGGTTTAACACCATACTTCGTTCAAAATGCGTGCTGAACAACTATCGTCGATTCACTTCTGCCGTACTCAATAACACAAAAAGCTTTCTGTTGAGCGGCGCCATCTTAGCATCAACTGACGCTGACGCCTAGTCAACAGCGCCTCAAGCGAACAAATGTACAACTAAATGAAACTTTATAGCTCCCTTAATTCGCCGACAGATAGTGCTTAGCTCTGCCTTTTGTCGTTGCAGAGTTTTAAATTCCTAAAGTTGTGGTATTCTTTTTGAATCACCCTGTACTTTAACCACTTTTTCCCATGTCTTAAGAATGAAGGAGGCAGACTAAATAGTCTCATATCCTTGGACATACTATGATCATTTCTCCCTGGCATTACAATGAAGACAACCTTCACTGTCCTCCAAACAATGAGAATGATTCCTACTGCTTGGCTAACCCTGAATGACCCGAATAGAACTCTTATGAGATTCTCTCCTGTCTGCTAACTGAAGAGCTGGAAAGATTCCATCTGGGCTATGTGACTTTAACGGCTGGAATGTTCCCACCGCCCACTGGATTACACCTTGGCTGATTCTCAGACTTCTCCTCGAATGCTTGAGAACCATTATCTCTGGAATCACATTCTAGACTGTGTCATCCGCCACAGTATATTGAGGAAAGGGACTTCTTAGGAGAAGTTCCAGCGTCTCATGTGCTGTCTTTGTGTATTGCGCATGCCCCTTCCTCAACGTACCTCCTGGATTGGTTCGACTCTAGTGATTATTCAGTGAAGTCTGGCTTGAGCAGCCATGCTCTCTACTTCCTCACAGAATGCCTTCCCGCATGCCTCCTTTGCTTGTCTTATTGCAAAGTTGTAGTTGACAAGGTCCTGGCGATGTTTTGCCCATTGACCTCACGTCTCGCAATGTTAAACAGTCTTCATACCTGTTTTCTTTGCATTTCGAAGTTAATGTTCCACCAAGGCACACTCCTGTTTGTGCACTTCTTGGTGATTGTCAAGGTGTCCTGGTATGAGGTTACTATGGCTGCCTCTGCTACATCCTCAAACTCTACTAGATTCCTTATCGAGGTTTTAATTTCCGATTTGCTTAAGTAAAAGTCCCCACCATAAGTCTCCTAGTCTGTTTTAGTGGGATTCCTAAAGGTCATGATCGGTCTGTTTCCCATTTCAACCTTGAATTTAATTTACATGTGGTCTCAAGTGGCTCTCTCTAACGCCACATGCCATTGTTTGACGTACCTGCCTCTCATCATTGAACCTAGGATTATATCAGTTACTTCTTCCCCTTTGCTGTTCCTGAATATAGGTTCATTGCTCCTGTTCTGGACCTCGAAGTTGATATCTAAGAGAAATTCAAGAAGTACTCACCTCTATTGTTGGTGTCTTTGCTGCCCCACACTAGGTTGTGGGCATTGGCGTCACATCCAACCAACTGTGGGTCACTTTGCCGATGGCAATCGTCCATCCATCTCCTAACCTCCAAAGGAGGGGGAGAGCTGTCTTTATAAGGAAGGTATGATGAGGCCAAAACAATTTCCCTCGTGATACCTTCCTCACACTGCTGCGTTCTGATGGTCACTAGGTCCCTGGACCAGAAATCCATCATTGACATGAATTCCATTTCTTACATAGATGCCTGTTCTGAAGTTTCTTATATTTCTAGCATAAGTCAGCTTACCTCCAGTTCCACCTAGGCTCGATATTTCCCCTTTATGTAAGTTGGGCTCTTGTATGAGGGCCAAGTCCACGTCCTGTCTGCCCATGCAGCGGCTCTGGGCAGCAGTGGCCCCTTGACTGCGCTGCCGATTAATATGCAGCACCTCTAGTCTCCATCATGCTGCCATCATTGCCTTTGAAGTCTTTGATAACCCTGATGGTGACCTGCGAGAACACTGAAAACAATTTCAGGTCTTGCTCTCACATCGCCTTCAGGGAGTACTCTCTGACCTCCACCACCAGCGTTCGTCCTTCCAGTACAACCTTCTCGTTGATTATTCTCAAGTCCTCTGTGGAGACGTTTGGGTTACGGACACCTATTTTCTCGGATTGAGTCTTTGGGGGGAAATCCTTAACGATCTTTGGTACCCATATTGATAGCTACATTGCCATCTTGACCAGGAGCTTCACATTCTCCCACAGGGACAACAAGGGCACCTTGTCCTTAAGCCATTCGACAAACTCACAGACAAAAATTAGGGTACCGTGATCTAGATAGACCCTCCTGAAGTTGGGTCCTGGACCAGCGTCCTCCCCAATGTTTCCAAAGAATTTCACCTTTGTAAGTTCCTCCTGCTGCGAGATGATGGCTACCAGTAGTTAGCCTCCATGGATAACTGAGATCTTAAAAACCGGGACTGCAGTACTATAGGTCTATTTCTTGCTTTGGCTTTTTATGGGCTCGCTTATCTAGGGAGGAGGTAGTCTTATATTCCTCCCTTATTCTCTTCCTGCCCGTCTTTAACGTTTTGGGGGTTCGTATATCCCCTTCAACTGGTGGTCTTGGTAGCAACTACTTTTAATTCCCTTGTGCTTGGGAACCATTCATTCCCATCCTTTGGTCTCTGTTCCCTGAGGAGTTTCCCCCTCTGGGCCCCAGACAAGGCTTTCATCTTGATCTGGAGCTACTTCTCAGTTACAGTTCCCTCTTCTGGCTCAGATCTAGACCCCGATTCAGTAGTGGGAGAGCATTCCATCGGTCCTGATCCCGATGTTTGAGTGTCTGAGGTTCCAGTTTGCCCCTTAGTTAGTTTTAATTGATTTCCTTTTCTCGTATCTATCTTGGCCCCACGAGATTTTGGCATCTACACTGTCCACACTACGAATAACCTACGCAGTGCAAGTCAGTAGTGGGAGAGCTTTCCATCGGTCCTGATCCCGATGTTTGAGTGTCTGAGGTTCCAGTTTGCCCCTTAGTTAGTTTTAATTGATTTCCTTTTCTCGTATCTATCTTGGCCCCACGAGATTTTGGCATCTACACTGTCCACACTACGAATAACCTACGCAGTGCAAGTCTACTTACGCGAAGTCGCCCAATATCCATGAGGCTCGGCTTGCGGCACATCTTCCCACGTGCCACGCACCCCTCAGCACGGATCGCATCACACTTTGGGTTGGGAAACGGAACTGAGTAAGGACTAGGAGTGGATAGGGAAGACAAGACGTTGTGGGACACTCTTAGTCTGATCATCAACTAAGGCCTTTCTGGCTGTAGGTCCTCTACCTTCGGCACAGCTCTCAGCTTTACGCGGACACGCAAGCCTCTCCACCTGTATGGATAGTGCTTCGTCAAGACGGTGGCTCCTGGATGCGGTCGTCATACCATTAGGTTACCTGAGCACGACTGACAGTCAGACACAAACTTCCGTATGTCGTCCACCATTTGTCTACAAGCTGCACTCGTACATTCATTGTGTATATTCACGTAAAGTAGAGACATTGATATTGAAAATCGTCTACGTAGTGTCGACGGATAAATACGATATTGGAATGACTATATTGTTCAGAAGTATGGTGCGATGTTCCTGTATCGAGAAAATGATTATGCATCACTAAATTCCGAAATCCGATCTTGGTGGAGGATGCAGAGCATATATTATTACCACCAACTTTCAAATCGCGGTATGATCAACATTAAAAGATAAGGGAAATTAGAGGTCTTACTGAGGCGTTCAGAGAGTTGGTTTCCCTCGAGCGATCAGCAAGTGGAATTAAGGGGGGAATATGACTTAGGCGCGAATTGTGTCCTCCGCCACACACCGCTTGGTGGTGTAGATATGTAGCTAGCATGAAATATGCTGAAGTGAAAATTTTTTCCCGTAATTTATCCTTATTCATATCAAACCGGTGAGGTCTGTGCAGCGTCGTTCACGATAGTGAAATCTTCGATTTCCTTACGAGTGCGCAAACATTGCATCGTAATAGAGCCGGGAACCAGTCACGAGGCTCGCAAGCATCTCTCAACTGGGTCGCTCGCTCCAAGACGTGATTTGCAGAGCGTGGGGGATGGGGGAAGTGTCAGCAGACAGTGTCTGACAGCGGAGGTCGGGGGCTGTTTTATCTGGAAGGCGGCCTGTCGTTTGCCGTGACGGGCTCTTCACAGAATGCCCCGGGCAGAACCTCATCTAGCCGCTCCCTCTGCCAGCGTACCACCAGTAACTTCCTGTACCGCAAATTCGATAACTATGACGACAAATTATGTTCTGCCAGGGTGAGCAAACCGTGGTGGGCAGAAATGACCTAAAATAAGAGTGGTAGTACAGATATCTAAATTCACAATTTATAAATCTAGGACTCTTCGTTTGGAAAATATTTGCGTTTCATTACCCTTACGTGCGATTAAATACTATCACAGTTACATGCTGCACTCTTTGTCGTCCATTTTCATGGCTAGAATGCTCACGTATGAACGGTAAGATTTCATTTCGGATTATTTCGAAATATCAACTGCTCTCTAAATGTGGAAGGTGAGTCCCGTAAGAGGAACATCCGTTTTATGTCGTGGACGGTTCCAGATATGGAAACGAGGTTTTCCGCAAATGCTACCCACCAAGGGGATAGTACTTTGGTATGTAATACAGAATATTGACTCTTGTACCGATCAATGCATTGAAACCAGTAAGTTATTTTTAACAGAACACTATTCTTTCTTTAACGTCATCCGGAAGCACTTGAAAAGACGAGTACTGCGACATAATGCTTGGAATTTTGGTGTTGAAATTCTTCACAAGAGACGTTCGGAAGTTGAAAAGCACGTCGGGCGAAATCGGCTATTGCATCTTAAACACGGTCATGTGAGGCTACGTCGTTGTACCAAGCCTTGTCCGCTGTGCAGAGCTAGCAAGAAGTATCTTATCTATCGCCAGGTCATTCTGCTTCAGTATTTCTAGCGTTCAGACATTTACACCAATAAGGAGAAGCTAGACACGATACGTTTATGCGGCAAATGACGAAAATACGTTGTTGAAACAGTAATAAAAACCTGTCTTCCGAAACAGAAACGTGGGAACGCATACCTCAAATAGTTTTCCTAAGTTACATCTGATGGGACAGAGGTTAGCATTAGCCGTCGTTCCATATACATTAATCGGAGCTGAACCCGTATCCATGTTGTGTAGCAAATGAGATTTTATCTTAGTAGCGTAGGCCTATCTTGCTGTGCATAAGGGCAGAGCCTGGCATGAGAGATCTGCTTGACGTTAACAGTCGACTCGGGCAGCATTGCTTTCCAGTTTTATTGCATTTGTGGGGTAGTAAAGACCGTAGGCGATGAAATGTGGTAAACCACAAAAGGAATTGTGTTGAAGACCAGGCTCCCAGTAGGCTTTTGACAACATTTCCTGCAAACGCCTTCTTACCACGCCTGTGCAATATCGTCTTAATAGTTTATTGATTTCCTGTCAGAAAAGTCACAGTTCGTACTAATTAATGGCAAGTCTTCTAGTGAAACGGAAGACATATCTGCTATTCTCCAAGGAAGTGTTGCAGGCCCTCCACTTTTCTTTATATATAAACGATTTAGAAGACAATCTGAGCAGCACTCATAGACTGTTTTCAGATGATGCTGCCATTTACCGACTAGTGAAGCTTTCAGACAGTCAGAACGAATTCCAATGATGTAGATAAGATATTCCCTTACGGTTCGAAAAGTGACACTTGGCTCTAAACAATAGGAAGTTCGGAAACCTCCGAAAGAGAAGCGGAGAGTGTTGAACCTACAACATACTATACTCAGGAACACATAATAGTTTTTGGTAGGCATTTCTGTCTATGGAATTATTTTAAAATCATATGAAGGAATGCTCACTAGGGAGCCCCATAAAAAGTTCCTGTAATTTTCTACAGTTTTTGTTGTTGTTACTCATGAAGTTACGTTTTGTGCAGCATTTGTAAACTTTTCCAGTTTTACACATTTAAGTGCTGTGTAATACAGTTAATAATGCGAGCAATTTAGCCACAGCTTGTCGGTTCTGCACCATGTTGTACCTTGAAACGGAAGAATGTTTTTTACCATGCAACATGTGATAGGAGCACTTGCAATTGAACAGTCTCCCTTTAATGTCTTTACAATTTTACCTGTCACGAAAACGGAAATTTGAGTTACTTTCCGTTAGCTTCAACTACAAAATGTATTTGACTTCTAATCATTTTAGATAATATTGCCGCTTGGTTTGATTTCACTTACTAATTACTGGCTTGTAGCAGAGTAATAATTTAATATGTAACGTACTACATACGGTACTGGCAACATTTCTTCGACTGCAACCCTTTTAAATTGCTGGAGACTACTTGCTCCCAGGTACATTATTATATTATAATACCTAGCAAAAAGGTCTTACACTTGGAAAAACCATTTTCCGTAGTAATTTTTGTGATTTCAGAAAAAGGTTGCAGCACATAAAAAGGGAATACCATAATTTAAAAATAGAATGAAAAATTGTATCTAACTTCTATTACAGAGAGCTGTTTGCTAGAAAAATTATGAATGGTGCAACATTATCCACTTCCACTAAATCTTTAAAATTCCTATTTCACTGTAACCGACATGAATATAGATATTGTTCATTCAAACAATATCCAAGGAATTACAATTGTGAATCCTTCTAAACTGTGCTCATTATACAGAACAATGTTGCGTGGGAAGTAAACTAAACACTGCATTTTATTGGCGGAATACTTAGAAAGTGCAACACTTCTATTAAATAAATTGCCCACACTACACTTCTCCGTCTTCTAGACTAGTGTTGTGCGGTATACGATCCTTGTCAGAGAGGACTGATATAAGATAGCGAATAGTTCAAAGAAGTGCAGCTCGTTTAGTAATATCACGGAGTTGGGGAGGAAATGTCACAGTTACGATAAGCGAGTTGCAGTGGAAACTACTCAAACTCATTATTCGTTGTTGACAGATCTCCCCACTTATTTTCAACCACGACGTTTATAATTCCAATGTGAATATTTTTTATTACTCTCTCCTACGTAGGGAGGAATGTTCACCATATAAAGCCACACAAATGCTACATCTCTCGGAATAAAGTAGGATTTCACTTTTATCAACAGCTGTTCGAAAGTGGAAAGGGCAGGAAGTATTCTTAATGTGGTTCCATGCATTCTCTGCTAAATACCCCAGTGTAAATTATAGCAGAAGTAGATGATATGGAATCTGTTACGGTTATTAAATCTGTGTCAGCTTCCTTTCCTGTCATTTCGTTCTTGTCATTCCGATGGGCAATTATGTTATGGTCTTCCAATTAGGAAACACTTAACAGATCTAAATAATTTGATGTAGGCCTGGTTAATGACACACTCCAGCTGATTATGTCACCGTAGATGAGTATCGCGATCCACCAGCTGTCGCCACTACGCGGTACTAATCCCGTTCAAATCTGTCACCTAATCATCTGCTAGTCGCCAGTAAACCATCGCCGCTGCCAATGATCAACACAGTGTAACGGCATCTGCCGATGTGGGTTATTTAGTCTATAATGTCTCAAATTTAATACTTAAAGTCGAATAGACATCAAGAAACTAGGCAAACAAGACCACTGACATAAGTAAACTACTCGACTGTATGTATTCCTATATACCATATTTTATTTTGTATCTGAAGTTTTTTACTGTTGGCCTGCGAACTTTCATTCTGATTTGTCCCTTGAAGTCCTTGCAGTTGTGGTCTGCAGAGCAAAGACTGGTTTAACATACCTCTCCATGCTTGTCTATCCAGAGTAAATTCATCCATTTGAGCCTGCCTTTGTCTCCCACTACAATTTTTACACAAACACACACGCACGCACACACGCACACACACACACACACACACACACGCACACACACACACACACCCTTCCTCTAGCATATCAACGATTAGTTGGTGCCTTAGTACGTGCCTTACTTCTCAATCCCTGCTTTTAGTCAGGTTTTGCTTCCAATTTCCTTTTCCCCCAAAGCGATTCAGTATCTCCAATTTAGTTATCGCACCTCTTCTGTGATTCACTTCCATACAAGGCTACACTCATGACAAATAACTTCGGAAAAGGCTTACTAATTTTCAAATTTGAATTCATTGATACCAAATATATCTTTTTCAGAAATGATTTTCTTCCTGTAGGCAGCCTGTGGTTTATATTCACTCCGCTTCGGATGTCATCAGTTATTTGTCTTCCTAAATAGCAAAACACTACTATTACTTTAGTCTCATTCCCTAATGTCCTTCCTTCAGCATCGCCTACTTTAACTCGACTCCATTTCATTACTTTTGATTTACTGCTGTTGATATCGATCTTAGAACCTCTTTTCAAGGCACGATCCAATCCATGTAACTGCTCTAGCAAGTCCCTTGCCGTCTCTGATAGAATGCAAACATCAATGTTTTTATTTCCTCTCCCTCATCTTTAATTCCCGTCCCTAATTTCTTCTTGATTTACGTTACTACCTGCTTACTGTCCAAATTCAGCAACATGAAGGGAAGAGTGCCAGGCTGTCTCACTTATTTCACAACCACTGCTTCGCTCCCACACCATTCTAGTCCTGATACTGCAGTGTGCATTCTATACAGTTTATTTTTAACTCCTACTACCTGCAGAATTTCAAAGAGTGTATTCCTTCCAACAATATGAAATCTTTTCTCTAAATCTACAAAATTTTAAGCGTAGGTTTGCCTTTTCCACTTCATCTTCTAAGATTAGTCGTATTTAAGAGCGCATTATTTTAGCAGAGACTTTATATTACAGGATCTTGTGAAACAGCATTTCAGCCATCAGAATTACGAATTTTTCTTTATTATTTACTGGGTTCGATCGTAGTGGCTACCATACCAGAAAGAGGAAACAATACATCACTTGGGCAAGCAATTCACACTTCCTTTAGATAAATTGGAAATTCTCAATGTTAGAAGATGTTAACATACCCATGGGTGATGTAACATGGCTCTTAACAGCATAAAGTTGGATTCACAATAACACACAATCGAGTATGAAAGTAACTGCGTGCGGTCTGATCTAAATACTCGATTATGAGGTATTGTGAGGCCTGTTTAACGCATTTTTTGGGTCAAGAATATCACGTATCGTTACGTAAAAATCTTCTAACTCTGAGGATAGTCATTAGGAGGGAGGGTATATTGCTTATCTATCTAATACGCTGCGTTTTCTTCCTGTGATAGTGGTCGCCACGATCGGAGTCGGTACTGAAGAAAGAATAATTCGTACAGTTGATGTATGGAATGAGATTCTTCAAATAATTAAATGAAATAATAACGCAGTACCTAGTCAGATTCTAGAGACAACTTGTAGCAAATATGCAGGGTGATTATAATTAAACTTTCAAACCGTTTTAACCACCACTGGTCAGAATGACGCCAAATTGCAGAGCAATATTATCGGAGAAAGGGGGAAACGTACCGCAGAAGAAAAATAAATAGTTACTAAATGTAGCGATAGATGGCGCTGCAAGCATCGTAATTTAATAGTGATCGACTACAAATGACAAACGGATCTTACAACAATGCCTAAGGTGTACTGCTCAGCGTAAATGGGTGTACAGCTATGTTACTGTTAGTTGCGTAATCCCATCAACCTCAGCAAGATCATATCACATCCGATGGGAAAAAACGGTATTTAATTGTCGTGAGGCCGAAAACTGCATAAAAAGCACCACTCACATCGGTTTTTAATGGCCCTGAGGCAAAAACCGCATAAAGGAATTAATCAAAATCAAATCGGATTATTAATTTCTGTGTGACTGGCGAAGAACATGTTCAATATACTGTCCACGGTTTTGTGCAACAAGCCGAAATTGAGAAACAGCATGTCCCACAAGTAATCGAAATGTTTCCAGGGTCACGTTCAGAATGTGTTGCGCTATGCGACAAACAGCATGTCCCGCAACTGATCGAAATGTTTCCAGGGTCATGTCCAGAATGTGTTGCGCTATGCGTGCCTTCAGTGCGGCTAAGTTCGCAATCGGAACACTGAACACGAAGTCATTTAGACAGCCCCACAGCCAGAAGTCACATGGATTAATATCATGTGATCGGGACGATCAGGCTGAGGGAAATCGTGGCTGATAATTCTAGCATTTCCAAATTGGCGCTTTAGCAGCTGCTTAACTGGATTTACAATGTCCGGAGGTGCGCCATCTTGCATAAATATGATCCCATCCATACATTCACGCTGTTGGAGAGCCGGAATGGCGCGGTTGCGCAAAAGACGCTCATAGAGTTTAATAGTGAGGGTACAGGTAACAGGACCGTAAACATCTGTCTCTTCGAAAAAATATGGCCGTATGATAAATGATGCCGTAAGCCCGCACCACACAGTGACATTTTCAGGATGAAGTGGTCTTGGTTGATTTGCATGTGGATTTTCCGTTGCTCATATTCTACAATTCGGTGTATTGACATATTCTGTCAGACGGAAGTGCGCTCCGTCTGCCCACAAAATCTTCCACGACCAATCATTGTCCACTCCCATGCGAACAAGAAATTCTAAAACAAAGGTCCCTCTTGCTGGCAAGTCAACAGGAAGCAACTCGTGCGCAATGATAAATTTAAATGGATAGAAAAGAAGTATGTTTCGAAGCATTTTACGAACCGTGTTCACGGGTATGTCCAATGTTCGGGCAATTCTCTGTGCTCTACACGTTCGCACACCACATCTCGTCTCCCCCTGCATTTCTGTGGTCATTGCTTCCGTTGACTTCGAATCAGTTCGTTTCCTCCCTCTACCAGGTTGCACACCAAAAGAACTCGTCTTTTCGAATTTGCGAATAATTTTCTTCTGACCCATGGCAGTCACCAGACCAACGCCTTTTTTCAAACGCTTCATTGTTCTGCATTGAGACAGTTATGGCGAACGTCGCAGACGCTAAAGGAGGAAAAGCCGTGTACCCGGCGTGTTTATACAAACTTCAATAGCTCATGCGCATGACGGGTGTTTTCATTTACGTATTCTGACAGATAAAGCACCATCTATTGATCAATTTTCACACAATTTTTTTATGGCTCTGAGTACTATGGGACTTAACATCTCATGTCATTAGTCCCCTAGAACTTAGAACTACTTAAACCTAACTAACCTAAGGACATCACATACGTACATCCATGCGCGAGGCAGGATTCGAACCTGCGACCGTAGCAGTCCCGCGGTTCCAGACTGAAGCGCCTAGAACCCCACGGCCACTGTGGCCGGCACACAATTTTTTTCTTCTACCATACGTTTTCCCCCTCCTGCTATAATATCCCGTAGCAGTTTGACGTCCTTCTGACCAACGGTGTTCCTTCCACAGTGGTTTGAAAGTCTAACTTTAATTATAGTTACCATGTACTTTAGAAAACAGGAACGTGGGAGATTTTCTTGAAATATACACAAGAAAAAAATCAAATAAACTTAATTCTCAAGTGTAAATCCGTGACGAATGGGAAGGATGAAATAAACCGACTGCAAGGAAGGACTTCATTTTAGTCGCTCCGGAGCATCAGGAAAATAACAAAAAGAGACTGTGCTGTCAGACTGTACGTGGTTTAACTGAGTGTCCGTGGTCTTGACCACAACTGTGTCGTTGGTGATGGTTTATCTTCAGCAGCAGACAATTTCTCAGAGCAGTCATTGTTAGGTAAACTTCTTAGAATAGGTTAGAAAACTTGAATTTCCTGTCTTCCACAGTTGAGACTGCTTATGATTTATTCACGAAAAGGCATGAACAGTTAAGATTACGCTTGCATTCCGGTAAAAGAAATTCGATGGTAAGTGTTCTGTTACATACTGTTTCCTAACAACACGGTTTCTTGACGACTGGACGTATTTCTTACTTGCAACCTACAGCATATTGGCCTCTGCAACATAGTCTTCATCAGTTGTGAATTACTGACGCCTTTACATCTGTTGTACCAGGAGAATTTTCATCTGTGGATGACATATTTCCACAAACACCCGCCTTTATTAGTTTTCCCGATTTCGGCAGCTGGGCGTGCTACTCGAACTACGGTTTGTAGGAGAGCGAGAAGGGTACGACGATGTTCTTCGTCTCACAGACGTGCATTAAACCACATAAATGTTATCTATCTGCGCAATATTCTCTGGACGCTTATTTTGTCTTTACGGCAGCATACAATGTGTCCAGGGAGGTCACAATAGATAATACCCATGTTATTGTCCTGGGTGTTCCAAAATTTGGTTTTTATAAGGCACGGTGGTCGAGTTGGAAATAAAATCGGTATTGTCTCTGTCGTCGGAAGCCTGTAATGTTGTACGATGGTGGCAGCATAAGTCCGTTATTTCCGATTAAATATGCTCCGCATTAATGGTCGAACAACATTATCTTGAATTAATAGTGCTACGTTCTCTGGCTTGGTTTGACTGTCGATGTTGCCACGTCCCGTCGCCTTCGTTTGATGTTTACTGATTGTTTGCTGGTGATGCCATCGGTACGAAATTCGGCTGTCGAAAGTCTATCGATCAGAATTTTCTCTTGCGAATTGTCTCAAAGTCCTAGAAACCAATAGATGACATCTTCCGTTGTGAGGACATCCCTTAACGATAATTTCTTACTGTCATTTTTCCAACTCTTGAAGTTTTCGTACTCGTTCTCAATGGTCTTGTAAGCTGTGTCAGCTGCCCCTTGTCACGGTCCGTGCGGCTCCACACGTCGGAGGTTGGAGTCCTCCCCCGGGCTTGGGTGTGTGTGTGTTGTTCACAGTGTAAGTTAGCTTAAGTTAGATTAAGTAGTGTGTAGGTTTAGGGAACGATGACTTCAGCACTTGGGTCCCATAAGACTTTACCATAAATATTTTTTAGCTGTGCTCTCTTAGAAAATATTGTTAAGACCCATCATGTGATTCCACCTACTGTATTCAGTGATGGTGCTGAATCCCGTTAGCCATTTTGTCGAATACCGACCAGCTTCTACCAACGACACAGTGGCCAGTATTCGCATTTGGATGAACAGTGGTTCAAATCTCCTTCTGGCAGTACCCATTTCAGTTTTTTCCGTGGCTTCCCTAAATTCCATCCCCATCCTTGAAATATTCCGAGCTTGTGTTCCATCATCGTCCAGTCAACATTGACGTTTGGTGACGTCGATGTTGACAGGACGCTAAGTTCTAATCTTCCTTCCTTCCCTCCAATAACACTCTTGAATTCTGATTACGCACATCATTCCATTTACTGCTTATTTGTCACTTATTGTTTTAAAAACAGGACGTAAATTTTACGCTTCTTATCATGTAATAACACAATTTTAGGTAGTGCTAATGTGCTGCGCGAGTGTGAGAGTGCCTTTGAAATAATGGCACCGTTATTGCTTCTTCGATGTACAGGTTGAACACTAGTGGCCCAACACTAAATACTCTTCTGACACCCTTTTTGATTCGAGCACTTCGTTTTTGGTCTTTTGGACTTATTGTTCCCTCTTGGTTCTTGCACATACTATATATTACTCAACTTTCCCTGTAGCTTATTCCTACTTTTCTTAGAATTTCGAACACCTTCCACCATTTTACATCGTCGAACGCATTCTCCAGGTCGACAAATCCTACGAACGCGACTTTATTTTTCTTTCGTCCCGCTTTCATTATCAACGGCAAGGTGATACCTGCCTCGATAGTACCTTTATCTTTCATGAAGCCAAGCCCACAGTCATGTAACAGATCCTCAGTTTCGTTCTTCCCACTCCTCTGTATAGTGTTCTTATCAGCAACTTGGATGCTGATTTTGTGATACACAACATAAAACACATGAAGACATGTTTTATTGTTATCATGTAAGCCAAAGTAAAATAGATCCTAAATAACTGTGTTGTTATATGTGCCAATACGTTGAGAACTTTGTTCCTGGGAACATAAGAGAACACTTGATCAGTGATGCATGGGGAGGCCAAAGAAAAATGTTATTGTTATTAATAGACAGTTGCAGAGTGGACAAAATCATATTAAAGAGCACTATTATTTACCATCCAACAGCGACTTTGTTTTAATAAAAAAAAAGTGGCGAATTTGAGACTAAGTGCTTATTCTGGATCAGTACATGTCGCCTATCCAGCCACTATCGTGGCATGCAGCAAAAACAAGTGAAAAACTGTATTTTAAAACGTAGTAGATGCCTTTATGTAAGTAGGTCATCATTTCAGATGAAAGAATGGGAAGAGTCACTAGCCTAAAGGGCAAAATATTTACTCCCTGGGAATTTTTAGTATGAGAACACTTCAGAAACGGAAGTGCGGTTACTTGCCAAGCCCAATATCAGAGGACGCGAAGTCTATTCCTTTCCATTATCGAAAGGCAAGATATATTTTTCCAACAATAACACTAAGTTTCCTGAAGCAGAAGTATATGATGGGAAAGGTCCGATAAACAACAAGAAGAAAGCTGATATTCAGAGACTACTGAAGTTTATTACAAAACCACAGTTTCAAATTTTTAGTGATTAGCTGTAGACTAGTCTAATAGAGAAGTGGATGTAGGTGACTGAAAGTAACTAGAACCAACCATCTTGTGTTACCTTCTTTTGTATTCATTATTGTATAGACTTATGGCAGTTTTATGAACATTTAGTGCGATAATGTTAACTTTAAACATACCCAGTGGTTTAGGTTCTAACGCATTGAGAAACTGTAAGTGCCTTGGTTATTATTTAAAAGTGCTTGTTTGCATATTTGTGTATAGTAATAATGCATTTTTCTGTGTAAGAATACGCTCAAATCATAGACGCTTTCTTTATATTACATTAATTGCACTCGAAACACTGTCATTATTTAATGATAATTTCTCACTTCAATTTAATTTAAATTAGCGTCTTAAAATATATTTGCTTCCTTCTTTATTACAATTACGGAAGAACTGTAGGTGATAAAAATCACTGTAGCAGCTACACATACTTTTCACTGTATTTATTATTAGCCTTAAACGTTCCTATTGTTCCACACGCCAAAGCCAAAATTCGCCATTAAATTATTAAATAAGGTTGTGGAATGTTTTCCTTCCTGTTGGATAATTTATCGACCGTCAGTTGTACCCGTGTAGAAACAAGGGATTCAACTCCTGACGTCAGAGGTATATACTGTTTGCATTCGGTTCCTGCTTGTGAAAGCAACAGTTCTTGTTTGACCTTGTGGAGCCACTGCGACATCGATGTTTGAGATTCCCTCTGCCTTTACCCAGTTGTGTCTCGTAAAATCTGGAAACAAGTACCATGTACGACAGCAGGATCACTAACAAGGACTATCACTTGAGACTATAATAAGATTATGTAGAACACACCGTAGTAAAGATTGAAACTATTGAAACACCTGCCTAGGCAGAGAGCGCTCCTATAAGGAGTGTTTCAGAATGAGCTAAAATTTGGGAACAGGTGCCTTAAACCAAAGCAAGAACATTATTTAAAGTAAACATGAAGTCGTAACATGATACCTTGAGGGCTTTGCGCACTGTTCCAACCACGATATTGTGAATGACATCTCTTCTACTTCATGCTATTTTATTCCACATTTTGGGAGGAGATAGTATGACCCAAAACAAGACAAAAATGTCAAGTAAACATCACCTCCAAAATTCATTCCTTAACAGTTACACGTCTTCGCTTGAGTTAGAGTGCTCATAGTTCTTCAGGTTTGCAAATTACATCCACTGTTTGCTGCACATTATTTTCTTTTCTGGTCCATACTACACCCTCCAGAAATATAGAAAGCAAAGAGACTCAAGTAGAATTCATCAAGGATGAGCAAGTGCTCATAGCTGTTACATTACAAAGTCGAAATTTACTTGCCTTTTCTTTCTTGTTTTGTCGTAATGAACCTGTCCCAAATTTTTAATAAATCATCTGAAACACCTTGTATAGACAGTTTCTTAGGAAATTTCAGTATTCCATATTTAGTACGGTACATTACCCTTAACAAATTATATGTCTTATACGATCAATAAAACAGAAAATGAGAATCGAAATGCTGAGCAGCAAATCACTAGCCAGCTACAATAGTTGCTACAGTACGACAGTCGGTATAGTGCACATAAATTAAAGACTTTTATGTTACGTTAATGTATAACAGAATAAATGTCTATTTCATAATTCCAAACACGTTTCTTCTTAATTAACTAGGGCATCTTTAGTGGCCAGAAATGCAAATATATTATCACTTCAGTACAACATGTGTAGTACACATATTGTGCCATTGTAGGTATACGTAAAATCATTTTTCGTTCTGGTGATTTCTTCAATATATCTGTTATATTAGTTACGGTATATGTTTGTGAATCTTTGCTGTTCTTCTAGTGTGGTTATTCTTCTGCTTACAACACTAACAAACCCTCTGAGCTCTGCGTATAATCTGACATATACATTTGCATCGTGTTTTTATGTTCGTTTTGTGTTGTGATGCCAATTGCAGAATTTTTTATGTGGTGTCCACTGTTAAGAGCTATGATCTGTATGTGCTGTAATTACTTCATGTATTTAGGTTCATTTATTCATAAGTTGTCGTTTATTTTGTCAGTTATTAGCCTCTTTCCCACTGCTACCGCTTTATGGATGTGATAGTTCTTTTGAATTTCTGTGAGAAATTTGTTGTTCACTTTCATTCTGTTAATTCCCATGTCTTACACCATATTTATAGGTTGTTGATTCGTTATTTTAAATGTTCTGTTAACATCTGGTATGTTCTCTACACCTCGCTATAAGAATTTCTGCCTGTTATTCCTACATACATAACATTGCCGCTTGGTCAGTTGACACATGCTTGCCTTTCGAAATTTGTCTCTCTTGGGTATTAAGTTTCATAAACTCATTTAAACGGTGTCTGTTGCTTTATTTATGTGATATGGAAGCCGTGTCTCTTTAGAATACGTGCAACGTTTGGTGCTCGTGTGAGGTTTAAGATGGTTTAATGATGTCACATTGGTACCAAATTTCATCACCTGCCCGATCGCCGTGCACGTGTCAGACAATGGAAAAGTCGTCGCGCCCCCTCTTACCGACATTTCCCCTCTTCGTTTGACACCTCCGTGGTGGAGGCTAGATCCACGACACTCACCGCAGAAATCAGACAGTTTCCTTATGTGGCTGAGGGAAAGGTTTCAGGCACACCACCGCCAGAGTCGGCACAATATGCCTCGTGGGGTAGCTGGCATAAAGGGCGTCAGTTAAAGCACCCTTTCCACTGAGGCATTGAATCCCACTCTTCTTGTGGCTGAAACGGACAGTTCGAAGTCCGATGAGCAATAGGACGGCATCCTTGACAATCTTTAGAACTGCTGACACCCCATGTGCGCTTAGAGTCTACGCTAAAGACATCGTGTGACAACCATTCTCATTTAACGAGAAAGCACCCCTTCTGACTGTAATGCTATTACAATATTTGCTCTGATGTGAGCTGTGGAACCACAAGAGACCGTTCGGAGCCATTCGAAGTAATTTTAATGCAACCTGAAGCAGCAGAGGTTGCTTATGCTTCTTCAGCCCTCCTGCTTTGCCCCTCCTGTGCCGTGATCATACGGAGTTGTAACATTGACATACATGTGAATAAGCCGGGAGATGATACACTAAAACCCATAAATCCCTCAGTTCGGCAGAAACCTCAGTGCTAACTGACCACACTTTTTGGGCATGTGAAAAAAGTACCTGTACAGAGAAAACCTATGATGAGAGTCATAAGCACCTGCAGGTAGGCAACTGCTTGACACCTTCCTATTTTGGTATGTCTACTACAGGTAGCGAGACTCTATCATGGATTTTCTTCTGTGCAAGAAAATTTTTGAAGAGCTCAACAAAAGTGGGTGGGTGGCATTGGCGGTATTGCCAAACTGGAGGCTAGAAAGGGGTACGATCACATTCAAGTGTCCTTTGCTGCTTCGAATCGCTTTCAAATTTCGGCGAATATTTTTGGACGACTCCTTGCGATTCCAAACTGTACAAGAGAGCAAAGGGATGCGATCACCTTGAACGGAGTTGCTAGCCGTAAAGTCCTTACAGAAGGACTAAAGTGTCAGTGGGGTGTCAGAAGTATCAATGATTATCAAGAACGTCTTACTCCTGCTTACTGCGCTGCAAACTAATGTTTTCGACAGCTAAATATGTGGGATTAAACGCTTCCGGGGAAGGGCTGTTTTTACTGACGCCATTTACGTCAACATCCGAGGGCTTTATGTGTTGAGTCTTGAAACTACTGAGCGGGTGAAACTTCTGAATGAAACTACTCTCTATTTACTTGGTGAAACTACTGATTCTGTGGAGCTACTGGCGCCTTTACTTATTTTTATCATTTCAACACCGACCTGTGGAATTTTCCCTCACACAGACAACTCAGACGTAATCTATTCTTTTATTACCCACGACATACAAGTCTAACGCAATCTGACTGCTACGCAGTGACAACATGGCTTCAAATAATTAACACAAAAGAATGGCCCTGAATTGCAAGAAATCCTAACAATAACGCATACTTTTTCATAAGTCACTTACCTCACAGAAAATCTTCGTAACACTGACTACAGCAATTACAGCAAACAGCAATTACAGCCAGCTCAATAAAATGATTCTAACTACAATAGATTCTAACTGCTAGGCGGCATAAGGTCAGCAAACAATATGTTCAGAAAATTTAACCTTACTGATATGACATCCAGTTACCAAAATTATATAGTTGTCAATAATTCCACCATCCAAACATTAACAAATACATACATCCTCAATTCACAGTGCATACCCTACCAACACTGAGTCTCCACTAAGAAAGTCATGTCGAAAGCCTACTCTACTGCTCGCTAACTTCTAGACCATTCAACCACAGAACTTCTTGCAGAGGCGCAGACAGCTGTCAGCGATATTAATACAGTATATAGCGCTGCCAACATACAAACAGGCTACTTACATTCTGAGCGATTGCAGGGCTGAAGCCTTCTCCTCAGCCACACAGATTAAAACCACGTAATGCTGGGCGCCGCAACTATAATCTCCATCAAGGACATGTCAAATGAAGTAAAATGTGGGTAAGAGGGGTAGCGACGACCTTCCTATGGTGTGACACGTCAGCAGTGGCACTGAGCAAACCTGTGGTCAAATTTTGTGCCAAAGCGACATCATTAACCCACCTTACAACTTCCATGAACTTCAGAGCTCTGGTCACGTTTTTTCATGGGTTCACTCCTTGCTGTTTGAAGCGTCGCTGAATCAGGTGTGCCTTTTGCACCGTTATAAAGGATGTAGGCACTTTGAGCCAAGTTGCAAAATTATATGTTACAATGAGAAATACACTATTGTGATGTGCAAATGATTAGCTTTTTAAAGCATTCACACAAGGTGGGTGCCGGTGGCGCCACCTTCAACGTCCTGACATGAGCAAAGTTTCCAACCGATTTCTCACACACAAACAGCAGTTGACCGTCGTTGCCTGGCGAAACGTTGTTGTAATGCCTCGTGTAAGGAGGAGAAATGCGTACCATCACGTTTCCGACTTTGATAAAGGTCTATTGTAGCCTATCGCGATTGTGGTTTATCGTATCGCGACATTGCTGCTTGCGTTGGTCGAGATCCAACGACTGTTAGCAGAATATGGAATCGGTGGGTTCAGGAGGGTAATACGGAACGTCATGCTGGATCCCGACGGCCTCGTATCACTAGCAGTCGAGATGACAGGCATCTTATCCGCATGGCTGTAACGGATCGTGCAGCCATGTCTCGATCCCTGAGTCAACAGATGGGGACGTTTGCAAGACAACAACCATCTGCACGAACGACGTTTGCAGCAGCTTGGACTATCAGCTCGGAGACCATGGCTGCGGTTACTCTTGACACTGCATCACAGACAGGAGCGCCTGCGATGGTGTACTCAACGACGAACCTGGTTGCATGAATGGCAAAACGTCATTTTTTCGGATGAATCCAGGTTCTGTTTACAATATCATGATGGTCGCATCCGTGTTTGGCGACATCGCAGTGAACGCACATTGGGAGCGTGTATTCGTCATCGTCATACTGGAGTATCACCCGGCGTGATGGTATGGAGTGCCATTTGTTACGCGTCTCGGTCACCTCTTGTTCGCACTGACGGCACTTTAAACTGTGGACCTTACATTTCAGATGTGTTACGACCGGTGGCTCTACCTTTCATTCGATCCCTTAGAAACCCTACATTTCAGCAGGATAATGCACGACCGCATATCGCAGGTCCAGTACGGGCCTTTCTGGATACAGAAAATGTTCGACTGCTGCCCTTGCCAGCACATACTATAGTCGTCTCACCAATTGAAAACGTCTGGTCCATGGCGGCCGAGCAACTGGCTCGTCACAATACTCCAGTCACTACTCTTGATGAACTGTGGTATCGTGCTGAAGCTGCATCTGCAGCTGTACCTGTACACGCCATGAAACCTCTGTTTGACTCAATGCCGAGGCGTATGCAGGCCGTTATTACGGCCTGAGGTGGTTGTTCTGGGTACTGATTTCTCATGATCTATGCACCCAAATTGCTTGAAAAGGTCAGTTCTAGTATAATATATCCGTCCAATGAATAGCCGTTTATCATCTGCATTTCTTCTTGGTGTAGCAGTTTTAATGGCCAGTACTGTATAAACGATGTTTCGAAGAAGTGATCCTTTAATTTTGTTGTACATTGTATTTCGCCGTTTCCATATGGCGATCTACTGTTCCAGCAAGTGTTTACTATTCGATTTTTACTTCACAAAGAAGTTAAACACTTCTCTCTGGAAGCACAGAATGTTTCATGTGGTACTTTCCATTCTGCTATCTTCTACAGAATTTCAATTAACAGGAAACCGTCGCCTGTAAGAATGAGGAATATTTTTGTATGTATAGTACAAAATCGCGGCGTGTTGGACGTGAAAGGGGCTGTATCATATAAGACTTATTTTCTGAAACGGTCAGAAACACGTTTCGCTCTGTTGTTCATTGTAGTAGAAGGCTGATGTACGCAGTATGGGAAGTTTTCCAATTACTTCCAGAAATCACGAATCCTTTTGTGTCAAGTACCATCTGCTGGGTATTGTACTGAAAGTGCCTCTCGATAGAGTGAACACAAGAGCCGTGAGGAAATTGAATACGCTTTGATTGTACCGCTTTTGGTTTTCGTTGCGGCCTGCTTCTGCGGCATTGTTTGTCAAACGGCAGCTGCGGCCATCCAGCACATCGCCACCTATAGGGACCGAACGTGTTTGCTGATGTAAACACGTTAAGTGACGCCAAGTTCACTGGTCCGTGATGCCTGATCGTCGGCGTGTGACATTTGTGGAGGCAGGCGTGATTTACACTCAGTGATACTGGGCGCATAAATGATGCTATTGTGTCACTGGCACTATTGTGTGTCGACTGATTACGCGTTGGAAGTCTGATGCGAATGCTACGGAGTCCCTGATTCGGCGATGAGAGTAGCCGTCTGTGTACGGAAATGAGAAACTCTCACAAACGGACTGACCGTATGACATTCAGAGCGATGTATTGTTATCAAATTTTAGTACAGTTGAGAAGACTGCTTCTCTGAACTTATTCCGCAAACAGAGAGAATGGAATACAATGGTATAACGTGTCATTGATGTGAGAGTCACTAGGGATGGTGCAGCAGATCGGATTAGGTAAAAATGGAGATACAAATTCGAACTGCAGTTTCCATACTAACTATCCTAATACGTCCCTATTAAGCATTTAATACTTACCAGGGTAGCCGAGGGAAGGATTAAAAGACCGTCTTCCCGAATGTAATGGCAGTGTCTAAATCATCAGGACACCTCGGTCGGTAGCGCAGTAGCTACGAAGCAGAATTGTTAGATCAACGGAACAAAATGATAAAATATCCCATAGGTTACTCTGCTGACTATCTTCAAATTTAGGAGAAAGTATGGGTGTTTATACTGAAGTGAGGAATCCATGGTCTCCAGCGGTTCGCTGCTGTGAAACTCTTCTAATTTGTTACCTCTATCAGTTTTGCCGGCGTTTTGTTCTGCAAATGACTATAACACGGAATACTGTTCGTAATTTAATTTCAGTGATTCAGTTATCTCGTGACAGTCGCTGTTGACAGTACAGTTTAACTCCTTTACACAGTAAATATTAAAAACTGGCACAGTGATTTGTACATAAACAGATAACGAAGTTCTCCACGACAAGCAGTGGAGGATACATCCAGCGTGATGGTATGGGATGCCAAGGAGACACAATACGTTTACCAACAGTTCGTATAGCTGGTAATTTGGACACGAGCTGTTGATTTCGGATGTGTTTATGTTGGTGACTGTGACCTTTCTTCAATGTCTCGTGACTATCTATCAACAGGGTCACGCAGGATCGCCTGTATACGTGCTTTGCCCGGATACATCACGTTATCAAGTCTCTCACACACTGAAACATACTGTCTTCGGTTGCTAAGAAATTGTCACGCCATATATTCTGCCTACGGTACTATATGCCAAACTGCAATTATGCCACGATCATTCGACCGCTGCTTTAAGGGCAAATCTCCGCTGGTCTGCCATGAGAGGCGCCAGCAGCAAATGTAAGGAGTACCTTTGCTAGCCGTCGGTGGTCACGCCTCCCAGGTCTCGATAGATGTGGCACTCAAACGGAAACCGAGCACGCACGACAACGGGACAATGGAATGGTTTGATTCAAAAGTAACCACCACATGTAATAGGCATTTTTCCCACCGTGAGAAGAAACGATCAAATGCTGTTTCCCAGAAAGCGGTCTGCCGCTGACGGATCCACAACTACACCCGCTCTTGCACTTCCTCGTCTGACTGAAGCCGACATTTACGCATGTCTTTCTCCAGCTCGCACGAAGACGTGAAAATCGTAATGTGATTGGTCCGGGCTATGAGGAGGGTGTTCCGGTGTTTTCCAACCAAACCGCTGAAGCATAGTCCGATTTTCAGTGTGACGGCGGCCGTCATCTGCTCGTCGAGGTCCTCTGTGACGAAGCAGAAAGACTAAAAGCTGAGGAAGGTTGTGGGACGAAATAATTCTGATGCACGGTAGCACCCGCTCCAACACTGCCTGTTGGCCGTAGGCTACACTTTAGGCATTTGATCGGAAAACACAGCAATATCCTGCGTACAAACAGGATATTTTGCAGTGTGATTTTCTTATCTTTGGTGACCTGAAGAAAGACAAGCGTCGACGTTGGTTTTAGTCGATCGAAAAGTGCAAGAATGGGTACTGTTGTGGATCCATCAGCGGCCGGGTCTGGTCCACGAAACAATAATTGATCATCTCGCCTCCCAGTGGGATAAATGTCTTATTGCATGTTGCGATGACTTTTATATGGATCTATTATATGGTCCCGTTGTGTTAGGCGTTCGGTTTCCATTTGCATGCTCCTTATAAATAGCACTGAAATGCTACAGGGCGGCACTACCGCTCGATCTACGAATGCCAGCATAACGGACGAATTACACAGGCCAAAGAAATTCTTGTTCTAAAACCTTTTTTACTTTGATACCTGATCTTTATAGATTCTTATGATCAGAATCCAAAACTAGCATTATTTTTTTTGTATCACCCCTAGTATTCGAGCAATATGCTTTTTATTATATACTATAAAAATACTATGCTGCACGGTAAACGGGGAAATTAATAAAACGCTTTGATACAACGTAAGCATGGTTTGTATTTACTGTAAGCTACTTAAACAATGATATGTATTAATAGAGGTTTCACTTGTCAGCTGGAAATGGTTCTTATTTTCTTTCTATTTTACATTGAAGCTTTTCTGTAGCTTTTTCTACGATGAGTCGCTTGCTGAACTTCCCGGCGAAGTGACCAACAGTAGTCCCCCGTCATGTTGGTGTTCCAGCGGCCTTGGTAGCGTTTTCCCATCACTATAATGTCGTGGTGAAAACGCTCTCGTTGTTCCTCACTGATATCTTCCATATTGTCCGGGAAGTAATCAAGATGACTGAAAGTTTGAAACTTCTTATCATTCTAGCTATAATGGAAACGTATTCTGGGTCTTTTTCATGTTATAAGAACTTTGTAAAGACTAACTTAAATGATACCCATGCCTCTTTCTCATTTAACGTCATTGTGGATTCAAAGTTAAAATCAAACATCAATTTTCTAATGTAAGGTCCGACAATGACGACTTCTTTTAGTTCAGCTTCTGGAAGGTGTGGAAACTTCTGGCAAAGATACTTAAAAAATGGTCCATCTCTAGGCAAAGCTAGGTTTTAAAGACTCCCCCACAGGCCGGTCCTTTCTGCACCAGCGTTAATCCCTAGCCCTAATCTCCCATTCACTCAAGAAACTTGGAAATTTGGTGGAGCCACCTTGCTGACCATGTTACTTTTAGACCGCCACATGTTATCCAACCATGAGCAGAATAGCCTATTTTATTTAGCACAGTTTTTAGGTTTTCATAGCTTCCTTTCATATGTACAGAATGTCCAACAGGTGTAAATGCATACATGTTACCATTGTAAAATAAAACAGCCTTTCAACTAGTTTTGGGTGAATCAATAAACGGCCTCCGGTCTTCCTTTTTGTATCCAGTACCAAACTCATTCATCAGACCGGACATGTCTGACCAGTGCACTAAGTCACCTTCTTGTTGAAAAAGCTTGTAAAATTCCTGCTCTCTCTTTCTATGCATGTATATGATGGTTCCAACTGCCAATAAGTTCTTTTCTTTTAATCTAGAGCCAAGCAGTTAAGCTTTTTCTTTCGTTAAGCCCAGATCCCTAACTAAATCGTTATGCTCGGTCTGAGTAAACTATTTGGGCTCTAGACTTTGTGTATTACAATGGAATTCATCATTATCGGGTTCATGTAAATCAGATTGTGCATCAGAAAATACAGCTGTTGGAATAGAATTTACATCATCTGGTGGTTCAGGAACCTGCGAATCTACACCATGCCCTACTGGTCGGATGGAGCACGGAGAGTTAGGGTAGCTTATTACCTTCTTGTTTTTCGAATTATGGCCAGTAGTATCAAAACTGCAAAAGCAGCTATCATCGGAATGATTTCTTGGCTCCCTCCATATCATTAGAACAGCAAGTCTAAAGGCTTTTTTCTCCTTTTTGGACCATTTTCTCAGATCTTAAACACCAACATAACATACCTTACGCGGTGCCCAAGATTTATCTTGATCACCAAGTTTAGACCCAAAGTATGATAGATAAACCTTTCTCACAAAGTCTATAATGTTTCTTTGGTGTTTTTTAATCACAAATTAACCACAAATATAACAAAAATTGTCAGCAGAGTTTTTACAACAACGATTAGACATTGTACTGAGCACATGTACAGGAAACCGGAAGGTGAGGATAGGTTGAGAGTAAAGAAAACACCACCTGTTAACACAAAAATAGAATCGACCTCTTTTTGCCAGCAGATGTTTTTCAGCAGGGCTACCGACGTCATCTACATTCATTACACCGCCTTTTTAAATTATTTCAACTATATAAAAGCTGTTAAATTCCCTACAAAATCGCTTAATTTAGTAAGTTTAACTGTAAAATGTGAAGAAATTGTGGGTCATACAGCTGTTTATGTATCATTTTTGGATTTCCCACCTTAAAAAGCATAAGAATAAGGTATTTTCAACAGAGAAGTTTTTCCATCGTTGGCCTGTGTTATCGACGATGGCTTGGCTTCTCTGTAGGACTGAAAAAAGGAGAAAATTTGTATTTGTTGTACCTTTCGATTGCGGAATCTTGCTGAGAACTAGACGTGAATAATCGACTGATACTGCAGGTCCCATTAGTATGTTGTTTGGATCTTGTAACTGAATGTTACTACTAGATCAGGCAAGAGAACCACGGTAGGTGAATGATGTTTATACAATTCTTTCTATGAGGTGGCAGTAGTACTCTATAACGTGGCAGTAGAAGCACGCCAACAAGCCTCTAGTTACACACTGCAGTAACAGGGGTGGCGCTATATATCGCAACCAAAAATAGTAATTAATAACATTTTATTAACAATACGATGTCACACATGTGCTTAACTTTCATAGCAGTTTGATATGTGGGACTTGTTGTTGTACATAGTACAAATAGTAAACCCTGTAGCCCCATTAACTTTCTGTCTCTGGGTGGTCAATGTTATAGTCACTGTGACTTAAATGTTCTCAGTGACATTAAATTTCGAGTGCAGCCCTAGAAAACTCATGAACCTAAGAGAAAAATATATGTTCACATGAACCTAAGAAAAAAAAAATGTTCAGACTCTGGAGTGCATAGGAACGTCGCCAAGAGGCCGCAGTTATCAATTCACAACAATGTATTTAAATCAAATAAATATCAGTAATTAAACAGTATTGTTCATTACACTGAAGCGCCAAAGAACCTTGTATAGGCATGCGTATTCAAATGCAGAGGGTATGTAAACAGGCAGAATACGGCGCTGCGGTCGGCAACGCATATATAAAACAAGTCTTTGGTGCAGTTGTTTGATCGGCTACTGCTGCTACAGTGGCGGGTTATCAAAAACTGAGTGAGTTTGAACGTGATGTTATAGTCAGCTTACGAAAAATAGGACACTGTATCTTCGAGGTAGCGATGAAGTGGGGACTTTCCCGTACTACCATTTCACGAGTGTAGCATGAATATCAGGAATCGGGTAAAACATCAAATCTCCGACATCGCTGCGGCCGGAAAAGTATCCGGCAAGAAGGGGTCCAACGACGACTGAAGAGTATCGTTGAACGTGACAGAAGTGCAACCCTTCCCCAAATTGCTACTGATTTCAATGCCGGGCCATCCACAAATGTCAGAGTGCGAACCACTCACCGAAATATCATCGATATGGGCTTTCGGAGCCGAAGGCCCACTCGTGTACCCTTGATGAATGCACGGCACAAACCTTTACGCCTCGCCAGGGCCCGTCAACACCGACATTGGAGTGTTGATGAGTTGAAACATGTTGCCTGGCCGAACGAGTCTCGTTTCAAATTGTATGGAGAGGATGGATGTGCACACGTATGAAGACCTTATAAATCCATGACCTGCATGTCAGTAGGGGACTGTTCAAGCTGGTGGGGAACTGTAAAGGTGTGAGGCGTTTGCATTTGGACTGATATGGGATTCCTAACACGTCTAGATACGACTCTAGCTGGTGACACGTACGTAGTCATCCTGTTTGATCACCTACATCCATGCATGTCCATTGTGCATTCCGACGGACTTGGGCAATTTCAGCAGGACAATGCGGCACCTCTCACGTCCGGATTTGCTAGAGAGTGGCTCCCGAAACACACTTTTAAGCTTAAAGACCTCTGCTGGCCACTAATTTCCAAAGTCTTGAACGTTATTGAGCATATCTGGAATGCCTTGCAAAGTGCTGTTCGGAAGAGATCTCCCTCGTGCAGGATTCATGGTGTCATTTCCCTCAATAATTACTTCAGACATCAGTCGAGTCCATGCCACGTCGTATTGCGGCACTTCTGTGTGCTCGCGGGTGCCCTACACGATATTAGGAAAGTGTACCTACTTTCTTTGGTTCTTCAGTGTAGAGACCTCTTATAAATAGGCAAACAAATGGCTCATAGCATTATGGGACTTGACTTCTGCGGTCATCAGTCCGCTAGAACTTAGAACTACTTAAACCTCACTAACCTAAGGACATCACACACATCCATTCCCAAGGCAGGATTCGAACCTGCGACCGTAGCGGTCGCGCGGTTCCAGACTGTGGCGCCTAGAACCACTCCACTACTCTGGCCGGCTATATATAGGCGCAACACACTCCCAATGAACACATTTAGGCAAACGACGGCCGTCCACCGTATCATGAACTGACTGTTTACGTGTTGGTAAAACAAACTTGTAAAAAAGTCACGGAGCATACATGTAACAACAAATACAATGATTTCACAAGAACACGACACACCCCGCGCTCGGGATTGTACAACACAGTGTCACTAACAATAATTAATGAAATATTTTCAAAATAAAGAAAATTCTAAAACTCAACTTCAAATAAATTATTCGCGGATTTGTTTATTGGCGCCTTAATATTACTCAGAAGCTCCTTCACTTAAAGAAGGCAACACAACCTAGCAATAACTGTCCAATAACGATCAACTAGTGAACGCTTTCGGTGATAAGCTAATGGAACAATATTTGCATATATCATGTTACTAAGCAGTGGCAGGGGTAAAATACAGTGAGCGAAGAGCTATTTGCAATTTGTATAGAAACCAGATGGCAGTTATAAGAGTCGAGGCACATGAAAGGGAAGCAGTGGTAGGGAAGGGAGTGAGACAGGGTTGTAGCCTCTCCCCGATGTTATTCAATCTGTATATTGAGCAAGCAGTAAAGGAAACAAAAGAAAAATTCGGAGTAGGTATTAAAATCCACGGAGACAAAATTAAAAGTTTGAGGCTCGCCGATGACATTGTAGTTCTGTCAGAGACAGCAAAGGACTTGGAAGAGCAGTTGAACGGAATGGACAGTGTCTTGAAAGAAGGATATAAGATGAACATCAACAATAGCAAAATGACGATAATGGAATGTAGTCGAATTAGGTCGGGTGATGCTGAGGGAATTGGTAGGACATGTTCTGAGGCATCAAGGGATCACCAATTTAGTATTGGAGGGCAGTGTGGAGGGTAAAAATCGCAGAGGGACCCAAACAGATGAATACACTAAGCAGATTAAGAAGGATGTAGGCTGCAATACGTACTGGGAGATGAAGCAGCTTGCACAGGATAGAGTAGCGTGGAGAGCTGCATGAAACCAGTCTCTGGACTGAACATCACAACAACAACAAACAGGAGTGTGCTCCGATAAACACAGCCCGCGTAATATATTTCAGTAAAATGTATATCTTTAACAAGAACACTAACATACATATGAGATTGGAGAAACTATTTTTAGAAAAGCATCAACAAACTGACCTACCAATTCACAGAATGCTTATTAATCTAAGTGCAAAGTACGCTAAACAGCTGAAGCATACTCATAGAAACAGAAATGCAGATTCTCACTCGTGTTACGCAGAAGCAAAGCTCATCGTTATTTAAACACACAGAATAACTTTCCATCACTGCACAACGTCTTCCCAGTGTGACAGCAACAAAAGGCGCTTAGCATCGACAGCATTCCACTTCTAGCCACCAAATGCCGTCCCCTAGTACGACTAGAACGTCTAACTTGTCCCACTGAAACGAGGAACTTCCTGCACGCCGAGCGCCGTATCTCCATGTGCGCAAGTACACGATGGCTTAATAACACGTTACAACATTACTCCGCTTCCACTGCTGTTTGCTGTTTACTACAAGTTTTAGACTATACATTGGTACCGCGCAACCTCATGCCTGCCGTAAATTGAGCGTCGATGAAGCACTGCAATGTGCTCGGTGGTAAACCACCGTCCAAAACAATTACTAGAGGTCAGCGCTTTCCTCCTTTAAGCTTTGGCGCTGTACGCGCGCCAGCTAGCGGCGAGAGATATATCGCGGGCGAATAGCAAGACTCTCTGCAACCAACTGAAGATCGTCTCATCGGAACTGTAGCCTATAACTGAACTGCGGGAACTGTTATCTAAACCAGAATGACAGGAACCGGGCACCAGTTTGGGAATGTCGGCGTCGTGTTTCGTTTCTTTCCTGTCCGTGGACGGGTTTCCATCCACGCTCGTACATGTCAGAAGCAAAGGAGTCCGCAGTTAACAGTATTCTCTCTGACGGTCAGCAACACTATCTGCAGATGAGCCTCACGCGTCTGGAGACGTCCATTCGGCACTCGCAGGCGCCTGGCAAACGTTGTGCCTGTGCGGTGAGGGCCTCTCGTGGTATTACTGTGTACCTGTTGAGCTACGTAGTACTTACTACTGTTAGTCCTTCTGAACAGTCCTCGGAAGACCCAACGACAACAATCGACCCCGTGTCGTTCTCAGCCGACATGCGTCACTGGTTGCAGATCTGGAGGGGATTGTGGTCAGCACACAGCTCTCTTGCCTGTTGTCAGTTTTCGTGACGAAAGCTACTAATTCTCAAACTAATATCTGCTCAATTGGCCTCACTGGGATTGAGTGCACCCCGCTTGGAAACAGCTCTCGGCATACCCGAAACGGCATCATCCAAGTGCTAGCCTAGCCAAGCCCAACAGCGATTAACTTCGGCGATCTGATGGGGACCAGTGTTATCACTGGGGCAAGGCTGCTGGTTTTTGAGCTATTTACAAGGCATTATTCTGTAAAGCGACTGTCAATGACAGAACAGCTTATGTGTGTGTATCTCCAGTCTAGCTGTAACAGTCAGAATACTAAACTGTGTACTCGCAATAAGGAAATGTTGTTGTTATTTGCTGTAGTTCCTGGTGTAGCAGCTTTAGTTGTCAGCAGTGTATATTTTATCGACGTAGATAGCCAAGTTGCATTCATTCCACAGCGAGTGTTATATCTTCAGATTTGCGGCTGCACTTGTAATTTAATAAATACTGCTTAAGTGTAGCTCGACGATAAATGTATCTTTGCGTTTAGCAGAAACATATTATCGCCATTAAATAATGCTCGAAATCAGTGTTCGTGAAGATATATTACTGAACATATCGTGCATTAGAGTGGAATGACAATACGTATTTGATAAAATGAAACTCCTTTGTTGACTTGGATGCAAGAAGAGGAGATTCACTGCTCAGAAGGAATTCTGGCTGTTGATGACAGTTTCGGTTTCAACAGCTTTTGCGGTACTATGTTTCAACTATTTCGCCTAAAGATTATTAGTATTTTGTTAGTTTAGTCCTTCTCGTGCGATTCTTCTCATTAAAACATTTTCATCAAATTTTGCTGACGTTATGTAGTTTACAAATCCTGGCGTCAGCAGTACGCTTTACTTCTGGATTCATAACAATGCATAATTAACACCTTCTTGTGCGGAAAATGTATACAAGGTCTTAAAAATGTATTCCATAATGTGAGAGTTTGTAGTACGTACCAAAACAAGGACAAAATCTGGTAAATATGTGCTCTACAGTGAACTTGTGCCGTCCGGGTTGGCCTAGCGGTTCTAGGCGCTACAGTCTGGAACCGCGCGATCGCTACGGTCGCAGGTTCGAGTCCTGCCTCGGGTGTGGATGCGTGTGATGTCCTTGGGTTGGTTGGGTTTAAGTGGTTCTAAGTTCCAGGGGACTGATGACAACAGAAGTTTAGTCCTATAGTGCTTAGAGCCAGTGAACTTGTCAAGAGCCTGTTCTTCATCAATAGTATGAAACACAACTCCTCTTCTGAAAGCTCTTTGCTATGAAGCTTTTGTACTGTAACTTCATTATGTTTAATTTTGTGAACTGAACATGGAGTAAAAGGAAATGCTATTCTTTATATTCGCCTATTTCTGTGTTGCCGTTCGAAACCATGCAAATAGAGTGCAATTGGGGAAGGGTACCTGAGAAAATTAGTTTTGAAAAAGTGATTAGAATACGTAACAGCATGTTAAACAAGCTGTAGTTTGAAGTCTTATTTTTCTGTAGAGTGAAGTGCCACAATGCGTGACATCAAAATGGGTGAGTTGCAATTCCAATATACAATGTCAACATAATGAAAGTGCCACATAAAATTACTAATCAAATTTTGAAAGAATAAATCTCCACAATATTTCTATAAAAATATACTGATACTTTACGTAGGCATCTAACAGACAAAATACTAGGCACTCAATAATACAAAGACGAATGTTACCCAGCCTTATGAGAATAACAAGACTGAACCTTCCTGGCAGATTAAAACTGTGAGCCCGACCGAGACTCGAACTCGGGACCTTTGCCTTTCGCGGGCAAGTGCTCTACCATCTGAGCTACCGAAGCACAATTCACGGCATGTCCTCACAGCTTTACTTCTGCCAGTATCTCGTCTCCTACCTTCCAAATTTTACAGAAGCTCTCCTGCGAACCTTGCAGAAGTAGCACTCCTGAAAGAAAGGATACTGCGGAGACATAGCTTAGCTAAAGCCTGGGCGATGTTTCCAGATCATATAAGCGCACACTCCGCTGCATAGTGAAAATATTCAGGAAACATCCCCCAGGCTGTGGCTAAGCCATGTCTCCGCGGTATCCTTTCTTTCAGGAGTGATACTTCTGCAAGGTTCGCAGGAGAGCTTCTGTAAAGTTTGGAAGGTAGGAGACGAGATACTGGCAGAAGTAAAGCTGTGAGGACCGGGCGTGAGTCGTGCTTCGGTAGCTCAAATGGTAGAGCACTTGCACGCGAAAGGCGATGGTCCCGAGTTCGAGTCTCGGTCGGGCACACAGTTTTAATCTGCCAGCAAGTTTCATATCAGCGCACACTCCCCTGCAGACAGAAAATCTCAGGCGGGAATAATAAGACTGTCTGCATATGACATGAAATCTGGACAAAGGTGACGCTGGCTGATCTAACTGTAAACTGACTTTAATATAAAACTGATTATCACAAATTTCAGGTGGCTTACTGTGGCAACGGGAACATCGTACTGATAAAAATGGACATAAAGTATACAGCGCAGCAGCAAGCGAGCTAAAAGAAAATAAAGCCTTGCGCAGTGCAGTTCAAGGAGTCGCAACTATTCTAAATAGATTATATTTTGCTCTTACTTTGTTCACCTGTGTTCCTCTCCTCTTTCGTAAGGAGACGGTGGTGGAATCTGAACTTTGCTATATGATTAAAGGTGATTTATCTTTTAAGAAATTGCATTACGAGAACTGACAGTCATTCAGCAACCACAATGATCTTTACAAAGATCATTCCTCTATAACAAGGATTACTAGCCCATTGACTGAAGTATTAAATTCGTAAAGGAGTGGTGGCACTATAGTTTCTGAGTGAAGACGCATGAAATTATAACTTTACATAATCACGTCTGAACAATGAATCTAACTAACCCATACCAATAAACGAAAACTGCATTGAACCCTTCCTTTGCTGAAACACATTTCAAGTGCTCCCAAGCAAGCAGTGCAGCAACCAATTTAATAGGAAACCTTCACTTCTGAAATTAATCCTTACCAAATAATATTTCAAGACCTATTCTTCTCTGCATCTTTCTCTTTGTGCGTTGCAAGATATTTACGTATACTCAGTAGAATAGCCAACACCCGACTCTTTCAGTAGAGTAGCTCAGAATGCTTTCAGCAACGGTAGTACTAATGACATCCAGAGTTCGCAGTGCGCGTACTGAGAACCACCGTGGCGTAACATACCGGCTATTTACAATCGTTAAGGGATGAGTTCATTATGACATCCGTTCATAATAAGCCATGCTTCTCTCTGACTTCGTAGGGTAACGCGTACTCAGTGAGAAACTTCAGTTTGGTCACGCATGCGTTGGCAGACACTGATGACGCTTTTCTATAGTGTTTGTGCATCATTAATGGGACTTGCATACACCAAACATTTCAGGACAACTAGAACCAAAATTCCTAGAGATTAAGGTCGGAGGAACAAGCTGGCCAACGAACTGGACCTCGTCGCGAATACATTGCCCATGAAATGACTGTGTGAGGTAGGATCAGATAATTCGGAGAAAATCGCCTGGTGCTCCATCATGCATTAACCACATCTCCAGGCGTTGTTGAAAGGGTACCTCTCCTTGCATGATAGGTAAGTCGTTTGATAGCAACCGACGATATCTTGCAATAGTCAATCAGTCCAGTACTGTGTGAGGTCCTATTAGAATATCACCAGTAATTCCTGCCCATACCTCTGAAACGTGCTCTTCGGTTGCTTTCATATAATTTGGCGAAATTGTCGACTTGCGCGACATGCTTGTTGCGCCATTATCGAGACTGCCTCACTAAATTTTACTCTGGTAATATTGCACTTAAACCTCTGGGGAGAAGAGGTACCAAGCGTGGTGTTTTCTTCAATTTATTGCTAATAACCCTACTTTTAATATTTAGTTATCATGTGTTCCATGACTGACTGTCCTTCAATGACTGTGTGGGTGTCTGAAAATTACCGTAGAATAGAGCCAAAGAAGCGAACTGGTGTAATCGCTCTTTGGAGAGTGGATATTCAGAAACGAGTATTAGATTAAATTCTGAAATACGAAATGATCCAAGAGCCAAATACCGGTAATTGTATTTCGAAGTAATAGTTTGTTAAAATTTTACAAAGAGTAGGTATTTGAAATAGAGTAACGCACAGTAGCACAAAGGGAATCCAAGGGAGACATAACAGAGCTGCCTTTTTGTTTTGAATATAATATATAAATCAATGAGCAGCATTGTTAGCTCTCTTGAGTCTTCTTTTTCAGTGGCGCATGTTCGCAGACGGAAGGTTGCGATTGTAAGCGTAATTAAATAGCATTCTGACAACTGGATTAGACACTGGAGTATTGGCTAATAGATTACTTTCAGATATTGGGTGAGAAAATAGTTGGACCTTATGACACTAATATCTTTGCCAAGGCGAGTCTGCTAATAAACGAGACGTGAGATATAGTGCCCGTTCAAAGACTAAATTTGTGCTGAACAGATATTGAAAGAACTGGAACTTATAATTAATATCGTGTCGTGAGAATTAAGATGCTTAAACATTGTAAAGCCAGAGACATATTTATGATTTATCAGATTTTAAGGGTAAAGGACAGTTTCAGGGGAAATCATGTCTTCGGTGGTAGAAACGCGGTGGAGTGTGGTACAGACTGACTGTTATTCTACCGAAACAATACACACTAGGATCAACTGCTTCTTCATTGATTCCCCAGTGCCACCTCTCATTAATTTAAGAATATATCTACGAGACGTTCTCCGTGTTTCCTAAATCCCAAATATTACCTAGTACATAGACAATTAAATCTGTGAATATTCAATGGTTATTGAGAATGGCTGATGAACCTGTTACAAACAGATAAGAGGATTTAACGAAGGCGTATTGACTACGAAGGTAACTAAATCAAATTATTTGGGAAACAAAATTTTAAAAACTGGATTGGAACTCGAATGGTATGTTAATCGCGAGTAATAAATAAAATCACGGTCTTTGGATCCGTCGTGGTTGAAAGTGTATGAAATACCTCTGTAAATAGAAACAAAGATCAATTTTCTACTGCTAGATCACACTGTTAGATTCACAGAGTGATTTAGAGCTGTTCTATGGCCGACCCACACGGCAGGGAATGATTCTTAACTAGCCGGCCAATATACACACAGACTTTTGAGATCATCTCCGCTGCCGGTGGAAACGGTTAAGCGATATCTGTTCAGTCACGACGACGGTGGGTGTGCGATCACTAACTGGCACAGTCAACGTGAGGCCCGAAAACGGATATAAAGGCCCGTGAAAATTATGAGTATCAACGTTACTATCGGCGAAAGTAACTAGATCTAGTACCATTACCAGCGACTGCTTCAACGACGACTCGACGACGTGGTTGTGACTCAGTCATAACGCACGCCGATCGACAACAGTCAAAAGGGGGACCTTCAACCAGCGTACTGTCTTCTGTTGGCGCTGTCGTCTGTGCGAGAGGTTGCTGACGACGCTACACTGTCTCTCGAGTCGTCGCTAAGTGACGTCAGAAGCCATGACGAAATTCAGGTATGAAACAGTTCACTTCACTTCCTGTGTCACAGATTTTGGCTTGAGTAATAGAATCATTTTCATCTACAAAGAAATTCGCCATAGTGCTTATTTAGTTCAAATGGCTCTGAGCACTATGGTACTTAACATCTGATGTCATCAGTCCCCTACAACTTAGAACTACTTAAAACTAACTAACCTAAAGACTCCACACACATCCATGCCCGAGGCAGGATTCGAACCAGCGACCAAAGCGGACGCGCGGTTCCAGACTGTAGCGCCTAGAACCGCTCGGCCACTTTTGCTGGCGCTTTTTTAGTAATAGTACTGTGTTTGAGTGAGGCAGGTCCGCGGCACAGGAATATCGTAAGTACAATACTAGCCATTAAAATTGCTACACCAAGAAGGAATGCAGATGATAAACGGGTATTGATTGGACAAATATATTATACACGAACTGACATGTGATTACATTTTCACGCAATTTGGGTATATAGATCCTGAGAAATCAGTACCCAGAACAACCACCTCTGGCCGTAATAACGGCCTTGATACGCCTGGGTATAGAGTCAAACAGAGCTTGGATGGCGTGTACAGGTACAGCTGCCCATGCAGCTTCAACACGATACCACAGTTGATCAAGAGTGGTGACAAGCGTATTGTAACAAGCCAGTTGCTCGGCCACCATTGACCATACGTATTCAATTGGTGAGAGATCTGGAGAATGTGCTGGCGAGGGCAGCAGTCGAACATTTTGTGTATCCAGAAAGACCCGTACAGGACCTGCAACACGCGGTCGTACATTATCCTGCTGAAATGTAGGGTTTCGCTGGCATCAAATGAAGGGTAGAGCCACGGGTCGTAACACATCTGAAATGGAAGGTCCATTGTTCAAAGTGCCGTCAATGCGAACAAGAGGTGGCCGAGACGTGCAACCAATGGCACGCCATACCATCACGCCGGTTGATACACCAGTATGGAGATGACGAATACACGCTTCCAATGTGCGTTCACCGCGATGTCGCAAAACACGGATGCGACCATCATGATGCTGTAAACAGAACCTGGATTCATCCGACAAAACGACGTTGTGCAATTCGTGCACCCAAGTTCGTCGTCTGTGATGCAGCGTCAAGCGCAACCGCAGCCATGGTCTCCGAGCTGATAGCCCATGCTGCTGCAAACGTCGTCGAACTGTTCGTGCAAATGGTTGTTGTCTTGCATACGTCCCCATATGTTGACTCACGGATCGAGACGTGGCTGCACGATCCGTTACGGCCATGCGGATAAGATGCCTGTCATCTCGACTGCTAGTGATACGAGGCCGTTGGCATCTAGCAAGGCGTTCCGTATTGCCCTCCAGAACCCAGCGATTCCTCATTCTGCTAACAGTCATTGGATCTCGACCAATGCGAGCAGCAGTGTCGCGATACGATAAACCGCAATCGCGATAGGCTACAATCCGACCTTTATCAAAGTCGGAAACTTGATGGTACTCATTTCTCCTCCTTACACGAGGCATCACAACAACGTTTCACCAGGCAACGCCGGTCAACTGCTGTTTGTGTATGAGAAATCGGTTGGAAACTTTCCTCATATCAGCACGTTGTACGTGTCGCCACCGGCGCCAACCTTGTGTGAATGGTCTGAAAAGCTAATCATTTGCATATCACAGCTTCTTCTTCTTGTCGGTTAAATTTCGCGTCTGTAGCACGTCATCTTCGTGATGTAGCAATTTTAATGACCAATAGTGTACTTAGTGATGTAGTAGTAGTGATTTTCATACTTGTTTTCGGTGTAAAATATCCCATCAAAATGAAGCGTATATATCAGCTGAGGTCCATTCTTGACATCAACACGTCATATGTCAAATCTGACGAGGATCATTGTGATGAGTGCTGGATAGAAAATGTGAATAAACATAATAACATGGCGATTGAGGAAACCGTAGTGATTAATAGACGTTCGGCGTGTGCAAGAGAGACTAGCCCTCAGAATGAACCGGATGAGCTAGATACTATAGGCGTGCCCAGCGACAATCTAACTGTGGGTGTAGACATTGAGTCCTCTGCACCAATAAGTATGAAAATGTTGTTAAATTTTTAGTTAAGTCTAATAACGAACAAGAACGCAGACATAAGGCTTTGGGGGAACATAATTTAGAAATAATGAAATTACTAGGGAACAAGAACATTGGGAGAATGCCTTTAAGAAGGAAATGCTCTACTTAGTTTGAAAATGCCAATTGGGAAAGAGAGAAGCAATTGTCAGATACTTTAAGTAAGCTAGCATTGACTGTAGAATCAACCCAAAGTGTAACCAATTCCTTCAAAACTTCAGTAGCTAATCAACAAGAGAATGTAAATAACATTAAAAACAACATGACAAAATGACCACACAGATCCAACAGGTTTGTGATCAGGCTAAAAAGTTGCAAGTAGTCGGTCAGAGTATATTGTTGACTATCTGACAGAACAAGCTAAAAAATTAGAAGACGACGTATCTGAGTGATTGGAAGCAAAATCCGTGGGTGTTCGGACTCAGGTTAATAGCGCGATTAATAATGTGATGCAACAATGTAGACCAGATGCACCAAAGCACGATGAATCTGAAACCGTAGCTAAGCGTAAAGAAGAATTCAATTTAATAGAGGAAAAAGTTATATCTTAACAGCCTGTGTAGCAAGAAAGTGTGGATGGACAACTAAATGTAAGCGATATTCCGCGTGGGAAACATTGTTATATGAAGTAATATTCAGATGTCAATTATCGTGATCATTCAGCTATAAGGAGCATATATGGTGGGAAGGATATAATGATAATCAACGTAGTAGCGACGAAATGGATGATGATGAACAAAGCTATGTCTACCGGGCGGCCTACTACGTCATCAAAGGTTGAACATAGTATATTTAAATCTAGACACTTTCAGAAGTTTTCTAATGATAGGAATTCCATACACCCCAATGGTCTTCATAAAAAGTTTTAAAAATGTATTCCCGATTTCACGGCGAGAACGAGGTAAAATTCAGTTCATTGTATGAAAAACGAGTCGTGAAGTATCTTTGTGGGCGTCTGAATCTGCTGAGAAATGTCAATTGTGTAAAGATTTTCAGAGGTTGTTTGTAGTGAAATATTGCTCGCAAAGCAAGGAAAATAGGCTGAGGAATGAAATTTATAGTCCACAATTTTTTAATCCCAAGAAGTTTACACTCAGGTAATATTTTGGAAAATACAGTAACAAAAGCAGATACTGAGATAATCCTATCAGCTATAGTGAGGTCATTAGAATACTGACCGGAAAATTGCCCATACATTTAAGAGAAAATTTGGTAAATGTACCGGTAGATGACGTAGATAACTTTGTATCAGTAACTGATTCATTGGATGTCATTATGGAAGACGCAAAAACCATGAGAAACTAATTTTAGGCAAATGATAGTTGCTATTCGCAACAGCGTAAAGGTAAAAGTAGCAACGGGAAACCGAAAACTGGGGTAAATGGAAATCGTGGTAGACGGGATCGTAATGAAATCTGCAATGGTCATAAAAAAAATTACCCGGGAAGTCGAAATTATTGGTCTGATAATTATAGTCAAAATAATTAACAACAGTAATTTTCCCAGAGACAGTTCCGAAGGAATTAATTGAAAAGAGAATTATGATGGGCAGCAGGAAAGTCATGGATCATTTAATGATAGGCGTATTAATTGGGGAAGAGCCTGAATGTACAGTGCGGGGCTCCTACGAATGTGATAACGGCAAATACTCAATATGTGCCAATACCGGTGCACCCTAGACCAGAGACAAATACAATAATATCGGTGAATGGAACGGGCAAGGTTCGGGAGTTCGAATGGTGGTGCTCGACGAGACGGGTATCCTACAGCCAAATAATACAAAAAACTAGAACCAGCTGCTCTGAGCCTTCCCAGTGTGGCTGGTGGAGTGTTGGGAGGCTATGACAATATTAACCTGTGTTTTAAGGTATTATGAGGGAGTAGACATTCGAGACGAACTGTTAGACAACCCCGAAAAACTACGTTGTAGTCCCGTGGAAGTGGTGCAAGCTATTGTTAAGGTCAAAATCATTGTCGAAGATGTTGAAATTCTGTTAGATACCGGCGCTGCCTTCAGTGTGCTGAAGAATGGGTAGCCACTAAACAAAAGTTACCTGTATTGCCTGTAACTAACAGCACCTTGTCTGGAACGTTGGGATACCACTCCGTCGTCATTAAAGTCCAAGTATTAGTGGATGTGGAAGCACAAGGGGAAATAATAGAATGTACCTTCTAGTTGACTCCTCATCTACCATTTCCTTGTACTTGGGGGACTGACTTTATGCGTGGACGAGATATAATGCTCGGCATCACGAAAGGAAAGTGTATTCTGAATAATCAGGAAAATGTTATGTTGTATCTAGTACGGAATCTTGAATATGCGCAAAATATATGTAACAGAATAAGAGTTCAGAGTGAGGGAGTGGAATTACTTTACTTGAATAATGATTACCACCTATGATCATTAACTGAGTATTCTGTGTCGTAAATAAAAGAATTAGTGTCTCAAAACACGTTAGAGTCCGAATATTTATTGGACGAACAGAGACGTAATTTAGCAGTTGTACATAATGCGTATATTAACGTATTTGATACTGAGACAGGCGTTATTAAGGATTATCAATATCATATGGATGTCTACCCACATTAAACCTGTTGTAAATGCTCATAATACCTTGGGCGCATAAGGAAAAAGTGGCCAAAGAGATTAAAAAGATGTTGGATTGGGACATAATTGAACCGTCTGCTTCACCTTTAAGTAGTCCCTTGGTAGTAGTGGGAAAGGCAGATGGTAGTTTATGCAATGCTCAAATGAATGTGTTTCGGGTTTTAAAGTACTGTGAATTGCCCCACACTTTTAACAAGAATTTGGGGAGATATTTTTAATGTGTCAACGGGGTGGCTGGTTCACCCAAATTTTTTCGTAAGTGGTCGGCCAGTCTCATTTCCCTGTGCTATTCTTTTAGCTCTTTTATGATTTGTTTTCCCTCTTTTACTTTCTTGATTAGCTATCTTGTCCCCTCATTGGTTTTAATGCATGTGAGAGTGCCTATGTGATAGTCATTGTGTGGTCGTTTAGTGTGCATGCGTGTACGACAGTTTTCGTTCTTATCCACCTTTGTTTGTTGTCATCTATGTCAGGGCGCTGATCTCCTCGCCGTTGAGCGCCCATACGTTCCCAAAGCACACACACACACTCACACAGATGGTGGTTTACGCCTAGCTTTAGACGCGCGTGATGTAAATAAAATCATAAGCCTGTGGGTACAAAATCTGAGAATTTAAAACAATTGTTCCAAAATTTTCATGGGAGCTATCAAAAGATTGAATAACAAATGGCAACATTTGGATATGGGTCCCTATCAAATTGTTGACATACTGCATGCTGGTAGCTGTGTGCTAAGAGATATTGATAATACTGCTAACAAGAGGGGATTGTTTCCTCATAAAGATTTGAAAAAAATTTTATGAATAAGCTTTCATGTTCAGAAAATAATTTCAAGATTCTATATTCATATATATATATATATATATATATATATATATATATATATATATATGTGTGTGTGTGTGTGTGTGTGTGTGTGTGTGTGTGTGTGTGTATGTGTGCGTGTTTGTTGTTTATTATTGTTTATTCTTGGGCCTGAGGTTGTGATACCCAGCCATTGCCAAATTATATGCACTTCTTTATGTTTCATATTCACCATGACGAGTTGTGATAAACAATGTGTAACATCCTGAGGCAACATGCTGTCGCCGCCTAAACAACCCGATGGGATGAGAAGCTGCGTCAGTGACGATATTAACATCTCATCGTAGTCAGTCACATTGCATCGGCTCTGCAATCATCTTGGTGCCACTGCTGTATGCGAACGCTGCAGATACGCCCTGGCTGAGCGTGATGGGATGCAGTAGACGTTGCCTCAACTGACGGAGCCGAACACCAGCCGGCAGATCATCAAAACTCCTAGCTGCCAGATGTACGAAGATGGTGAATGGATACGAGAGCTGCAGGGCTGTGGACAACATTTTACCTGCACCATGACGAGAAAACTTGAATTTTGAACTTATGATCAAATGCATGCGGATGACAAGCAATAATGTGATGTTATTTCCGAATGATGGTACATCGCAAGCAAAAGGAAGAGGCGGGTACAACAACGGGCAACAATCTCGCCAAAGCTAAGGTCAGCAGCATACAACTGAAGCAGAGCCTCGAAAAGAGTACCAGGAGTCGAGTCGCTAGTTATTAATGAGGCTGCTCGAAAAACTTCAAAGTTGGAGAGTCGCTGTTCGGCGGATTCGGAGATCAGCTGCACATCAATGAAGACAACAATGAAGAAGATTGAGAAATATTTAATGAAATTACCTGATGAAACTCTGTACTTCAGAAGTAATGAAATCTTATTTAAGATACACGGACTTAATCTGCATTTGCATAGCTATCAATTATTTAAGGAATTCTAAAGTACAAAGGGAAATACTTAATGACTTTAAAATATGATGTGTTCTACCATATAAAATGACATACATTTTTAAAAATCGATCTTCCGTTTTCCATACTTCATCCAAATTGACCCTGTGCTCCGGTGCATGAAAAACCTAAGAGGTAGCCACACCTCACTGTACCCATTAGCAATCCCAAATGAAAACTGTAAGAGGTAGTCGCACCTCACAGTTACCATTACAAAAATCCAAAATAAAAAAAACCTAAGAGCATTTCTCTTGAAAAATCCAAAAAAGGAAACTGTGGTGTCACCGCCAGACACCACACTTGCTAGGTGGTAGCCTTTAAATCTGCCACGGTCCGTTAGTATACGTCGGACCCGCGTGTCGCCACTATCAGAGATTGCAGACCGAGCGCCGCCACATGGCAGGTCTACAGAGACTTCCTAGCACTCGCCCCAGTTGTACAACCGACTTTGCTAGCGATGGTTCACTGACAAAATACGCTCTCATTTGCCGCGACCATAGTTAGCATAGCCTTCAGCTACGTCATTTGCTACGACCTAGCAAGGCGCCATTACCAGTTACTATTGATATTATGAATAATGTACCGTCAAGACCGACGTTCACCATTTATGGATTAAAGTTAAGTATTCCACCAGCTACGTTCGTTTTTTCTCAAGTCTAATTTCCTTGTCCTGTTCCAGACCTCACGCCAGCCTGCGTGAGCTAAAACCCGTGCCTTTCGGCTTCCTCTAGTAAAACGGTGTTGGCTCTCCTGCCAACCCACAACATTTGGCGACGAGGCAATACCGTGTTCTTAACTATATTGCCCTGACTTACTTGTGTAATGGCTTCGCCACAATCTCCAGATGTACTGTCCGAATTTTATCGCTTACAGAATCAGCTGATGCAGGCCTTACTGGATGCTCTTGGACAGCTCTTCCTGGGTCAACGGGCAATGCAAAACGATGCGGCAGCCGCCGCTCCAGCGCTCACGCAGCCACAACACGCAGTTGCATCAACCTTTCGACCTTTTGATGCTGCACTGGAAAGCTGGACAGAGTGGTCACGTCAATTTGGATTCCATCTCGACGCCTATAGAATTCAAGGTAACGAGCGGCAGCCGCTTTAGTTGTCCTCAGTAGGGGTGAAAACGTACCGTGTGATAGTCAAATTATATCCCCGACGCGACGTAGCAACTCTGTCCTACGACGAAATTCTGTCTGCGTTAGATGCATGTTTCAAAGAATCAGTCAATGTAGTTGCAAAAAGGTATACCTTCTTTCGTACACAAAGTATGGCAGGTCAGACTAATCGGGAGTGGGTTGCAACCTTGCAAGGCTTTACTAGGGATTGTGCTTTAGAGTGTCAATGTGGACTCCCTTATTCTGATACTATGGTACGTGATGCAATTGCACAGAACGTTTCTGATGTTCATATAAGGGAACGAATTTTGAAACTAGTCAATCCCTCCCTTCAACAAGTGATGGACATATTTGATCGGCAGGACACACTTGACTTTGCTCAGGAATCATTTGAAACTTCACCAGCCATGTGTCAGGTAAACTGGCCTGCCGGGCGAGCTGCACTGAACAGTAAACAGTCCTCGTGCCTGGCCGCGCCCGTGCCGACAGGCTCTCAGCCACGTGTGCCACGCAGGCACGCAAATACAGTGCTAAAATCATGCCCGCGGTGTGCTACTAGACATTCGCATGAGAATTCCCCGTCACGCCAGGCTATTTGCTTTTTCTGTAATAAAAAAGGCCATGTTCAGAGTGTTTGCCAGACAAAGCTCAAATCAGAAATTCACAACCATTCCAGGCCCTCTGCTTCGCGCCGGAATCGGATTCGAACCAAGGATACTCAGGCTCGCGAAACTTCACCCATGGAAATTCATGTAGTTAATTCCACTCCGCCCAGTGCCACTCTTTCTAACAGTGACTGTGTTCGTCCCACAAATAGTGTGCGTCGACATCGCCGGAAATCCTGTCAAGTCGCAAGTGATTATGTACCAGTGTCAGTTCATGTTGCACGAGACAGTCGCTCTTGTCGTGAGCAGGACAATAAACTTTTTGTGGACTTGGACCTTAATGGCAAAGTGATACCATTCCAGATCGATACCAGGGCTGCAGTTTCACTGATCAATCAAGACACGTACAAACGGCTGGGCACACCTCTGTTGCGTGCCACAAATGTTACATTAAGTAGTTATTCCGGTCAAGATATCCATGTGTTAGGACAGTGCAGCCTTCTTGAAACATACAAAGGACAAACAAAACTTGTGTCATTTTACGTCCTTCGTTCTTCTTCTGCAGTGAACTCGTTTGATATCGATTTACTTCAGTTGTTTAACTTGTCTATAATAAATCAGGTCCTATCAGTGAACCAGACTGTGCCTCGTCTTTGTGAAGAATTAGCAGACATTTTTGCACCAGGCCTTGGTTGCGCTAAGAACTATAAAGAACATTTGGAACTGAAAGTAAATGCGCAACCGAAATTTTTTAGAGCGCGCAATGTTCCCCACGCATTGCGTGATGAGGTCGCAAAAACATTACGCGATTTGGAATCATAAGTTGTAATTGAACGTGTGCAGGCTTCTCTCTGAGCATCACCCTTAGTAATTTTGCCAAAACCTTCCGGAAAATTGAGACTTTGTGTGGACTTGAAGGCAACAGCGAATCCACAACTAGTGAGTGCAACTTTTCCTTCACCCCGCCCGGAAGATCTTTTTGCCAAACTGTGCCCGGGTAAATATTTCTCGAAGTTGGATCTAGCCGATGCGTACTTGGAAAACCGGTGGACGAATCCCAGCGCGTTTTGGTAGTTAACACGCATCTTGGGCTGTATCAATTCAAACGACTGCCATTCAGGTGTGCTTCCGTCCCTGCATTGTTTCAGCAATATCTACGAACTGTTGGTGCATCGGTCCCAACTGCAGCAAACTATCTGGACGATATTATGATCTCCGGAAAGACGGAAGAAGAACATTTAGCCAATCTCAGAACATTATTTCAGGTCTTGCGACAAAATGGTCTTCGCTTGCGGAAGGACAAATGTGTGTTTTTTGCTCGTGACTTACCCTACCTGGGACATGTAATCAATGCCCCAGTCCCGAGCACCTCCGTGCCATACAAGACTTGCCTTCGCCGCAGAAATTGAAGCAGCTACAGAGTGTGCTGGGAAAAATTTATTATTATCATCGCTATGTGCGCCACGCCTCTTCAATTTCAGCTCCGCTTCATCGCTTACGCCGTAAAGGTGTTCCGTTCGTCTGGACGACGGAATGCGAACGCGCCTTTCGCCGGTTGAAATCGGCGTTGCTTTCCAATAATTGCCTTACGCCATTCGATCCCCAGAAACCCCTTTTATTGATGGTGGATGCATGGGATTTCGGGATCGGTGCTGTGCTTGCGCACAAAAATGGATCGCATGATCGCCCTATTGCCTTTGCGTCCAAATTGCTCTCGTCTGCGCAAAGACATTATTCACAGATCGAGAAAGAAGCATTGACTCTCGTCTTTGGTGTTACAAAGTTCCATGATTTCTTGTATGGTCGTCACTTTACCGTCATCACAGACCACAAACCTTTGACATCGCTTTTTCATCCGAACAAGCCTGTACCTCCACGTACAAAGCAGAAATTCATTCGCTGGTCTATTTTCCTCTCGCAGTACCGCTACGATATCTTGTATCGGTCCACTGCTAAGCACGGAAACGCCGATGCGTTGTCCCGTTAGCCTGTTGCTGAGGATAGAGCATTCGATTCTTCCGAACTTCCTTGCATGTTCATTGATGCGGAAACCGATGACGTGCCGAATCGTTTCCGATTGATTTTCGTCGTGTAGCTACAGCCACATCTGCTGACCCTGTCCTTGCTACCATTCTGCGTTTTATTGCTACGCAATGGCCCTTGTCAAAGTCACGGATCGGGGATCCGTTGGTTCGCCGATTTTTTGCTCACAAGGAGAGACTTTTTGTACGACGTGGCGTTTTGCTGTTGCGTTCTGATAATGATCAGTCCAGGGTCGTGGTCCCACGTTCGTTACAGTCCTCTGTCTTACGGCTTCTCCACCAAGGACATTGGGGTATAGTGAGATCGAAACAACTTGCTCATCAGCACTGTACTTGGTTCGGAATCGATGCTGCGATTACGAATATGTGCTCTTCTGGCACGGCGTGTGCCGAACAACAATCCGCAACACCGCGGAAATTCTTTGCATGGCCAAAAGCCAATTCCCCTTGGTAACGCTTACACATCGATTTTGCTGGTCCATTCTGGAATGCTCGATGGTTGGTTCTGGTTGACTCATTCAGTAATTTTCCTTTTGTTATCCGGATGTCTTCCACGACGTCATCTGACACCATCCGAGCTTTATCTGCTATCTTTTGCATTGAAGGTCTGCCACAGACTATTGTTTCCGACAATGGCCCACAATTCATGTCCGCAGAATTTCAGTCATTCTGCAAGGCCAATGGTATTCAACATCTGACGTCCGCGCCGTTTTCGGCACAGTCAAACGGTGCCGCTGAACGATTGGTCAGGACTATCAAGTCACAGATGTTGAAGCTGCAAGAGTCGCATTCTCGGGAGGACGTGTTGTTGACCTTTTTGCCCTCGTATCGCTCTCAGCACCGAGATGGTCGCTCGCCGGCTGAGTTGCTCCATGGTCGTCCTCATCGAACCTCAATGTCTTTGCTACATCCGCCGCATCAGGTTCCTGTGCAGCGGCAGACACCTGCTTTTGCTCCAGGCGACGTTGTCTACTATCGTCACTATCGAGGTTCACGGCGTTGGCTTGAAGGGCGCATTCTTCGCTGCCTCGGCCGCGCTATGTATCTGGTTTTGGGGGCCTCTAGTGAGGTGAGTCGGCATCTCAATCAGCTGCGCCTCTGTCGTCGCACGGGATCTGCCGCTCGCCGTCTGCTTTCAGCGACGGTGCCGTCCGGTCAGCGCCCTGGGGACCCATCTACTGGCTCGCCTCAGCCCCAGGTGTTACCGACGCTGCCTTCCATTTTGCCCCTTGGCGACGCGCCGCCGCCGCCGCCTGTTCTCCCGCCGGCGACGCCCGCGGTGGACGCGTCACTGCAACCGCCGTGCGCCTCCCAGGGTCACGCGCCGCCGACGCTTCCCGTGACCAGCTGTCCTCCGACATGGAACTCTTGCCCGCTCCGGACCATATGTCGTCTTCGCCCGTCGGGTGCCCCAACCCGATGGAGGTCGACCCTTCGGCCCCGCCTGTCTCTCTATGGGCACATACACCGCATGTTGGCGTGCACCCTGGAGTAGGTTTTCAGGCGTTTCCTAGCTCCCCGCGGTCCGAATGGCAGGGTGCTGGTGGCACAGACTCGCCTGTTGTTAGGCTCCCCACCTCGTCGCATACGTCAACATGGGGTCCTCCCCACGGCGGGCGGAATCCTTATGCCACAACCGTGCACTGATTTGCGGGGGAGGAATGTGGTGTCACCGCCAGACACCAAACTTGCTAGATGGTAGCCTTCAAATCGGCCGCGGTCCGTTAGTATACGTCGGACCTGCGTGTCGCCACTATCAGAGATTGCAGACCGAGCGCCGCCACACGGCAGATCTACAGAGACTTCCTAGCACTCGCCCCAGTTGTACAACCGACTTTGCTAGCGATGGTTCACTGACAAAATACGCTCTCATTTGCCGAGACGATAGTTAGCCTAGATTACAGCTACATCATTTGCTACGACCTAGCAAGGCGCCATTACCAGTTACTATTGATATTATGAATAATGTACCGTCAAGACCGACGTTCACCATTTATGGATTAAAGTTAAGTATTCAACCAGCTACGTTCGTTTTTTCTCAAGTCTAATTTCCTTGTCCTGTTCCAGACCTCACGCCAGCCTGCGTGAGCTAAAACGCGTGCCTTTCGGCTTCCTCTAGTAAAACGGTGTTGGCTCTCTTGCCAACCCACAACAGAAACATCACAGTTCCCTCAGTACAAAACCTAAAGAAACATAGCCATTGCCCTATAATCCTAGATAAAGTCTTGTCAACTCAGAAAAAAAGATATGTTGTTGTTGTGGTCTTCAGTCCTGAGACTGGTTTGATGCAGCTCTCCATGCTACTCTACCCTGTGCAAGCTTCTTCATCTCCCAGTACCTACTGCAATCTACATCCTTCTAAATCTGCTTAGTGTATTCAGCTCTTGGTCTCCCTCTACGATTTTTACCCTCCACGCTGCCCTCCAATACTAAATTGGTGATCCCCTGATGCCTTAGAACATGTCCTACCTACCGGTCCCCTCTTCTGGTCACGTTGTGCCACAAACTTCTCTTCTCCCCAATCCAGTTGAATACTTCCTCATTAGTTATGTGCTCTACCCATCTAATCTTCTGCATTCTTCTGTAGCGCCACATTTCGAAAGCATCTATTCTCTTCTTGTCCAAACTATTTATCGTCCATGTTTCACTTCCATACATGGCTACACTCCATACAAATACTTTCAGAAATGACTTCCTGACACTTAAATCTATACTCGATGTTAACAAATATCTCTTCTTCAGAAACGCTTTCCTTGCCATTGCCAGTCTACATTTTATATCCTCTCTACTTCGACCATCATCAGGTATTTTGCTCCCCAAACAGCCAAACTCCTTTACTACTTTAAGTGTCTCATTTCCTAATCTAATTCCCTCAGCATCACCCGACTTAATTCGACTACATTTCATTACCCTCGTTTTGCTTTTGTTGATGTTCATCTTATATCCTCCTTTCAAGACACTGTCCATTCCATTCAACTGTTCTTCCAAGTCCTTTTCTGTCTCTGACAGAATCACATTGTCATCGGCGAACCTCAAAGTTTTTATTTCTTCTCCATGGGTTTTAATTCCTACTCCTAATTTTTCTTTTGTTTCCTTTACTGCTTGCTCAATATACAGATTCAACAACATCGGTGAGAGGCTACCACCCTGTCTTACTCCCTTCACAACCACTGCTTCCCTTTCATGTCCCTCGACTCTTATAACTGCCATCTGGTTTCTGTGCAAATTGTAAATAGCCTTTCGCTCCCTGTAATTTACCCCTGCCACCTTTAGAATTTGAAAGAGAGTATTCCAGTCAACATTGTCAAAAGCTTTCTCTATGTCTACAAATGTTAGAAACGTAGGTTTGCCTTTCCTTAATCTTTCTTCTAAGATAAGTCGTAAGGTCAGTATTGCCTCACGTGTTACAGTGTTTATTTTTTCATTTTATTTATTTATTTATTGTTCCGTGGGACCAAATTAAGGAGAAGTCTCCATGGTCATGGAACGAGTCAATACATGAATTTATAACACGATATTAGAAACAGATAAAATGAAATATAATAAAACATATTCAGGTGACAAGTTGTAAGTTTAAATGAAGATAATCAACAATGTAACACTGCAATTTGCTTAATTTTGTAGCTCTTCCAGGAGCTCCTCGACAGAATAGAAGGAGTGAGCCATGAGGAAACTCGTCAGTTTAGTCTTAAAAGAGTTTGGGCTACTGCTAAGATTTTTGAGTTCTTCTGGTAGCTTACTGAAAATGGATGCAGCAGAATACTGCACTCCTTTCTGCACAAGAGTCAAGGAAGTGCATTCTACATGCAGATTTGATTTATGCCTAGTATTAACTGAGTGAAAGCTGCTAACTCTTGGGAATAGGCTAATATTGCTAACAACAAACGACATTAAAGAAAATATATACCGTGAGGGCAATGTCAGAATTCCCAGGTTTTTGAATAGGGGTCAACAAGACGTTCTCGAACTTACACCACATATAGATCGAACAGCCCGTTTTTGAGCCAAAAATACCCTTTTTGAATCAGAAGAATTACCCCAAAAAATAATACCATATGACATAAGTGTATAAAAATATGCGAAGTAGACTACTTTTCGTGTTGAAGTGTCACTTATTTCAGATACTGTTCAAATGGTAAATAAAGCAGCATTTAGCTTCTGAACAAGATCCTGGACATGGGCTTTCCACAACAGCTTACTATCTATCCGAGCGCCTAGGAACATGAACTGTTCCGTCTCGCTTATATTATGCCCGTTCTGTCTGATCCAAATATCGGTTCTTGTTGAATTGTGAGTTAGATACTGTAAAAACTGAGTCTTAGTGTGATTTAGCATCAAATTATTTTCCACAAGCCACGAACTTATTTCATGAACTACATTATTTGTTACTGTTTCAATATTACACACAAGATCCTTCACTATCAAGCTGGTGTCATAAGCAAACAGAAATATTTTTGAATCACCTGTAATACTAGAAGGCATATCATTTATATAAATAAGAAACAGCAGTGGCCCCAGCACCGACCCTTGGGGAATGCCCCACTTAACAGTGCCCCATTGGGACTGAACATCACTACCACTCTCAATATTGCGAAGAATTACCCTCTGCTTTCTGTTCTTAAAATAAGAGGCGAACCAATTGTAAGCTACTCCCCTTACTCCATAATGGTCCAACTTCTGCAGTAATATTTTGTGGTCAACACAGTCAAAAGCCTTCGTTAAATCAAAGAAAACACCTAGCGTTCGCCACTTTTTATTTAATCCGTCCAAAACCTCACAGAAAAAAGAGAATATAGCATTTTCAGTTGTTAAACCATTTCTAAAACCAAACTGAACAAATGACAGCAAGTTATGTGAATTTAATTGCTCCAGTAACCTTGTATACACAAGCTTCTCGATAACTTTAGCAAACACCGATTCTACGGAATCCAAACTGATCTTCCCCGAAGTGGGCTACTACTAGTTCTTCCATTCTTCTGTAAAGAATTCGTGTAAGTATTTTGCAGCTTTGACTTATTAAACTGATAGTTCGGTAATATTCACATCTGTCAACACCTGCTTTCTTTGGGAGTGGAATTAATATATTCTTCTTGAAGTCTGAAGGTATTTCGTCTGTCTGATACATCATGCTCACCAGATGGTAGATTTTTGTCAGGACTGGCTCTCCCAAGGCCGTCAGTAGTACCAATGGAATGTTGTCTACTCTGGGGGCCTTGTTTCGACTCAGGTCTTTCAGTCCTCTGTCAAACTCTTCACGCAGTATCGTATCTCCCATTTCATCTTCATCTATATCCTCTTCCATTTCCATAATATTGTCCTCAAGTACATCGCCCTTGTATAGAGCCTCTATATACTCCTTCCACCTTTCTGCTTTCCCTTCTTTGCTTAGAACTGTGTTTCCATCTGAGCTCTTAATATTCATGCAAATGGTTCTGTTTTCTCCAAAGGTGTCTTTAATTTTCCTGTAGGCAGTATCTATCTTACCCCTAATGAGATAAGCCTCTACATCCTTACATTTGTCCTCTAGCCATCCCTGCTTAGCCATTTTGCACTTCCTGTCGATCTCATTTTTGAGACGTTTGTATTCCTTTTTGCCTGCTTCATTTACTGCATTTTTATATTTTCTCCTTTCATCAATTAAATTCAATATTTCTTCTGTTACCCAAGGATTTCTACTAGCCCTCGTCTTTTTACCTACTTGATCCTCTGCTGCCTTCACTACTTCATCCCTCAAAGCTACCCATTCTTCTTCTACTGTATTTCTTTCCCCCATTCCTGTCAATTGTTCCCTTATGCTCTCCCTGAAACTCTGTACAACTTCTGGTTTTTTCAGTTTATCCAGGTCCCATCTCCTTAAATTCCCACCTTTTTGCAGTTTCTTCAGTTTTAATCTACAGTTCATAACCAATAGATTGTGGTCAGAGTCGACATCTGCCCATGGAAATGTCTTACAATTTAAAACCTGGTTCCTAAATCTGTGTCTTACCATAATATAATCTATCTGATACCTTTTAGTATCTCCAGGGTTCTTCCATGTATACAACCTTCTTTCATGATTCTTAAACCTAGTGTTAGCTATGATTATGTTGTGCTCTGTGCAAAATTCTACCAGGCGGCTTCCTCTTTCATTTCTTAGCCCCAATCCATATTCACGGACTATGTTTCCTTCTCTCCCTTCTCCTACACTCGAATTCCAGTCACCCATGACTATTAAATTTTCGTCTCCCTTCCCTATCTGAATAATTTCTTTTATTTCATCATACATTTCTCCAATTTCTTCGTCAGCTGCAGAGCTAGTTGGCATATAAACTTGTACTACTCTAGTAGGTATGGGCTTCGTATCCATCTTGGCCACAATAATGCGTTCTCTATGCTGTTTGTAGTAGCTTACCCGTATTCCTATTTTCCTATTCATTATTAAACCTACTCCTGCATTACCCCTGTTTGATTTTGTGTTTATAGCCCTGTAGTCACCTGACCAGAAGTCTTGCTCCTCCCGCCACCGAACTTCACTAATTCCCACTATATCTAACTCCAACCTATCCTATAAATCGCGGTTAATGGGTATAATAATAATAGATGACGTAAGAGAGTAATTTGTTGTCATTCTGGGGTGCTCTGTAAACTCTCTGTAGAGAGTGGGTATTCAAAAACGATTATTAGACTAAATTCTGTAAGAGGAAATGACCCAAAAGGCAAAAATGGTAGTTGTATTTCGAAGTAACAGTTACTTAAAATTTTACAAAGAGTACATACTTGAAGTACAGTAACGCACAGTAGTACAAAGGGAATAAAAGTAAGACGTAACAGATCTACATTTTGTTTTGAATATAATATATAAACCAATGCGCAGCATTGTTAGCTCCCTTGAGTCTTTGTTTTCAGTCTTCCGTGGTAGAGGGAAGTTAGGGGTTATAGGCCTAATTAAATATCATTCTGATAACTGTATTAGGACATATCCAAAAAGGGCCATCACAGAAGCTGGGAAGGATAACATAGGTACAAAGAAGGTAGCTGCGAAGAAACCATGGGTAACAGAAGAAATACTTCAGTTGATTGATGAAAGGAGGAAGTACAAACATGTTCCGGGAAAATCAGGAATTTGGAAATACAAGTCTCTGAGGAATGAAATAAATAGGAAGCGCATGGAAGCTAAGACGAAATGACTGCAGGAAAAATGTGAAGACATCGAAAAAGATATGATTGTCGGAAGGACAGACTCAGCATACAGGAAAGTCAAAACAACCTTTGATGACATTAAAAGCAACGGTGGTAACATTAAGAGTGCATCGGGAATTCCACTGTTAAATGCAGAGGAGAGAGCAGATAGGAGGAGAGAATGCATTGAAAGCCTCTATGAGGGTGAAGATTTGTCTGGTGTGATAGAAGAAGAAACAGGAGTAGATTTGGAAGAGATAGGGGATCCAGTATTAGAATCGGAATTTAAAACAGCTTCGGAGGACTTACGGTCAAATAAGGCAGAAGGGATAGATAACATTCCATCAGAATTTCTAAAATCATTGGGGGAAGTGACAACAAAACGACTATTCACGTTGATGTGTAGAATATATGAGTCTGGCGATATACCATCTGACTTTCGGAAAAGCATCATCCACACAATTCCGAAGACGGCAAGAGCTGACAAGTGCGAGAATTATCGCACAATCAGCTAAAAAACAGCTCATGCATCGAAGCTGCTTACAAGAATAATATACAGAAGAATGGAAAAGAAAATTGAGAATGCGCTAGGTGACGATCAGTTTGGCTTTAGGAAAAGTAAAGGGGCGAGAGAGGCAATTCTGACATTACGGCTAATAATGGAAGCAAGGCTAAAGAAAAATCAAGACACTTTCATAGGATTTGTCGACCTGGAAAAAGCGTTCGACAATATAAAATGGTGCATGCTATTCGAGGTTCTGAAAAAAGTAGGGGTAAGCTATAGGGAGAGACGGGTCATATACAATATGTACAACAACCAAGAGGGAATAATAAGAGTGGACGATCAAGAACGAAGTGCTCGTATTAAGAAGGGTGTGAGACAAGGCTGTAGCCTTTCGCCCCTACTCTTCAATCTGTACATCGAGGAAGCAATGATGGAAATAAAAGAAAGGTTCAGGAGTGGAATTAAAATACAAGGTGAAAGGATATCCATGATACGATTCGCTGATGACATTGCTATCCTGAGAGAAAGTGAAGAAGAATTAAATGATTGGTTGAACGGAATGAACAGTCTAATGAGTACACAGTATGGTTTGAGAGTAAATCGGAGAAAGACGAAGGTAATGAGAAGTAGTAGAAATGAGAACAGCGAGAAACTTAACATCGGGATTGATGGTCACGAAGTCAATGAAGTTAAGGAATTCTGCTACCTAGGCAGTAAAATAACCAATGACGGACGGAGCAACGAGGACATCAAAAGCAGAATCGCTATGGCAAAAAAGGCATTTCTGGCCAAGAGAAGTCTACTAATATTAAATACCGGCCTTAATTTGAGGAAGAAATTTCTGAGGATGTACGTCTGAGGTACAGCATTGTGTGGTAGTGAAACATGGACCGTGGGAAAACTGGAACAGAAGAGAATCGAAGCATTTGAGATGTGGTGCTATAGACGAATGTTGAAAATTAGGTGGACTGATAAGGTAAGGAATGAGGAGGTTCTACGCAGAATCGGAGAGGAAAGTAATATGTGGAAAACACTGATAAGGAGAAGGGACAGGATGATAGGACATCTGCTAAGACGTGAGGGAATGATTTCCATGGTACTAGAAGGAGCTGTAGAGGGCAAAACCGTAGAGGAAGACAGAGATTGGAATACTTCAAACAAATAATTGAGGACGTAGGTTGCAAGTGCTACTCTGAGATGAAGAGGTTAGCACAGGAAAGGAATTCGTGGCGGGCTCCATCAAACCAGTCAGTAGACTGATGACCAAAAAGAAAAAAATTCTGTATTAGACATTGCAGCGATGGACACTAGATTATTTTGAGATACTGGGACAGAAAATCGTTGCACCTTATAAATACTAAATTTGTGCTGAACAGACTTTTATAGAACTCGAGTATATAATTAATATCGTGTCGTGAGAATTAAGAAGCTTAGACATTGTAAAGCCAAAGACATATCTATGATGGGAAATCATATATTTGGTGATAGGAACGCTAAAGAATGTGGCACGGACTGACTGTTATTACACCGGAACGATACACATTATGATCAACTACTTCTTCATTGATTTTCCAGTGCCATCTCTCATTAATTTAAGAAGTGAATTGTGTCAATAAAACAGATTATATACCAGACTTTCTCCGTGTTTCCAAAATCCCAAAAATCAGGTAGTACATACGCAATTATATCTGTGAATATTCAAGGGTTATTGAGAAAAGCTGAACAGCCTGTTACAAACAGATAAAAGGATTTAACGAAGGCGTATTGACTTCGAATTTGGGAAACAAAAATTAGAAAAAATAGACTGAGAGCCGACTGCTACGTTATTCCCGAGTAGTAAATAAAATCACTCTCTTCTCATCCGTCATGGTTAAAAGTGTAAGAAATATATCTGGAAATAGAAAACGAGATCAATTTTCAATTGCTAGTTCACACAATTAGATTCACAACGTGATTCAGAGTTGCTTTATGCCCGACGCACACTGAAGGAAATGATTCTTAACTAGCCGGGACAATATATACCCAAGCTTTTCAGATCAATTTCGTAGCCAGGCGGAAACGTTGAAGCGATATCGATGCAGTTGCAACGACGGTGGGTGTGTGGGCACACGTGGAGGTGTGTGGGCATACGGGGAACAACAAGAACCGAGGCTGGAACGTTAAAATAGTACAACAGAGAAGAGAAATCACGTGCAAGGCAGACAAAAGAGCAACATGGAGCGAAATAGTTGTTGTTCACTATATATTCAACTAATCTTTCCGCCTTTACCTCTCTAAACGGAGAAATCGTTCTCCGGCCAATGTCGTTTTAGACGCAGCACAGAAGGGAACAGTTCATGCACAAGATAGAGAAAAAACTAACGTTGACGAAAGAGAGTTATTGGTTACTTTAGCATCAAGGAATCTCTTTCCTCACCCTTACTTTTTTCAATGGAAGGATCCTTCTCTACACAGCGTGGGTATGGATATGACGGAGAAGTAGAAAGATCTCTCTAGGATGAGCAAGAACAGGAGAAGAACATTTTACTTGGTCGTTTTTAAACTCAACGAACTGTTATCTGTTTGATGATGCATGTCTGAAATAGCCTAAGATTCATCACATGCATATCAATGTGCTGGGCACTTACATTTCTTGTGAGAAATTACTTATTACCTTTTAAATGTAAATATGTTCAGTATCTTTTTGTCTTAGTCTACATCCATGATGACTGTTTCAGTTGGGATCTATGGAACGTAAATTACTATATTTCCTTTGTAAATTTTATTATGTGTCTTTTTTGTGGGGTGAGGGTGGGGGACATGATCTACGTTTTGGACGATCTGCTCACTATGGATCTATTGGAACGTAACCAACCTCACTCTTAAGAACAATGGAGTCTCTTTGCTAAAGGTGGCAGTTTCAAAACACTTGTGGCTGTGGAGTGCACATTATCAGATGTGCTCGTCAGGGCTTTTCTGTCTGCTCCTTGAAAAAGGTATCAGAATATGTCAGTATTGTGATTTATCGTTTTGACTTGTATTTACTTTCGTTTCTAAGATGTACGGATTTAATGGACCTTACATGTACTTTATCCACAACGACACTACGATACAGTATGAGATCCTCAGAAAATAATAATTACATTATATCAACAAAAGGCAATTGCAGTTAATCTCGTGTACCCAAAAACTAACAAAACAATCTCTACCAACATATGGACAATGGCATGAAACAAACGCATTTTGGAGACGACCAATTGTACAAAAGCATTTTGAGACCTACAGTTAAGGCTTTCTCTATCTCACTCTCTCTTTCTCTCTCTCTCTCTCTCTCTCTCTCTCTCTCTCTCTCTCTCTCTCTCTCTCTCTGGTCTCGTGGCAGACCCCACAAATGTGTGGAAATAGCGAAGGCGTTGAGAGTTGGCTTTCTGTGAAGTGAGAACGATACGCTTCACATATCTTGGCGACAGATACCAAAGCGGTAGTGAAATATACCTGGGGGAGTTTTTTGGGGAATGATATTTTGCACGTCGCTCCTACCAATAGCGAGTGTGACTATGGAAAGATTAACGCTATATGGAACGTAGGAGAGTTGTGACAGAAGGAATTCAGTCGAGGCCAGAGTAGTTAATTAGCATTTCAGATCCAGCATGGAGACAACGCCATTTCAGGTACCGCTTAGTAAAGTACCATCACGAATTAAGCCACAGTAAATGTTAAGCCTAGATTTAAATGAGTTGATGAGGATTTTTAATATTATTTCCTATGATAAATAATTTTTGTGTGTAAAGGAAACTATTTTAATAATCATCATTTCAATGTATCGAAGAATTAAATATTTTATTACTGCTTATCAGAAGTAAATGAACATTACTCTTTTTTATCACTTGAAAGCTACAGTTGACAAATTATATGTGGTATAAAATAGGGAATTGCTGTTTTGTCTTTCTAGAATAGACCTCAAACCTTCGCTTTTATTAATTCATGCATTCTAGGTACTTGACAGCAGCATGACTAATGATTTTTGTTACCATCTGCACCAGATATTAGCTGCCTTCTAGGGCCAGGGTCTTATTTATTTAGAATGTTTTTTTGTCTGCCTGGCTTGAGAAGACAGTTCAGATATTTTGCCCATTTGCACGCTAAGTGGTAAGCTAAGTTTGCACACATTAGTACACTCACTGTGCAGATAGAAACGTCGAAAGTACGACAAGTTCATTTGTGATAGAGGCGCGTTTCGTTGTGTTACGGCGCTTCACAGTACTTTTTGGATTTATTAGGAGATTAATAGGCTCTCAGTTCAACATTAGGCTTTGCTACTTTCCTACTGACACGAACGTTTTACAGTAGTGAAAGGTAATTAGTAGGAATACATGTTTTACATATTTATCAGTGTGGAATGCATGAGAGTTGTATTATCTCAGAAATTCCCGAGATGAGAGCAACTTTGAAACCTAAACTATTACTTGTTAGGTTATCACTCATGGTTTTTTTAATCATCTGCTTATGATTGTAAAAATATGTGTATCGAACCAGATGACTCTGCCTTTATAAGGAAAAGAGCGTCACTATAATTTGAGCAAAGAAATCCCAATCATTCGCAAGGCTTTACCAAAACCACAGCTTGAATCATGAGAAAGTAAGAGAATCCGTTCAGTGTCGAATTAATTCGAAATGAAATTATGTGCTGGTAATCAGAATGCTGTACGCGTTCCGCCAAGTCACTTTCCAACATCGACTTGATAATAAGTCGTTATTCCGATTATTATTTAATGGGCCTTGATTCAGTTCCTTCGTACTAATCACCAAAGGAACAGAGAAGGAGGCTAGTATGAGGAAGCAAAGGAAAAGGAATAAGAGATGGTTAACTACTACTAGCATAATTTCATTCTTAGTGACCTTCTGCTGAGTATATAAACGAAGAACACTTGGGCAAGTTTGACAGTCAACTGAAAACAGGAGCTGATCTCTCGCTTCTTCAACTGCGCATGGTCTTCATCAGCCCACAAATGTTGCTCACGAAACGTGATCATCTCATCTCACGCGCTTACAACCTCACCTTTGTTCTGTAGCGGATCAGCCTACCACAATGCATTTCTGCCAATGGTTATTCCAAAGATGTGGTGAAAAACTGCTTTTTACTCTTTCAACACATCTTTGGAACAGAACTGCGTTAAGGTAGGCTGATCTCGCAGCCAAAAGCCTTGGATATGCTGTTCACGATATGGGTATCGAAACTGTTCCTGCAGGATAGCTCAGACTAGAGGGTGACTAATCCTAATAGATGCTGAAATTCTACGTATTTTAGTTCCGGAGTCCTTTTACACTCATTTTAATATTCATTCCTCCACAACAGTAGTATCATTCTTGTGATGTCTGCCACAATCAGACGTTGCTGGAACTATGGACCCAGTGTTTGCTAGGCCCTGGAAAAGATGGCTGAATAATTATGGAGATGGTACCCTGTATTCTAGACGCTTTCGAACATACAGGACATGGGATCGACGGTTTTCTTTAAGTTGCTAGGTCTTAACAGAAGACCATGTCTGCTACTTTCCGTGTTGAAAAGTGGGGTTCATTACATAACCTCGTTCCACTAGAACTAATGTATATGTTGCACCTACCGAGAATTGTGAATACCGTTTACAGTAACAGGACAAACCAGTATGAGGATGTCGGCTTTTACAGCGTATCCTGCCAACAAAATCTTCTCAGGCCGCCATCAGGGTAGCTGCGGTAAAATTCCGCGATTTATCATGAATGTCACTCTCTTCATCTCCTGGTAGAGATTATGAGAGCGAAACCCTTTGATACTTGCAGTATTTCAACGGGGACACGCCGATGGAAGTCGTAGAGTATTTCGTCAACACTAAGAGATGTTTCATTGTGTGCTCTGCCCGTGGACCACAAAAGAGGAATGTTACCCCATTCGTTTACTGTATTCTGAAGGTCGTTCGTGATAGCAAAGAGCTTCCAGTATAGCTGTATTACACAATAGCGAATATGAACAAGTGTTCATAGCACTTATGGTATGCATTTTGGAGCCCGTTTTTGCCTGAAGATTTCGTTTTCTTGCTTTGATCCATACTACCATCTCTCGAAACGTGGAATACTTTTCTCAGTGTCATTTATTTCCATGCTTGTATCTCCTCCCTGGCAATTTTTCTGTTTGCGTGCATGTGAACATACCATGAAAGTCATTGCAGTGGACAGTTAAAGTTTTTATGAGAAACAGCTCATAATATTTTAATAATTTGTGGTTACTGGGATTTTGGAAATGGTGCTGTTAGATATGGAGATTTTCTGTGCTTTTTTCTTTCGAATACTATTTGTTTTTAATTATTTTGTAACAGCACGACTCTCCGCGACCTCTGATTGTTGAGTTGGAAACTCTCGTTTACGACAGCTCACAAGGAAACAGAGCGGTCTAACACGTTGATTTCCAATGCACATATACTTGTTGTATGAAATAACTTGTGTACCACATTCTTCATAATAACGATTGAATTAAAAGTTCTGGTACGTTACACTGTCTTATACTGGAATGATATTAACAATTTGCAGTATGTTATGTGTTGAGCATTCACAAATACGATTTCCGTTACTCCTAACTGTGTGTAGCTCTGAATAGGTAAATCAGCAACACAAACCGCTCTGTATTCTACGACAGTGCAAAATGAATTAATAGTGAATCATTATGGACTGTATATCTCTTTAAATATTTATATTAGGAATCTTTACATGTACACACATCAGTATGTTTGTTGTTTTGTCTCTACGTCAAACAATATCCCCTCAAACACGTCACGTAATTTGCCACTTGATGTTTTCGGCACGGTCGTAATTGGACCACTAAGTGGACTACCCCGTCAGTAGAGACTATAAATTTTGCCATTATGCGTCCACACTTCAACACACGACCAAATACCCAATGCAAAATAAGCATTACTGGCTTACTCTTTCCACATGCACTTGGAGATACTACCCAACCTAAAAACATTGGACTCTTAAAAGCCATAATTATTAGTCAGAAAATGACGTCATTACTGCTGTACTGTTGTCGAGTACACCGTCCTTACTCACCAATAGAAATATCTGCACCTGCACTCTTACACCCTGCATTTGTTGATACGTAATGCCAACTGGTAACTAGGAAGTTATCCACAAAATTGTGGTAACACATAAGATGATGAATCTCGTAAGGGTATGTAAGAGAAAATAGTGAATGCCTTATATGGCAGTGAAACGCTGTGGCGCTTCAAGCTTGCATGAAGGTCATGCTTAGAACTCTGTATTTGCACCATTCATAAGTAGACACTTGCACATGTATATATTTGTCGAATTTCTTGTAAGTTTTATTATGAATAGTATAGGATTTGAGTATCACAAGGAAATTATCATTGGTAAGCAGATGCATATTAGCAGGTCAGCTTCGTTAATAGACCGAAATAGTAGACGTACTGGACAGAAAAATCCACCTGGGTCTTGAAAAATAGGTAGTAATGGAACATAAAATGCAAAGAACTGTGGAAAGACGCAAGAGAGGCGAAGGACTAAGCACCCAGGTAAAGGTGATGAAATGAAAAACAAAAGGTTGACTGCCAAACACTGATCCCCGAAGATGTTTATTTTCAAAAGATTATACACTGATCCCTAGGGCAGCAATCTTTGGTGTTATGACAGGGGGAAAATGTACTATTAGCCATAACAGCGTTGCGAGCAGTCTTTTGCGCATCCGCGCACATGGCTCGTTACTCATCGTACGCCACGCCAGGAGTACTAGGCCTCGTGGATAATAGTGTTTGTAATTTTCTCACACTGTCGCGTCAACCAAGTGGTAACTGTCCGAATCTCTTAAGTGGTGGCAAACAGGTCCTTTTGAAAGTATGTAAGTTGCACATTTTGGCGTATGAGCATGCCGAGATTACTATGTGAAAGGGTTGTGGCGTTCGGTATAGCTGTTTTGCATCGGTAGGCGTCTGTGTGGTCAAGCCTTCCAAAGGCAGTATTGAGTACAGATCCTCCGTTAATCATGCTCAAGCTGGGATGGAACGACACTGGAAATACTGCGTAACTGTTCACGGATATTACCAATTTCATTACATGTCGTAGTCATCGAAGAGTTTCAGGTTGCTTAGTGTAGACTAAAGAATGCTCACATTCTTTCACATTTCTGGCAACAGGCATCGGTGGTGCATTCCGGTTCTCACAGCAAATCAGGGTCACCTTTTGTAATTCGAGAGGCTCACAGCGCAGGATCCAATTTCTAATAGACTAGTTAGAAACAACATCAATATGACAGCTACCATGACTTGGTTTGGGGATTAAGCCATCCTATTTTATACCAAGCTTATGAATAGGTTTGGTCAGGTGTTTTTTGTGGGCTTTGCGTTAGTGACTGGAAAAGATAATTTTCGAACAGGGTCAGGACTGGTGACGTGTTATCCAAAACCAGAGCTTCACAGGAAATCGTACTGCACAGAACTGGTGGCTGTGTTCGAGTCGCTATTGATTACTTTGAAAAAAATTGCGATGCTAGAATCGAGCCGAAAGATGTAGTCGGTGATCGAAGTAAGCGAAGAGATTGTACAATTTACCATGGACGGGGACTCGTACGATCGACTGCAGGTATTGCTAGGTGAAATATAATATTTAGCAGTGATGCACAGAGGAGTGGCATAGCCAAGAGATATATTAGGAGGCAAAAATGGCGGCCAGCGACTTCTTCTGAAATACATCTGATTTCTAATAGAGAAATACGTGTAGTGAGCGAGGCATTAAAGTTTCTGTGTTGTTACGCGAGTGCAACAGCATAAGTTCTCAATATCAGGCTGGCAACCGAAGCAAGTGACAGATTCACACAGTACGGTGTATGGGCCAAAATCATCGGTTCAGGCAGGGAGACGGGTGGGTCGGTGCGGAGGGGAGGGGTGGGGATGGGGAGGGGAGAACAGAATTTTCCGAGGCTGCGCAAAGGGAAGTTGTCCTACAGTGCAACATAAGTTCAGCCACACATGTGGCACAGGTCTTAGGGATGGATTTAAGCAATCAGAGACTTAGAGAAGACGAATGATTCTGATTTCATCTTTGCAAGTGTCCCTAGGACGAAACTATATCTTGAGCGGATCAGAATCGAATAAAATACGAGTTGTGAAACTAACAGCATAACTTGGCATCAGTTGCGTATCGAGTAGGAGCATACGGCAGGTGTTTGTCATCATGTACGAATGTTGTCGCAAGAGGCTGGTCAACGCTGTGGGAAGAAAAGTGCGATGCCTCAGTTATCTCGGTTGGAATAAATTAGACAGTAAAATGGTATTGTTGCGAGAGTTTGGCCAGAACCTACACTATTTCAGCAAAAGAAGCAGCAAAAGATATTATGGCTAGTTGAAGAGTAGAGAAAGAAACAGGCAGGCTGGACTCAAAATTAACGGAGTAGCAACCGGCGACAGTCACAAAAGCGTTATCCGGCACAACGGGCGACTGTAACCACGATTCTGTGGCAGAGGAAAAAACTAAGCTACTGAAGTATGTCGGAACCGATCACTATCCGTCGTGACCGAAGTACTATTTCTCTGATAGTCCATTCGTCAGGCATGTAATACAGATACACAGGGGAGAAATCCGCAGCCTTTTTACTGAATTGTGCATTGTGAAATTACAGATTCCATGTAGTTGAGTGAGATAATGAATTTGCTGCAGATATCTGTAGGGCTCATTCCTCAGTACTGAGATTACGCAAAGTGGTACAGGTTTAATGTAGCAACATGAGTGATTTACAAGATGTAATACCAGTAGACTCATGACGAAAACCGTGTAGGTCATAGTAAAATATGGATATGCAAAAACTTTAATCAGTTCTCGGTGTGTCAGGTGTGACACTCACGAAGAGAAAACAGCAAGTGCCATAAACAAAATTCGCAGAAAATGTGGGTCGCCTATCCGTAAACACTCGACCGTATCTGAGGAAACGACTGTCATAGTTTTCAACGTACTTTAGATGCTTCTTAGCGCGCGATAATGTCCACTGAAAAGGCGGCACAGTGGTTAGCGGGCAGCATCTCACTTTTGCGCCATGGGTTCGAGGCCCCATTATTGTTTTCGTTTGCTTTCTTTCTTATTTTGTCTGCCTATGGCGACAGGAAGCTGCTACAGAACTTTTCTTATCAAGTTAGGAGATATAAGGGCGTTTATCATTTGTAAAGTTACAACTGGGTTTCACAATGAATGTCATAACTTTATCATATATATGTGTGTGTGCAGTATTTCCTCAGGCTACATTCCTATTAACATATCATATTTTTATTTCTCACTAGGTGAAATATAATATTTATATTAATTTTTATATTTTATTCTTATGTTTATTCTCCAGGACAGTTTGGTGCATTCCCTTGGATGATGTCGATCCTAGAAACATAAAAATTTCGAACACCACGATCATCGTGCGTATGAATCTCACTCGGGATGTAAAAGTCGTTAACATTGCTCAAGATTCCATGCGTAAATTTCGCGGCAAACCAAGCATAACGGATCACTTTGGCGAAAACCGTCCCTTTCTATTCGCTATGACTAAAGATAACCTACAGGAATTTCACTGAAGACAACTTCAAATATTATTCTCGGTCCGGCACAACGTTTTAATATGCCAGGAAGTTACGTATCAGCGCACACTCCGCTTCAGAGTGAAAATCTCATTCTTACTATTCTCATTCATTTATCGTTTACTGTTACTTCATTCGTCACACATGAAATTATAATATTCGTGTGATAATCTTCTACCGACATGGGTAGATAAACAAAAACAAAAATAATCATCGGGTTTCGAACACGGGGCGCAAAACACTGAAGCTGCTACGCTATCCGATGTGGCACCAGTTCAGTTGAACCACTGATTAAAAAGAAAAGGCACATAAGATTCCGTGGAAAACTTAGAAAACTTAGACCGTCGTTTCCTTGGAAACGATCGAGTACCTAATGATAAGTGGAGACACATTTTCGCTTATTTTTACCCCTGTACTGCTGAGTGAAGTTTCTGGGAAATTAGGTTATGGCGCTTGGCGTGTACTCCTCGTCAGGGAGTATAATGTGCCCAGTGACAGTTCTATGGCGGCGACGAGAGACAGAGAAGAAGTCAGTAAATCTGGGCACGGTTCTGAACGATGTTGGAAAATTCACTTGTTTGGAGCGAGTCTAACATCTGTGAAGGGTAGTTCAATCACATATTACGTTGAGGTGTAACCTCACCAACGGGTCAATGTGTGAAATACGACAGTGCAAAACATAACATAATTAGTGCCAAATCGAAAATTGGGATTTTGAATATGTGTCATAAAATGTCTGGTGATTCCTCAGGTTATGTGCCCAGTCGTAAGAAATGTGTATAGCGCATGGATATAATGTTGGCGGCTAAGGATGATAACTTTTCACACCAAGGTATTGGGTTCAATGGGTGAGGCGAGGTATGCTTGACCTGTAACCTAGGACAATGTTAACATGATCAGTTGAGTTCACCAGTTGTGGATGTGAAATACAATGGGACACACTGCCTAGCTATAAAATTATTGTAGTTTTGAGAGATTGTGAATAAATAGAAAAACAGGTTGTAAGACTATTCCAAAGGATGTCTATGTGGTCGAACACCAGGCTGAAATGCCGTATTAATCACGCACCATGTCAAGCCACGTGTATTTACACGATATGTGAGGAAATTGTAGGTGGCTACGAAATACAGTACGACTGTCAGCATCTATAAAAGTAGTGCACATTTTCCCTTAGTCCGGAAGCATTTTCAGTACTTAGGCGGGCGGTAGCTACCCCGGTAGTCCAACATCGTGTATCAAGATAGATCATACAACACGTTGACACAACAACAAAACAATGAAACATCAAGCCATAAAAATGATATAGACAACAGAACCGTGAACATAATATTGGACAGTCAACACGTTCACTAGCTAACGAACACTCCTATCATTATTGCATAGGCGTCAGAGAGAATGTGTCCGTAGGCCCTCGAAAAAGGAAGTATCTCGAAAAAAAAAAAAGAAAATCGAAAGGAACTGCAAAGCTCGACGACATAAGCTAATAATGGTAGATATTCGTACCCTAAATTATTAATGCAAACAGGAGTCGTTATAACGCCTCTTCTTCTTGATGATTTGGTTTGATTTGTACTTGGCCTCGGCTAAAACTCGGTGACAGTCGGTAGAGTGTTGAGATCGTTATCAAGTTACGAAGACGACTTTATACAAAATAACAGTGCTGAACCGAAATGTCGACGTGCGTGAGATATTTACTTCCCCATGAATCGTAAGTAATCTTTCGTAATCGATGTTCAGCTGATTAACGATGAAATATTAATGATAAATCCAATGCAGTCATATCCACAACAAATTCCCTACAAGCTGGTCGTAATTTCAAGTATCTATGAAATCGTAACAGTGGGCCTGTTATTTGAGTCAAAGATTCTACACAAGAGCCAAGCGCTACAGTCAAATATCATCGCTGCGCGTAATTATTACTCGGGAGTTTCATGTCAATAATTTGATAGAATTTTAAATCACAAATGAACGACTTGGCACGAGAGGGTGTTTTATTGCACAATATCAGTCACTTCCCAACCGAGCTTCGAGAACAAAACTTTCCCAGGGGCTGAGGGGATTTAAATTATATGCTTCGGACCTATCACTGAAGTTCCATAAACCACTGGCTATTATGAATGAAATTGTCTATCAGTGTTCGTTACCTAAATCACTGCCTAAATAATGTTTAGTTTAATTATCTGGTTAAAAGTTCACTTTATTCTAGTAGGTAAAAGCCCTCCGTTCGGATTCTAATGCCGTGATATTTGAAGTCAGAAGATCGTATTACTGCGTCATAAAAGATCGCAATTATTCAATCTCAAAAACAGTCTAAGCGGGCCTACATGTACGAGAATTCAAATATATGACCTGCTTTGGCTAACTCTCATAACGTAGTGTCAATGCATTGAATTATACTTAGTCGTTACTCACGATTCCCAAAGAGTTCTCACACGGAGTATTCTTTGGGATCGTTGGTTCTATTTTGCGAATGTTAATTTATGATAATTTTGCGATTTATTATGATTTTGATTTTAATTTTACTGAAATTTAATCTTTCTTTCGTTGATTACTAAATTTTCAAGTCTTAGATTCCTGATTTTATTACTTGTTATTGTCCTAATAATAGTCATAAATTTAACTTCCTTCGCTTATTCACTTTTCTGGGAATTTGGAACTTGGGGGGAAATCTTTGGGGTATTGGGAGCTAATTTTTTATGTTTATTTCTCGTCCGAGCGAGTGGCATTACATCCGCCTCCCAGACTATTATCAGCGCATTCCCTTTTGCATACACAAGAGGATGCTCTGATTATCGGACAAACAGTCGTATTAGTTGCCTTCTAATGGCCCAATACATTATATGTCATAGGAGAATAATATTTGAACAAAATTTTAAAATATGGGCCCAACAATACTCCTCCTAAACGTTTCACCAATTCTAAACTAAAAACTCAAATATTTCATTGCTAGTACTACAATGGCCTAAAGAAATAGCCTGTCTAAAAATCTCACACTTAAGTATTTCAAGCATAAAGTAATTTAGAACCATCCTCAGACTTAATCTTATTATAGCGTATTAATTACAGAATATTTATATTTACAGTCTTGTTTTTTTCTTCGTGGCGGCACCTGGAGAGCGTGCAGACACGCCGCGTGGAACGATGGTATGCAAGTGATGATCAGCTCTCCATCAGGACGTTTAGCACGCAAGAGAGTTGGACCATACTGTGAGGGCAGGGATCACAGCCTGATCATCGGCTACCTCTGCTGCGTTCCAGTTGTATCAGCAGCAGAAACCCAAGCGACGTATCATTTCAATATCTGCTACTTCTGCTTTGTAAAGTAGCAGACCTAGATCTTCTTGTCTGCGGCCTCTTGATTGGCTAGCAACAGACATATATCTCATTGTCGGCTGCCTCTTGAATGGCTAGCAGTCGACACAGTTCTTCTAGTCGATTGCCTCTTGAATGGCTAGCAGTCGACACAGTTCTTCTTGTTGATTTCCTCTTGAATGGCTAGCAACCAACCTCGCCCTCTTCTTGTTCAGAAGATTATGAATGTTTGAATGAACAGGCGAGCCTCCTCTGCCCACAGTGTCTTCTCTCCAATGAGCACGGGTCGTTAGACAGCGGCTCCAAATCTCGGACACGCTCGAGAAGCAGCGAGCGGCAGCTAATTCTCTTCTCGAAGGTTGTCAGCATAGTTGAGCGCCCCCCAGCAGTTTTACCTCCATCACCGGCAGTGTTGGCACGACGTGAAGGCACCAGCGGTCTTCTGACGACTGCTACTTGTCTTCCGTACCCGAAAAGTTGACATGGAACAGAAACCTCATGGATATACCCAATCACATTCATTACACAACAGTCATAATATTTTCGACTGGTCCATTTGTATGAGATTCAGTCATAAGTTTATTAAAGGGTATCTTATTTCTTAGCCTTTGGCTTGAGTTCATATGTACACAATTTTCTCTGAGGATATAACTTTGACTCGCCTACCACCGAGCTCCATTTCAACGGGATGACGTCTGTCAGCGACTTGTATTTACAGTTCGCCTATCTCAGTACGTCACACGAATTAACACATGACACTTTTCACTCACACGTGTTCGTCAGTACAATTTAATTATTTTCCTCTGTGATTGTAACAACTCAGTTTAGTTAGTTTTCCATAATGAAAACCCACCTAATCTTACGACTCTTCAATGGCCAATCGTAACACGGAAATCGTTGTACCATTAAATACCCACAAGAAAGGTTACATACAGTCTCCGTTTACTAGTATTTACATATGTCATAAATAAGATATATATATATGAGTGTCTCCTTCTTGCCGGCCGCGGAGGTCTCGCGGTTCTAGGCGCGCAGTCCGGAACCGTGCGACTGCTGCGGTCGCAGGTTCGTATCCTGCCTCGGGCATGGATGTGTGTGATGTCCTTAGGTTAGTTAGGTTTAAGTAGTTCTAAGTTCTGATGACCACAGCAGTTGAGTCCCATAGTGCTCAGAGCCATTTGAACCATTTTTTTGTCTCTTTCTTACCTATGGAACTGTCTTTGAGTTCATAAAGCAAGTGATTGGTCAAAAAGCGCTATGAGATTATTGTACACTCTGAAACTTGTGCAACAAATAGAAACATCTAATAATAAACCCATATCTCATGCACTTGATAATTATTTCTTGATTTAACTGATCATTATTATCATTTTAAGTAAAACAAAACTTAAAATTATATATATTATTATTTACTGTATAAATAATTTTCATTTCAATAAACACGAACCTTTTTTTATGCTATTTATATCATCATTGGAAGCAAACAGACATGTGAAAGTAGAAATACTAACTAATATAAACGTCTTTTCTGACATAATTTATAAAATTATCAAACAAAAAACCTGGGTCTCTTGCTATTCGTCACCCTCAAGTACATAGATGAAGTACATATATATTATTCTGGTAATTCAACGCCTAAATAGCGTGGTATATATATTTTTCAAGTTATATCTATGACCAAAAGCGTTTTAAGTCTTGATTGCTGAACATTCCTTTGGTCATACCTTTTTTATTCGACAGAATATAACTCCCAGGAAGAGGGATTCTTGTTATCCTGAAAGGACCCTCGTATTTTAGTTGCCACTTTTAATTCAGTCGTTTTACAGCCGATGACTTTGGATGAGATCTTAGAATACCGTTATCCCCTACTCGGTATTTAACAGCTTTGGTTAGGTGCTTATCATAATGTACCTTTCTCAAATGAGCGTGGTGCTGGAAAGCAAGACGTAATTTATCATGAATTGTAGTGTTATCTGTTAGTATGGTATCATTAAACTTAGGTAAATCTTCATTCTATTGGTTAGACAGACAACACCAAAAGAAAACATCATCAGGAGGAAACCCCGTGGATGAGTGAGGCAAATGATTATACAGGTCTTCAAATATCTGCAAATACTCAATCCAACAATAGTGTTGTTGAGAAATATACGTCCTGATAAATCGATTTAACTCACGAAACATTCGTTCAACAGCAGAACTCTTTGGGTTAAACCTGGCAGTCTGGATCTGGGCAATGCCTTCTCCGATTCTTCCAAGCCCTACACGAAAAATAGGAGGCACTGTCCGTTAGTAAGGCTTTCGGCTTTCCATTTCGGACAACCTACTTTTCTTTCAAGATTCTCACCATGGGTCTCACTCTCAGAGATCTTAGTGGGTATACCTTCACTAACTGAGCAATTAGATCATAAAATATTTTCAAGTATTTGAAGTTTCCTTTGGAAATAGGTAAAGGACCCATTACATCACATGACACTAGGTCACGAACATTATGCACTACTATGGGTCTAAACTCGGTTTCAGTAGAATAATTGATTGGCTTTGCTTTCTGGCAAATCGTACAAGTTCTCAATACTCTCTGCGCAATTCGTTTCAGGTTAGGATAATAGGCGTAAGCTGCCATTAACCCAACACATTTACCAGCACTAGCATGACCCCATGATAAATGTGTGTGCCAAAGAAACTTTATCACACAACTCTAAGGAATACTAAATTTCCATTGACGAAATAAATCCCTATTTTTATAAAATAAAACATTATGAAGGCAAAATTTGTAATTTTTAAAACTCTTCTTATCATCATAAAGTGATCGTCTAATTAATTTCCATTTAGAATCCTGTTCGTGTAAATCATCAATATTCCTACACGTTAATTTTACATCTTTTTCATACAAAGTAGGTTGAATCAACATAACACGAAAGTTATCGGTTTTATTCGCGACTGCAACCGTTCCTGCAACGCCACGCGGGAATCTAGACCGGTAGTCTGCTATTACATTATCGCCGGCCGTTGTGGCCGAGCTGTTCTAGGCGCTACAGTCTGGAACCGTGCGACAGCTGCGGTCGCAGGTTCGAATCCTGCCTCGGGCATGGAGGTGTGAGATGTCCTTAGGTTAGTTAGTTTTAAGTAGTTCTAAGTTCGAGGGGACTCATGACCTCAGAAGTTAAGTCCCATAGTGCTCAGAGCCATTACATTGTCTCTGCTACGAATGTGCCTTATCTCTAATAAATATTCCTGCAATAACAAAGCCCATCGAGTTAATCGTGCGTGGAATAACCTACAAGTCATTAAAAAAGTTACTGCTTGGTGGTCACAATATGCAACGATTGGTTTACCATATATAAAATACCAAAATTTTTTCAACGACCAGATTAAGGCTAAAAGTTCCCGCTCTGTAGTAGTATACATTCTTTCACTACTGGTGAGCGTGCGACTTCCGAAGCTTATAATTTTAATGGTATTAATGTGTTCGGAATATCCATTTGAAACAATGTTGCCCTCAGACCCTTGTCGGAAGCGTCAGTGGCTATATAAAATTGCTTATCCATCTGAGGATGATGCAGTATTTGGGCATTTAATAACGCGTGTCGTATTTTCTCGAATGCTTCACAACACTCAGGTGTCCAATGCCACGAAGTCTTTTTCCGTAACAAAGTCAACAAACCGTCCTGGTTCAGAACGTGATTTGGCAGAAATTTTCTAAAAAAAGATATTAATCCAAGAAATGATTTTAATTGCTTACGATTGCCAGGGTATGGGCACTCACTTATTGCTTTTAATTTCTTAGGATTTGGTGTAACTCCCAAAGGAGAGATAATATGACCAAGAAGTTTGACTCCCTCTTTCCCAAACTCTGGTATGGAAAGGTTCACCGTTACTCCATAACTTTGAAACCTACAAAACACTCGTCGCAACAACTCCACGTGACGCTCCCACGTATCCGTAGCCCCTAGGATATCATCAACCTACAATGTCACTTCATTCACCAAGTCCGGGCTCAACACAGTATCAATTGCGGAAATAAAAACTCCTCCACTGATATTCAAACCAAGGGGCATAACTTTAAAGTGATAATTCTTACCCATAAATATAAAACCTGTATACTTTCTAGATTCTTCATCCAAAGAGACCTGCCAATAGGAACTACGGAGGTCTACTGAGGATAGATACGTTACACCATATAAACGCTGTAACCATTCATCTAGATTTTCTGGCCTAGTTTGGACAGATATTAAGATTTTATTAATATTCCTGGCGTCAAGTACCAATCTTACGTCTCCATTAGGTTTTATTATTACTAAGAGTGGACTACTGTATTCCGAGTTAGATGGTTCAATGAAACCCCATTCCAACATCCGTTGAATTTCTAACAGCTTCACGTTTTGACCGGGGTATAGAATGTGTTGCCTTACAATAGGTGTCATGAGGTCTCACACGCATTCTATATTTAAATCCTTTAATCACACCAGGGTGACCATCAAAAACCGGAGAGTAACAATGTAATAGCTCTGATAGTTCCTGTCGCTGTACGCTCGACAAACTTTCCGATTCATTTATTTTATCTCGTATAACCTGTTGAAGATTTGGATTGGGATCAGCTTCTGACATGCTCTCGGTGTCATACGGTATTACATTACTATAATTACATACTACTGATAGATTCTGACAATATCAGGAATCCTCATTTCTTTCAATAGAGACAGTTCAACAATTCCGTTGAGTTTGTGCAAAATACATACTCCCTTTTTTATGTCGAAGTCTGCCCGGTTATCGGCCAAGTTATCCCACCTCCAAATGCATGGTACGGATAAATTCTTAATAATCAGGTAGGTGCTTATTAGTCTTTCCTCCTGCGTACATAGTTCCGCCATCACTTTAATGGGTTTAACAGAAGCGCCAAAAGCACCGGAAACAGTACATCCCATAACTGGAAAAGTAGGTACTTTATTTATTTTATTAATAAATTGAATAAATCAAATGACATCACATTTGTCGTAGTCCCCGTGTCTATCAGCACATTTACAGGTATTTCATTTATCTTCCCAACTATCACAGCTTGGACATGCTCCTTCGGTTCCAAACGGTGCGTCGTTGCCTCACTCAGCAATTCATTTCTGATATCTACGCCTGCATTATATCTTAGCAAATCTACACAATGATTGTCGTGACCTCCACTGCTCGTACCAGCCACCCCCGGAAGTCTAGGACTGGCTGGCCCTAGTTTGTTGGATTCACAGATTCTCCCCGCGGATCTTCAACGATCTCTGAAAAGTGCACATTACGGTTTTGGGAATTATACCCTGGATTTCGGACCTCTGCCGCAGCATTTCCTAAGGGAATGGCCGCAGAAGCGTTCTGACACGTAGAATTTGTTGCATTATCTAAGTTCACTTGGTTAACCCCACGAGAATGTGTTGGCACCCATTGGAATGATTGATTCTGATTTCTTTTACTATTCGGTTCTTGATTGATATACGGTCTACTCCCATTAAATTTTCTTTTCAGATTCTGTGAATTAGATTCGTTAAAACATAGACTGTTAACTTCCAGTGAAACCGGTCCCTGATTATACATATTCCTACTGTTTTGGTTATTATAATGCTGATTATAGAAATTTTGATTGTTAAACTTAGGTCTACAATGTAGATCTCTATTATCAGTTTCTAATTATTACCTTCACCATTCTTATAGCGTATTTCTCTGTTATTTAAGTGTCGGAAATCCTCCTGTATAAAGTCAATTGAGTCTATTGTAGATAGAAATTGTTCAAAGTCATCATCCGGAGCATGCACTAACATCTCACAGATATTAATTGGAAGTCTGGTCTTCAAAATACGAATAACCTCTCAATGTGATATCGGCTCCATCCAATACCGAATTTTATTCATATATTTCTCAAAGTATGACCGTAGAGTTTCTCTTTTTGAATTGTAAAACTCGAGATTGTATACTTCTTTACGCAAACGTTCCTGTTTACTAGTGAACCAATACTTAGCTAAATACAGTTTTTCAAACTAATGACAGGTTTGACAAGTGTTACTTCTCCGACCATTTTAGAGACTATGAACTGAATCTTATCATATTCCGTCCACACCTTGGGGAATATTCTCTTAAAACTATTGATAAAGATCTTAGGATGAACATTATTCTTTTCAGATGAGAATGTCGGGAATTGTCTGCTTATCCTCCCCCAATGAACCATGGACCTTGCCATTGGTGGGGAGGCTTGCGTGCCTCAGCGATACAGATGGCCGTACCGTAGGTGCCACCACAACAGAGGGGTATCTGTTGAGGGGCCAGACAAACGTGTGGTTCCTGAAGAGGGGCAGCAGCCTTTTCAGTAGTTGCAAGGGCAACAGTCTGGATGATTGACTGATCTGGCCTTGTAACAATAACCAAAACGGCCTTGCTGTGCTGGTACTGCGAACGGCTGAAAGCAAGGGGAAACTACGGCCGTAATTTTTCCCGAGGGCATGCAGCTTTACTGTATGATTAAATGATGATGGCTTCCTCTTGGGTAAAATATTGCGGAGGTAAAATAGACCCCCATTCGGATGTCCAGGCGGGGACTACTCACGTGGACGTCGTTATCATGAGAAAGAAAACTGGCGTTCTACGGATCGGAGCGTGGAAGGTCAGATCCCTCAAGCGGGCAGGTAGGTTAGAAAATTTAAAAAGGGAACTGGATAGGTTGAAGTTAGATATAGTGGGAATTGGTGAAGTTCGGTGGCAGGAGGAACAAGACTTCTGGTCAGGTGACTACAGGGTTATAAACAAAAAATCAAATAGGGGTAATGCAGGAGTAGGTTTAATAATGAATAGAAAAATAGGAATACGGGTAAGCTACTACAAACAGCATAGTGAACGCATTACTGTGGCTAAGAAAGATACGAAGGCCACACCTACTACAGTAGTACAAGTTTATATGCCAACTAGCTTTGCAGATGACGAACAAATTGAAGAAACATATGATGAAATAAAAGAAATTATTGAGATAGTGAAGGGTGACGAAAATTTAAAAGTCATGGGTGACTGGAATTCGGTAATAGGAAAAGGGAGAGAAGGAAACGTAGTTGGTGAATATGGATTGGGGCTAAGAGATGAAAGAGGAAGCCACCTGGTAGAAGTTTGCACAGAGCATAATTTAATCACAGCTAACACTTGGTTCAAGAATCATAAAAGAAGGCTGTATACATGGAAGAAGCCTGGAGGTACTGACAAGTTTCAGATAGATTATATAATGGTAAGACACAGATTCAGGAACCAGGTTTTAAATTGTAAGACATTTCCATGGGCAGATGTGGACTCTGAACACAATCTATTGGTTATGAACTGTAGATTAAATCTGAGCAAACTGCAAAAAGGTGGGAATTTAAGGAGATGGGACCTGGATAAACTGACTAAACCAGAGGTTGTACAGAGTTTCAGGGAGAGCATAAGGGAACAATTGACAGGAATGGGGGAAAGAAATACGGTAGAAGAAGAATAAGTAGCTTTGAGGGATGAAGTAGTGAAGGCAGCACAGCATCAAGCAGGTAAAAAGACGAGGACTAGTAGAAATCCTTGGGTAACAGAAGAAATATTGAATTTAATTGATGAAAGGAGAAAATATAAAATGCAGTAAATGAAGCAGGAATACAAACGTCTCAAAAATGAGATCGACAGGAAGTGCAAAGTGGCTAAGCAAGGATGGCTAGAGGACAAATGTAAGGATGCAGAGGCTTACCTCACTAGGGGTAAGATAGATATTGCCTTCAGGAAAATTAAAGAGACCTCTGGAGAAAAGAGAACCACTTGTATGAACATCAAGCGCTCAGATGGAAACCCAGTTTTAAGCAAAGAAGGAAAAGCAGAAAGGTGGAAGGAGTATATAGAGGGCCTATACAAGGGCAATGTACTTGAGGACAATATTATGGAAATGGAAGAGGATGTCGATGAAAATGAGATGGGAGATACGATACTGCGTGAAGAGTATGACAGAGCACTGAAAGACCTGAGTCGAAACAAGGCCCCCGGAGTAGACAACATTCCATTGGAACTACTGACGACCTTGGGAGAGCCAGTCCTGACAAAACTCTACCATCTGGCGAGCCAGATGTATGAAACAGGCAAAATAGCCTCAGACTTTAAGAAGAATATAATAATTCCAATCCCAAAGAAAGCAGGTGTAGACAGATGCGCAAAATTACCGAACTATCAGTTTAATATGTCACAGCGGCAAAATACTAACGCGAATTCTTTACAGACGAATGGAAAAACTAGTAGAAGCCGACCTCGGGGAACATCAGTTAGGAATCCGTAGAAATGTTGGAACACGTGAGACAATACTGACCCTATGACTTATCTTAGAAGCTAGATTAAGGAAGGGCAAACCTACGTTTCTAGAATTTGTAGACTTAGAGAAAGCTTTTGACAATGTTGACTGGAATACTCTCTTTCAATTTCTGAAGGTGGCAGGGGTAAAATACAGGGAGCGAAAGGCTATTTACAATTTGTACAGAAACCAGATGGCAGTTATAAGAGTCGAGGGACATGAAAGGGAAGCAGTGGTTGGGAAGGGAGTGAGACAGGGTTGTATTCTCTCCCCGATGTTATTCAATCTGTATATTGAGCAAGCAGTGAAGGAAACAAAAGAAAAATTCGGAGTAGGTATTAAAATCCATGGAGAAGAAATAAAAACTTTGAGGTTCGCCGATGACATCGTAATTCTGTCACAGACAGCAAAGGACTTGGAAGAGTAGCTGAACGGAATGGATAGTGTCTTGAAAGGAGGATATAAGATGAACATCAACAAAAGCAAAACGAGGATAATGGAATGTAGTCGAATTAAGTCGGGTGATGCTGAGGGAATTAGATTAGGATATGAGACACTTAAAGTAGTAAAGGAGTTTTGCTATTTGGGGAGCAAAATAACTAATGATGGTCGAAGAAGAGAGGATATAAAATGTAGACTGGCAATGGGAAGGAAAGCGTTTCTGAAGAAGAGAAATTTGTTAACATCGAGTATAGATATAAGTGTCAGGAAGTAGTTTCTGAAAGTATTTGGAGTGTAGCCATGTATGGAAGTGAAACATGGACGATACCTAGTTTGGGCAAGAAGAGAATAGAAGCTTTCGAAATGTGGTGCTACAGATGAATGCTGAAGATTAGATGGGTAGATCACATAACTAATGAGGAAGTATTGAATAGTGGGAGAAGAGAAGTTTGTGGAACAATATGACCAGAAGAAGGGATCGGTTGGTAGGACATGTTCTTAGGCATCAAGGGATCACCAATTTAGTATCGGAGGGCAGCGTGGAGGGTAAAAATCGTAGAGGGAGAACAAGAGATGAATACACTAAGCAGATTCAGAAGGATGTAGGTTGCAGTAGGTACTGGGAGATGAAGAAGCTGGCACAGGATAGAGTAGCATGGAGAGCTGCATCAAATCAGTCTCAGGACTGAAGACCACAACAACAACAACAACAACAACAACGATAATATTTTCCATTTTAATCAAAGGCAATGCCGTTCGTTGAGTAAACGACTCTGATTCTGGTAAAGATCGTTCCTCACTATCGATTCCCGCTGCTTTAAATCCGTAACGTGGGCAAACGTTACAGTTTTGACATTTACTGGCTAATTCCCGACCGCTTTGGCTCCGCTCCTTTACACTTTCATTCAGAACGGCCCCAAAACGACCAGTACTCTCAATTTCTATTCGAATTTCATTGAGTACTCTATTTTTAATAATACGAAACTCCTCTCTAAGCTGTTCTAAATCATCAACATTTGTGACATTTAAATTAGAATTACCGATAGAAGTCAATCTACGTTCTACCGTATCATCTACCCGTTTTTTAATCTCTTCAGATTGCCCGTCAAACCAATCGGACGTCTCCTTCTCCCACTGATTAGACTTTTTAACTAAGAAGGAATCAACATTCTGCATAGTAGTAGATATAGCTAATTGGTTCATCTTTTCTGATAGTTCCGCAACTTGATGTACTACTGAATTTAGTTCCGCAACTTGATGTACTAATGAATTTTGTGTAGACTTTACTACTGTTAAGTTCTCTTCTAGCGTTTGTACAGCACTAGAAATGTCGTGACCTTATTCTGTACCCTTTCCATCTTTTGTTTATATTTAAGGTCCCAATTCTTGTGCAAATCTAACATTTCTTGCCTGAACTTTCTATTCTCCTCGCTTTCTAATTCTCTCCGTTTTAGATCTTCCGCTCTCTCTAATTCGCGCCGTTTTAGATTTTCCTCCATTTCTAAGTCTCTCCGTTTTAGAGCTCCCTCCCTTTCTAATTCTCTCTGTTTTATAAATTCTCATAGTTTGAAATTTTCATGCCTTTCTAATTCTCTCCGTTTTAGATCTTCCTCTACCTTCGACATGAAATTGAGTAATATGTTCATTTCGAAGTGTTGCGCGGGAGAAGCATCTGCCACCCTTGAAATTTCTCTTGGTTCGTTTATTACTGTTACGTGAGCTTCCACATCGAAACTTTTTCGATATCGTCATCGGATGTTGTGGCATGTTCCGTTCATCCATTCGTTCTATTGACTCAATTTCAGGGTCAACAGAAGGAATGTTCTGCACGTTTTGACTTATCTCTTCCACTGGGTCTTCTCTAATATCGAACACCTCCTTGGCAGGTTCTAATCCACTTTTCTTGGTTCTTCTAGACATCTTGATTAATACTCTACCAGTTTACAAAAGCTATTTATCTACTAATACTTATTCAGTTGTCTATGTAGGTGCCCACCAGATCTTACAAACATTCAATGGTACAAAGATTCCAATTTTACACCACACACGAAATAACATCTACTACTAACTAACCTGAGTTGTACAGTACTTTACTGTTTGTTGCTGGGTTGAGTCCAGACGACGGACGGGCAGTTAGCTTTAGGCAGCCTCACCGCCCCCCGATCTTCACGGCGTCGCACGTCGTCGCTCTCGTAGTCGGCGCGTTGCTGTAGGTTGGTGTGGGCTGCATTCGGCGACGTCGGATCGAAGTTCTGCGTCGGTGAAGAACGTGCCGCAAAATAAGCGTCTACGCCGATCTTGCGTTGTAGTATAATTCGTTTAGGACGTCAGGTTTTTTTATAACCGGACACTTGAATATGTCTTCTTGTTCGAATCCCTGGTTTAGGGCGACGTTTTGTAACTTCTTTTCTTGTCCGTTGTCTTGTTCGGGCCCCACACTGAGGGCGGGATTTTCTATAACGGCTCTTCTTGTCCGTTGTCTTGTCCGAGCCCCACGTTTAGGGCGCCATTTTGTATAACGCCTCTTCTTCTTGATGATTTGGTTTCATTTGTGCTTGGCCTCGGCTAAAACTCGGCGACATTCGGTAGAGTGTTGAGATCGTTATCAAGTTACGAAGACGACTTTATACAAAATAACAGTGCTGAACCGAAATGTCGACGTGCGTGAGATATTTACTTCCCCATGAATCGTAAGTAATCTTTCGTAATCGATGTTCAGCTGATTAACGATGAAATATTAATGATAAATCCAATGCAGTCATATCCACAACAAATTCCCTACAAGCTGGTCGAAATTTCAAGTATCTATGAAATCGTAACAGTGGGCCTGTTATTTGAGTCAAAGATTCTACACAAGAGCCAAGCGCTACAGTCAAATATCATCGCTGCGCGTAATTATTACTCGGGAGTTTCATGTCAATAATTTGATAGAATTTTAAATCACAAATGAACGACTTGGCACGAGAGGGTGTTTTATTGCACAATATCAGTCACTTCCCAACCGAGCTTCGAGAACAAAACTTTCCCAGGGGCTGAGGGGATTTAAATTATATGCTTCGGACCTATCACTGAAGTTCCATAAACCACTGGCTATTATGAATGAAATTGTCTATCAGTGTTCGTTACCTAAATCACTGCCTAAATAATGTTTAGTTTAATTATCTGGTTAAAAGTTCACTTTATTCTAGTAGGTAAAAGCCCTCCGTTCGAATTCTAATACCGTGATATTTGAAGTCATAAGATCGTATTACTGCGTCATAAAAGATCGCAATTATTCAATCTCAAAAACAATCTAAGCGGGCCTACATGTACGAGCATTCAAACATATGACCTGCTTTGGCTAACTCTCATAACGTAGTGACAATGCATTGAATTATACTTAATCATTACTCACACGGAGTATTCTTTGGGATCGTTGGTTCTATTTTGCGAATGTTAATTTATGCTAATTTTGCGATTTATTATGATTTTGATTTTAATTTTACTGAAATTTAATCTTTCTTTCGTAGATTGCTAAATTTTCAAGTCTTACATTCCTGATTTAATTTATTGTTATTGTCCTAGTAATAGTGATAAATGGAACTTCGTTCTCTTATTCACTTTTCTGGGAATTTGGGACTTGGGGGGAAATCTTTGGGGTATTGGGAGCTAATTTTTTATGTTTATTTCTCGTCCGAGGAAGTGGCATTGCATCGGATAGCACTGGCATGTTCTGTTGAACTAATGGTTCTCTCAAGGAGGCAGGTGGCCATTCACACCAAGCGGATGATAAAGGTTGTGGCTGTCCGAGTCAACGTGAACGTGGTCGTTTAATAATACGTAAGAACATGAGGGCGTAGGAGCAGCTTAGTCAGCTGTAAACGTGGGCGACCATGTCAGGGACGTTAGAAAAGTGTTGATATTAACATAAAGTTAGAAAGATGCCGGCCGTGCTAGACGTAAGGCATACAATTCTAATTTTGATTGCTAAAACTTGGTTCATATTTTGTGTAGCATGTGTAAGCGTAACATCTGAGCAAATGGGATGTGATATCGGCGCTAGCTAGTATGCAACCCTAAAACATCAACTGCACACCGACCAGCGCAGCGCCGCTAAACGACATGAACGACATCAAGAAGACGCTGACCGGTGCACCAATGGAAAGATCTCCACGAACACGAAGACAGAGTTCAGCACCCTCCCCCCCCCCCTATTTCCACCACAACCCCTTACTTCAAACCCCCTCCCCCCACCGTCAACGCTAAATTAATGAGCCACCCAACACTGGTGTATCGAGTTCGGTCATAGACTTCGTGTGCATCAGTATTGAATAACAGGAAGACGACACCTAGCCTGCGTTCTGTGTAGAGTACTTGTACGTAGGAAGCACAGGAAGGACATCAAGCCACGTCATAACGAGAAATTAAATTATGTTGACTTCCTCAACAGAGCCAAAGTTTTCTATTAATCTAAAAGTGTTTCGTACAATCACTTTGGATTCCTACTACCGTCCATGGCTGCTTCACTCCTTCCTCGTTTGTGTTGGTGCTGAATCTACAGTAGACGAGAGAACAGTTTCATCAAGGGTGATAATTTTACTCTAACATGGGTGCATTGAGTTGTGATGATTACAACAAGGACTTAAATACTGTGTAAGTCACCATTCATTATGGTGTGAAGTAAAAGACACCTAGGGAGGCTGTCATATTAACATGCATAAGGCACTGGGTACGGATACACTTCATTAGTCACTCAGTCACTACCCAATGGAATTATGCTAACAAATAGCTATGACGAGCGCGAGTGATAAGCGTGCAGCACACCATTATCAGCTCCCAAACTGATGATGAGCCGTTCATAGTGATACAAAGTTCGATCGGTATTGGTTCATATCAAAATTTTTTTTAATTATTAGCACGACTACCACTGGTAAATTTGGGAGCAACAGCCACTTTTACCTTAGACCACGGTACTGATCGTGGTCCAAGAAATTAACTGAAAAAGGAGCCGAGGTCACCTGTAGTCAGAATTCAGAACAGATTTAAAAAAGGTTATCATAAAAATCTGCACTAAATACTAAGGAGCAAGGCGAGTGGCTGGCATTAACTGCAGTCAAGCCGGGCTCGGTTGCTGAGTGAACAGATTCCAGCCGGAGTATAGAGTACTAGTGGTGTAGTTGTTTCGGTCGTAGAAAGAGCGATATATCCGAGTCTATCCGAGTCTCTAACCCACCATTTAATGTGAAAGGAATAGAAGAACAGGGAATTGGTCTACAGTGTTGCGCGTGTCACCGCAGTGGCTTTGTATCTTGGTTGTGTAAAATACACTCTAAGACAAAAAACAAAAAAACAAAAAAATAATAAACGAAGAAGAAAAGATGCAACACGAAGGAATTATCCGAATGAGACGGAAGTTGGCAGATGCTATGTACATGTACAAAACAACAAATAATCACAGTTTCAGGAAAACTGAATGATTTATGCAAAAGAAAAAGCTTCAAAATTCGAGCAATATGAAAAAAATGGCACCACAGAATTGAGACTGGCCGTAAGGCATCGACTGTTGCGTTGGTATGTCACTGCTATCCAGCGTGTGTCCAGACAAGTCTTCGCTGGTCATTGAGGCCCAATTCTAAGTGGGACTCACCACTGAAGACAATTCTGCTCCTGTCAACAAGATTCTAGGCCGAACAGGTGTCTGGAGATGCCCCGGACGGCCATGGGACCTTTCGTCATCAGAAATACCCTTACAGCACAGCTGTAGGTCGGCGATATTCTAGCCGTCGATCTGGTGTCGATCGTGGCGAGCTAACGTGGGATTACCTTTCAGCGAGGTCGACCAGCCCGCACACTGCGAGAGTTTCTTAATGTTTGCCCTCATACTTGTCAGACACTACATTTCCCAGCGAAGTCCCCGGATCTTCCCCCAGTTGAGAGCATTAGCAGCATGGTGGGCAGGATCCTCCAACCTGCTCGGTGATTTTAGGATCTAATGATCCAGCTGAACACAGATTCCCAGATATATCTCAGAAGAACATCAAACAACTACGTCAATAAATGTCAAGCCGAAAAACCGCTCGCATAGGACCACAGGTGGACAGCGCGTTATTGACTTGCTCAGTTTGTGAACCTCTTTCTCTTGAATAAATCATAAAATTTTTCCGAAATTGTTTGTTGGTACATACAATAGGATCTACCGATTTCCGTCCCAGTCGGATGATGCCCTCGTGTTGCATCTTTTTTTCTCTTCGAGTTTATACGGAGTGGTCCATTGATAGTGACCGAGCTAAATATCTCACGAAATAAGCATCAAACGAATAAACTACAGAGAACGAAACTCGTCTAGCTTGAAGGGGGAAACCAGATGGCGCTATGGTTGGCCCGCTAGATGGCGCAGCCATAGGTCAAACGGATATCAACTGCGTTTTCTTAAATAGGAACCCCCATTTTTTATTACATATTCGTGTAGTATGTAAAGAAATATGAATGTTTCAGTTTGACCCTTTTTTCGCTTTGTCATAGATGGCGCTATAATAGTCACAAACGTATAAGTACGTGGTATCACGTAACATTCCTCCAGTGTGGACGGTATTTGCTTCGTGACACTTTACGCGTGTTAAAATGGACCGTTTACCAATTGCGGAAAAGGTCGATATCGTGTTGATGTATGGCTATTGTGATCAAAATTCCCAACGGGCTTGTGCTATGTATGCTGCTCGGTATCCAGGACGACACCATCCAAGTGTCCAGACCGTTTACCGGATAGTTATGTTATTTAAGGAAACAGGAAGTGTTCAGCCACATGTCAAACGTCAAACACGACCTGCAACAAATGACGATGCACAAGTAGGTGTTTTAGCTGGTGTCGCGGCTAATTCGCACATCAATAGCAGGCAAATTGCGTGAGAATCGGGAATCTAAAAAACGTCGGTGTTGAGAATGCTACATCAACATCGATAGCACCCGCACCATATTTCTATGCACCAGGAATTGCATGGCGACGACTTTGAACGTCGTGTACAGTTCTGCCACTGGGCACAAGAGAAATTACGGGACAATGACAGATATTTTGCACGCGTTCTATTTAGCGAGGAAGCGTCATTCACCACAGCGGTAACGTAAACTGGCATAATATGTACTATTGGGCAACGGAAAATCCACGATGGCTGCAACAAGTGGAACATCAGCGACCTTGGCGCGTTAATGTATGGTGTGGCATTGAGGGAGGAAGGATAATTGGCCCCCCTTTTATCGATAGCAATCTAAAAGTTGCAATGTATACTGGTTTCCTACATAATGTCCTACCGATGTTCTACCAATGTTTCACTGCATGACAGAATGGCAATGTACTTCCAACATGATGGATGTCCGGCAGTTAGCTCGCGTGCAGCTGAAGCGGTATTGATTAGCATATTTGATGGCAGGTGGATTGGTCGTCGAAGCACCATACCATGGCCCGCACGTTCACCGGATTTCCTTCTGTGGGGAAATTTGAGGGATACTTGCTATCGTGATCCACCGAGAACGCCTGACAACATGTGTGAGCGCATTTTCAATGCATGTGCGAACATTACGGAAGGCGAACTACCCGCTGTTGAGAGGAATGTCGTTACACGTATTGCCAAATGCATTGAGGTTGACGGACATCTTTTTGAACATTTATTGCATTAATGTGGTATTGACAGGTAATCACGCTGTAACAGCATGCGTTCTCAGAAATGATAAGTTCACAAATGTACATGTATCACATTGGAACAACCGAAATAAAGTGTTCAAATGTTCCGAACCTACGAACAGAATATTAATTTAAAAATCTACCTGTTACCAACTCTTCGTCTAAAATTGTGAGCCATTTGTTTGTGACTATTACAGCGCCATGTATCACAAAGCGAAAAAAGTGGCCTAACTAAAACATTCATATTCCTTTATGTACTACACGAATAAGTAATTCAAACGGGAGTTAATATTTAAAATATATCCGTTTGACCTATGGCAGCGCCATCTAGCGGGCCAACCATAGCGCCATCCGGTTTCCCCCTTCAATCTATACAAGTTCCGTTCTTTGTAGTTTTTAGTTTGACGCTTACTTCGTGAGATATTTGGCCCGGTCACGATCATAGGACCACCCTTTATAATAGATGCTGATCAAAATTCGAGTGTATACATGAACAAAATACAGTGTTTGTCAACAAACCGATGCACTAAGGATAAAAACTCAGGGAGAGTTTGAATGTATTTGTTACGTTCAACTCATTGCTCTACCCACTTCATGGCAGCTGTAGCAGATTCAAGAAACAGGAGGTTCAAATGGCTCTCAGCACTATGGGACTTAACATCCGATGTCATCAGTCCCCTAGAACTTAAGACTACTTAAACCTAACTAACCTAAGGATATCACACACATCCATGCCCGAGGCAGGATTCAAACCTTCGTCCGTAGCGATCGCGCGATTCCAGGCTGAAGCGCCTAGAACCACTCGTCCATACCGGCCGGCGAAGCAGGAGGAAGGCTTCAAGTATAAGTCAGTAGGATGGCATGAAAACCCACAAATAGATTGTGAAAGTGCCAGAAGGGCTGAACAAATGTACAGAACTTTTGTGACATCTGTTAATTATCACAATAGCCTGGACGCATTCACCAGGGAACTGTACTAAAATCAATTCGCGGTAAGTGTACGAGCCACTTAAAAACTGTCTAATTTCGCACAGGCATATGCATCGTTCTGAAGCATGCCATCTTAATTCAGACCTTGTTGACCGGTTTTATCACTTGCATTCACGTGAGCGCCCTTACGTAGGAGTTACTAATTTTACACTCGGAGCCTGGTAAGGAGAGTATTGTTTCCTTACGTGCCTCATCAGATCAAAAACGAGGAGGACACCATACACGCTGCAAATACAGATGTGAATTTCATCAAAGTGAACTAGAAATAACGTAACTAGGATAGCTGAGAAGAACGTATCGGTCCCAAATGCGATACCCGGACGAAGATCCATCTAATAAACTGTGCACGGAGCTAAACATTTATGCACATACACTCGGTGTGACAGAGCGCATGTAGCAAGCTTGGAGGGAGGGAGAAAACATCCAGGCAGACATAGAACAAAACGCTCTTTCCATAGATGGGTTCAGAGTTTGGCAACACTTGGTTTGGTTTATCTTCGACTAGGTCAACTAAGAGCAGGGTAGCCCCCTTCCACTTCCCCTCTCCCCATATGTGGATCGGATCATGAGACGGTCACGGATAATGTGTAAGGAGACACAAGGGATGAGGCAGCCTGGCTCAGGACCAAGGTGATCGAATGAAAAATAAAAGTTTATGTGCCAAAATCTCAGTACCGAAGAGGTTTATTTCTTAAAAAGGGCATACATTGGCACCTAGGGAAGAGGAAAGGCGACCGAGAAAACTCACAGTATAGGTGGTGGCACGGGTGAGTGGAAAAGGTACGTGTTAACGGTGCCAGCGCCATCGAGCAAGAGGGAGCCGCTTGTCATCGCTGCCTCTTGCACACCCTCTTACGCAAAGCCACTGGACGACGAGGTTGAATAAGTTCACTGAAATTCCTATGTTCGCACCCGTACTGTGAAAAATATACCGTCAACATCCCACATTGAAAGCGTGAGGTAAGTTGCAGCTGCCCAGCAATAAAAGTAGTTACGGTATCTCAATAAACACTTCGTTCCAATAGGCATCGCAGAGCCCAATAATAACCACCGACTGCCGTGTCATCCTCGGTCGACAGGTGTCATTAGATGCGGATGCGGAGGGGCTAGAGTTCAGCACACCGCTCTTCCAGCCGTTGTCAATTTTCGTGGCCGGAGTCGCTACTTCTCAATCAAGTAGCTCCTCAATGAGCCTCACAAATGTTGGAGGCACCCCACTTGCCAACAGCACTCCACAGACCCAGCCAGTCACCCATAAAAGTGCTAGTCAACCCCGAAAGCGCATAACCTTGGTGATTTTACGGGAACCTGTGTTACTACTGCGGCATGGCCACTGGCCGAAGTTTCGATAAAGCGGAAAAGAAGTATTTTCCAAAAATATATCACGACTATACTTTCCAGTTGGGGGACACCCACACAGAGCCTCCTTATACGTTTTAATGCAAACATTTGTAGACAAAATAGTAAATCGCAACATATGAAACAGGATTATTTGAAATTCTTACAACAAAGTTGCGCTGTTCGCGTACGTATTTAGAAATTATCCAGTAGCTTAGCATAGGACTTCAGCATTACATTGAGTGCTACAACACGTATGATATTATTGGTGCTGACAACATCTACAGCGGATCGGAATTACGGCAATCTTGTCTTTACATCCGTTCATTTTTCATGAGTTGATAAATGCCCCGGAGAGAAACGAACGTCTGAAATAAATCTGCGACGTGCTGAGTGACAAATGGTAGCATATTTGCCATAGTTATAATTCGCTTTCATAATATGCGCTGTAACTTAATGCACTTTGGCCATATTTTACGGCGTTAAGCAGCTGCAATAGCGTCTCATCGATATTGCTGCGATGTAGCTTCTATGCACGGCAATATTATCCTAAGTGACGCGTATATTATTCGTGGAGTAGACTGTTGCTGTTAACTGCCGAGGTCTGGCCGAGGTACTGCCAGTGTTTCCCTGCTGTGGCTGAGAATGCCTCGTACGTCGGGCCATTCTAATCAAATACTCCTCCTGACTCTGATCCTTGCTTCCTGTTTCTGAGGTTGATAGCGCTTCGGGGTCTACTCACGTTAAACATTAGGATTTCGCTTTAGGGGAGGTTTACTATCTTTGGCCCGAAAACAGCATATTCTTTAAGAATTTTTTTATCGGTATGTGTTATAGATATCAATGTCAAATTTGATCAAAATGTTTATTGATATTTCCTCTACAAACTGGAATTCTTTTGACCGAAAATGTGGAAGAGCAAAGGCGGACGTGTCGTCGGAACGAAACAAAATTTCGATGTAGACCTCCACGCGTGGTATGTCACAAGTCAGCCGGCTCGTCTGAAATCCAAATTGAGTTGACGTCAGCGAAGTATGTAAGATTCTTTAGGAGCTGTACCTCGCTTAAGTTATTTGGACCTTACAAAACAAAATGGCTGCCATTTGAAATGAAATAGGTTTTTTTAATCGATTTTTCGAATTCGTCGGCCAAGTAAAAATATTTACAGTTGATAGATCGAAATAAAAGTGGTACAACTCCTAAACAATTTAGATAGCTTCGTCGGAAACAAAGAATCTTGCCAATCGCTTCAGTAGATTTGAAGTTACCATATTCCACGATAAAAAAAAAGTCATTTCGAGAAAGACGCGTTTTGAGGTTTTGACTTCACATAAATCCAATATTATGCAACGTACGTTCCCTCTGCTATTCGTGGTCCGTAAACTAGTCCTTCCTCTTCCCCATAGCGGGCGTTCTGCTCGATCTGGGTCATCCTGCGCTGCTCCAGAGCCGCTCGTACGGCCGGTGACAAACGGTTTTCGGCCGCTTCATCCCGATGATCGTCCGAACGCTTGGCGAACTGCGTCGAATTCAGTGACGTCCATCGTTGTCATGGTCATCAGAATTGCTGAATACTCTTAGCTGAAGCCGCTGACTGCTATTAAATCATCAATCATCACATTCTTCGCACGAGAATGCAAATGCTCGGGGGCTAACTTCCAAACACACGCGTTCAAACTTTCATTTGAATTTTTTGTGTTTCCATCCAAGCACCGGTACAACAACTCGTCCTCCAAAAGAAAAAAACTGGTGCGTGAAAAAGGCCGATTTCAGGCTATTGCATTGTTTTGTTCAACCGCGAATAACAAACATTCAGCCGGCCGGAATGGCCGAGCGGGTCTAGGCGCTACAGTCTGGAACCGCGCGACCGCTACGGTCGCAGGTTCGAATCCTGCCTCGGGTATGGATGTGTGTGCTGTCCTTAGGTTAGTTAGGTTTAAGTAGTTCTAAGCTCTAGGGGACTGATGACCTCAGAAGGTAAGTCTCATAGTGCTCAGAGCCATTTAACAAACATTTCCGTTCCTTATTCAGAAAAACCGTTTCAGTGGTGGATTCTAAGCACTTTTATGGATCTAAAAGTGCAATTTAAAAAAGAAAATCGATTTTTTGAACCAAAAGTTAGTAAACCTACCCTTAACTTGGTAAGTTTGCAGATGTATGTAGAGGCTTTCGAATACTTTCTTGTGTACAGAAAAGTGAACAAACTCGAATATCGTGAATGTTACAAATGCAATACATCTACCACCACACCTGTTTGATAAGGAAAGAAGTATGTAATAGTACGAAGACCACAGTGTAGAAGACGACGCTCTCGCAGTGACCGTCGCAGTAAGCCATAACCGAATTCAACATAGGTTCAAAATCTTCAAAACTTTTTGTAACCTTCATCGTGTAAACTTCTGTGCTTAAGGTCAGTAAAATTCCAGCTGGCCTCTGATTTTTATTGCGGTATCTGAATGCGTTACTTTCATGTCCCATACCTCAGATGTATCGACTTCATGTAATTAACTTTCTATCACTATGCTGGTGAATGAAAATAACGTGCTATCATAAATATGGGACTGTTATTTCGCACATATTATAGTGAATTTGTTGCGCCCTTCTGGCCATAGTGTGATATATTTTAAAGAGCAGTTCGGTACAGACATTCGGTAAATAGAAACAGTAGTGTCGTAAGCGCTCTACTAATAACTCGTATGCGACCTATCGCTATGCTATTGGTCTTATCAGTTCTCGGAACAATTCGTGTATGTATGCAGTGCCAGCTCAGGAGTTGAAGTTTTGGAAGCTGTCAGCTTATATAAGAAAGAACTAATCAATAAAGCACAAATCCAATTTTTCCAGCTTTTTCACTAGATTTGAAGAAAAGGAGAATCCCTCACTCACCTCCACTCCTTCCATTTCCGGCCATTAAGCGGCTATGTCATGGCCCTTGGTACCACTTGTGGCACACAAACATCAAGCCTCCGTCCTTGCTTGCGTTCGCTGCTCTTTTACCGTTGTATTGTGTATGAACACTTATGGAACTCAATTCTCACAACGTGTTCGCTGCAAAATGTGTTTTGTACGCACGACATCCGCCAGATCGTCAAAAACAATGGACGATGACCATGATGAATCATATGACACCATGTCATGCATGGTTCATAGTATTTCTATTCTCACAAATGTTACTGAGAATACGATAGCTCAGGAACACAGTAAACTATATTAACAGTCTGTAATTGACTGCCCAACAGCACGCTTTAATTATTGAACTTCACGCACCAATTTCATCTTTAGTATGCATATACCGGCTAACGAGCCTATATTAGTAACAAGTATTTCCACAGATAAGTTTTTAAAGTGGCACGCTGGCGAAATACGATCAAGAATAAAATTATTGTATCTGTTAGAATAAACAAATTCTATTCAGTGGTTTTCTGAAATGGTTATCACGGTATTATCACTGGCTAATCCCTCAATGCATTTCTTCTTCATGCATTAATTTCAAATTATGAATAACTGTTTGTCTTCCATCATGACGATACATCTTCCAGATCGTTTATGTATTATGAATTCCTCATAGCAAGATACTGTTAAACAATGTATTGCAGTGTGTGTACCTTTGAAGCGATTAGTCGGTACGTTAACTACTTAATCCACTGTGGAAACATTGATATAAGCTGTAAAATTTCCTATGTCCTCTCACACTCACAATAATTTACGTTGTGACCCTAACAATAGTGTTAGTGCCGAACACAACAAAATTACACCTGCCGACTGCGAGGTAATAGGGAATGACAAATCCTAGTTTACAACGTAGTACTGGACGTATCTCAGTGTTACAGTAGGCGGCAGTTCGCAAGGGTTTGTGGCACTATGTCTGTAGCGGTCTAATTGCTAGTACTGCGTCCTTGATGGCCAGCCGAACTGTTTCAGCCTGTGAATCTCACCTGCTTAATTAAGCACCCAAACTGGCGGGATGTTGAATACAAGTACTAATAAAGGGAAACTGGTGCCGGCTAAATTGATCTATATTGTGAATGCCACGTGACCTCAAAAGAAGTAGTTGTACTTTCGTCATTACATCAACACACATTCAAAAACGGTGCCTATCAAAACTCAAAACGCCTGTTCAGTCGCATGTGTGACATTACGAGGCGCGCAATGGTCACACGAAAACTGCACTCATGTAAGAGTTTAGGTATTACAAATATCACAACTAGTCGACGTTGAGAAGATACAATTAACGCTCTGTGCTACGCGGGAATACTCACACCTAGCCAGGATAATTGGGAAAGCGCCAAATAAATAATCTGTTGATCTGAAATTCAAAAAATGTCATAAATTACGATCTACAAAATAAGGGTCATCCACGCTGACAGTATCAGAACACTTGAGCAGTTAAAAGCTCGTTAGTGTGCCTCACTCACATACCGACAGACACGGAAGTGATGCGACACACAAGCCATAAGTTTCACTCATTAACTAATGGCGTCTAAATTACAGCAGTTTCTCGCCAACAGAATTGCGCTTCTAACACTTTATTTAAGTTCACTACCCGTGTAACAACAGTTAGATGACGTTTCTAGCTTATTGTTCGATCGAGATGGAGCGACGCTCGGCGCACATCCGTCCTGTTCACCCCACTGCTACACTGCTAACGATCCTTAACGGCAGTGACATCAGACACCACCGTACAACAGATATAATGATGGAAAAAAGTTGCAATATCAAAACTAACTACTGTAGCGTAATGAAATTTTGGGAGGGCATTCGTCTAGGACACATATTTAAATGATTAACGTTGCAAGACCACAAGTTAATGTAAGCGCCAGTTAATCCATTGTAAGTGTGAAATTCTGACATATCAATAACCGATGTAGCCTCCAAATGCTTAATGCATGCATGGAAATGTGCATACATTGCGTTGTACAGATGACTGACAGTTTGTGGGGTGGAGTTCCAAGCCTGCTGCGCTTGCTCGGTACTACAGTGACACTAAATGCTGTGTGTGGATGACAATGGAGTTGTCGTCCGATGATGTCCCATATGTGCCCGATCGGGGCCATATCTAGAGATCGAGCCTGCCAAAGTAACATGTCGTCACCGTGTAGAGCATGCTCATCTACAACAGCATTATGTGGACGAGCTTTTCATCAATGGCAGCACAGCAGGCTGAATCACCAGATTGAGGTACAAATTTGCAGGCAGGCTGCGTGAGATAATCACGAGATTACCTCTAACGTCGTACGACATCAAAAAATGTTCAAATGTGTGTGAAATCTTATGGGACTTAACTGCTAAGGTCATCAGTTCCTAAGCTTACAGTCTACGTAACCTAAATTATCCGAAGGACAAACACACACACCCATGCCCGAGGAAGGACTCGAACCTCCACCAGGACCAGCCACACATTCCATGACTGCAGCGCCTTACACCGCTCGGCTAATCTCGCGCGGCGTACGACATCACAACCCAGACCGTAGATGCAGGAGTAGGACCACCGAGTCTACAACGCAGACCGAGTGGTTGCAGGCTCTCAACTGACCTCCTCCTATCCAACACACAGGCATCACTCGTATCGAGGCACAACAGGCTTTCATCAGAAAACACAACACACCTCACCCTACCGTCCAGTGAGCTCTTGCTTGGCACCACTGAAGTCGCAAAAATGGTTCAAATGGCTCTGAGCACCATGGGACTTAACATCTGAGGTCGTCAGTCCCCTTAGAACTACTTAAACCTAACTAACCTAAGGAAATCACACACATCCATGCAGGCAGGATTCGAACCTGCGACCACAGCGGTGGCGCGGTTCCAGACTGAAGCGCCTAGAACTGCTCGACCACAACAGCCGGCTGAAGTCGCAATTGGCAGTAATTTGGAGTCAGTGGAATGCTTACTACGAGGTGTCGGTCTCGAAGCTGTTCTTGAAGCAAACAGTTTGTAACAGTTCCGTGTGTAACTATCGTTCAACTTCTGCTCAAATTGATGCCGCAGGTGCAGCATGGTGTGCCAGAGCCCTTCACTGAACGCGATGGTCTTCCCTGTCGGTAGTGCCGTTTGGCCATCTGGAGCACGATCCTCTGTCGACCATAAATTATCGTGACGGTGCCAGCATTCACGTACAGTTGCTAGATCCCTGTCAATACTTCCTGCAATACCGCAGAAAGAACCTCCATCTTCTCATCGCCCTATTTCGCAACCTCGTTCCAATTCAAGTTAGGTCATACTAATGTCATCTTTGTCACTTTGAAGGCATTCTTGACTGACATCAACTCAACACGTCCAATCTCAAAGACAATTTACCCCCAAGACCTTAAAGCAAACTGAATTTGCATCCCCCTAGTGGCGCTACTAGTGCTCTCTTACGCGACTGGCGTGAAATTTGAATTAACAGTATCTTTCACTCCTAGAAACACAGCTACAAACTTCCGTTTATGTCGCCCAACGTCTTCTTGGTGTTACGATTTTTTTTTTTTGTCAGTATATTATCTCTGCTTGGCATTACATCCATTTCTCAGATTTACGTACAAGAAAACAAAAACAAAACACCACTTTAGTAAATACGGAGAATCTTCTATTGTCTGACAATAAAAATGCATGGTGAGATATTTTTCTTTTCTTATGGACTCGTCCACTTTTGTATCCCAGTGCGGTACCTTGGCGCAATTTGGTTGTACCACACCACATACAGCGTTCCGGTAGCTACAGCCTGCCAAAATCCGGCCTCCGAAAGACACACGAGAGGCACCATGTCCGCTGCCTGTAAATAAGACGATTTGCACCGGCTGACTTACGGAAAGGACTACTCAGTGTTGCAGCGCTAAGATCGAACGAGACGGTGACACAATCACGGACCTATTTCCTACCATAATCTTCTGCCTCCTGGAAACAGTTCGTGTAGGCTTCCACGGGTCATGTGCTGAACCAGCCGCTCGGCCCACAATCAGTCAGTCATTCGGCGGATTCCAAGATGACTCGTTCTGCGAGCTCCCGCGGCAGCCCCCGACGCCACTCTTGCCGCTGCCCGTCACTGCAGCGACAGCACGCAGCTTATCAGAGCACCGCCTCTTGTACTGCTGGTGGGACTTCCGCCGGGCCTCGCAGTGCTTCTTGATGATCCACCTGCAGCCACCGCACACTTTGCCGGCCTGACTATTGCTGGTCTGCACATCACCGTCCCGCCCACAGCTGGCATGCGCATTGTTGTTGTGCACTCCAAGTGTGCACTCCAGCAGCCCACCTGCTTTTGTCACACATTTCGCTCGTCTGCCTCACTCAAGGTTCTGCCCGTCACCAGCTAGCATTCCTGCATCCCACCTGCGCTCAGCATCTGCTCCTCAGGCCCATGCTTCACTGGCCTTTTGGCGTCATTGCCACTGTGAACTTGAGCGCACTGACGCCCATCTCTACACGACGTTGAGTCGCTATGCGGCCAAACTGTATGTGCAGGAGTCTTCTCTGCCTTTTCCGTGAACACTCTAAAAGATCTCTACACCTCGGATCCTACCGGCTATTGCACTGCGGGTCTCTCCAATTCTTGCTCCTCAAACCTTTCCGGCTCAAATGAAGGTCATTAATAAATTATTGGTGGATTGTTGCTCACCAACATCAAAAACTGTTTCTTGCTCGTGTTTCGGCGCCACTAGCTCATCCAGTGCCACCTGATTCTGTCACAGCATCTCCTCTGGCACCTTCTGCTCTCACGGCCGACATTGCCAACGGCTTTGCCTTCCACTGGTCCTCCTCCCGTTGTCGAATTCGTAAAACTTCGGCCTCTCGAATGGTGTCCACCATACTTTTTCACTTTCCCATCTGTCACGGTTGTCAAGTCCAATACTGCTATTTTCCTTTACCGCGTTTTCTTCTGCACATTTCTATATGTGTCAACATTATTCCATGTACTAAATCTCTCAGCAACGCTCTTCCGCATATGCCATTGTGCACACTACTGGACGCCATTTGGCACGTGACCCCTCTTCTACCATAAGATTGAATCTCGTCCAGCGCTGGTCAACCTCTCGGTCTTTTGTGTTCTGTTTGTGCGTGTTCCCCAATTTCTCATTGATTACTATTGCCATTCCCGAAATCTTTCTCAATTTTTTGACCGTGTACATGCTCTTACGGTATGATAATCATTCCGTTCCACTCCAGTAAAGCACCGGACACTGTCGTGGACCTCTTCCTCGAGGATCTCAGTGGCAGCTGGCTCCCAGTTGCACCCTCGCTGGGCTACCTCACGTTGCAACATTGTCCCCCGCCATGGATCAAGCTGTGATACAGTTGGCAACCGATGGCTGATAGCCCTGAGGCACCAACAGCTTTGGGCTTCAGTACTGGCAGCTTCAGATACCTGTCGTCTGACGGCCATCCTCCTCTCGCCAAGCCAATTCTGCACCCAGTATTGCACAGCCAAGGCATGCCTCTTATCAGAGCACCGCCTCTGGCACTGCTGGCGGGACTTCCGCAGGGCCTCGCTGTCCTTCTTGATGATCCACCTGCAGCCACCGCACTCTTTGCCGGCCTGACTATTGCTGGTCTGTGATGTCCTTAGGTTAGTTAAGTTTAAGTACTTCTATGTTCTAGGGGACTGATGACCGCAGCAATTAAGTCCTATACTGCTCAGAGCCATTTGAACCATCTCCTCTTCCTCCACTGATTACATTACTTGTGTTTCACTTCCTGTGTCCCAGTCCTCTTCTGCCAAATGAATGTTGGCCATCCACTGGCCATGCCTAATGTTGTTCCTTCCCCCTCCTAGGGCAGCCATGGCTGGCCTCCTTCATGAGGGGTTAACAACCTGCCTAGCGAGATGGTGCAGGCCATCAACATTTGGCACTCCAAAGGCACTGTCACCCTCTCAGTCATGCTGGGCCTTCCTTACGTCCATACGAGACTACCTGCCAAAGTCCTTTCCCGTTTGCTTTCATATTTTGGTCATATTTCTCCCGAGATCACGGCACTGGCCAGGCTATTACAGCACAGCACTGTCTGTGCTCTTACATCTCACATCTCGTGCACCTTCATTGTATTCATGGAGTGGACTCTGCATGATGCCGACCTCCATCTGCTGGTCTCCACCTGGTGACACCCTTTCTTGGTTGCCCTCTTTACCCACGTCCAGCCTAGCCTCCTCCTTTGGCTTCACCGAAGCAAGCGGAAACGCCAGTTGCATTCATGAAGGACTTCGTCCGCAGCACACTCGCGTACCTCCTCGCTGCTGCCACGAGTGGTCGCTGCCTACAAACGACTACAATTCGTCAGCCCAGAATCTTACTATACACGAGCCGCTACGCGGTCTCCCAGCAGCTGTCGAAGGAAAGCCGATCACGACCCCGACTGATGGCGCCTGCCTTACGTCTCTGACCGGCTCTGCTGTCACCAGCTACTACCATTTCCCACCAGGCACCACTGCGTCTTAGAGCTCAAGATTTACGAACGCTGTGATGTAATCCTACTTCATTGATTAAACCTAGACTCTGACTGATGGGTACTGTGTAGCCTTCTAACTTTTTGTGTATATGTGACTTCATTTTGGTCCTGTCATAACGTAGTGTCTCCTTATTTTCCTGTTGTTAACCTTCCATGGTTACTGACGAAATAAACTGTTGTTCATCTTTACCGAATGCACTTCTGTAAGAGTTGCCCTCTTTCGGACACAGACATAAAATCTACGGGGACCAAAGTGAATAGATGTCAGCCGCTCAGAATTACATCTTAACTCTTACGTCGGGTCATTTCTTTATATACCCGCCCCAGCTCCTTCCCGTTTCCAGACCGTGTTGGCTTCACCGCCTCCTGTGTCTGCAACTCCCCCTGAACACACTATGTGGCCTATCCGTACTCCAGGAAACTCTGCGTCAATTTAAATGGGGTTGACAGTTAAAACTTAGATTTCACTACTGCATGTATTACGATTATTATGCTATTTTTGCCAGTCTAATTACAACTAAATCCTGCGTCAAATGAAATGTTTTTACACCTATTTACATTTGTTAATTATCATTCATAATCGTTGGAACAGTTAATCATCTGTAGTGCTGTGACAGCACAGTGGCACGTCTCAAAGTTAAGGACTATTGTTTATGTTGTCCTACACAGGAAACGAACATGACGAGATCTATAACTCCATTTTTTAGAAACTTCGGTCAGAGAAAGAGCGGTGGAAATAAGAGAACACAGGCTTATCTGTAGATACTCGAGCATTTCTGAAAAAAACAAGGGTCAAACTTTATCAGGTATTTTTCAGATACCTTATATGTACTTCACATGGCGTTATCGTTAGACGTAATAGGGTGGCACAGTGGTTAACATCGAGACGTATTAATTTAGCTCCCCGAATCGCGATTATTATTTTTAGTTTAATTTCTTATCTACACTACGGGCCATTAAAATTGCTAAACCAAGAAGAAATGCAGATGATAAACGGGTATTCATTGGACAAATATACTATACTAGAACTGACATGTAATTACATTTTCACGCAATTTGGCTGCGTAGATCCTAAGAAACCAGTGCCCAGAAGTACAACATCTGGCCGTAATAACGGCCTTGATACGCCTGGGCATTGAGTCAAACAGAGCCCGGGTGGAGTGTACAGGTACGGCATCCCATGCAGCTTCAACGCGATACGACAGTTCATCAAGCGTAGTGACTGGCGTATTGTGACGAGCCAGTTGCTCGGCCACCATTGACCAGACGTTTACAATTGGTGAGAGATCTGGAGAATGTGCTGGACCTGGCAGCAGTCTAACATTTTCTGTATCCAGAAATTCCCGTACAGGACCGGTAACCAGCGGTCGTGCATTATCCTGCTGAAATATAGGGTTTCGCAGGGATCGAATGAAGGGTAGTGCCACGGGTCGTAACACATCTGAAATGAAACGACCGCTGTTCAAAGTGCCGTCAATGCGAACAAGAGGTGACCGAGACGTGTAACTTATGACACCCAATACCTTCACGACGGGTGATACGCCAGTATGGCGATGACGAATACATGCTCCGAATGTGCGTTCACCGCGATGTCGCCAAACAGAGATGCGACCATCATGACGCTGTAGACAGAACCTGGATTCATCCGAAAATGAAATGACTTTTTGCCATTCGTGCACCCAGGTTCGTCGTTGAGTACACCATCGCAGGAGCCACTGTCTGTGATGCAGCGTCAACGGAAACCGCAGCCATGGTCTCCGAGCTGATAGTGCATGCTGCTGCAAACTTCGTCGAACTGTTCGTGCAGATGGTTGTTGTCTTGCAAACGTCCCCTGCTGCTGACTCAGGGATCGAGACATGACTGCACGATCCGTTACAGCCATGCGGATAAGATGCCTGTCATCTGGATGGCCAGCCTTGGTGGCCGAGAGGTTCTAGGCGCTACAGTCAGGAACCACACGACCGCTACGGCCGCAGGTTCTAATCCTGCCTCGGGCATGGATGTGTGTGATGTCTTTAGGTTAGTTAGGCTTAAGTACTTCTATGTTCTAGGGGACTGATGACCGCAGTAGTTAAGTCCCATACTGCTCAGAGCCATTTGAACCATCTCGACTGCTAGCGATACGAGGCCTTTGGGATCTAGCACGGCGTTCCGTATTAACCTCCTGAACCCACCGATTCCATATTCTGCTAACTGTCATTGGATCTCGACCAATGCGAGCAGTAATGTCGCTATACGATAAACCGCAATCGCGAGAGGCTACAATCCGACCTTAATCAAAGTCGGAAACTTGATGGTACGCATTTCTCCTCCTTACACGAGGCATCACAACAACGCTTCACCAGGCAACAGCGGTCAACTGCTGGTTGTGTATGAGAAATCGGTTCGAAATTTTCCTTATGTCAGCACGTTGTGGGTGTCGCCACCGGCGCCACACTGGTGTGAATGGTCTGAAAAGCTAATCATTTGCATATCACAGCATATTCTTCCTGTCGATTAAATTTCGCATCTGTGGCACGTCCTCTACATCTACATCTGCATCCATACTCCGCAATCCACCTGACGGTGTGTGGCGGAGGATACCTTGAGTACCTCTATCGGTTCTCCCTTCTATTTCAGTCTCGGTTTGTTCGTGGAAAGAAGGATTGTCAGTATGCCTCTGTGTGGGCTCTAATCTCTCTGATTTTATCCCCATGGTCTCTTCGCGAGATATACATAGGAGGGAGCAATATACTGCTTAACTCCTCGGTGAAGGTATGTTCTCGAAACTTCAACAAAAGCCCGTACCGAACTACTGACCGTCTCTCCTGCAGAGTCTTCCACTGGAGTTTATCTATCATGTCCGTAACGCTTTCGCGATTACTAAATGATCCTGTAACGAAGCGCGCTGCTCTCCATTGGATCTTCTCTATCTCTTCCGTAACCCTATCTGGTACGGATCCCACACTGCCGAGCAGTATTCAAGAAGTGGGCGAACAATCATACTGTAACCTACTTTCGGATTGTATTTCCTTGGGATTCTTCCAATGAATCTCAGTCTGGCATCTGCTTTACCGACGATCAACTTTACATGATCATTCCATTTTAAATCACTCCTAATGCGTACTCCCAGATAATTTATGGAGATAACTGCTTCCAGTTGCTGACCTGGTATGTTATAGCTAAATGATAAGGGATCTATCTTTCTATGTATTCGCAGCACATTACACTTGTCTACTTTGAGATTCAATTGAAATTCCCTGCACCATGTGTCATTTCGCTGCAGATCCTCCATCATTTCAGTACAATTTTCCATTGTTACAACCTCTCGATATACCACAGCATCATCCGCAAAAAGCCTCAGTGAACTTCCGATGTCATCCACAAGGTCATTTATGTATATTGTGAATAGCAACTGTCCTACGACACTCCCCTGCGGCTCACCTGAAATCACTCTTTCTTCGGAAGACTTCTCTCCATTGAGAATGACATGCTGCGTTGTGTTATCTAGGAACTCTTCAATCCAATCACACAATTGGTCTGATAGTCCACATGCTTTTACTTTGTTCATTAAACGACTGTGGGGAACTGTATCGAATGCCTTGAGGAAGTCAAGAAACACGGCATCTACCTGGGAACTCGTGTCTATGGCCCTCTGAGTCTCGGGGACGAATAGCGCGAGCCGGGTTTCACACGATCGTCTTTTTCGATACCCACGATGATTCCTACAGAGTAGATTTCTAGTTTCCAGAAAAGTCATTATAATCGAACATAATACGTGTTCCAAAATTCTACAATTGATCGACGTAGATATATAGGTCTATAGTTCTGCACATCAGTTCGACGTTCCTTCTTGAAAACGGGGATGACCTGTGCCCTTTTCCAATCCTTTGGAACGCTACGCTCTTCTATAGACCTACGGTACACCGCTGCAAGAAGGGGGCAGGTTCCTTCGCGTACTCTGTGTAAAATTGAACTGGTATCCCATCAGGTCCAGCGGCCTTTCCTCTTTTGAGCGATTTTAATTGTTTCTTGTTTCTCTATCCCTCTGTCGTCTATTTCGATATCTACCATTTTTTCATCTTTGAAACAATCTAAAGAAGGAACTACAGCGCAGCTTCCTCTGTGATACAGCTTTGGAGAAAGACATTTAGTATTTCGGCCTTTAATCTGCCATCCTCTGTTTCAGTACCATTTTGGTCACAGTGTGTCTGGACATTTTGTTTTGATCCACGCACCGCTTTGACATAAGACCAAAATTTCTTACGATTTTCTACCAAGTCAGTACACAGAACTTTACTTTCGAATTCATTGAACGCCTCTCGCATGACGCTCCTCACATTACATTTCGCATCGCGTAGTTTTTGTTAATTCGTGGTGAAGCAAATTTAATGGCCAGTAGCGTATATACCCATGTTAGTAAGAAATTTTCCATTGTATACTGATATAACGTTGTCCATATTCGTCTACTTATTGTACGTCAGGTGACTTAATCAAATTAAAAAAAGAGAGCGAAAATTACATTAAATTGTTCCCGGTGAAATTCCTGTAGTGAATTTTGACTCATCAGCAATTTCAAACATCAGTTTTCAGAAAAGTAATGCGTTGTGCGTGGTTTGCCGAGAAATTGTAGACAATGCACCAAATGAAACTTCCTGGCAGATTAAAACTGTGTGGTCGACCGAGACTCGAACTCGGGACCTTTGCCTTTCGCGGGCAAGTGCTCTACCATCTGAGCTACCGAAGCACGACTCACGCCCGGTACTCACAGCTTTACTTCTGCCAGCATCTCGCCTCCTACCTTCCAAACTTTACAGAAGTTCTCCTGCGAAACTTGCAGAATTAGCACTCCTGAAAGAAAGGATATAGCGGAGACATGGCTTAGCCACAGCCTGGGGGATGTTTCCAGAATGAGATTTTCACTCTGCAGCGAGTTCGAGTCTCGGTCGGCCACACAGTTTTAATCTGCCAGGAAGTTTCATATCAGCGCACACTCCGCTGCAGAGTGAAAAATCTCATTCTGGAATGCACCAAATCTTCACCAGTGGCAGCATTATTTCTCTTCTGAGTGATACGTGTAAGATGAAATGTCACTATGGAAAATCGGTCTTCGCGGGATGGTTGTGGTGTTTAGGATATCTATTTTTCGCATGTTTCTACGATCAATGTCTTCCAAAGCAGTCTACCAAATCTTCCTGAAATATAAACATATGAATAAAATATAATAATTAATGTAAGAACTAGTATGAGAATGAAATATAAGAATACGAGAAATGAAAAACGTTGTAATCCCTCAACATTCTATACAAACGCAATATATAGAATTATTTGGTGACTCTTATTGCGAAATCCAGTTATAATTTTACAATTAATTTAATTCCCTTGTATCCCATAATTTGATAAGAAACATTCGTGCAATAAGCTTCTATGGACATGGGTGGAAGACTGAAAAACTAAAATAAACAGAAATTATAATCGTGTTTCGAGCATTGGAAGCAAAATTAACAAGCCGGGTACAATGTATTTTTTATGATTCTTGAAATAGTTGTTGACAATCAAAAGCCAAGACCCTTACTAACCCTACCAGCTAATGTCCTCCTCGATCTGTTGTCCAAGCCCATAATCTCCAACATTTCCATGCCTACTTCTGTTCACCACATAGTTCTAATCAGCCATTATCAATGTTCTCTCTGGACCTACCTCATTTTTCTATCTGTTCATATATCTTGTCAATCCTTTCCCCATCTGCTTCCGATGTAGGCATGTACGTTTGAAGAAATAAGGTATTTACAGGGTTACTCAATATCTTCATTGCTATCACTCTGTCACTAACAGATGTTACCTTAATTATGTTCTTATCCAGATTCTTCAATAAGGCGACTCCTTCTTTGGAGTCTCCTGTCATGTAAATCATCCCATACGCTTGAGGAACTAAGTCTCCTTTTCCTTCGCATCGCACTTCACAATGTCCTAAGACGACAATATTGTATCTCTTCATTTCCTTCTTCATGTTTCCGGGTTTTCCTTTCTCGTTTATTGTTCTCACATTCCAAGTTCCAATCCTCAGTCCATGAATTTCAATTATTTCTTGCTTAATATCTCAGAGCACTATTTTCCTGGGGTAGTGCCCACGAGGAGGTTTCATTGTGAGCATATTACTCCCGAATGTTTGTTTTCAGGAAGAACCATCCCATGAGGGGATTGGTGCAGTCGGACTAGGGATACTAGAAGGGTTTTTAATACGTAACAGCACGTCGTGTGTCGCAGATATCAAGTGAGACGTGCCGATGGAAAGTGCCGCCGTGTGAAGTGGGGAAGTCTGCCCAAAACTGTAATGGAATAGTAAATGTGCTAGTAGAACGGTGAATGCCGGCAGTAATTGGAATGTTACTTATTAATAGACTTGTAGCCTCCACGTTGCTGTAGTTCAGTGACATACCATTTCACCTGTTTGGTCTCCTACGATAATTTCATGTGATGTACCATATGTTAGTCTTATCTCTTCCTTGCGGATGTCTCATCGGTATCTTCCACTTTCCTTCTGTCATCAATTAACGCAATCGAAGATTAATTATGTTATTTCCATAAATTTAATATGGGTACCCATCTCTTCATTGATAGCTTGGATATATTTTATTCACAAATGTCTCTGTTATGATGCAAACTTGATATTTACACTTTCCAACTTTAATGTATCTACTTTATTCATTGTCTATATTTCTCTAACTAATGCAATTACGAATCCACAGTGGCCCTTATTGTATGAACTCTTGGTGGAGAAGACATTTTACAGATTACTTTAACCATCCAAATGACATATAAGGTGAAAAATTTAGGAATCATGAGCCAACATCGCCTTATATGTTTCACTAGCAACAAATGCAAAGATTTTATCATTTTATACTATGGGCATTCATTTATATATTGTAAAGGGTTAGCAACTTTTTAAGCAATAATGAAATGTAGACAACGAAAGTAAGCTATTTTTAAGGTATTTTCTATGAGTATTTTTATTCTCGAATACCTGAAAGAAGTCTTTTTGCTGTGTGTAAGTAGCGTTACGTCCAAAGTCGCGTGAGTTGTCTAGTGAGTCATAATTGTTCTCCACTATTTTTGTTTTACTCTACTTACACCTGTATTTGCATGCGTTGGTGGTCTAAGCTGTGTCGGTACGGCAAAAATAGATTTGGGGAATAAATTTACACAATGTTATAAGACAAATTAGCAACAACCTTTACAGTTGTTGTTAAACAATAAAAGATAGCTTCTGTCTTTATTTTGAAAATGCGATAGAGTTTCAGTCTGTTGTATGACATTACTCAAAGTTAACGTGTTGACATGTCTAAATGCCACTTAGCATCTGTTTCATTACCGTACAATTAAGCACGAGGGTTTTAGTCATAAAAAGATCCTGTAAAGTACTGTTGTTACGGATATTCCTAAATTTTGAGAATAATCTAAATGTTGGGACATTGGGATTAATGTCACCCAGTAGTTGAGATCTAGAGATTGAAATGTCTCATGGGCAGAGTACAGTCTAGTAATTAAATAGTCTGCTGCGCCAAAATATACCCGATGTCTGAACGAATCATTACAAGAAGCTGAAAATCTCTATCGTTTTGGTGGCTGTCCAGGAGAATGTGATCCTGTACTTCAAGTAAAGAGGACCGAAAAAAGTAACTGATACATTAATAAAAGCAATATGTTGAAAAGCACTATAATACGGTTGCTCGTAATTTCACGAAATAAGTCCTATGTGTTTGCTACTCTACTAAAAATACTAAAAGGGTCACTCTTTTCAAAGCCCGTAATTTCCCTCGTTTCAATTCAGAAGTTGAAAGTTAAGTCAAAGTTGCGTGCAGCCTTCCTCTGCACTGGTACAAATTTGTGGCTCCCTGTAACGTCATACTCCGGCTCAGCGATGCTTCAAACAGCAAGACCAAAAAGTCTTATGAGGTTTAAGGTGGGCTAATGATGCCAAACTGACTCTCGACTTCGCTACAGCTGTAGCCAACAACACGGTGCGGCGTGTTATACGATAGGAAGGTTGTCACACTCTCTCCTAACCACAAGTCGTCCCTTCTTTTGAGATTCTGCAGTAGAGGTCAGAACAGCGACGCTTGGCGTTGAAATTACGCGGTCTTGTTTTGGGTGGCAGATGATAACATTCTACACACACCTTCGCACCGAGCCGACACGAAAAAGCGTCAGGGAGTGGCATACAGTGCGTCAATGAAATCACTCCTGCCCTAGTGGTGTTGATTCTCACGCGTTTCGAGGTAGAAAGCGACAGTTTGTAGTGCGACAAGCAACAGCAAAACGTTGTTAGCAACATTTAACAGTTCTGACTCCTCCAGGACGATTAAAACTTTCTCTAAGGACATCATTGTATTACAAACCAACTGAACGTGATGTGACCTCTTTGGAAGGCACGAAATAGTAATTTATGCTCTGGTATGCAGAGTGGAACCACAGGGAACCGTTAAAAACCATTCGACGAAAATCGAACGTGAACGAGCAGCATGAAATGCCTATGCTTTTCCTGGCCTCCTGTGCACCGTCCTCTGCATGATCACGGCACAAATTGTGGTCGCGCTACACTCTAAAGCAGTTAGCTAATGTTAAATAAGGTTGCAGAGTCATTATGCCCTTAATAAGGATAAATCGTCCTGAGAGTCAGAAATGTCAGACGTTGTCACGAACTGTGTTTTATTGCACATTGTACTCCTAACCATCTCTTTTGACCTCCAAATGTGCGTCAATTTACGCCCCTAGGGAAGGGGTGGCTTCATCGATGCCATATATGCCCCCTCCTGTGACCCTCTCGCGTCGTTTCGTAGTGTTGGTCTGTCTGAAATGTTTATGTAGGGCACCCGTAACAGAATCACGTGATCTCATCGCTGAGCGTAGGTGTTCTGACCCTCACAGCAGACTCATCAAGCGAAGGGGCGAGATGTGGGTATGGGAGGAGGGTTGTCATTATCTTCCCATCGTGGTGTGAGACGTTTAGTGTGGCGTTAGGCGGGACGGAGGTGAAATTTGATGCCAATGCGAGGTCATTAACCCACTTTAAACTTCAAATGAACCTCTGATCACAGGAGTTTTTTCCTCGTGTATCGTCACCTTGCTGTGTGAAGTGTCGCTGAGCACGAGGATGACGACGCAGGATGCCACATCTCTACACCTTTACAGATGAATGTTTTAGGAACCTTTGAGCCAGTGTGCACACGTTTGATTTGCAAAGTAGGAAAATTACGGGCTTTCAAGGAAGTGACCCATTAATAAGAGGGTGATTGAATAATTAAAGAGACAAATTGGTTTGGGGAAAAAACTGTTTGTAGGGCAAGTTTGCTACTTCCATGGCTTGAAGTTGGCATCAATGGTATGAGCCTTGATCAGCAGAAGTATCAAAATTGTTTTGTTTATAAGCTCAAAACTACATTTCAAGATGATGAGTCCGCTTGAAACGTCCCCTTTAGTTGAACAACGTTCGGTTAATCGTTTTTTACTTGCTGAATGTATAACGTCTAAAGTTTATGCTAAAGGTTGTATAAATCTTCCCAATTTTTGCAAGTGGGTAGAGCAGTTCAAAAACGGTCGCGACTCAGTGGCGGACGAACACCGTTCTGGTGGACCAGTTGCTGTTTCAACTCCCTCAATTGAAAGTCGAACTGATGACATTATTCGTGCCGACAGCCATGAGCCTGTGGAAATGATACTTGATAAGGTTCAAGTTAGAACTGGTGCAGTTCATAACACTAAGAAGTTGCAGTACCGAAAAAAATTTGCAAGATGGGTCCGAAATGAGTTGACGCGGCTACACAAGGGAATAAGTTTGAGAGTGTGCACAGAGCTAAAGGAACATTATGAAAGAGAAAGCGAGCACTTCCTCAACAAAATTTTAACTTGTGGTGAAACTTGGGTTCAGTATTATGACCCAGAATCAGAAAGACAAAGCATGGAGCGGAAGCACACCAACTCACCTGTGGAGAAAAATTTCAAAACACAAGCATCAGCAAGATAAGTCGTGTTAACGGTGTTTTGGGATGTTGAAGGTCCAGTTTTTGTGATTATCTCGAAGAGCAGCGCGCAATAAACATCCAATACTACACGTATTTGAACAGGGTGAAGCCAGCCATGAGAGAGAGACGTCGTGGATCTTAGAGGAGAGGAGTAATTCTTCAGCAATACAACGCACATCCTCATATTGCTCAACTAACTCATGAGATCATCGACAAAATGGGCTGCACAGTACTGCCTCATAAACCTTACAGTCCTGATTTAGCACCTAGTGATTTCCATTTCTTTGGTGCACTGAACGATGCATTACGTGGGAATAAGTTCAGGACAACGAGGATGTGAAAAGGTTTGTGGGGAATTGGTTCAAACATCAAGATAGAGTCCTCTGAAGCCGGAATAAGAAAGCTCGTAGCCGGTTGGAACAAGAGCATAAATGTTCAAGAGGATTGTGTTGAAAAATAGAAAAAATGTAGTTTAGTAAAAATAAGCAGTTATTTTCCAGACCAATTTGTCTCTTTAATTATTGAATGACCCTCATACTTTTGTCACGCGTATTAATCTTATGGTTAAAAATTTAATTTTTGTTCTCTCCCAGATAGTTTCGCCTGATTATTTTAATGACGTCAGTGACCCACAAATACGAATGTACGAATATTAAAACAATAAACATTAGCTTAACTGAAAACTCTCAGTTCTGAGTCGCTTTTATCACATACATATGTTTTATAGGTTCACTTCTTAGTTGATTTAATGTTCACTTTAATTGTAAGTACAGGATGTAGGAGTAATTACTGTCGTATGTTCTACATATGTTAATTGCCAATTCAGTGGGATCTTATGGACTCTAAGTCATACGTATACACGTTTTCATTTAACTTCAATTCTCAACACTGCTGTTACAAGGGAGAAGATACTTACAACGTGTACACATCCCAGTTCGGTGGGATGTCCTGCGCAGAATGTTCTTCAGCAGCCCTTCTTAAGTTTCATTCTATCTGCAGCCGAGCATTTCTACTCGGTTTCCGTAAAAGTAAAGAATGAAAAGTACAGGAAAACAGTTTGTACTTTACTGTCGTAAAATTTGTAGCTGCTTTGAGTGGCTGAAAGGATTCTGTAGAAAATATAAGTCTGCAACCTCCAGTGCCCATCGTCACTGATGATGAAACCTTCTAAGGAGTCGGGGAAGCCAACATCTTGTCTTTGAAAGAAATCAACGAACACGGAGTGATTGAAATTACGTCAGATCTAATTCAGTTTCACTTTTCACTGACCTCTTGACTGGGACAAAGTGGGCAGGATAATGTTTAATCATGGTACGATGGCATAAGTTATCAACAAAATAAAGCATGTAGCACGCTGCTGCAGTAACGTCTGTGCGATGACTTGTCCTCTGAACGAATTTTTATCTTCGTTATGAAGAAAATGTCAGTAAATGACACCTTCATTTTACATGAATATAACTTTTTGCTTATCCGATTGTTTTGGTCTTTCTTCCGTTTTTTTTCTCACAATACGATTATGCCTACAGGTCTTGACTGTATGAAGAAAGTATACTGATTGATGGTTTGAATGACTCGCTACATAGGAATTTAAATATAATGTTCCCAATGTCTGCCTTTCGTAATTTCGATTCCTCGGGTATCAGACTGTTTACATTTAACACCCAATCAGTACCTCTAGCCGTTAATTTCGAACAAACATGTATCTGTTCTGCAACATTACAAAACGTGAGCTGACTCCTTTAGACGTAAATTCCAGCAAAGTCCCAACAAGAAGAATAAAATTACATTTGGGCGAAAGGTCTTTAGAAGATTTATATCGTCGTCAAAGATATTATTTTCGAAGTGACTGACACATAATATAGCAAAACTCAGTGAAATTAGTAAATCTACAGATCATCAAGGAAAATTTTAAAATTACTATAATCATATAAAATATAATTTGTTATGAATGTAAAATAAATTTTAATAGATATGGTGTTGTATGAAATTATCGATACCCATTGGTATCTAAAGCTGCCCAATGTATATCAGACGTGGGTACATCACAAGAAATAGGTAACTAAGGTCTTCGGGAACGACACCATTTACAATATATTAGTGTTATTAAACCTCTCGTCTAAGGAACTCGATGAAAAAAACTAACTCAGAGCTGAGCTAAGGACTTATTTTCGCAACTACATTGAAATGAATAGCCACAGAATATTAGTGCCTCTAGGGCATCTGTATTTCCTCTTTTGGAGGTTAAGGCGGAAGACGTAAGAAAGGATCGATCAAGAACTATACCTAAAGGAAAACTACACAAGGACAACATATTAGTGAAGGAAAGAATAGTTCTCAGTTAACTCGAGAGAAATGAATCGCATCGTTTCAACCAGAATGGACAAAGAAAATGCCGGTGTTATTTTGGATACAGTTGAATATCAGGATGAGATGGAACTACCATTTCCTGAGCCAGTTTACTGCAAGCACAAATATGATCTGACAGACAAGACCATAAAAGAACTTGATGAATCTGTTAACAGACTGCAGAATGGGAAGCTCTATTACCGAGAATGACGCAACCTTCATATGCTTTACCCAGAATATGCAATGTACCGAATGCTGATATAGAAGAATGTCCACTGACACTCTTACTGAATGGTATTAATTCTCCAGTGCACTTTTCCACAAAATATTTATGAAGGAAAGAGAAGCGTATTGTCATACAAAGTTTTGCGAACGATGGAAAACATTTTTCTGGCAGTATTATGCATAAAGAAGTGTGTGCAACTAACATACTAGTGAATCTCGAGGTCAAATCCTCATTTAGTGGCTTCCTAGTAATACATACCGTGCAGATCGTGGGAATAAAATTGATCCCGTTTTGTTTGAACTTTTCGATTCATGGTTGTAGCCGAGTGTATTAAACATAAGGAAGAATTCCACCAGACAATGAGAGAGGATTCCCGTGGGCACAGCAGTGTCACTTGAAGTAGTTATCATTTTTGTAGTGCAATTCGAACAGAAAGCATTAAATAATATGTAACTGAAAGCATTTTATTGACTCCGCCGTAAGAGCGGCCCATTTGTTCTATGGCCTCGAGACATTCTGAGCTGTCTTGGAATTCTGAAGAAAATTCATTCGTAAATCACTTTCACCATGGAGATACGAAAGGAAATCGAGCACCTATCTTTAGATGGGTTGGTCAATACGAGGTCTGACAATATTCTGGAGCACTTAGGCTATTGGAAACCTACTGGCATAAGCAGGTATCTAAATGCCGCTTTATTCTATCACTCATCCCAAAAGCAAGCTTGCGTAGCACTCAGTCATGATGTTTATTCTGAATCATTAACAGTAAGAAATTGCGGTGGAAGTCAGATATTTTCGTGGATCCTTGATGACCGTAGGGTACATTGACCTTCCATTAAAGCACCTTCGGACAAAGCAATATCAATAATAAAATTCTGTACGGCTACCGTTTGTTACGAGAACAGCAGACTGCATAAGCTGAATGCTTTGGAGAGGTAGTATAGGGATATAGAATGGACATACCTGATTAGCTCCACACTGTGGGAGTATAATTATGATATGACAGGTGATCGTGAGAAAGTATATAGATACATCACTCACTGGCGAAACAGCATGCATTATATAGGATAACGTTAAAGAGCGGGAATGCTACACACGTTTCAGACAAAAGGAAACATCAACGATGGTGGACAATCAAGAAGTACCTTTTCACACTGCCGATGTGGATGCTCAAACCCCAGAGCCCACACCCCTCTGATCATTGGATGGCAGAGTTTAGTGTCTATGATGGCCATAATTTCTTACAACAATAGTCAATTACCAAATATCTTCTTTTTCCAGTTATTTTATTGTTTCTAGAAATACTCAGTTTTAATAATTACACACTTCCATTTGCTTTCAAACTCTTCTATAATCTCTTTTATCCCTCTGAGATTGTTACCTAAAATTGGTTTTAGATGGACTAAAAAACTTCTTGAAGTGGTAAAAATAGTTGTCTATACATTGCGTGTTTAACTGAAAGAAACACTACAAGTTATTTGAATATGGTCAATAAGACATTAACTGTTTGATTTTCTTTATCAAATACACCAATTTTTAACGTGCACTGTGACGGATGGGAGTATTATGATGAAACGCGACGTGTGGTTTTCTCATTTCATCGGTGACGAGTAAGTTGTGGATCTGTATCATTGGGCATACAGGCAGAGAATGTGCTGTCTCCTCTGTGGTTTGATGCTACAGCCGAGACATTTGCACGTGTCATATTCTGCTGATATCAGCACCATCACATATTGCCACATGCCAAGACTATGGTGGGAGAAGGAAACGTCCGCGCTGCATCCCTTGTGCACCACCTGCCACACCTGCAGAAACTCTATCCCTGACGCCCGCGCTCGGCCGCCAATGGCGTTCGATTTTCTTAATTTCCCTGCATGTTGTTATATGCTGCCCAGCATGAAGCACCTCCCATACTAACGAGCGTTCGCTTCACCGTTTGGTGCCCACCATGAAGTGCTGCCAGCAGCAGCGATAAGCCAGGAAGAATAAGACGTATGGTAGGTACTTAGCCCATTGAGCACTAATTATTATCAAGCTTTCATGTGTTTTATCAACTTCAGCAACTGTAGTTGTCTATATTGAAATAATCAGCAACCAGCTGCTTGAAAGAAATTTAATTTCACAAGCGATTTCGGGCGATGAAGAAATTAAATGTCTTTTATGCAGTTGCTTGCTGACTATTTCAGTATATATGTCTGTATGATTCATTATACTTTTTGCTCTTGTTGTAACAGTTGCACGGCAACAACCACATCCCTCAGGATGTCTTCCCAGCCTAGGGTTGTTGGACTATGCCATAGCATGAGCAGAGCAGCAGCAACGAATGCCTGATGCAGTGCTTAAAGAGGACACTCAGATGTTCCCGCCACTATTCTCGGACCCGGTGTCATGGACTATGTCATCACAGTGCTACAGCATCGAACTTCCACAATATTACTGTTACTTGTAACATATACGATGTAAATGTCAGTGGTTCTGAAACTGTATGTGTAATTCGAGAACCCAACATAAACTTTTAAGTACTTGCTCATTATAGTCAAAGTGTAGCTACTCACAGTGGTCCAGTGTGGGTTCCACTTACGGTGTGGCAGCGAAATTTGATAGAATTCTAGTGCGTTAATGCAGGATAATTTACCTTTGAAATAATTAGTTCAAATTTTGGCCACTAGGTACAAATCCCGCACTGTCACTGCGAGAAAGACGTATAGAAATATTCCCATATGTAATGACTGGGAGTCGGATGTGCGCAGGAAAGGTCAAACAAATTAGAAATAAATAATACACAGTATGGTTTGAGAGTAAATCGGAGAAAGACGAAGGTAATGAGAAGTAGTAGAAATCAGACCAGCGAGAAACTTAACATTATGATTCATGGTCACGAAGTCAATGAAGGTAAGGAATTCTGCTACCTAGGAAGTAAAATAACCAATGACGGACGGAGCAAGGAGGACATCAAAAGCTTACTCACTATGGTAAAAAAGGCATTTCTGGCCAAGAAAAGTCTACTAATATCAAATACCGGCCTTAATTTGAGGAAGAAATTTCTGAGGATGTACATCTGGAGTTCAGCATTCTATGGTAGTGAAACATGGACTGTGGGAAAACCAGAACAGAAGAGAATCGAAGCATTTGAGATGTGGTGCTATGGACGAATGTTGAAAATTAGGTGGACTGATAAGGTAAGGAATGAGGAGGTTCTACGCAGAATCGGAGAGGAAAGGAATATGTGGAAAACACTGATAAGGAGAAGGGACAGGATGATAGGACATCTGCTAAGACATGAGGGAATGACTTCCATGGTACTAGAAGGAGCTGTAGAGGGCATCAACTGTAGAGGAAGACAGAGGTTGGAATAGGTCAAGTAAATAATTGAGGACGTAGGTTGCAAGTGCTACTCTGAGATGAAGAGGTTAGCACGGGAAAGGAATTCGTGGCGGGCCGCATCAAACCAGTCAGTAGACTGATGAAAAAAAAAAAATACTCGTCTTATTATTAACAAGGGATTACACTTTTTCTTCAATTTGAACACTGGAGACGTCTACGAGGCGTTGAACAATGCTAGATACGCATATGGTGGCCAAAATCGGAACCAATTTTTTCCAGAATAAATCGTTTCTGCTTTAACACGTTAGTATGTCTTCCAAGTTTCGACGTCAGTCAATAATTAGAGCCCACATTGGATCTCCATGAGTAGCAGCCCCTTAAATACAACCACCCAATATTTACAGCGGTATAAAACGGACTTGTCGGCGCAAAAGGGCGACGTCTGTATAGAATGATGGAGTTTGTAGAGGTATAGATGGAAGTAGAATACTGTAAATCACATACAGCTATGAAGATTAGCACGTGAGAAATCAATTGTCGATATGTATGGGGAGCCAGTTTTTAAGTTAAAATCTGTGAGTGCCAGCATATAAGTTAAACATTCTAAAGAAGGAAATGCAATTGATCTGTTGCAGACAAAATGTGCCAATGGTGCCCCATATATTGGAGTTGCGTACTATGATTTTTTTGACTATTGTATGAGCACAGTGTGAATACAGATCAAATAGGACAGTATATAAAAACATAGGTTCACGCAGCACCAAAATATGCAAGTGAAAACTCCATAGGAATACAATCAGTGGAGACTGAATTTATTGAATGAATTCTCAGGCATGTAATTGTACTTGTAGGCTTGAATACGATTCAGGCTGAATTACAAGCCTTTTAGAAACAATTATTGGGACATATCGACAAAAATAAATGATTATGTAATACATATAAGTAAAATAAAAATCTGTAAAGTAGACTATCCGTATTTTTCTTCCGCGCCACAATAACTTTAATGATGAAAGGATCAAATAATAACACTCATACATCAGATTAACTCATGGTTTATTGTTAGAAACAATGAATTTATGTTTCATAAAGTAATCAAGATTATATAATTGGAGAATAAATTGATTTACAGAAGAGCAACTAATCATCTCGACTATATTTGCAGCGTCAAATGACTAGCAGAGAAGTTGTTCCATTATCGTTCTGAAATGTCTTTTGTAAAATTCCCCTATGGGACCTGTTTGAGGGATGTCACGACACCGATTCGTTCCATTGTTGAAATATCTCCACAACCTTCTTCTCAGTTCTTATCTTCACAGGTAGAGCCTAAGTAAATTTAGAAAACATACTTGAAACCCTCAGTCGAATGTGGTTATCTTCGCATATCTGTGAGGTCAGCATGCCGTAGATCATCCTATCTTTGTATTGTCATATATCTCTGTGGGAATGTAGTATCTGTTGGTCTGCGAAGGTGGTGATTATTGGCCACCATAATTAGCCATTGTTGTGTTTTTCTTAGCGTCTGGTATTATTTATGTCTTTCATATGGCGTGTATTACCTGTGGCAGTTCGTGCTGTAAGTGGTCATAACAAGTCTATGATTGCAGTTGGGTATTTGTAATATATACATCCTAGAGATAGATTGTTCAACTTTCATATTGATCTTCAAACCCTTCGTCTCCACTATGTGCAGCTGCTAACAGTGCTTAAATTGCATTCTTCTGTTTATAACTCTTTTAGGCTTCTATTCAGCCCTTTGAGGTGTTATACTTCTTATTTAATTTAATATTGTGTAATATTTCGGCATACACTTCTATCTCTTTCGATATACACTTCCTGACGTTTGAAGTTTTGAAGAATATTTGCTCTAAAAAACGAGGAGATATTTCATATTTCTTATCGCCAACTCGAACTGCAGTATTAGTTAATCGTATTGAATATATGGATTCATCTTGCTGATCCTTTATGTTCTGTCAACTTCAGCATTACCGCAATGATTGATGTAGTCAGTAATAGCACATACTCCGCCATCTTCTAATTCTTATTCTTCTTTTCTGCCTCCTTCGTAGCGTGTGACAGTTTCTTCAGACTCTCGGTCACTGGTTCAGAAGTTGCAAATGACATAACTTTAACAATTGTAACTTCCATCGAATAGCCTTCTGCATCTCAGTAATTTCACGCTTTGTTGATGATATGCTGGTCTATGAGATAGATTACAACGTAAATATACACTGAGACTACTGGTGACGATGGAAGTCTAGAGCGTTCCCTGTAGCCTTCATATATCCTCGAGTATATGTTTGTTTTGTGCTCACTTCTTCGATTTTATCATTGACTAATACTTCACATTGCTCTATTCTAACAGTCTACACCTCATCATATATGGACCACGCATTGATTGCTTCGATTTTTCTGTCAACATACGTATAGACACATGTGCTTTACAACCTCTGAATGAATGTGATACACACGTGGAAATTTTTCCGTAGTTTACAGTGTACAGTTTGACAAACTCCGTTTTATGCAGAATCGCAACGAAGTTTCGTATACATCGGCCCTCATTCACTATCCCAGTTTTACTTGAAGCCAGGAATCCATAGAACGAGTTATTTCAGGAATCCCTGCTTATGGTATCGAGTTCATTTAGTGGCATGTCGGTTCCTACACGTGCTGGACAAACAAGATTCTAATTGAGTTTTTCGTGTTTGACAGCGGTGATAATGTTCGTACCTTGAGTATGGCAGTCTCAAACATAATATTGTAAGGCGGTCAAAGCAGAAATATCTCTGGATCTCACTCTGATTTTCCACTGCTACATTGTTAGTTATGAATACTCCATTTTGCTTTACTTTTTCAGACGGTGTAATATCGCTGTTTTCGCAGAACATCTAGTACGTTACTTCCTATTGTCGAGCTAAATCTCCTACATTAGCTGATATTATAGCCGAAAAAGTGTAGATATATAGCTGCTTGAAGTGGAGTCCCTCAGAATGTGTCAACATTGTTAGAACAAGTTTTGTCTTCTCATACCCTGAATGCCTGATAACCAAAGCATATATGCCAATTAGAAGTAATGGTCCATTCGCCATTTTTTTCTGGTTTCGAGCATCACCATCCAGGACCTCTCACTTACTACTTGACCCTTGTGGTGAGGTTGTTTCGTTCACTCACTCGTGGTGGCAACAGGTCTTTTACATTGGGATACAGGGGGCCTTACAGGGAAATAAAATATCTCACGTATGGTTCTTAAGCTTTATGAACTCTTTACTATTGGTGACTTTACAAACAATGTTAAATAAGGTCGTAGTTCTGTCCCCACATCTGATGAAGCTGAATCATGGATTCCCACCTCCATCGACTACCAGCATGTGTGATAGACTTTGGTGAACTAACTCCTGCATATGACTTCACAATATCTGATAGAATCGGTAGGCATATGACTGTCACCTTTGTTGACACTCTGGTTCATACCGTACTCCATAGCTGGCTGTCTTTATACTCTTCAATGTTTGCTCCTATAGTTGTATGTCACCTCTGTTGTTAAATAATTTAGCTGTTTTCATGAAATTTCCTGAAGAGATTGTGTGATCGCACATTACCACCGAAGGGAGTCGACATTTCCTTGGAAGAGGGCAGAAATCTTTATTGACCTATCCAATAGATGACGTCATTCGTCCAGGGGTAATTTTACTTTGATATCGTTAGTTGGAAGGTTATCAAACACTACCATTGGGCAGAACTCTCAGTTCGACATGACACACTTACACCCACTGGTGTCGCGACAGCACGTTTGATTGGTCAGCAATATTTCTGCAACAGGTGTTTGGGGCTGGAAAGACTTCCCATCACTTACAAGGAAACACATATTGTTAATTACAGGATGTCAAATTAAACATCTTTCAGCCATCTAGTTTCCAAACTATTTTATCTGGTTACCAGTTTCGGCTATTTACTACGCTATCTTCAAGCCCCTGACCGATGTGTAGGAAGCTACGACCTCGGTTCTGATCAAAACAGGGGCCAGCAATACTGGTGTTAGTAGCTTTCTGCTTGCTCTAGCAATCACTTCAACTAGCTTCATGGTGGTGATTGAAGTGATCGCCAGACAAAGCAGAAATCTACTAATACCAGTGTTGATGGTCCCTGTTTTGATCAGAACCGAGGTGGAATCTTCCCTGGCCGCCGGATCCTGAAGATGGCGTAGTAAATCGCCGAAACTGGTAGCCAAATAAAATAAGTTCGGAAACTATACGACTCAAAGGTGTTTACTTTGACATCCTGTATCGAAAAGCCGAGTCCGGCTACCTCTCTGAAAAGACGGGCATACAGAGAATTGTCAGTTAAGCATATTTACTTTTATCCCTATCCGCACCATCAGCGGTAACACTCTCCCTCGCAGCGGGGATTGTTCATATAAGTCTTTACATCGTAACCTTTAGAACGTTTGTCTCACAAGTAGGTGATCTATTTGTCGATCACTGTAAATTATTCGAGACTTCTAATTATAATCTTTGATATTAATTTACAGCTTTAGGTTAGACAGTTTTGGGAAAGATCAAAAAGGGCTACAGTCTCAAAGGATACAGAGCAAAGAAACAACGAGAACCGACCTAGAAACTGTCGGTATAGTAGTTGTAAATTGTCGTACCTGTGTAGGAAAAGTATCACAGCTTCAAGCACTGATAGAAATCACTGAAGCTCAAATCGTTATAGGAACAGAAAGCTGGCTAAATGGGAGATTAATTCTGCCGAAATTTTTACAGAGGTGCAAACCGTGTTCAGAAAGAATAGATTAAATAAAGTAGGTGGTGGTGTGTTTGTGTCCGTTGGTAGTAGTTTATCTTGTAGTGAAGTTGAAATAGATAATTCCTGCGAATTACTATGGGTAGAGGTTATAATCAACAGCCGTACCAAAATAATAATTGGCTTCTTCTACCGATCCCCCCCCCCCCCCCCTCCTGACTCAGATGATATAATAGCTGAACGCTTCGAAGAAAACTTGATTCTCATTACAAATATGTACCCCACTCATACAGTTATAATTTGTGGAGACTTCAATCTATCCTCGACTTGTTGGTAAAGATACATGTTCAAAGCAGGTGGTACACAGAAAACATCTTCCGAAATTGTCCTAAATGCTTTCCCTGAGAATTACTTTAAACAATTAGTTCATGAGCCCACACGAATTGCAGATGGTTACGAAAACACACTTGACCTCTTAGCCACAAATAATCCTGGTCTAATAGAGAGCGTCATTACGGATACAGGGATTAGTAAACACAAGATCATTGTAGCGAGGCTCAAACCCATATCAACCAAAACCACTAAAAGTAAACGCAAAATATATCTACTTAAAACAGCAGATATAGATTGGCTTGATGCCTTCTTAAGAGAGAGTTTCCATTCCTTCCAAGATAATTATGTAAGAGAAGACCAGATATGGCTAAAATTTAAAGATACAGTATCATCAGCAATAGATAGATTCATACCGCATAAGTTAATAAGAGACGGGACTGATCCACCATGGTACACAAAACACGTCAGAACACTGTTGCAGAAGCAACGAAAAAAGCATGCCACATTCAGAAGAACACAAAATCCCCAAGACTGGCTAAGTTTCAGTCAAGCTCGAAATTTAGTGCGGACGTTAATGCGAGATGTTTTTAATAGTTTCCACAATGAAATATTGTCTCAAAATATGCTAGGAAACCCAAAGAGATTCTGGTCACCGTAAAGTACACCAGTCGCAAAAAACAGTCACTGCGCGATAGCAATGGAGATATTACCGATGATGATGCCACTAAAGCGGAGTTATCAAATACAGTTTTCCGTAATTCCTTCACAAAATAAGACGAAGTAAATATTCCATAACTCGAAACCAAAATAGCTGTTAGCATGAGTGACATAAAAGTAGATATCTTAGGTGTGGCGAAAAATCACTTAAGAAAGGCAAGACTTCCGGTCCAGTTGGTATGCTATTCAGGTTCCTCTCAGGGTATGCTGACACAATAGTGCCTTTCTTAGCAATCATATACAATCGCTCACTTGACGAAAGGTCTGTTCCTAAGGGCTGGAAAGCAGTACAGGTCACACCAATATTCAAGGGAGGGAAATAGTAGTAACCCATTGAATTAAAGACCCATATCACTGAACTCAATTTGCAGTAGGTATTTGGAGCACATACTGTACTCGTTTATTATGAATCACCTTGAAGAAAATGACTTACTGATACATAACCAACACGGATTCAGAAAATGTCGTTCTTGTGCTACATAGTTAGCTCTCTGTTCCCATGAAGTAATGAGTGCTGTCGACAAGGGTTCTCAGATCGATTCCATATTCTTGGATTTCCAGAAGGCTTTTGAAACCGATCCTCACAAGCAACTATTAATCAAATTGCGTGCATGTGGAGTATCGTCTCAGTTGTGTGACTGGATTCGTGATTTCCTCTCAGGGAGGTCACAGTTCGTAGTGACAGATGGTAAATCATCGAGTAGAACAGAAGTGATATCTGGCGTTCGACTAGGCTGTTCCTGATTTATATAAATGATCTTCGTGACAATCTGAGCATACCCCTTAGATTGTCTTCAGATGACGCTGTAATTAACAGTCTAGTAAAATCATCAGACGATCAGTTCCAATTACAAAATGATCTACAGAGAATTTCTGTATGGGGTGAAAAATGGCTGTTGACGCTAAACAAAGAAAAGTGCGAGGTCATCCACATGGGTACTAAAATAAATCCGATAAATTGTGGGTATGCAATAAATCGCACAAATCTAAGGGCTGTAAATACGACTAAATACCTAGGAATTACAGTTACAAGTAACTTAAATTGGAAAGACCACATAGATAACATTGTGGGGAAGGCGAAAGAAAGAATGCCCTTTCTTGGGAGAAAGAAGATTCGACATACCCACTAAGGAGACAGCCTACATTACACTTGTCCATCCTCTGCTGGAATATTGCTTCGTGGTGTGGGATCCTTACCAAGTAGGATTGACGGAGGACATCGAAAAAGTCCAAAGAAGGGCAGTCCGTTTCGTGTTATCGCGCAATATGGGTGAGAGTGTCATTGATATGATACGAGAGTTGCGGTGGCAGTCACTCTAATAAAGGCGGTTTTCTTTGCGGCTGGATCTATTTACGAAATTTCAGTCACAAACTTTCTCTTCCGAATACTTAAATATTTTGTTGAAACCCACTTACGTAGGGAGAAATGATCATCATAATAAAATAAGAGAAATCAGAGCTCGAACGGAAAAATTTAAGTCTTCCTTTTTCCCGTGCACCATTCGAGAGTGGAATGGTAGAGTAGTAGTATGAAAAAAGTTCGATAAACCCTCTGCCAGGCACTTAAGTGTGAATTGCAGAGTAACCATGTAGATGTAGATGTACTACGTCTGTACTCTTGTGGTTAAAACACGTAGCAATGTATCCTAGGTAGCCTGCTGAAGTCGCGGCTGCAGTGATGACCTGCTGAATATCACACTTCGTGGCAGATAAACACCTCGTGGCCAGAGGTGGAACGCCATGTTTCCCACTGTACATTTATTTTTTAAAGAAAACTTTATCTATGTGTGATTGATTGACTGTAGTACATATTTATTTAAAATATTCCCCCTGACTTTGAAATTGCACTCAATAATTGAAGCTGTAATTATTTATTACCTAACTGCCGAAATTATCCACCTTATAGTTTCTAGAATACCACAGTAGCAGCAAGACTTTTCAATCACATCGTCACCACTGTAAATAGATTTTGCATCCCCAACATCGTCAGTGTTCCCATCACGTTGTACTGTGTAAAAACTAAGGAAACACAGAAAACGTAATGCTTAGCAGCGTTAAGAGTGAATGGAGGACTTTTATTTTTCAAATACTTACAGCCCACGTCTTCAATAATAGTCGTCATCGTTAAGACGTAAATTCAGTGAAAGAGGGCTGTACGAACATATTAGAACCAACGACCTGCTGCTGCTGCTGCTGCTGCTGCTGAGAGTCCCTCCGCTAACGCTGTAATAGAGACAACAAGAAATATACGTAAGTATAACTCCATAAAAACATGATAACAATTATAGCCAAATCACTTACGCTTTTTGCGTGGTGGATGACTAGACAGGCGTTTTAAGCACGATGTACATCATATGATGTATGTTCCTGCAATTGTGCAGCATAGCCGTTATTTGTTGAACAATAGCCCACTTGTCTAAAGCCTTAAAGTCGTCTGGTGTCACGTTTCTCCATTCTTGATCCGGAAACCCGTGAGTACATTTCTGTCAGATGTTTAGAGCAAATAAACTTATCAAATTTTTCTTTGCGCAACGCAGATATCTCGTGAGTTAAACACATGTCGTATAGGCAGCGATAAAATCATGATGTTATGAATGTGTCGTCGTCAGATTGTTTCAAAAATAAATAATATGTTCACACACATCAGTTACACTACCGTGATATCACAGAGTCTTTACAACTGGTTGCCGAGCATAGGCCCAGGGACAGGCGTGCAACGGTTTCCAGGTACACCACAGTATGTTCAGGCGAGTGCAAAGGCATGTCAGATTATGAGTATTCAACATTAAATGTGTGCTTGCGTCGTGCGAATTACAGTCGGCTCTCGCTACCATGAAAATCACGAATGTAGCAGTATATGCACATGTGTGCAACACTTGCGACTCTCGCTCCCGCAAATGCACAAACGTAGCAATACGTGCAGGAACGCGAAGTACATCTTATTCTTTCTCACATGAAAGCGCGAACACAGCAGCTACTCCTCCACTGCGCTTAATGCTGGACAGCTAATAAAACACACATTCATATTAAAAATATCTGAATACCATTGGTTGCCGACGGTGGGAGAAGGTGGCGTGGGGTGTGGAAGCGTTGGGACAGTCATACAGCAGGCAGGGAGAGCGCCTCACCTTCCTCCTCCATGGCTTTGGCATGTGGCTGGAATGATGATGCTAATGTCAGCGGTATATAATATGTGCAGTTGTCTCAGGTGTAATATGACGCCACAGATGAGAAAGTGCTGATGCTCACGTCAGCACTTTTTTCTGCCATATATCCAGTGATCCTCTACTCATGTGTGAAATGAATTATTGTACGCCATTCATGGGCTTCGTGAACAAACCATTTTTTTCATCTACAGTTCTACTTCGAACACTGAAATAGATGGTTACTGTTCAGTCACTCGCTCGTAGGTTATCCAGCTGAATTCATGTTGGTTACTTTGGAACATTCGAACATTCTACGAGGGCAGTTCAATAAGTAATGCAACACATTTGTTTTCTGAAACAGGGGTTGTTTTATTCAGCATTGAAATACACCAGGCTATTCCCCAATCTTTTAGCTACACAACACTATTTTTCAACGTAATCTCCATTCAATGCTACGGCCTTACGCCACCTTGAAATGAGGGCCTGTATGCCTGCACGGTACCATTCCACTGGTCGATGTCGGAGCCAACGTCGTACTGCATCAATAACTTCTTCATCATCCGCGTAGTGCCTCCCACGGATTGCGTCCTTCATTGGGCCAAACATATGGAAATCCGACGGTGCGAGATCGGGGCTGTAGGGTGCATGAGGAAGAACAGTCCACTGAAGTTTTGTGAGCTCCTCTCGGGTGCGAAGACTTGTATGAGGTCTTGCGTTGTCATGAAGAAGGAGAAGTTCGTTCAGATTTTTGTGCCTACGAACACGCTGAAGTCGTTTCTTCAATTTCTGAAGAGTAGCACAATACACTTCAGAGTTTATCGTTTGACCATGGGGAAGGACATCGAACAGAATAACCCCTTCAGCGTCCCAGAAGACTGTAACCATGACTTTACCGGCTGAGGGTATGGCTTTAAACTTTTTCTTGGTAGGGGAGTGGGTGTGGCGCCACTCCATTGATTGCCATTTTGTTTCAGGTTCGAAGTGATGAACCCATGTTTCATCGCCTGTAACAATCTTTGACATTAAATTGTCACCCTCAGCCACATGACGAGCAAGCAATTCCGCACAGATGGTTCTCCTTTGCTCTTTATGGTGTTCGGTTAGACAACGAGGGACCCAGCGGGAACAAACCTTTGAATATCCCAACTGGTGAACAATTGTGACAGCACTACCAACAGAGATGTCAAGTTGAGCACTGAGTTGTTTGATGGTGATCCGTCGATCATCTCGAACGAGTGTGTTCGCACGCTCCGCCATTGCAGGAGTCACAGCTGTGCACGGCCGGCCCGCACGCGGGAGATCAGACAGTCTTGCTTGACTTTGCGGCGATGATGACACACGCTTTGCCCAACGACTCACCGTACTTTTGTCCACTGCCAGATCACCGTAGACATTCTGCAAGCGCCTATGAATATCTGAGATGCCCTGGTTTTCCGCCAAAAGAAACTCGATCACTGCCCGTTGTTTGCAACGCACATCCGTTACAGATGCCATTTTAACAGCTCCGTACAGCGCTGCCACCTGTCGGAAGTCAATGAAACAATACGAGACGAAGCGGAAATGTTTGAAAATATTCCACAAGAAATTTCAGGTTTTTTCAACCAAAATTGGCCGAGATAAAAAATGTGTTGCATTACTTATTGAACTGCCCTCGTATTTCCAGAGAAAATCTCAAATTTTTCTTGCATTGCGATGTTCGATACTAATTGTGCTTTTCTTCGACAGAATTTACTTACACCAGTTCACAAGGCGCCGTTGTTCAGATTTAGACAAACTTTGTGGAATCCACCGGGAATACCCAGTTCCCCAGGTAAATGTTCACCCAAAGTTGAATGTAATTAAGAAATTGACATGGCTAAGGTCTCCTCTGTACCATAGTGAGGCCCATGGCGATCCTCGGGCATTCATTTAGCGTACAACATCGATGTGATTTTCAAGAACAATTGCATGTGGTCGACCGTCATGAAATTTATCGTTGGTAGAATCACTACAACACCTAAGATCAGGAAACCAGTTGTATACACTATGTTCTGAAGGCAAATCATTAATTCCAGTTGAACAAATTGATTCGATGGTGTGTTGTTTAGTAAGGATTTTACTGAAATTGTAAAAATATTCATCCAACGAAAATCTTGTCGTGAAATATTCAGTTCTATTGAACACAGTTTCTTGAAGCAATTACTCTAAAACAAATATCTGATCAACTTCTAGTTTACCAACGTTTCGACACTAAAAAATTATACACTTAAAAATACAGTTGTGTTGCGACTCAGTAATGCCATTTAGTGGTCAAATATGAAAACTTATATTGCGACACTTGCATATGACTGGTTTGAGTTCATAACACGTAACGCTCCTGTTCACTGCACATTAGGCCTAGTAACTCTTCTTATTGGAAGGAAAACCGCAACAGTTTATCGACATTATTAGAACCTTGGGTTCTGTGAAACAGAACTCCTTCGTGGACTTGGAGATAATGATTGGATGAAATATTCAGCAGATAATTAATATCGTTGCCCATGATATACCCTAATGAATAATGAACGAAGTCTTCAGGAAAACTCAGTAGTGGCGTCAGGATTTCATGCTGAAGATAGGTGAGGAAGATATGTCACGAGCAGCTGAAAGGAAGTTGAAACATTAATTTATGTCCCAATAGTTTACTATAGCAGACTCCTGTCCATGTCAGCAGGCGATGCATTGTCGATAGCGAACATACATCCATGGCGCACGATGTGTGAGGGAGGCGAAGCTGGTAGTCGCTACATCCGGCTCAGCATGGCAGGGACACGACCTTGTGTTTCTCGCATTCCAGGTCAGCCAACTGTGTTGGCTCAGCTGTGAGCAAAATAGCTCTTCCAAGCTAGGTCATAGCCGAATCTTGCTAGAGGATTGTCCCTCTTGTTGGCGGCTGAGGCATCCGTTTACAAACCCTGGACTTGCATCTGGCTAGCGGCATCTGGAGCTGTTGGGCGCCCAGAGATTCGATGCCTCGGAGGGCCTCTGTTTAACTCGCTAACCATCAGTGTAGCGGCAGAGCCTACAAGCATATGGTCCTCTTAGTATGATGGTAGAGTGACAGCAGCCTGATGGCGGAGGTCGACACTGCAGAGCACACGGTCCCAGTGACCTACCTGTTTCATGCACAGTCTAACCATGCAGTATTTATACGCGACCAGATGGACTTGTGTGTCAGTACTCGCCCCAGGTGTCTCGTATTGCACTTGGCATCTCCTAAACACTATCAAACCGTTCCAGTTTAGAGTAGCTTTATTGGCTATTGACCAGGTAGTCTTGTCGTGGCATCTAGGTGGTGACATCGCCTTGCGGTTAGTAGTATCATAACGGCAGTCGCCTTTCTCATGTTTGTTGCTGCTCCACTCTATCCTTCTTAGGAGAATTTGGCCCTGTCTTTCTTTACTCTGCTCGAACTTTTGTCGCAGATTATTCTAGAATCACTAAATTTATTGTATGGATCACATCATTTTCAGGAGTCACCCACAACCATTCACCAGGTACGCTAATTTCTCGTAAATGCCGTGGTAGTTTGAATAGGCATGTAGCTGCAAGAATGGTGAGGACGCAGTTTGTGGGAATTTATCGTCGAGGTGAAAATTGATGGTTGCTATTATCAACAAGGTAAAGAATGTGACTGACGTCGAAGTTCCTAATGCCATGAGCCTATGTTGATCTTCTGTATGGTACTGTCTTATATGACCAAACAGTTGTTCCAACTAGATTTTGCTACTCCAGGCGACAGTCACGTGGTCCAAAGACAGAGTATACGGCCCAGGATTGCTTATGTTCATTGGAGCCAACAGAAATATTGTCTCTAAGCAGATCGATTTTCAAAGGGACTGTGAAATTGTCTGGATGATTGTAAAAAGTCTACGTATAATCAAAATAATTGTTGGATGGATTTACCGACCATCCTATTCCACCGCGACAGTTTCAGAGTCATTCAAAGAAAGTCTACGGTCAGTAGCGCGTAAATATCAGAACAGTGTGGATAGGGATATCCTTGGATTCACTGCAGAGGTTGCGAAGTGCATCTGAACACTATCTCTGAAAACCGTCTCGAGCAGCTAGTTCGACAGAACACACACAACGCAAATATTTTAGACATTGTAGCCACAAACAAGCCTGACCTCGTCTATGTTATGATTATATGGATACGGATTGGTGATCATGATTTCATCATTGCGGCGATGGTTACCAAAATTAACAAACCATATCAGAAGGCTACGAGAGTGGTTTCGCTGAAAATAGCGGAAAAGCTGGCGCTACTGTTCCACATAAACACTGAATAGATATCATCTAGATCCTGTATCAAGGAAGTAGAAACTGTAAACGAAGTTTGACCAGGCTGTAATTTGGGCTCTGGAGAAGCAGTGCGAAGTAAGTGGATTAAAAATGGAAAAGATCCATCGTGGTTTAATAAAAAAATTCGGACAATCCTGAGGAATCAGAGTCTGTCGCACTATAGATTCGAAAGGAAACGCGCAAGTGACGACAGGCGATAGTGAGTCTGTAAAAAGATCGATGCGCAACCTGTCAACAACTACCACCTTCATACGTTATCAAAAGATGTAGCCGAGAGAAGTCTAATTCCACGCAGTATCGCTATGTAGGTCTCATTCTATCCGACAACTGGTTGACCTACCCAGTGTGGCAGTGGAACACAGCAAAAGGAAAGCTAGAGTTTTTAATTTCGCTTTTAAGAAGTCGTGCAGGCAGAAGAACAGTGCAAAGATATAGTCGTTTGAACATCGCGCTGACTACCGTATGCAGAACGTAGAAATAGGCAACGCTACCGCAGAGTAGCAACTCTAAGAGTTGAAAACAAGTACGTCGCCAAGACAGGATTGAAACCTAGTTCATTTTACAAAGCGTACTTTACGCCATTGGACTCTTACTAACCTTGCATTTATCTTCAATCTCTTCCACAGCGCATAGTCCTAAGTGAGTGGAAAAAATAGCAGGTGACTAGTACATGCAAGAAGTCTAAAAGAATGGACCCCGCAAAATTACAGACCAATACCATTAACATGGGTTTGCTGCAGAATTCTCAGTTCGGATATAATAAATTTCCTCAAGCGGAAAAGCTTCTGCTGGCAAATCAGCAAATCAGCACGGTTTTAGAAAGCATCACCGATGTTTCCCTTTTCTCACATAATACCCATCGAAATGTAGCTGAAGGTCAACAGGAAGATTCCATAACCCTAGATTTCCCGAAACCGTTTGACACAGTGCCCCACTGCAGTCTGTTAACGAAGGACCGAGCTTATGGATTTAGTTTTCACATATCTGAATTTCTCGACGATCTCTTAAGTAATAGGATCCAGTACGTTGTTCTCGACAGCGAGTGTCATAGAGACAAGGATATCATCAGCAGTGGCCTAGTGTGACAGGACCGCTATTATTTTCTACATATATAAATGATCTGACGGAAAGGGCAAACAGCAATCTGTGGTTGTGCGCTGATTATGCTGCGGTGTACGGGAGATGTTGTCGTTGAGTGACTGCAGGAGAATACTACAGAGCTTAGACAAACTTTCTATCAGTGTGATGAATGGCAGCTAGCTCTAAATAAGTAAAAATGTAAATTAATGCAGATAAGTAGAATAAACAATCCTGCAGTGTTCGAAAACGGCACTAATAGTGTGAACTTTACACAGTCAGGGCAAAAAAAAAAAAAAAAAAAAAAAAAAGAAATAAAATAAAATAAAATCTTAGTGCGAAGTGATTTGAAACTGTAACAGGTACGTGAGGATTGCTGTGAAGAAGACGAATGGTCGATTTCGATTTATTGGGATAGTTTTCGGAAAGTGTGATTCATATCTTAAAGGACACTGCATATAGAATAGTAGTAACGTTACGTACCCTCCCTCACATTCCCCCCCCCCCCCACCTCATGCAACGAACTGCACTGTGCCTTGCCTCATATGTATGTAGAGACAGATGTAGATGTAGAAGTGCTAACACTGGGGTTGCGTTCAGGTAAGTAAGGTTTTTCCCTTGGATGAATTTAGTCAGATAGGGAGAGTAGTGAATGAATCGTATTCAAGGATATGGTTCCGGTAATTGTCTAAGGTGATTGAAAAGAATGAATAGTAATATTGTAACCAATGCCAATCAGTATTAGAGTTTGTCCTTGTAGCTCTAAATTGTGTGTGTCCATGCAGTACCCCTGGCCATAACATGTACAGGTGGTAATTACTGGGTCTTCCACTTAGAGCCTACCATTAGGCAATATTTCGATTAACTCGTCATCCGTACCTGGGGATCCTCATATTTGGGTTTCTGTGTGCAGAACAGTATGACGTCGCAAGACCGTGGGCCCATGTGTATCAGCTTTGTACGCCGTGAATCACTAGGTCTTCCATTGAACCAGTTCGGTTGCGGAAAATATGGGATAAGATTTCATTCGATGTGCGATCAGCAGTACGGCATAAACCTCTATTGTATACACTTTTTCACAGCCTCCCTTGCTACCAGCTGGTGGTATATGTCGTTGTATCCAGGAAATTGGTCATAGTACCAAGAAATATTATCAGTTATATAAGAGGCCCAATACTGACCTATTAAGTTGAAATTTTTTCTTGAAGAAATATTGTAAAAGTACACATTGTGACGGAGAAACTCCACATATTAAAAGAGAAATGCAAATTGCCGAAAGGGAAGAGGGGTAGAAGGGGGTGGATCATCATTTGTAAAGTATCATGTTGAAGCAATTCATCGTAAGGATAAAGCACGCTGTATGAAAAAGGGAGGTGCTATAAAATACCCAGTAAAATAATAAATAAACGGAGCCACTTTAATGAGTGTTATTTCTAATCCAGTGCAACTCTTACACGCAAAGTTGCTGACGTGCTGCCATGTTATAAATATTTTGGAGCTGTCGTACACAGATTCGAGGATGGTTTCATTAAACCGAAACTATTCAAAATTTGGTTAATATATGTATGTTGTTGTTGTTGTTGTGGTCTTCAGTCCTGAGACTGGTTTGATGCAGCTATCCATGCTACTCCATCCTGTGGAAGCTTCTTCATCTCCCAGTAGTTACTGGAACCTACATCCTTCTGAGTCTGCTTAGTGTATTCATCTCTTGGTCTCCCTCTACGATTTTTACCCTCCACGCTGCCCTCCAATGCTAAATTTATGATCCCTTGATGCCTCAGAACATGTCCTACCAAACGGTCCTTCTTCTTGTCAAGTTGTGCCACAAACTTCTCTTCTCCCCAATTCTATTCAATACCCCCTCATTAGTTATGTGATCTACCCATCTAGTCCTCAGCATTCTTCTGTAGCACCACATTTCGAAACCTTCTATTCTCTTCTGGTCCAAACTATTTATCGTCCACGTTTCACTTCCATACATTGCTACACTACATACAAATACTTTTCAGAAACGACTTCCTGACACTTAAATCTATACTCGATGTTAACAAATTTCTCTTCTTCCGAAACGCTTTCCTTGCCATTGCCAGTCTACATTTTATATCTCTCTACTTCGACCATCATCAGTTATTTTGCTCACCAAATAGCAAAGCTCGTTTACTACTTTAAGTGTCTCATTTCCTAATCTAATACCCTCCGCATCACCCGACTTAATTCGACTACAATTCATCATCCTCGTTTTGCTTTTGTTGATGTTCATCTTATATCCTTCTTTCAAGACAGTGTCCATTCCGTTCAACTGCTCTTCCAAGTCCTTTGCTGTCTCTGACAGAATTACAATGACATCGGCGAACCTCAAAGTTTTTGTTTCTTCTCCATGGATTTTAATACCTACTCCGATTTTTCGTTTGTTTCCTTTACTCCTTGTTCAATATATAGATTGAATAACATCGGGGAAAGGCTACAATACTGTCTCTCTCCCTTCCCAACCACTGCTTCCCTTTCCTGCCCCGCGACTCTTATAACTGCCATCTGGTTTCTGTACAAACTGTAAATAGCCTTTCGCTCCCTGTATTTGTCCCTGCCACCTTTAGAATTTGAAAGAGAGTATTCCAGTCAACATTGTCAAAAGCTTTCTCTAAGTCTACAAATTCTAGAAACGTAGATTTGCCTTTCCTTAATCTTTCTTCTAAGATAAGTCGCAAGGTCAATATTGCCTCACGTGTTCCAACATTTCTACGGAATCCAAACTGATCGTCTCCGAGGTCGGCTTCTACCAGTTTTTCCATTCGTCTGTAAAGAATTCGCGTTGGTACTTTGTAGCTGTGACTTATTAAACTGATAGTTCGGTAATTTTCACATCTGAATATATGCATACGAGACAGAAAATCAAATTCATTGAACCACCATTCATTGTGTTCTTTCTGCACACAATGCAATACGCCAATCTTTCAGAAGTTGTGCACTTGCCGTATTTTAACAGTGATCGTTCAATGTCAAAATGTGGACTCTCTAGTTTTCTCTGGGAAATAAATAGTTTGGTTGACCAGCTGACCGGAAACATTTCCTCGTAAACTGAGAAATTACGGTGGGAGAAACTTCTTAACTGTTAATCTGAAGTTGCAGCTACACCCGTGAACGTGCGCAGACGTCGATCCCAGAGAAGACAGTAACGACTTCTTGTCTGCGCCGATGGAAGCTAACGGTGGCAATAAAGTTCCTCTGTTTCCCCTGAGCCAGAACGTTACCGACTTTCTTCCACCGCCGTATCGCTGTACAGCTTTTGGCTAGTTTCGCTGCTATCCATTCTCACCGAACACAATGTGGTATAGTATAGAAGTGATCCTTACACTCGAAACGCAGTCCTGTTTATAACTGAATGGAATGGAATGGAGTTTTAAGTTAATTTTTGTATGCTTAAAAACTGCCGAAAAAGTTTTGCAGCAAATTCTCAACTACGATCGTGTGAGGATTTATATTAAAGCGGACCAGGAAATATAAGAATAAGCTTTACGGAAGAAAAGAATATATTACACTACTGTGAAACAATAATAATATTAACCAAAATAATGACAAACTCCTTGGGGGTTTAAACTTTTACATATTTGTGAAAACAAGTAGATAAGCATGCATCTGATTGGTTCTGCTGCACGTTTGTAGGAGGGGTGGCAAGGAGACAGACGGTTAACAGTCGAATGCCACACAATAATCTCTCAGCCTGGTTTTGACATAATAATAGAATTATCGTCAGTGCTTGTGTCAAGCAGTATTGTTATGAAGATAACTGAAGGCTGCTCATCAATACTATCTTTTTTTTTCAAGCCAAAGAATGTCGGTAAATAAATATATATTGCAAGATGTATTTCAGTTTACTCAAATTTACCACTGCAGTGTAACAAAACGTCTAATTTATGGGAATTTATCGACTATTTCAGAAACATGCGTAAATACTGCATATAGCTTACTGTGTTCTATAAATATTATTTGCTAATGCTTAAGCAGTGGTGAGACTTACGTTTATGTGACCAGTTTCAAGATCCAAATCAGAACACAGTTTTAATGCTTTACGATGACTGAAGAATTATTTGAGTTCATCATGACACAGCAGAGGCGTAATGTAATTATCGTTCCTGTCCTTTCATAATACTCACGTTTTCATTTTCTCGTAGTTTTCGTTTGTGTTTTTAAATATAATCGTGTTTTTCAGCCTAGAAAAATAAACCAAATAAAATTTTATATGTAACGGCCTATTTATTTACTATTCCAATAAATGTCATACGGAATTAATTTTGAAATACACTCCTGGAAATGGAAAAAAGAACACACTGACACCGGTGTGTCAGACCCACCATACTTGCTCCGGACACTGCGAGAGGGCTGTACAAGCAATGATCACACGCACGGCACAGCGGACACACCAGGAACCGCGGTGTTGGCCGTCGAATGGCGCTAGCTGCGCAGCATTTGTGCACCGCCGCCGTCAGTGTCAGCCAGTTTGCCGTGGCATACGGAGCTCCATCGCAGTCTTTCACACTGGTAGCATGCCGCAACAGCGTGGACGTGAACCATATGTGCAGTTGACGGACTTTGAGCGAGGGCGTATAGTGGGCATGCGGGAGGCCGGGTGGACGTACCGCCGAATTGCTCAACACGTGGGGCGTGAGGTCTCCACAGTACATCGATGTTGTCGCCAGTGGTCGGCGGAAGGTGCACGTGCCCGTCGACCTCGGACCGGACCGCAGCGACGCACGGATGCACGCCAAGACCGTAGGATCCTACGCAGTGCCGTAGGGGACCACACCGCCACTTCCCAGCAAATTAGGGACACTGTTGCTCCTGGGGTATCGGCGAGCACCATTCGCAACCGTCTACATGAAGCTGGGCTACGGTCCCGCACACCGTTAGGCCGTCTTCCGCTCACGCCCCAACATCGTGCAGCCCGCCTCCAGTGGTGTCGCGACAGGCGTGAATGGAGGGACGAATGGAGACGTGTCGTCTTCAGCGATGAGAGTCGCTTCTGCCTTGGTGCCAATGATGGTCGTATGCGTGTTTGGCGCCGTGCAGGTGAGCGCCACAATCAGGACTGCATACGACCGAGGCACACAGGGCCAACACCCGGCATCATGGTGTGGGGAGCGATCTCCTACACTGGCCGTACACCACTGGTGATCGTCGAGGGGACACTGAATAGTGCACGGTACATCCAAACCGTCATCGAACCCATCGTTCTACCATTCCTAGACCGGCAAGGGAACTTGCTGTTCCAACAGGACAATGCACGTCCGCATGTATCCCGTGCCACCCAACGTGCTCTAGAAGGTATAAGTCAACTACCCTGGCCAGCAAGATCTCCGGATCTGTCCCCCATTGAGCATGTTTGGGACTGGATGAAGCGTCGTCTCACGCGGTCTGCACGTCCAGCACGAACGCTGGTCCAACTGAGGCGCCAGGTGGAAATGGCATGGCAAGCCGTTCCACAGGACTACATCCAGCATCTCTACGATCGTCTCCATGGGAGAATAGCAGCCTGCATTGCTGCGAAAGGTGGATATACACTGTATTAGTGCCGACATTGTGCATGCTCTGTTGCCTGTGTCTATGTGCCTGTGGTTCTGTCAGTGTGATCATGTGATGTATCTGACCCCAGGAATGTGTCAATAAAGTTTCCCCTTCCTGGGACAATGAATTCACGGTGTTCTTATTTCAATTTCCAGCAGTGTATATTCACGCTGAAATAGTTTCCATGATTATGACATACACAGTATTATACAAAAAGGGTCGATAAAAGTGAATGTTAATTTATTCAACTTTTTTATGCTCGGTAATAACAAAGTACGTTTTAATCCTTGCTTGAAGTTGTACTATTTGGGAGATTTAATTGCTATTGAAGCATACGGTGTGACGGATCCAAAATGCTCCAGAAAGTAGTTTTAGGTCCTAATTTTTTCAGCTTTTTTCAAAGAGATCTCCCGTTTAGACCACCTTGTGATCTGCACCCGTTCTGTTAAGTTCCTCATCCCCCCCCCCCTCCTACTCCTCCCATCGTCCATCCCCCACCCAATAGTTTAGTGCTGATGATGCCCATTTTAAGGTTAATCAGTGCTTGAGGCAAAAAACTGAGGTTGAAGAACTCTAGTTTTTTGTCCGTCTTCAAGGACTACAAGCGGATATAGGCATATTATGTAGGTACAGGCACCAGATCAGCTACTTTCTGTTTTTTTTTGTATACTACCAATGTTGTTAAGTTTTCGTTTTATTTCTGTTACTTCCTCTTTTATTATTTCATACAAATGACAGACAACTCTATTACCAATTAAAACAAGTGAAACATTCTATATCGTTGCTACGCCACTTCTTAAAAATATTTCCCGAATAGTGTCGGTGCCATTCCGCAGTACAACGGACGTCCGTCGACGACAGCGACAAACTTCCGCATTTATCATGTGGGGGCAGGTCTCGCACGCAGCCAGTACACGCTTAGGTTATGCCATAGCAGACGGCAATAGGAACGTTATTGTCTCAGCAGTGCTGTAATTATTCTCATGCCATATGTTCATTAATCGTTGCTGTGGAGATTCTTATTGAAACAGCATTGAGAGCTTTCGTATTTTCTGTGACATGCAGTATTTTAAACAAATACAAATTTTGCTAATAAAAATTACTCCTCTAAAAAAGATTCATTTAAAAACCATAAAAAATTTAGGACTGCGGCTTTGGCTAATTGATATTTCGATTATTTCTTTGTTATTAGTAAGAAATACACTGAAGCGTGAAAGAATATTGTATAAGCATGCGGACTCAAATACGGAAATGTGTAAACAGGCTGAATGCGGCTATGCCTATGTAAGGTAACAGTTTCTGTACTTCCACCGTCGGAGGGTGGCATGGAACTTAAAGTTCCACCGCCACATCTTCAAACTGCTATGCTCGGCTGTTATTCAACCATTGCTTTGAGTTCCCCTCACTTGTCTATCGAGACAGTTCGACCAGATCTGAACCGGTGACGCTGTGTAATAGTAAACTGCCAGAAAAAAAATGGCGCAGTTATTAGATCTGTTACTACTGCTACAATGACAGGTCATCAATATTTGAGTGAGTTTGGAGGTGGTGCTACAGTATGGGTTGCGGCATCCCCGAGGAAGCGATGCACTTGCGGTTTTCTCGTACGCCTGTTTCACGAGTGTGCCGTGAATATCAAGAATCCGGTAAAACATCAAATCTCCGACATCGCTGCGGGCGGATAAAGATCTTGCAAGAACGGGGCCGACGACGACTGAAGAGAATCGTCCAAAGTGGCAGAATGGCAACCCTTCCGCTAATTGCTTCAGATTTCAATGCAGCGTGTGAACCATTCAACGAATCATCAGTGAACGTACGAACTGGTGAAAAATCCACGTGTAACGTAGATGTGGAAGAAAATTAATAATTACAATTCTGTCCTTCAAAGCGTTTGTTTTTGTGCTTTATTAATGGTGGTAGCGAAGACTACTTTTATTGAGAACTGTTGTTTTATCATTTGCATCAGAGGGTGTGAGATTAATGTGGGAATGCTGGGTTGATGACCTACAGATCTTTGGACACTGTGTCTTTCATTTTTGTGGCTTACAACGAACATCTGAATGAGGAACAAGGGGGTATACTGTAGGACTTAAACCCATGGTGTGCACCATTAGTTTTCCGTTCCACCGATGGAGGAATGAAATGATTTTCAAAGACCCATGTGAGTGTGTAAGCATATAACCCTCATTCACCCACACTTTGTCGCATTTTCCTTAGTCCGACGTATGTTCCACCACTTTTCGTAATTTTACCTGGTGTTCCATAATTTAAACGCTATTACTCGAGTTTCAGACCGCCGCCCTCAACGACCTGCCACGTCAACAAAACATACGATCGCGTCAGTCTCGTGATGCTATCAGCCAATGCCATTGCAGCATGGTTCTCAATTTCTGTATCACTGCTTAACGACCCCTTCCATTACTGTACGAGAGCTATATACAATTAGATATATCCCAAACCCCGTTACACTGCCTACATCACACTACAGAATTATTGTATCCTGGTATAAGAAATAGCTATCAACACATGGGAGCTGGGAAAAGTATGTTCCTTAGCTGAAACACTTTATAAATTCCAATCGCAATGTAAATGAGTCAGACAGTGTTCTTGCAATGGCAGGATTAAGTCTGAGTTTGAATGATCTCACCAACACCTTAGGTGATTACCATCCCAACAAAAGAATTATTTCGATAGCATCACTCTGCCCTGTATTTCGAAACGAGCAGGCCGCTCATTGAACCTATCTGCTAAGGATCCTGAGAGAAAGTCTAGATGGTCTAGCTATGCATCTTGTAACTGTTCCTTTGTCTTTAACGAATTATCCGTGTAACATTGTGTCCGATTTGTATGGAACTGGCCAGATGCAGGAGGGCACTATACGTGCTACATTTAACACCTCATGAAAAAACAGATCGAGCTGAGTTACATGTAATCAATAAACACCGATCTCTTGCTTTTGGAAATAAGAGAACATGTGCTCCAAAGAGACACAACTGACCGATGCTAGTGATATAGACTGTAGTTCTGATTCCAGTAGACCTACTGTAACTACCATTCTGCGAAGACTGTTATGTAAAACTTAATCGCCTCATCCATCCGATTCATTATGATCACCCTAGATATATCCATGGCGAGGAGATAAGCATTCCTGATTGGTGTTTAGTAGAGGTGAGCATAATACGTTTGAGAGCTTTGTAGTGAGATAACTGAAGCTTAATGATAAGAAGAAACGTGTGGTTTATGCACAATGGAGTTTTAGAAGGAAGGGTTTCAAACATTTATCGTAAATATCTTCTTCTATCAGTACTGTATTATTGTTGTAGTGTTAGGATTCCATACCAAGAAGGCCTGGAAAAAGAGAAATGCTTATAGAAGATAAACATACACTTCTAAGGCTACATGATTCTAAATTTTATCGTGCTACAATGTTAAAGCAGTGTTGTTTCAAATATATTAGTACGTGAAATGCAATACTCCAACGCAGGAAACATATTTCCAATACCTGACGTACATTCACTCTGCTAGTTTTCTATCCCACTCACTAAGGTGAGAAACTTCAAAACGATAAAACTATTACCCTCTACACCAAAGGGAAAAAAGGAGATCCTCTGTCACTTGTCAGCTCTTACACATTTCGGAAAGTCGGACTTCCGAAAGTCAGATGCTATGTTGCCAGACCCATGCATTTTACACACCAACGTGAATAGTCGTTTTGTTGCCGCTTCCCCAAATGATTTTAGAAATTCTGATGGAATATCATCTATCCCTTTTGACTTATTTGATCTTAAGCCCTCCAAAGCTCTTTTAAAATCTGATTCTAATAGTGGATCCCCCATCTCTTTTCAATCGACTCATGTTTCATCTTCTATCACGTCAGACAAATCTTCCCTCGTACATGCTTTCAGCGAATTCTTTCCAGACATCCGCTCGCTGTGCGGTTCTAGACGCTTCAGTCTGGAACCGCGTGACCGCTACGGTCGCAGGTTCGAATCCTGCCTCGGGCATGGATGTGTGTGATGTACTTAGTTTAGGTAGGTTTAAGTAGTTCTAAGTTCTAGGGGACTGATGACCACAGATGTTAAGTCACATAGTGCTCAGAGCCATTTGAACCATTTGAACCATCCACTCACTCTCCTCTGTATTAAATAGTGGAATTTCCGTTGCACTCTTAATGTTACCACCCTTGCTTTTAATGTCACCGAAGGTTGTTTTTACTTCCCAAAATTCTCAGTCATTCCTTCCGATAATCATTTTTTTTCCAATTTTTTCTCATTTTCCATGTACCCATTTCGCCTTAGCTTCCCAGCATTTCTTATTTACTTCAATCTTCAGGGATTTGTATTTTCGCATTCCTGAGTTTCCCGGAGCATTATTGTACTTCCTCGTTTAATTGATCAACTGAAATTATTCCTCTGTTACCCATGGTTGCTTCGCAGTTCTTTGCATATAAGATTTTCTTTCCAACTTCTGCGATTGTCTTTTTTAGAGATGTCCATTCGTCTTCAACTATACAGCATACTAAGCTATATCTTATTGCTGTACCTATAGGCTTACAGAACTTGAAGCGTATCTCATCATTTCTTAGTGCTTCCGTGTCCCAGTTCTTTACATATTGATTATTCCTCACTAATATCTTAACTTCAGTCTACACTTCATCAGTGCTATATTGTGATCTGAGTCTATACCCTATATCCAATATCTAATTTCGGAATCTCTGTCTGACCATGATGTAATCTAACTGAAATCTTCCCATTTCACCTGGCCTTTTTCCAGTATACCTCCTCCTCTTGTGATTCTTAAACAGATTATTTGTTATTACTAGCTGAAATTTATTACAGAACACAATTAGCCTTTCCTCTCTCTCGTTCCTAGTCCCAAGCCCATTTCTCCTGTAACGTTTTTTTCTACTCCTTCCCCTGCAACTGCATTCCAGTCCCCCATGACTATTAGATTTTCATTTCTCTTTATGAACTGTACTGCCCCTTCAATATCCCCATATACTTCGTCTATCTCTTCATCTCTAGCTTGCGACGTCGACATGTATACCAACAATCGTAGTCGGTTTTGGTTCAAATGACTCTGAGCACTATGGGACTTAACATCTGAGGTCATCAGTCCCCTAGAACTTAGAACTACTTAAACCTACCTAAACTAAGGACATCACACACATCCATGCCCGAGGCAGGATTGGAACCTGCTACCGTAGCTGTCGCGCGGTTCCAGACTGTAGTGCCTAGAATCACTCGGCCACCCCGGCCGGCTTAGTCGGTTTTGGTTTGCTGTCGATTCTGACAAGAGCAACCCTACTACGGAACTGTTCGCAGTAACACACTCTTTGCCCTACCTTCCTATTCAAAACGAATCCTACTCGCGTTACACCATTTTCTGTTGCTATTGATATTACCCCTATACTCATCTGACCAGAAATCCTTCTCTTCTTTCACTTCATTGACCCCTACTATATCTAGACTGAGCCTTTGCATTTCCCATTACTGATTTTGTAGTTTCCCTGCTACGTTCAAACTTCTGACATTCCACGCCCCGAATCGTAGAACGTTATCCTTTAGCTAATTATTCAATCCTTTTCTCATGGTCACCACCCCCTTCGTAATCGCCTCCCAGTGATCCGAATGGGAGACAATTCCAGAATCTTTTGCAAATGGAGAGATCATCATGACACCTTTTCTATTACAGGCCACATTTTCTGTGGGTACACGTTACGTGTCATCAATGCATTGGTTTCAATTCTGCATCCTCATGCCGTTGATAATTTCTGATGCCTCTGCCTTTAGGGGCAGTTACCCACCCCTAGGACTTGAGAGCACCCTGAACTTCAGTCGTTCCTCCGACCTCTTGACAAGGCCGTTGGCAGAATGAGGGTGCCTTTTTATGCCGGAAGTCTTCGGCCGCTAATACTGCTTATTAATCTGCATTTAAGCAGTGGAGGATTAGAAGTAAGAATCACTACATTTATGAGAGTGGACTCGATTTTTTCCCAAGACGTGGCAGGTTTTACATCGGTTTGATGGACGTGATTCATCAGACTTTCGTTATAAGTCCTCTGCTGATTGTGGTATGGGGAAGTTTGCTTCTAATAGCTGCAGATAGATAGCGCTCTAAGCCACACACAAGACACAAAATTTCATACGAGTAGAACTCCGGTTTATACCACGCAGCTGATACAGCCCGTGACAACAACGAAACAAAAATGATAAATGTGCGATAAATGATCTGCCACAGCATCTCTCTAGCTCTAGAATACATCATCAGTCTAACATTAAACCTTATGTCTTTGTAACCCCTCTCACCCGATTCCTCCATCTACTTTCTGTCATCCTTTAACGCTGATCCATGTTAATTAAGAGCCAAATGGTTCTCTTATCTAGGAAAGCGTCCAAGAGAGCAGTCAACCTGCACATATTCCTATTACGTCAGTATACATACTGCATAATATTGATAAAAACCATGTGGCAACTGTTATGTAAGATTGCTGACATGGCATGATTGTATTTGATGTAGAGTAGATCCTACACAGTGTGAAACACGCGATCCATTCGGTAGATGTATATTGCTGTTACCAAACTGGTATTACATGCTCCTTAGCTAAGGAGGGCGTAGAGTTTATTGTAGTCACATGCCCGGATAGCGTATAAAAATCTATGAGGGTTGCTGAGAACTTTCAGTCGCTCGTGGCCTTGTCACCACACATACCGGGTGATCGGAAAGTCAGTATAAATTTGAAAAGTGAATAAATCACGGAATAATGTAGATAGAGAGGTACAAACTAACAAACATCCTTGGAATGACGTGGGGTTTTATTAGAACAAAAAAAATACTAAAGTTCAAAAAATGTCCGACACATGGCGCTTCATCTGATGAGAATAGCAATAATTAGCATAACAAAGTAAGACAAACCAAAGATGACGTTCTTTACAGGAAATGTTCAATATGTCCACAATTATCCCTCAACAGTAGCTGTAGCACTGAACAGCACTGTAAAGCATGTCCGGAGTTATGGTGAGGCATTGACGTCGGATGTTGTCTTTCAGCATCCCTAGAGATGTCGGTCGATCACGATACACTTGCGACTTCAGGTAACCCCAAAGCCAGTAATCGCACGGAATGAGGTCTGGGGACCTGGGATGCCAAGCATGACGAAAGTGGCGGCTGAGCACACGATCATCACCAAATGACGCGCGCAAGAGATCTTCCACGCATCTAGCAATATGGGTTGGTTCTAATAAAACTCCATGTCATTCCAAGCATGTGTGTCAATTTTTCCTCTCTATCTACATTATTCCGTGGTTTATTAAGTTTTCAAATTTATATTGACTTTTTGATCACCCGGTACATAAATTTATTACTCTACCATCTATTCAAGCCGTCTTATTGCTGTCCACGAAAATTTACTGTATCACTGGATCCCAGTGTTTCCATGTCTAAATTTTCTTGTATTCCTCCTGCTGTCAGACATTCTTTTCGATGTACAACACTTTTCCGCTACTAAGCAGACGTGTTAGTATTCCTACACTCTCCTTCCATTTTCCCGAAATTTGGTGTATTTTCCCTCAATTTAAACTTATTTTCCGTCAACTTTTGTAAATTTACCAATATTATATCACTTCTATATCACTTCTGCTCACGTGGCTACGACGTCGCTTTTGGTCAAATATTCTGAAATTACTCGTAAATGTAGTACACTCATGAATACCTAGCAGAATTGCGTCATTTTGCGATAAAAGAGTCTGCATATCAGTTCCAGGTGGGGGGCACCATGGCACAAGGTATATTCGCAATATGACGAGAATAGAGCTCATAAGTGGACCCACCATGAATATGGTTCGAAGGTGGGTCCAGCATGCGTTATGTCCTGGATAGTGTTCGAAAGTAAAACCACTTTCTATAAGTCTGGAGCCCCCCCCCCCCCCCCCCCCCCGCCTGTGGAATTCACACACACACACATAAATACATACATACACATACAGGGAAATAGCGCAGTTGCGCTACGTGTTGACAACTGTACTACATTTTTAAGCAATTTTAGAATGTGTGACCACAAGTGAGGCAGAAGGGACATAAAATCAGTAAAATTACTATAATTGACGGAAAATACATATAAATCAAGAGTGAATACAAGAAATGCAGGTAAATTGAGCGAGGTAAATTATTGCACATGGGAACGAATGTATGACAGCAAGAGGAATACAAGAAAATGTCGACACGGAAGCACTGGGGTCTAGGGAAACATTAGTTTTCCGTGAACAGCGACTGGAATAGATTGTTTAACGTGGATGACCACCAAACGCAAAACAATGAATTTATATATGTCGGATCACATGCCCAGGTGTGAAGCCAAAGATATCGGCAAACATCTTATAGATTTTTTGTTTGGACATGTGATTACGACAAACGTTACATCTGCCTAAACTAAAAGCATTGTATTGCAAGCTTGGGGACGGCAGTACACACTGATAGGCCAGAACGATATAATCACAGCCCACCGCGTGGCTGGACGTCGCCTGATGGCGCAGCACGGAAGTGACAAGGTAAGGACAACATATAAGAGGTTCAAAGACGGATGGGGAATCATCTAGCCAAGACACGGCCACAAATGATGACATTTTCTGATATAATCGATTTTGACAATGGTGATATTATTATAACCCAGAGACTGGAATCGATTATCCTAAAGACAAGCCACCGGTTCGAATGTTCACGTGCTACTGTGGTGGGCATGTATGGGAAGTGGTAGAACGACTGTGAAACCACTAATGGGTGATAAGTGATTGTACGTCCACGACTCTTCACAGGACATAGGATTTTGAGGCTTTTCTGCTTTGTAAGCAGGGATTAATGGACATCTGTGGTATCTGTGCCGAAACTGCATGACGATGGACCACCCGTAAGTGTTTAAAAGCACACCGTTCATCATATATTGCTGAACATGGATCAACGTTGCAGACGACCCTACTGTTCACATGGTGGCTCAACAGCATGGTCAATAACGAATGCAGTGGCCGCAGGAAGGTCGAGACTGAACCGTGAACCAACGGAAACGTGTCGCCTCGTTGGCTGATTCACGTTTCTGCTACATCAGATCGATAATCGTCTCCACAGACGCCATCATCCAAGCGGACAGCTGTTCGCAATGTGCACCTTGCCAAGTACGCAGGACGGTGGGAGCATGTGACCTCCCCACAAAATTTATTCACATTTTATTGTAATCTCAAAACAGAAAAATTCCTAAACAGTAAAAATTATAATTATGTCGTTCACATTCAGTATAAAGTCCCAACAAAAAAAATAAATTCAGTAACCTGGTAATAATACAATGTAACTAACCTCTCAATTAAATTGTCGCTCACTGAAAACTTTTCAATAATTCACTGTGAATTTAACCTGGTAAATTTTGGACGTCAGCAATGCAGCGTCATGGCCCTGAAAGATCATTCTGAATAAAAAAGAAGAATTACCTCAATGAAGTCGCCGGATAACGCATATATATCTGCTCTTACAATAAATTTTTCTCGCACAGCCCTGTGCAATGCTGGCCGATAGATTTGTCATTTATGAAAGGAATCAACTGATTTTTCATTTTCAATAATCGGGGTGATCATGGATTGGAGAAATTAGTAAATTCTTTAAATTGAAATGAATGGTTGTTAAAAGTAACTTTTTATGAGAAAGATTATTATTAGGAGAGTTTTTAAAACATTTACATAGGACATGAGATAGCAATACTACATATGCGCGAGGCTGATTTTTACCTTATACAATAATGCTCAGGCTCCGACATCGCTGCACCAAGAACGGCCCAGTCAACACGATACACCAGACCAGACTGCAAGCAACAACTTACTGCTACAGGTACACAGTTCCTACTGCAGTCAACACTGCACTCTGGTCTGAGATTCTGTTATACCTTACATATCGCAGGCAGCGCGTGAGCAATACATCGAAATTACATCTGATCGGACCTCTTACAAGCAGTATTACGCTGTGGGAGCTGTTCTGCTGCGCTTGCATGGCATCTGCGGTAGTAATCGAAGACACTTTTATCTGCAAACCTTCATACTTGATGTCTTCCCTGCCAGTGATGTTATTTTCCAGCGGGATAACGGTCCATGTCTCAAAGCCAAAATCGTACTATGGTTGTTTGAGCAGCAGAATAGTGTACTTATATTGATGTCATGGCGGCGAAAATGGATTCATGTGAATCCAAAGCTACGGATGTGGGTTGTTGTCAGGCGCCATCACCGCATACACAAATCAGCAGCCCACTCTTTAAGGGAATTGCATGGCTTGTGCACGGACGTCAGGTGTGACATACCTCCACAAACCTACCAATGAACTATCGGATCCATGTTGTGCAGAATCGGTGACATATTGCATTCCATATATGGGCCAATAAGTTGTCCAGTAGGTGGTCATAATGTTTTGCCTGTCTGTGTAAAAGAGAGGAATGGATCTTGTGTTTGACCCTCTGCAAGTTTTTAACTCTAATGAACAGTATTTACTATCTGCTTCGCTATACTCTCAGCCAATCATAACCAAGCGTTATCTGCGACCCCACAGAACGGTTGCAGTATGGTTATTAAATACATGCTGCAGTGGGCGCACTGAGGTAATAGGATGTATCAAGCACGTATCTACTATTCATCGGCAAGGAGAGCTAGCATCCTCAGAATGGATGCATCTAGAGGGATCTTGTGTAAATGGACGAATGACATGAGTAAGATTGGTAGGGAACGGTCTTTGCAGAATAGCAGTTGCAGTAATGGAATAAGAATGCCAGTCTATACCATCAGCGTCGGTCATGTGTGCCCATTTGGAACACATAATATCCCCCTTCCAAAAGCAAAAGATTGATGTATATTGATTGCGTGGAAATCAGCTCGTTCTGTTCCTCACGAGAAGTCGATTACAACATGTATAGTGGCCCTCCTACCACAGGTCAATTGAAAATTAAAGTTACAAGTGGCATAGCGAGACCCTCTAGAGGTTTATTCAGGATCGTTAGCCGGAAAGGTTCAACGAATGGGCAGCTCGCTTCGAAATAGAGGGCAGAATGCTGCTATCGACATGGTTCGTTTATTGGGCTGGTAATCAAAAAGGTGTAGATGAGATTTTTCAGTCTTAATCTTAGGAATGTAAAAATAATTTGTGAGCGATACACATAACGAACTTACGGAATTTGTAAACTGTTTCGGCTAAGGATCATACTTTTTCCACCTCCTCACTGCTGGCCGTTATTTCTCACACCAAGACAGAATACAATTTGTGTTTTGTGTTGTAGGCAGTGTACCAGGGTTTGTGATATGTCCATGTGTAAACAGCACTCGTAGAGTACTTGCGGGGATGATTTAGCAGTGATACAGAAATTGAGAAACATGCTGCAATGACACTGGCTTATAGCATCACGGGACCGAAGCGATCGGACGTTTTGTTGACGTGAAAAGTAGTCGAGAGCGGGAGTCTGGAACTCGAGTAATTGGTTAAAATGGGTTAAATTATGGAATATATGGTAAAATGAGGAAAATTGATGGAACATACATAGGTCTGACGAAAATGCGACAACATGAGGATGAATGAGGGTTACATGTTTACATTCTCGCCTGTGTCTATGAAAATCATTTCATTTCCCCACCGATGTTACTGACAACAGAGGGCACACACCATCCATGCTCTATGTCCTGTAGAGTACCCCTTTGTTCCACATTCAGCTATTCATCGATAGGCACAGAAGTGAAAGATGCAGTGTCCCAAGGTTTAGAGGTCATGAGACCACTATCTGGGGCACCAAAACAGTAATCACGTACCTGTGTGCAGTATGCGCACCAGTTTCAGGAACCAATGCTCTTGGTTCCATCAAAACCAAAGCTCAGAGACCTCTGGCGCCCTGTCACTGTGGAACATGAAATTAAATTTAGAACTACTCACTTTTGGGAAGCTGCATCAAATGCTCCACAAAGATGCATACTGTAGCAATTTCCATATGTTGTGATGTGTCCTATATTTTTGTCAATACGAGACATCGCCTCTGTCATACTTCAACCATCCAGTATGTTGTGCTACCACCTTAAAATACACTATGTGATGTCCAGCTTTCTGTGAGAGCTGATGGATCGAAATATGTCAATGTAAGTTTGGCACCTCCAAATCGTGGCAGAAAAACAAAGTTTATGGCAGCGTACAAAGGCATGGTGATACGCTGCTTGAATGTGTTTCAGCATAGAAAACATCGTATCAAGTTGCTTATGAAACAACAACACAGGAACCATCTATTGTGACTGATAGGCTGGGAGGTATGGTTTTCCCACAGTACAGGTGAGAAAATTGTACACAAGTCCATGGCAGCGTTTTAGATCAGTGGCCAACTACTGTATTGTACCAATACATACTTATTTAATGAGACCATCACATATGCTCAATGTTAATATGCAGACGATGTATGATTTCAGTATATCCGAAGACATATCTTATCTAGTTCTCCACTGGGTAATGTTAGCGAAGTTTCTGTACTTCGTAGTTTTCCTCCATGGGATGATATAAACGAGGGGAGAAGAGAGAGAGAGAGAGCGAGGGTGAGAGTGAGAGAGAGAGAGAGAGAGAGAGAGAGAGAGAGAGAGAGAGAGGGAGGGAGGGAGTGTGACAGAGATACTGTGCTGTGCATGAAGACTGTGTAATGGTTAGACTATTGTATTTCTAGCGTAGTAATCACCGGAGTTCGATACAAGAGATTTGGGCATGTACAGTGGGATATTATAGACAGTCAGTCGATGTCAATGAATTTCTCTGTGCAGTCCATTTATACTCTGTATAAATGAGAATTTCCTCCTTTACTTTAGTGTGCTACTTCTCTCATTGTGAAACCTCTTTACCTAGTCAGTAATGGATGGGGATACGAGATAGCCTTCTAACTACTGTAGTGCTGTCGGAACATTATCGGAATGCGATAGATTTAGTTACGATCCTTGACTTGGAAGGGAACATATCTTATTAGTCGAAGTCAGGGGCATTCAAACTATATATCGAAGACTGGAAGATTCATCTGCATTTACATCACACTCCACAAGCTAGTGACGGAGGTTATTTTGTATACCACTAACTGAGCCCTCCAACACTGTTGCCCCGCGAATAGCCCTTCGGAAGAATGATAGTCGATTATCCTCTGTATTGGTTCTAATTACTGCACTTTTTTCCTCACGGTCATTACACGAGACGTATATGGCAGGAAGTAATAAGTTGTTCAACTCTTCCTAGAGAATTTTCTCTTGAATTTTCAATAGTAAATCTCTCTGTGATGCATAACGTCTTTCTTGCAACGTCTGCAAATGGAGTTCGATGAATATCGCCGTAAAGCTCTCATGCCGACTAAATGATAATGTGACGAAACGTGCAGGTCATTGATGGATATTCTACGTTTGCACCAGACCTATACCACAGAGAGCCCAGATAGATGAACAGTACTCATGAATTGATCGAACATGCGCCTTAAAAGTCACTTCCTCTGTAGACGAGTTAATCTCTTTAAAATTCTTCTCGTGAATCTGAGACTGACATCTGCTTTTCCGACTTTCTGTTTTACGTGGTTATTCCAATTTAGGTGACCCTTCTTCTAGACATTTTCCGGCAGATACTGTTTCCAACGGTTTTTCATCAGTAATGTAGCTGCAGAGCAGTGTTTTTCTTTTCTTATGTATGTACACCATGTTATATTTGGTTACGTTCAGAGTCAACTGCGTGAGCCTGCTCCATTCATAATTTCTCTGGAGGTCACTCTGAATATCGATACAATCTTCTGGCGTTGCTGGTTTGTTATAGATAACCGCATCATCTGCGAACAACCTTTGAAAGCATGAGAGCATCCGACGCTTTCTACTAGATCACACTTCCTTGGGGTTCTCCGGAGAGTACCTTTACATCTGTCGATTTTGTTCGCTGAAGAGCGACGCGTTCAGTTCTGTCTGCAAGTAAATCATGAATCCAGTCTCAAATCTGCTCCAATACTTAATAAGCTCGTATTTTTTTCACTAATCGGCAACAGGGGACGGTGTCAAATGCGTTTCTGATGTCAAGGAACACGGCGTCAACCTGAACGCCAATGTCTACGGCGCTGCAGATCTCATGGAGAAAAAGTCATAATTCTTGAGATGTACCATATTTCTACAACTGATTGGCGTAACTGTGTAGGTCTACCATTGTGTGCATCTGTCCTACGGCCCTAATTAAAAACGAGAATGATCTGTGATTTCTTCCAGTTGCTAGGAACGATCTACGTTAAATTAGTGCTAGATGTGGAGCAAGTTCTTTCGCATGATCTTTGTAGAATCTTATAGGTGCCTCTGATCTTAACGCCTTTCCACTACTAAGCGATTGTAGTTATTTCTGTTCCGCAATCGATTATCTCAATGTCTGTCATTTAGACGTTTGCGTGACGATTGAAAGGAAGGGCGGTGCTACGATCTTCCTCTCCGTGAAACAGTTTCGGAAGACAGAATTAAGTATTTCGGCCTTCTCTCCGTTATCTTCCGTTTCGATGCCAGTATGGTCGCTGAGTGAATGAATGGATGAATTTGACCCCACTTACTGATTTTACATATGACCTAAACGAATTAGGGTTTTTACTCAGATTCGTAGACAAAGTTTTACTTTGAAAGTCACTGAACGCTTCTCCCATTCCTCTCCTTACGCTCGTTCCCGCTTCGTTTGGCTTTTGAATGTCAGTTATGTTTATACTTCTCCTGAATCTGAGATAAAATTCTTTGCTTACGAAACAGATTTCTAACACGCCTAGTAAACCATGGTGGGTGTTTCCCATCCCTGAAGACCTTACTTAGAACATACTTGTCTAGGAAATGATGCATGATTCCTTTGAATTTTTTCCATTTGTTTTCTACATCTTCATCCTCATCACTGAACATTTGATGCTGACTGCTCTGATACTCTGAAATTTCTATCATAGCTAAGCAAAAATGTCTTCCTATCTTTCTTAATATTCTTTGTCATACCCGTTGTCATAGGTGCTATCAGAGCCTTATTATCACTGCTAGCTTCTCTACGTTAACTGATTCGACAAGTTCACATCCGGGATTCGTGAGGAAATGACAATTAAGCGATACTCCAATTGAGAAGTGAGCTCTATACCACTTTTTACTAGTACTGTGCGCAAACATATAACCCCTCACATACACCTCGCGAAGTGATTTTAATGTGAAAACTACTCTTTAATACGAATTGTCCCCCCATGAACCATGGACCTTGCCGTTGGTGGGGAGGCTTGCGTGCCTCAGCGATACAGATAGCCGTACCGTAGGTGCAACCACAACGGAGGGGTATCTGTTGAGAGGCCAGACAAACGTGTGGTTCCTGAAGAGGGGCAGCAGCCTTTTCAGTAGTTGCAAGAGCAACAGTCTGGATGATTGACTGATCTGGCCTTATAACAATAACCAAAACGGCCTTGCTGTGCTGGTACTGCGAACGGCTGAAAGCAAGGGGAAACTACAGCCGTAATTTTTCCCGAGGGCATGCAGCTTTACTGTATGATTACATGATGATGGCGTCCTCTTGGGTAAAATATTCCGGAGGTAAAATAGTCCCCCATTCGGATCTCCGGGCGGGGACTACTCAAGAGGATGTCGTTATCAGGAGAAAGAAAACTGGCGTTCTACGGGTCAAAGCGTGGAATGTCAGATCCCTTAATCGGGCAGGTAGGTTAGAAAATTTAAAAAGGGAAATGGATAGGTTGAAGTTAGATATAGTCGGAATTAGTGAAGTTCGGTGGCAGGAGGAACAGGACTTCTGGTCAGGTGACTACAGGGTTATAAACACAAAATCAAATAGGGGTAATGCAGGAGTAGGTTTAATAATGAATAGGAAAATAGGAATGCGGGTAAGCTACTACAAACAGCATAGTGAACGCATTATTGTGGCCAAGATAGATACGAAGCCCACACCTACTACAGTAGTACAAGTTTATATGCCAACTAGCTCTGCAGATGACGAAGAAATTGAAGAAATGTATGATGAAATAAAAGAAATTATTCAGATTGTGAAGGGAGACGAAAATTTAATGGTCATGGGTGACTGGAATTCGAGTGTAGGAAAAGGGAGAGATGGAAACATAGCAGGTGAATATGGATTGGGGGACAGAAATGAAAGAGGAAGCCGCCTGGTAGAATTTTGCACAGAGCACAACATAATCATAACTAACACTTGGTTTAAGAATCATGAAAGAAGGTTGTATACATGGAAGAACCCTGGAGATACTAAAAGGTATCAGATAGATTATATAATGGTAAGACAGAGATTTAGGAACCAAGTTTTAAATTGTGAGACATTTCCAGGGGCAGATGTGGACCCTGACCACAATCTATTTGGTTATGACCTGTAGATTAAAACTGAAGAAACTGCAAAAAGGTGGGAATTTAAGGAGATGGGACCTGGATAAAGTAAAAGAACCAGAGGTTGTACAGAGATTCAGGGAGAGCAAAAGGGAGCAATTGACAGGAATGGGGGAAAGAAATACAGTAGAAGAAGAATGGGTAGCTTTGAGGGATGAAGTAGTGAAGGCAGCAGAGGATCAAGTAGGTAAAAAGACGAGGGCTAGTAGAAATCCTTGGGTAACAGAAGAAATATTGAATTTAATTGATGAAAGGAGAAAATATAAAAATGCAGTAAGTGAAACAGGCAAAAAGGAATACAAACGTCTCAAAAATGAGATCGACAGGAATTGCAAAATGGCTAAGCAGGGATGGCTAGAGGACAAATGTAAGGATGTAGAGGCCTATCTCACTAGGGGTAAGATAGATACCGCCTACAGGAAAATTAAAGAGACCTTTGGAGATAAGAGAACGACTTGTATGAATATCAAGAGCTCAGATGGAAACCCAGTTCTAAGCAAAGAAGGGAAAGCAGAAAGGTGGAAGGAGTATATAGAGGGTCTATACAAGGGCAATGTACTTGAGGACAATATTATGGAAATGGAAGAGGATGTAGATGAAGATGAAATGGGAGATATGATACTGCGTGAAGAGTTTGACAGAGCACTGAAAGACCTGAGTCGAAACAAGCCCCCGGAGTAGACAATATTCCATTGGAACTACTGACGGCCGTGGGAGAGCCAGTCCTGACAAAACTCTACCATCTGGTGAGCAAGATGTATGAAACAGGCGAAATACCCTTAGACTTCAAGAAGAATATTATAATTCCAATCCCAAAGAAAGCAGGTGTTGACAGATGTGAAAATTACCGAACTATCAGCTTAATAAGTCACAGCTGCAAAATACTAACACGAATTCTTTACAGACGAATGGAAAAACTAGTAGAAGCCAACCTCGGGGAAGATCAGTTTGGATTCCGTAGAAACACTGGAACACGTGAGGCAATACTGACGTTACGACTTATCTTAGAAGAAAGATTAAGGAAAGGCAAACCTACGTTTCTAGCATTTGTAGACTTAGAGAAAGCAATTGACAATGCTGACTGGAATACTCTCTTTCAAATTCTAAAGGTGGCAGGGGTAAAATACAGGGAGCGAAAGGCTATTTACAATTTGTACAGAAACCAGATGGCAGTTATAAGAGTCGAGGGACATGAAAGGGAAGCAGTGGTTGGGAAGGGAGTAAGACAGGGTTGTAGCCTCCCCCCGATGTTGTTCAATCTGTATATTGAGCAAGCAGTAAAGGAAACAAAAGAAAAATTCGGAGTAGGTATTAAAATTCATGGAGAAGAAATAAATACTTTGAGGTTCGCCGATGACATTGTAATTCTGTCAGAGACAGCAAAGGACTTGGAAGAGCAGTTGAATGGAATGGACAGTGTCTTGAAAGGAGGATATAAGATGAACATCAACAAAAGCAAAACAAGGATAATGGAATGTAGTCTAATTAAGTCGGGTGATTCTGAGGGAATTACATTAGGAAATGAGGCACTTAAAGTAGTAAAGGAGTTTTGCTATTTGGGGAGCAAAATAACTGATGATGGTCGAAGTAGAGAGGATATAAAATGTAGGCTGGCAATGGCAAGGAAAACGTTTCTGAAGAAGAGAAATTTGTTAACATCCAGTATTGATTTAAGTGTCAGGAAGTCATTTCTGAAAGTATTCGTATGGAGTGTAGCCATGTATGGAAGTGAAACATGGACGATAAATAGTTTGGACAAGAAGAGAATAGAAGCTTTCGAAATGTGGTGCTACAGAAGAATGCTGAAGATTAGATGGGTAGATCACATAACTAATGAGGAAGTATTGAATAGGATTGGGGAGAAGAGAAGTTTGTGGCATAACTTGACCAGAAGAAGGGATCGGTTGGTAGGACATGTTCTGAGGCATCAAGGGATCACCAATTTAGTATTGGAGGGCAGCATGGAGGGTAAAAGTCGTAGAGGGAGACCAAGAGATGAATACACTGAGCAGATTCAGAAGGATGTAGGTTGCAGTAGGTACTGGGAGATGAAAAAGCTTGCACAGGATAGAGTAGCATGGAGAGCTGCATCAAACCAGTCTCAGGACTGAGGACCACAACAACAACAACAACAATACGAATTGTTTTGCATAGCGAGAATCACCTTCTTTTGTTTTTTCGATGGATAGGAGTCTACGAACTACCTTGTGTTTTGTGCGCCTATGAGTGAATGTGGTGACATCACAATAGGTAGACTAACTTTATATTTACATTTATATGTTTACTTCGCAAGCCATCGGGCAGTGTGTGACGGAGCGTACCGTGTACCAAAACTAGTCATTTCCTTTCCAATTTAACTCGCAAATAGAGCGAGGGAGATGCGGACAGTCTGTATGACTCCGCATAACCGCTAATTTATTGTACGTTTGAAAGGGTCCTGTAGCTACCTTTCATTAGTCCGGTAGCTCATTTTCACAAGCATTTCTCCTTTTTTTCCTTGTTTATCTTTTCTCATAACTCATAGTGGTGTGATTGATTGAATGAATGTGGTTGTGCGTCACGCTGCTAGACGGTGGCATAGTCTGCTGCAAAAAGTCTGCGATAGTGATACGGATTCAGCAGCAATTGTACAGAATAGCAAACTCTCGTAGTGGTCAAGTAGGCAAAGAGGTTTGCGCTACTGGTGAGAAATCCGTCTGCGTTAGGTTGGGGGCGGAAATGGGATCTTTGGGGTTTTCCGGGCCACGCAGAGCGTGGAAGAGGCTGGAGAAGAAGCGGGGAGGCCGTCTGCCGCCGGTACGGGAAGCGTCCGCAGCTGTGCTCCAGTCGAAAAAGGGTGAGCTAGACTGACCGCGTGGCGCGCTGTTACTTGGCGAGGGGAGAGCTGTTAGCTTTTGGTCTCGCTTTGCAACTCTGAAAGTTTGCTTTGCCTTGTAGCAACAAGGAATGCAAAACTTGGCAGATTTTCTTTTAGTAAACTTCTATAGCAAACTTGGATCCACCGGAAGAGAGCCACACAAAGGTGTCGATAAGAAGTGATCACTCGCTTCTGTATGAATGTCTGTTTGCCTTCAGCTGTGCCTGTATAAGCTTTCATTTTTCTAAATATTAATAGCTTTGCCTTCTCGTAAATTTTCCTTGCTTTATGTAACTTTCGTCCGTGGGGTACCGACCACGCGGTTGAACATTAGAGGTTGTTGGGCTACCGTCATCACTAACTGTCCGGTCTCATGGTTGTCTTAAAGAATGTTAACTGTTCATGACTGTGTGATGTGATATTGTTGCAACTTGGCCACGATACCTAGAAATTGCGTCTCCACAAACCACGTGGGCACGCGGGCGTACTGCGAAACGCGTACCGTTACACGAGTTATTGCGATCAGATATCAGGCAACAGCAGTTGTATGAATGATTCACACCTATGATTTTAGGTGTAGATTATAACGGTGTATGTATCTGAGCTTTTCTTTAATGTTTTAGGAATTCATGTTATCAGGAATTGTGTACATGCCTCACATCCATATCTTAGGGATAAATGATTTTATACACAATTTTCTCTTGCATTCCGAGGTTACGTTTTGGCACCTAAGCCACTCACTTCGTAGCTTTCCTGTTAGCACATCCAACGCGTTTCCTTACGCACAGGTCCAGTGATTAGTTTCCCCTTTTATTTAAAAACAAATGCTTTACATTAAGTCTTATTTTCAGTAGTGGTGCTGGGAGCTGATCTTCTGCACAGTGTTCATGAATGTACTATTTTACTTTAAATGGTGGATTCTCGTGGACAGCGCACGGGAAGTACTATTAATTACATCGCATCCCCTATGAGCGATATCAAGACGTACATATTTTTATGAGTTTTTGGTCTGTGATCAAATTAATTTATTTTCCGACTCGGCCAAACCTTTGATTAGTTGTATGGTTCAATTCGGTGGCGATCCTAATCTTCTCACGTTAATTTCACAATCAATAAGCATTTCCATACCCACTCTTAACGTAATAACCCGTAGAAACAGGTTAGTTACACAACAGGACCATTTCATGTTATCTTCATGGTCCTTACGTGAAACGTATGTGCACGGCAGTAAAAAGCTTCTGCGGTCAACTTTACATGTCGTTTCTCAACAGTGTTCTCCGAAAATAACATCGCGTTTCCTCCAGGGATTCCCATATGAGTTAGTGAAGCATTCTCCTACTAATTTGGCGGGATCCAACGAGAATGCTTTTGCAGGGTTCTATTCCGTGGGAAGCAGATTGTTGCAGTCTCATACGCATTTGGCAGTGGCGGCTGTGGCTGCAGTTCCCATGCGGACCAGTGGTGGCGTGGGTGGCGGTGGAGTGCTCGTCGCTGGGGGTGGTGAGGAGAGTGGGCGGCCTGTTGCCCCAATACATCGTATGGTCTCAGTAATATTAGTTCCATCACCGAAGCTTGTATAAAGGTTACTGAGCGAGTGTAACCCGACTGCGCGAAAAAAGTTATTCACCATACAAAGGGTCTCCCACGATCAATTTCATCAATAAGCTAATCAGTTTAATATCAATGTCATGCCGACAGGTGGGTGAAAGCAAGGGCGAGAGTACCACAGACATGATTCTCGAGTTAGAGCGGTAATAAGGCGTTTATTCGTTGTGGCGAAATATTTTAACGAGATTTTCATATCCCACCTACACAGGAAGGGATGGACTTCCAAATAAAATCAGCTATAATACCCCATTTATAAAGTCAAACTTAGTATTAACGTGATATTTATAGATTCTCTGTGCTACTACCTTAAGAGATCTTGTAGGTGACAGATCATTTGGGTGCTTTAAGAGAGTCTGAATGTGAGGAGGCATCCTGTGACAGAGGTAGAATATGCTCTTAGCACTCCGGCAAGAGGCAAATATTAGTATATAATATTTGTGTCCTGTGATGCAGGACATAACAAATATTGGACTGAAATGAGCTGATTTTTTTTAACTGATGAGAGAATACTTAGCGGTAATATGGCCTATGCCATACTGCTGTTAACGATTTTGACAAAAGTAGCTATACTTCAACGATGCGAAAACGCGTGTATGGACCCATTTCCTCTGTCTTTTAAAATAACTTGTATAAAAGGGAGGAATCTACATTCTGCATGAGAAATTCTACGTGTATGGAGAACGGCATCCCTATCTTGGATTGTATGAAGTGGATTTTCTAAACTGGAGAGATTATGTTGGGGCCTAGATGTGTACATCCAAGTTACACCTGCAGCCAGCAGCAGGGGTCGTCACGGAGATCTTGTTTGACTGAAAGCTGTGGCGTAGCATGTGATGACTGTTTACCTGCACGGAATGCTCCGACCCTTCAGCCGCCGAGCGGAGTGGCCGTGCGGCCGGAGGCGCCATGTCACGGTCTACGTGGCCCCTCCCGACTTAGGTTCGGGTCCTCCCTCCGGCATGGGTGCGTGTGTGTGTTGTTCTTAGCAGTGTGTAAGTGTGTAAGTCTAGGGACCGATGACTATAGCACTTTGGTCCCTTAGGAAGTCAAACACATTTGAACATTTGAACCTGTCAGCTCTGGCCCACAGGCGTTAGACATATTACGGTGGCGGCGACCTCGGACAAGGGGAGGCCGCCAATTGTGAAATTCAGATTCGATTCATACTGCGCATAATAAAAGCTCATGGCCAGAGGTGTAATGTGGCAAAGCACCAAGATGAACTTCTCAGCCGTTGTCGAGAAAATCGACAGGTAAAAGAAACCGTTGCCGTGAAATACTCTCTACGATTAATAACTTTCTACAGTGTCGTGGCGCAGCGGTAAGCGCTCGGGTTCGTAGTCCGAAGGTCGCCGAATCGAATCTCGCGCCATGCAACTTTTATTTATTATTTGTTTTTTGTAATTCAAATGTATACACACACACAGTTCCCGGCAAACTGTTGCAACAATTATGCATATAATAATAAGTTTGTTGTCGTGGAAAAATAATACTTGAAATAAAACACAATATCACAAATAATATTCTAGTGGATACAATTTATTGAAAAGTTCGGTATACACTCGCACATAATTAACAATTAGTGACCAGAAGTAGCTGGAGTATCGCAAGAACCAGAGTGACAGTTATCATAGAAACATGGAAAGCAGAAAACAGCACGACATCGGGCACATCTGATAAACGATGCGTTTTTACAGGAACAAATGTTTTTCAAATTATCTGTTAGGAACCACACCTGATTGACATGCAGAAAAATTGTTCTGTTGTTCGTCAGGTTTGTTGCATACCACGCGTATCGTATCTTATCGGCAAAAACCGGAGAAGACAATTAGTGGTGGACGGTGGATTGGATTTTTATACAATCGTCTCTGGAGTTGATGTCATGGTCTCGCTCGATTAAAAAAGCACAATTTTGAAGGCGTTAGATCAAATTTTTTACCTGCTGGTAAAGATACACGTCACGCGGTTGGACGAGTGGACAGCACTTTGGAGGAATAACTTTTATAGTGCACGATGGTAACTTCTTATCGTCCTGGAACATCTCATCGTATAACGCCGGCTTCGTTTGCCCACCCCAAGAGTCGACCAGAAGGAGAAATTCTTTCTTTTGTACGTATTGTTGCAAAGCATCACGCAAGAAGTCCATGAACAAACCCGTTGTTAGTTCACCGGATTTGGACGATGTAATAGCAACGTTGGTATACTTCTTGGCGTACTCGTCGACTGTCTTCTGTACTCTGGGTCCAAACGTACCTGTGGACTCACATCGTGATTGAATATTGTGCCGTATACGAATGCGCCACCTTGTGCGTATCGTGTTGGGTTACCAGGACAGCCTCCTACCCTTTTTCGGCGAGAGTTCTGTTGAACGTGGACTGGCACTGGCACCCTGACAAACAAAATATAAAATTACCGTTTATATAAGAAGTATGCGAAATCTGTGTTGTCTACCATATATCAGATTATCATATTCTATCATCATGTCATATGACATTTGTGAACAGCTCTTTACGTACCTGTTTGATCAGTATTAATTGTGAAATCTTTGTCGAAGTTAGTTATCAACGTTCACATCTGGATGCGAAATGTGTCCGCTGCGGCCAAAATTTCGTCTTGGGTAGCCGTCTCTTTCCAGGAAACAAATTTTGTTATTTCCCGTTGCCGAATCCCATGCTTCGGTGACCATCTTTTTGAAGGTTTGAGGTTGAAATCTGGGAATTGACTTGCAGCGTCCAAGGCCCACTGCTGCAGGTTTCTGGTAGTAACTTGTTGGAAGTTTTGTAAAGATTCTACGAAGCGATCATGTACCCGTGAATCGATGGTACAATATTTATCAAATGTGCTACCGCCACGTTTCATTTGCTCTTCCCACCTGGACAAATAGCCCATATTTGACAAAAGAGAGCACCCCATTTTTTGTAGAGTTTTGAGACTCCAGCCTGGATGTTCTTTGGCCAGATTGACAGCACTAATTTTGTAATCCAGAGAAATATAGTCGTACCCTTTTGTTTCTTCTCGTCCGTCTCGTATTCGTCTGATGATTCGTTGGCAATGGGACTCGTTTCAACGTCTTCGTAGGCATTACTATCGTCGATTTCATTAATGTCTATCAGTTCCTCATCATGAACGAGGGTTTTTTTCGGCGAGCATTTGCAGCGTATTCTGGAACATTTCTTCCCCAATTACCATGGCTTCTTCGTTGATTGATGATGACGGTTCTGCTGCGATGCGGTTACTGTTACGAAGGAGGCTTTCAAAATACACCAACGCATCGTTCAATTGTTGTTTCGCCATTTCACTGTGTATACAATCTTCTTCGATCACATCACTTTCATGCGAAGGGCCCGGATCGCTCTCCAATTGTACCGCCTCCAGTTATCCGTTTGTTTAACAGGGTGTACCAAAGCTCTCACGTACGCACTGATTTTCGACGATGTTATAAGTTGCGCTAGGGACCGCATCTACCTTCTATCGAAGTTAGCAGGCAACTAATCTGTTATGCGGCGGCTCGTTTCGGCTTCAAGTGTAACGAGCGAGTAACGGAGTTTATATTTCATACCTCCCACAGCAAATTTGTGTTCGTGGGGTCTCTATTCTAATTCCAACGTTTAACTTACACTATACGTATTCGTTTCGGAATATCGTTTCTACGTCTTCCGTTAATTATACGTGGTAAACTTTATGAAGATAATTATTAACATTTGTGAAATACAACTTTGTTTGCGGAAAACATAATGATGTTCGAAGTCGCCAGTTTTTCCACGACAAACGACTTTCAACAACGTATTATACGCATAATTGTTGCAACTGATTGCCGGGAATTATATATATATATATATATATATATATATATATATATATATATATATATATATGTGTGTGTGTGTGTGTGTGTGTGTGTGTGTGTGTGTGTGTGTGTGTACATTTGAATTACAAAAAGCAGATACTAAAAAAAAAAGAAGGTTGCATAGCGCGAGATTCGATCCGGCAACCTTCGGATCACGAACCCGAGCGCTTACCGCTGCGCCACGACGCTGTAGAAAATTATTAATAGTAGAGAATATTTCACCGCAACGGTTTTTTTAACTGTCGATTTTCTTGACAACGGCTGAGAAGTGCATCTTGGTGCCTTACCACATTACACCTCTGGCCATGAGCTTTAATTGTGCGCAGTATGAATCGAATATGAATTTCACGATTGGCGGCCTCCCCTTGTGAGTAGCTGAATAGTGAAGTAACCAGTACGCTGGTTGAGCAGCGACAGAAGTGATTGCGTATGATTCTCCAACACTAAAAATATACATTATTACGAAGAAGAATCATCATAATCTGGTGGTGAGCGTTTAATATAATCTGGTTGATTCGAGTAAATTGGTAACAATTAATTTGGTAGAATAGTGCAAATGGAGTATATCCCATTATTTTTGATATTGCGATTGCACAGCATTAGCCAGCAGGAACCCAGTATTCTGAGGAAAGATGAAACTCGTGTCTTTTTGTTTGGACACATTGGTTCATGCATGTGTTGACACAAACAGGAAGTAACCACGTGAGAGAGAAAGAGACAGGGAACGAGTCTGGAATTTCTTGATCAGAGGAATGCCACCACCTGATGATCAACTCACAGGCCACGGGTCCCTCGGGTGGGTAGGTGTAGCACATTGGTCTACAGGGCTGACACATATTTGTTACAATAGGAAATAGCCAGTTGAGAGAGAACGGAAGTGGTTTCCTGGCTAACGAATATCAACGGATGCTGCCTTTCAGTCCAGTCCACGGTATTAAGTACCGAAAACTGTAGCTAACGTACCGAACATGATTCCGTTCCTTGGTGCTTACAGTTATTACATCGTGGGAAGTGTGGGTGGAGGGTGCAGACTTGAGCTCTGCCCAAGTGATGACTGTCTTTCCGGCAACGGACTGAATAAAGCGTTTGTAGACTGAATTCAACACTATATTATTGAGATTTATTTGAATATCGTATCATGATATCCTCTAGCACAAACTGAGTCTTCTTCCTTTCAGAATGGTTAACTGGAGGAGGTGAGGTTAGGTGCGCGGCTGTTCTCAGGATGGGGAGTAGTGGCTAAGAATTGAGATATTTTCCTTTGCCAGCGGGTGGGGGAGGAGGAAGGAGAGAGATAGGGGATTCTCAGTAGGTCAGATTATCCCCAGGGGGTCATAATTAAGACAGCTTAACAATAGGTCTCCCCAGGGAGTTATAAATGAATTAGCAAAACTATTGGTTAAGGGAGGGAGGAGGGTGATTTAATTGACCAGTTAAATTAATTAGCATATGAATTTGATATTAAATGTGTGCCACAATCTGTTAAACTGCACTGCTTACGAGACCGTTCTCTAGTGCTTTGCGTCTGAGGGAAGCAGTTGAATTTTCGAATAACATTGCTGTGTTGTGTGTTTATTCGATGGTCGCCTCGCCATCATGCTGTCAGCCCTATGTGATGTGGTGATGGTATTTAACTTACCTCAGTTGCTCATTACCGAATATAAGATCAACCATAAACGTGATTTAAGGTAAAGGTAAATTATGGTTTAATACTTAATAAAATATACAATGGGAAATATTCGATTAATTATGTGATCCGAAGAAAATATGAGACATATGACTTGATGTGTATCCTATTTTGAAGATACCGAAAGAGAAGAATTCAAAAGGGTGGCAGGGTAGCCATGTTTGTGACACTCCAGAAGGCGAAATGGAAAACGGACGAGCAAGCTGCGGCTACGCTGGAGTGGATCGGAACTGTATCATGTGTAACGGCTATAATGATTTCCTCGAACATTATAGAATGTTGGTGAATGGATACACTTGCAACGAAAATAAACATAATACGCAGTTTCAATGGAGATGGTCTGTCTCCCAGAAATGGGAGGAGACACGTGACAGTATGGCAGCCAACCTACTCTCTGGACAGTAAATATACATACTACTATTCTCATAACACTTGATGCCAGTGGGTATAATCGTTTGTCACAGCTAGTGATACCAAAAGTATTTTTATTACATTAAATAAAATTTTTCTGTGTTTGTAATGAAACGTCCCCTTTGAACAATTTATATATGACTGTGCTTAAACTGACACACAATATTTTGTTAGCGCAACGCAATCTGACCTTCAAAATTCCCTACAAAAGAATGGCCCTGACTAACATTAAACTATACCTTTCACAAATCACTTACCTCACAAAAATCTTCGCTGCTCAAGCTACTGCAATACAGCGAGCGCCACTACTGCCAGCTAAATAAAAGATTCAAACTATGGAAGGCACTAACTACTGATAGGGATAGTTAGCAAATGAAAGATATTAATAGAGAACAAACAATGTATTTACCTTGATATCATCATATATAAATATAGCAGTTCATGACAAATTACAAAACTCCGCCATCTCTCTCCCCACATCCACCACTGCTGGCGGCTCACCTCCAACTGCGCAACGCTACGCGCTGTTCATATTCAGCTGCCTAACACTACAATGGCGAGTATTACAACAATGCAAAGCAGCCACAGACTGCACACAGCACAGCCAGTGATTTTCATACAGAGGTGGCGTTATCAATAAAAAAACCTAAACAGCCTAACAGCCTACTTACATAGCCCCCATGCTCCCCACAAAAAATTTTACAAATTTTTTTTTTGGGTAGTGGCCAATAATGATTTGATAAAATTTTTGATAATTACAATAACAAAGAAATCAAATGCACACACTTATTGATACAATGTTGGTCAAAAGCTAAAATTTTCTCACAGCCCATAAAGATAGTCCTGATCATTCATCATAACAGTAATTACAGGTTTTTTTTCACAAAGTCTCATTAGTAAATGAAATTGCACACAGAAGTAGTGGATTTCCATGCAGTCTTGAAGAAGTAGTGTTGTCCTTCCAACGGAAAGACAGTGCTGACTCTTGACATGCATACAGGTAATGGGCCACAACAGAGCAAACCCACAGCAGAGTAATTCGAAGTTTGGAAGAATATTGGTAGGTAGGTCATCACAGATCAGACCCACTGTAGTCCTGGTAGAGATTACGGTATTGGTGGACCACCAGAGGTGCAGACCCACTGTAGTCCTTGTAGAGATAATGGTAATGGTGGGTCATCAAAGATGCAGACCCACTGTAGTCCTTGTAGAGATGGCCAGCAGCCATCTGTTGCGATTGTGCAGGTGCACATTCACCATCAAAGAGTTTTGCGGAGAATATAGCAAGTCCATAAACCACCACTTGTGCACTCACAAAGTTTTTGGAATTGTCCTTAGAACCAGCAATGCTGTTATCCAGTCCCTTGCTGAATTATTAACACACGTGCAAACACTAACAGTCCCTACTTCTCACATATTGTCCATATACTATGACCAACAGAAACGTGTGCAGTGAAATGTAACTTACAAGTTAATAATATCATGAACTGGTGACAATTACAAATTTATAACATAAGAATACAATTACAAAGGTACAAAATACATCATTAAAAACATAATAATACAGATAACATTTGTAGTAATATGGGCTTTACAAAAGAATCGAAATAACATATACATCAGTGTTACAGGAATTATGACATAAGTACATACATAAAAGATCAGAGTAACTTTCGAAACATCAACTTCACACATGAGCATTAACACAAAACAGAATAAGTAATGCCTAAACATCTTTACAAAGTAAATAACACATTATTAATGCCAATTGTATTCGAGGATAACAGTATTCCTCATCATAGTGAATGTAACATAGTATTAGAAGAAGAAAAAAATTCTATGAAACTACACAGAGACAGGAAGAAAACAAATACACAAGGGTACACAAACACATAGTGGGATAACACCAATAGGAAAGGACAGGGTTTGTTTTCAGTGTAACATTTGGTACTGCAGTCCAACCCAAAACTTCATATATCTTTACCTCTTATTTCATCCTTTGTTTCCACCAAAAAAATTCTATCTAAGCATGCTTTCTGTATTTATATGTTCACACATTTCTTACCTCAACATTTATTTCCAAGAAAATCCTACCTAAACCTGTTTTCTGTACCTTTTTTTGTATAACTTTTCAATGCATTTCTTCCAATTCATCGCAACTCATTCTCTTCTATAGTCTACCCCCTCTTAATCTAACTTAAATCTACTGAGCTCAGATGCTAAACTAAGGGACGAGGCAATGCAGCAGCACAAAACAATTAACACAAACATCAATGACAAAAATACAAATGCCAAAGCAATTGCAATATTACAACTAATATAGGGCACTGTGCAGCAAAAAAAAAAAAAATTAATCTGGCTTAGCAGAGTAACACAAATTAAAGTTCAGTAGCACTATGCCTGGCAAACAGCAGCTTATATCGAAACATGACATAGCTCAAGCAGAAAAAATAGTACACTAAAGATAACAATGCAGATAAGGCAAATGTATAATCACATCTTAATGTCTAAGTAATTAAAGTGGTGCACCACAACAACTTATTGTAAAAAAAATATTACCATGTACTTGAAAAGAAAATTATGTGTTACTGTTACTAGTTCCTTCTTATTGTTCTTTCCTTTCCAAGTGCTCCTTTTTTAAAGAATGTGGATCATAAAATAATTATTTAATAGATCTGTTGACAGAAAGTGTTCACATTAGCAAATGCATTTAATTTTATTTTATGAAACCAATGCTGCAACACAGCTGGAAAACAGATGTCAAATGAAATAAGCAATTACGCAAACCAAAGCATAAAAATATCATTCAATAGTCATGTGGCATTTCGTAAGTCAGTAGCTCTCAACTCTCGTAGAAAGACACTTGTCATAATCAGGTTTGCAGATGTAAGAATATTTCCCATCAGTTTATAAGCATTTCAGTAAATATCATAAATTACGAGCCCCACAGTATGCTTTCGACAAGGAAATGTCAATTGCGAGTATAATGGCCCCCCCATTTGTTTTTTTTTTTTTTACCTGTGCCGCTGTAAGGCTAATGGCTTTTTTTCGGGCGGCTGTCGCCCAGGTGGGTGCCCGCGACGCATTACGTGCAGGTGGTCACTTAACTTTCTTACGGAAATGTTTACGACAGCAGTTTCCGCTACAGTGACAGTCTCACATAAAAATATTTCACAGGTCAAGAATTAGCGTTGCAATTCTGTAGAAAGAAAATCCTATAAATATAAGTGTCCAAATAAAATATTCGTCAGCATTGTGATATAGTCACGAGTTTACGCACATTTCATAACTCTTAAAGTACGATTCTTGGTTTCCAACATACTTCTTATTCCTCATATACGGTAGCATCATCTTATTGATCATAAACGTATCTCAACAGCATAGTACACATCGTCGTCGTAATAATAACATCATAACACTTCAGTCAAATCTCCAAAACGTCGTAGCTTTCTGCAATAATTTCAAAACCTAAAAAACTTCTCTGCTCATTTCAATAGTGTCATCTACCTCAAACGTACTTTAAAATCATGCTCCCTTACCAAATATATCATTCAAAGCTATCATAGTATCACAATGGTTCCGAAAAAATATGAGCATTTCACAAAGTACAGACAAAATACAATTTCATAAGTGTGAAGTTATCCAACTGTGTAATTGCGTAAACATCTGTCACTGATGTAATAAAAAAAGTTTATCTCTCAGTTACATGATCAGATAGCTGTCTAATTTGTGTGTTAGAGAAATATGGTAACGATGTGTAAAGTTGTATAAGCAAATACCATATTAGCTAGGGTTCCTTGTGGTTGCCACACACATGGTACACAAAGTAAGCGTGTACCCCCCTGAGGATAAATGTAATTATACTCCCAGGTGTTACAAATTACCGCAATGGAATGAAATGTATCACGGAAAACTTTCTTTGTAATTAAAAAAATCTTTAAAAATAAGTGTTTTAAGTATAAGATTAATCACTCAAATGCGTGTACTGTAGCGCTACACTGTGCATCTTGTCGCAACATAATCTCTGTGGAAGTGTCGTAGTTATCGTCCTCCGAAAGCTAAGTTCTGCAGAAGTCAATGTACTTACCACATGATAAACAAAAGTGAAATGCTTTACGTATAGATGTCGTAGTTATTATGCTTATTGGTGTGATGAAGAAAGTACTGTACAGTAACGTAATGTTGTGCCACGAAAAAGGCTGTCTCATTGTTGCTATACCACAAAAGTTACTACTAAAACATGTTTTTCTTTCCAGAAGAATTCAGAAAACTGTGCAGATATAAAACAGATACACCGCAAAAGCAACATTGTAAATTGTCACTCATTAGTAGCGTCGTGATAAAAATCGTGTAGCTGTCACATAAACTAACCTCTGTGTCATCTGGTATCTCTCAGAAAGCACTTTAAATTCAGAATGTATTTTCAAATAAACCAAAATGTTGCATTAAAACCTCATTAGCAGTACTGGTAAATGTTCTAAGTATGTGAGCCTTATAGTCCGTACGTAATCGTGCAACAAACAAGCAAGAATGTACACACACAATAACACTGTGACGTCTGTTCACTATAACAGTGCATTCGTCATTACTGTTTAAATAAGTTCTCTTGGTTCTTGACTGGATATTTCACTTCAAACATTGTTACATGTTAACAGATTCTAAATCTGACAAAGCATATTAGTAATGTGAAGCGAAAAATTTTATGACAAAGACTAAGTTAAAAAGCAGATTATCTTTCAATAAACGGTTTTACATGTGAAATGTGGTGTAAACCTTTACTCTTCCTAGTGCACAGAGTTTCAACTTCAAAGCAATTATCATGTTGTGTACATCGGTAAAGAATGCTAAAATTTTCTCCAGGCTAGCGTCTTATGTTATTTTTCTCGGAGCCAGCGGGCGCACGCGGCTGCCTGCTGTGCGAGTCATTGTCTGTCTCTTTGTTGGCGCGCGCCGTTATTGGGATTAGAAGACCTAACTTCTACAAATTCACTCTGACGAGAAGGCCCTGCCCTGTTTGAATCCCGCCAGTTCTGATGCAATTCAGGTCTGTCGTTACGAATATATCGTCTGTCGTCATGTCGGTAGTTCCTATAGTTTCTTTCTTGTCGGTTAAGTGGTGCAGAATTTCTCCCTGAATCGTAACTGCGCGCTGGACCGTTGCATCTGAAGTTATTGTGTGTCCCTTGATAATAATTATTTTGGTTCCCATATTGCCTGTTTCTCTGATTGTCTCTGTGATAGTCACTACCACAGAGAGGTGATCTTTCCCTGTAATTATTACTACTCTGTCAACGGTTGTAATACGGGTGGTGTCTGTTTCGGTCACGATTTGTGTTGTGAGAATAGCCTTGTCGCGTCCAGTTATTATTTCTTTCATCGCGGACTTGCGACAGATGTGATCTGTAATTGTTGTGCTCCTGCGTTCCGCGATTGTCAGTGTCACTTTCCAGTTCTTGTAACAGTCCCTGAAAAGCTTCAATGTCGTCTTTGCAACGTCCTGCCAAAATAATATGTCGTAAATGTTCAGGTAATTTGATTAAGCAAATGCGGATGAGTTCTGAGGGGCTGAATGGGTTTGACAGGTACTGATTCTTGTGCAACATGTCTACAAAATATTTCACAAGACTGGAGAATTCAGATTGTTCGAAATGTTTCATCATTATGATACCATGTTTTACTCGGTCTTGTGTGGCTTGAGACCAATATGCTGAGAGGAAGGCATGGTAAAACTCTCCTTCACTGTGGCAATCGTAAATTACCGATCGCATTCTTACAGCTGGTTCATTCTCCAAGTAGCCACACATAAATTCTAATCTGTGTTCTAATGACCGGTTGGGAGGAAAACAATGCGAGAATTGATGGAGCCATGCTTGTGGATGAATGTCGTTGCAGGAATTCTTAAATGTTTTGAATTTACGTGTAGTAATGAACAGCTTATAGTCAAAATCATCATGTTGGCGAGTCGCATATCGGTCATTGTTACGTCGTGTCGGCTGTTCAATCTCAAAATTCGGTGCACATTGCCAATTTCTTTCATAACTTCCGAAATGCCCTGTGTTATTATTTTGTGGCTGTTCCGTATTTCTGTGTCCCTCTTCCCGTACTGGGGCGCGAGTATCCTCTGAAATACGTAATTCTTGTATTAACTGTGTCAGCTGATCTTGTACTTCCCGGATTTCTCTTTGGTGTTGCGTATTAATCTGATTCTGATTTTGTTTGAATTTCCTAATTTGTTCACACTCTTCAGTGTCAGTGAAGGCTACAGGTCTAGTGTCATTCAGATCATCATCTACCTTTGTAGATAAGTTAGTGACCTGATCCGAAAGTTCGGCTACTTTCTCCGATAGTGAACACATTTCCTCAGTGTGTTTTTCTGAACCAAGTTTCAGAGTGTCCATTTGTGTTGAAATCGAATCTACTGTGTCCTTTAAGTTTCCCTGAGTTATTGCAAGTTGCGTAACCGAATCGGTAGATGCAACTGAGTCAATTTTAGCCCACAAGGTCTCATGATTTTCATGAACAATGGCTTGCAGTTCTTTTATGGCTGCTTCGTGATTCTGCAATGCATTTTCATGCCGCGAAAAAATAGGTTGAAAATGCTCTCAAATTTGTGTTTTTACGTCATTACAGACTTTTTGACGTTTCGATTCAATGTTATGTAACTCAGTAGTTAAATCTTCACATGTTTGTTCAAGCGTGGTGTGAAGATTTTGTTCCATTGCGTCTAACTGTTGCTGTGTTTGTCTCTGGTGTTGTTCCATTGTGTCTAACTTTTTAAGATTTTGTTCCACTTTGTCTAACTTTTTAAGATTTTGTCCCATTTGTCTCTGATTTTGTTCCATTTGTTGCATTAATTGCAATAATAATGTATTAGTGTCTGGAATCTGTTTCTCTACGCTTTTCGGCAGTGCATTTGCACCGGCAACATTCACATTTTGACAAGCAGAAAATGTGTCTTCACTTATATGAGAAAACGGTGATGACCCAATACCTGAATCTACAGTATTTGCGATATTGTATTCTGTCATTCCCGATTCCTGAGGCGAGCTGTTGCCGACCAATCGATCGATAACGCTTCCCTGTTCACTACCTGTTTCACTGTCTACACCATTGTTTGCTGCCCGCTCCATTTCCCTATGCGCAATTATCAAATTACTACTTTGAACATTAGTTAATTCATGACTCTGCGGCGCTAACACACTGCCTTCGTCTTCACTGTCATTTCTCAGTTTACTTTGGAGCCTAGTATTACGTTTTTCACACGCCATAATTGTCACAATATTTCACACGATTACACAGAAAAGCACAATTTGAAGAGCAAAATAAAATAACATAGCAATGGAAATAATGCCTACTTAATTGCCAGCGCAGCTGCGAAATACTTGGTGCAAATCTACATGCATGACACAACTGTTTTACTGTACAACAATGAAAGGCTACAACTACAAAGGAGATTCTCTCTACAATTACGCGCTAGCAATAAACAACATCTACACTAATTACACAAACTACAAGAAAAATCAGAAGATTCCAGTGAGGTATCCTAGGCTAAGGGTCGACATATGAAACGTCCCCTTTGAACAATTTATATATGACTGTGCTTAAACTGACACACAATATTTTGTTAGCGCAACGCAATCTGACCTTCAAAATTCCCTACAAAAGAATGGCCCTGACTAACATTAAACTATACCTTTCACAAATCACTTACCTCACAAAAATCTTCGCTGCTCAAGCTACTGCAATACAGCGAGCGCCACTACTGCCAGCTAAATAAAAGATCTCTTTGAACAATTTATATATGGCTGTGCTTAAACTGACACACAATATTTTGTTAGCGCAACGCAATCTGACTTTCAAAATTCCCTACAAAAGAATGGCCCTGACTAACATTAAACTATACCTTTCACAAATCACTTACCTCACAAAAATCTTCGCTGCTCAAGCTACTGCAATACAGCGAGCGCCACTACTGCCAGCTAAATAAAAGATTCAAACTTTGGAAGGCACTAACTACTGATAGGGATAGTTAGCAAATGAAAGATATTAATAGAGAACAAACAATGTATTTACCTTGATATCATCATATATAAATATAGCAGTTCATGACAAATTACAAAACTCCGCCATCTCTCTCCCCATATCCACCACTGCTGGCGGCTCACCTCCAACTGCGCAACGCTACGCGCTGTTCACATTCAGCTGCCTAACACTACAATGGCGAGTATTACAACAATGCAAAGCAGCCACAGACTGCACACAGCACAGCCAGTGATTTTCATACAGAGGTGGCGTTACCAATAAAAAAACCTAAACAGCCTAACAGCCTACTTACAGTAACCGCATTGTCAATATATATAGAACTGCCGACGTTTCGGTCCCTGTTGCAAGCGACCTTCTTCAGGGTGTTTTTGTTTGAGTAAACGAAAGCACCCTGAAGAAGGTGGCTTACAAAAATTTTAATGGTTCAAAAGGCTCTGAGCAGCATGGGACAACATCTGAGCTCATCAGTCCCCTAGACTTAGAACTATTTAAACCTAACCTACCTAAGGACATCACACACATCCATGCCTTAGGCAGTATTCGAACCTGCGACCGTAGCAGTTGCGCAGTTCCGGACTGAAGCTCCTAGAACCGCACGGGCCACAACGGCCACCATGGTAGATTGCATCAAGGACCGAAACGCAGGTAGTTTTACATATATTGACAATGCGCTCACAAGCCCAGAAAAATTTTATTGAATGGACAATGGCTGCAGAATCGTACGTTTACATTTTCATTATGTTTGTCATGAAATCAGACATATCTGATGTCACATGTGGGGAAAGAATCAGGGATAGCAACCACTTCTTTCGGGGAGATTGTGTTGAGTACTGACCGAAAGCAAATCATGTCGCCGGAGGCAGACGAACCTAAATTTGCGCCACCAAAGCAGCATATCGTCAGAAATTATGCGGTGAAAGAGAAGCAGGGACGTTTAATAGGCTGCAGTCTCATCAACGTTTCACTCCTCGAACCAAATTAGTGTACTTGTCATAGTGTGATTGTGTGTGGCTACAGTGTAGCTACCCGCCACTGCAGAGAGTTTTTTCTCATAGAGTCTATGTATTAGTCCATTTCACCTTTATGACAGGAACCATTACAAAATGTGAATATGGGTGAGTAAGTTAGATATTTACGCTGTGAAGTGACAACGCACCTTCTATCTGAGCTTGAATTTAGCCTTCGAGACAAGCTGACAGATCGAATAGAGCTTCTTGTGACGGTGCGATTTGCTAACCTGCTCTGAGAATGCAGGACTAATTCGATCAACATTGCTTAGACGGTTGTACATGCTAATTAGGCATAGTCAAATGAGTTTTGAGATAGATTTTCAATCAAAGACTGGAGATTAAATCATGAGGATGGTGCTAAACTGTTTAAAAGTACTTGCCAGGTTAGCTTGAATAGTAAGATTCCTCTTTTCTTTGTACTTCGTTACAGCTTTATTCTATTACAACGGCTAATTAATTTCAGAAACCACAATAAATGTTTTCCGTCACGTTTACGGTGGACAACCGAGTCACTAAATGCTCGTCATGCATTAAATAAAGATTTACCTGCCATACCACTATCATCAAATATCTCATTAATTAAGATTAGTATACCTGTATATTTAAACTCGTGCTTACCATGCTTCTGGTAAAATTGTAATTAAATGGTTGTCTCACGCACTTCCCTTGGGCACCGTCGCGTACGGAAGCACACTTTTGCCTCGAACCAAGACTTCTAATTGGTCTAATTCCAGTAACATAAAATGTGTTATGTAAGCAAGGCAATTGCTACCAGGAAGCAACTCGTCCCAGAGAAGAGCGAAAAATGGGAGAATGGGCATGTACAATGAGATATATAGTAGAAGGGCAGTAAAATGAAAACGAGACAAGTAAAACAAAAGTAAGTAAATTGTATATTATTTCAAAGATAATGGCCGTAACTGTTGACACATTTACCCCACGGTGAGACAAGACAGTCAGTGACTTCATGGAAAAATGTTACCGGGCCCACATGTTTCGACTACGCTACCGAAGTTAGCTGTGTAGCCCCTACACATCCCCCACTCTCCCCCGAACCCTCTCAATACGATTTCCATGTTTTTGAAGCCACCAAAAAGACACTCGTGGCTGTCTATTTGCTTTGGACTATGAGCTGCACGCATGGGTACAATAATGGTTCCGTCGGCAACCGCAACCATTTTGCCATGAAGACATTAACCGCTTTGTCACACTGATAAATGTTGTAACAGTTATGGCAATTACTTTTGAAATAATTAACAGTTTACTTACTTTTCTTCCATGTGCGTAGCTTCCATTTGTTAGCGCCTTCTACAGTACTAACGGCTGAAAAGGTCACTCACGGATCAATTTCCGTTGCAGATTGCCTATCTAAATTTTAAAGTGTTTCGATTATCTACTCAATACGGGGTATAACCCATGCCATAACTATAGCACAATAAGTGAAGTATTGTAGTTAGGAAGTATGTGTATGACATGACACAGTGTAACTCAGGTGGCTCAAATTACCTAGATATATTCATACAGTGTTTTAGAATGAGAGCACTTAGTGATTTCCAACAAAATTTAGACATAACTTTCTATGGGTACGTACCCGTGGTCTAGGGGTAGCGTCTTTGATTCATAATCAAAATCGTCGTCGGTCCTGGGTTCGATCTCCGCCACTGCCTAAATTTTGATAAATAATCAGCATTGGCGGCCAAAGACTTCCGGCATAAGAAGTCAGCCTCATTCTGCCAACGGCCTTCTCAAAGAGGGCGGAGGAGCGGATAGAGGTTCAGGGCACTCTCTTGTCCTAGGGGTAGGAAATTGCCCTCAAAGGTGGAAGAATCAGCAATGATCAACGACATGAGGATGCAGAAGGCAATGGAAACCACTGCATTAAAGACACGTAACGTGTATCCACAGGACAGGCCTGTAATTGAAGAAGTGTCATGATGATCTCTCCATTGGCAAAAGATTCCGGAATAGGCCCCCATTCGGATCTCCGGGAGGGCACTGCCAAGGGGGAGGTTACCATGAGAAAAAGATTGAATAATCAACGAAAGGATAACGTTCTACGAGTCGGGGCGTGGAATGTCAGAAGCTTGAACGTGGTAGGGAAACTAGAAAATCTGAAAAGGGAAATGCAAAGGCTCAATCTAGATATAGTAGGGGTCAGAGAAGTAAAGTGGAAAGAAGACAAGGATTTCTGGTCAGATGAGTATCGGGTAATACTAACAGCAGCAGAAACTGGTATAACAGGTGTAGGATTCGTTATGAATAGGAAGGTAGGGCAGAGGGTGTGTTACTGTGAACAGTTCAGTGACCGGGTTGTTCTAATCGGAGGCGACAGCAGACCAACATCGACAACGATAGTTCAGGTATACATGCCGACGTCGCAAGCTGAAGAAGAACACATAGAGAAAGTGTATGAGGATATTGAAAGGGTAATGCAGTATGTAAAGGGGGACGAAAATCTAATAGTCATGGGCGACTGGAATGCAGTTGTAGGGGAAGGAGTAGAAGAAAAGGTTATAGGAGAATATGTGCTTGGGACAAGGAGTGAAAGAGGAGAAAGACTAATTGAGTTCTGTAACAAGTTTCAGCTAGTAATAGCTAATACCCTGTTCAAGAATCACAAGAGGAGGAGGTATACTGGGAAAAGGCCGGGAGATACGGGAAGATTTCAATTAGATTACATCATGGTCAGACAGAGATTCCGAAATCAGATACTGGATTGTAAGGCGTACCCATGAGCAGATATAGACTCAGATCACAATATAGTAGTGATGAAGAGGAGGCTGAAGTTCAAGACATTAGTCAGGAAGAATCAATACGCAAAGAAGTGGGATACGGAAATACTAAGGAATGACGAGATACGTTTGAAGTTCTCTAACGCTATAGATACAGCAATAAGGAATAGCGCAGTAGGCAGTACAGTTGAAGAGGAATGGACATCTCTAAAAAGGGCCATACCGGAAGGAAAACATAGATACAAAGAAGGTAGCTGCGAAGAAACCATGGGTAACAGATGAAATACTTCAGTTGATTGATGAAAGGAGGAAGTACAAACATGTTCCGGGAAAATCAGGAATACAGATATACAAGTCGCTGAGGAATGAAATAAATAGGAAGTGCAGGGAAGCTAAGACGAAATGGCTGCAGGAAAAATGTGAAGACATTGAAAAAGTTATGAACGTCGGAAGGACAGACTCAGCATACAGGAAAGTCAAAACAACCTTTGGTGACATTAAAAGTGACGGTGGTAACATTAAGAGTGCAACGGGAATTCCACTGTTAAAGGCAGAGGAGAGAGCAGATAGGTGGAAAGAATACATTGAAAGCCTCTATGAGGGTGAAGATTTGTCTGATGTGATAGAAGAAGAAACAGGAGTCGATTTAGAAGAGATAGGGGATCCAGTATTAGAATCGGAATTTAAAAGAGCTTTGGAGGACTTACGGTCAAATAAGGCAGAAGGGATAGATAACATTCCATCAGAATTTCTAAAATCATTGGGGGAAGTAGCAACAAAACGACTATTCACGTTGGTGTGTAGAATATATGAGTCTGACGACATACCATCTGACTTTCGGAAAAGCTTCAGCCACACAATCCCGAAGACGGCAAGAGATGACAGGTGCGAGAATTATCGCACAATCAGCTTAACAGCTCATGCATCGAAGCTGCTTACAAGAATAATATACAGAAGAATGGAAAAGAAAATTGAGAATGCGCTAGGTGACGATCAGTTTGGCTTTAGGAAAAGTAAAGGGACGAGCAATAATGGAATAATGGAAGCAAGGCTAAAGAAAAATCAAGACACATTCATAGGACTTGTCGACCTGGAAAAAGCGTTCGAGAAATAAAATGGTGCAAGCTGTTCGAGATTCTGAAAAAAGTAGGGGTAAGCTATAGGGAGAGACGGGTCATATACAATATGTACAACAACCAAGAGGGAATAATAAGAGTGGACGATCAAGAACGAAATGCTCGTATTAAGAAGGGTGTAAGACAAGGCTGCAGCCTTTCGCCCCTACTCTTCAATTTGTACATCGAGGAAGCAATGATGGAAATAAAGGAAAGGTTCAGGAGTGGAATTCAAATACATGGTGAAAGGATATCAATGATACGATTCGCTGATGACATTGCTATCCTGAGTGAAAGTGAAGAAGAATTATATGATCTGCTGAACGGAATGAACAGTGTAATGAGTACACAGTATGGTTTGAGAGTAAATCGGACAAAGACGAAGGTAATGAGAAGTAGTAGAAATGAGAAGAGCAAAAAACTTAACATCAGGATTGATGGTCACAAAGTCAATGAAGTTAAGGAATTCTGCTACCTAGGCAGTAAAATAACCAATGATGGACGGAGCAAGGAGGACATCAAAAGCAGACTCGCTATGGCAAAAAAGGCATATGTGGCCAAGAGAAGTCTACTAATATCATATACCGGCCTTCATTTGAGGAAGAAATTTCTGAGGATGTACGTCTGGAGTACAGCATTGTATGGTAGTGAAACATGGACTGTGGGAATACCGGAACAGAAGAGAATCGAAGCACTTGAGATGTGGCGCTATAGACGAATGTTGAAAATTAGGTGCACTGATAAGGTAAGGAATGAGAAGGTTCCACGCAGAATCGGAGAGGAAAGGAATATGTGGAAAACACTGATAAGGAGAAGTGACAGGATGATAGGACATCTGCTAAGACATGAGGGAATGACTTCCATGGTACTAGAGGGAGCTGTAGAGGGCAAAAACTGTAGAGGAAGACAGAGATTGGAATACGTCAAGCAAATAAATGAGGACGTAGGTTGCAAGTGGTACTCTGAGATGAAGAGGTTAGTACAGGAAAGGAATTCGTGGCGAACCGCATCAAACAAGTCAGTAGACTGATGACAAAAAAAAAAAAAAAAAAAAAAAAAAAAAAATTTGTCTCTGACACCCCCTCCACCACCCCCAGAAGAAAACGAAAAGAAAGAGGTTTATCGCATACTGCATTTAAATTGGTCCAGTTCTACTGATGAAACTATGTTACATTAACCAAACAGAGAGAGCTTCTTTATAGATAACTTCTGCTACCGGTCAAGAGTTTCTTTTATTTGTGTTCTGCACAACGCGATTCGGGACACGATTACCATTTTCAAGTGCGTTTTCTGTGCGCCATGACATTTAATCTTCGTGTTTTCAATGTGTCAGGCGGTGCATTGTCCTGTTGTCTTCACTGTAGATGAAATCAGTGAAATTCTTAACTGGTAACTGATCTTGATATAGATTTAGTAGCGAAATTTGCAGGAAGTTTAACTTGACAGATTTCTTGTGTCACTTGTGCAGAGTTTTACTCACAATTGGTCTCTGCAGAGTACCCATTGAAAATAGCAGACGAACATAAACAAATATTTACAAATACGTTTTTAAGTGTTCTCAACAGAGAGAAGGCTGTAAATCGTCCACAGAATATTACACACTTTCGTACACACGGTGATATTATTTGGTAATAAATATTTACAGTGGTACCTATTACTATGTGTCACTATTTTCAATAAAGAACCCTGTTTACGCATCTGACGAAATCCAATGAATCGCATTCAAGTTTTTCATTTGATATTATATCTTTATATTTGCTGTAATATGAATAGGTCTCCAGTTCTTCTAACAGATTCGTTTCATGAACTTTATTTAGTCGTTGGAGTAGAAGGACATTTTTCTCTACTTTTACAAATGGGTGTCCTCTGTTGCATAGCTTAGAACAGCTCTGAGTTCGAAACAATCTGTGTATGCAAGTTCCTTATGTTTCATTAGGTTTATTTGGACTGTTGCTGTAGCTTCCTGTACATACATGTTTGAGTAAAGGCTTGCAATGTCTAGTGACAAAAACTGAGCATATGGAAAGAGTTTCTTTGGCTTTTAGATGTTCAGCTGGAATCTTGCTGTATTTATGGAATTTTTTCGTATCTCTACTTCTTCATCAGTGTTACACTACTGGCCATCAAGGTGGCTACACCAAGATGAAATGCAGAGGATAAATCCATTGGACAAATATATTATATTAGAACTTACATGTGATCACATTCTCATGCAACTTCGGTGCATAGATCCTGAGAAATCAGTACCCATAACAACCACCTCCGGCCGTAATAATGGCCTTGAAACGCCTGGGTATTAAATCAAACAGAGCTTCGATAGGGTGTACAGGTACAGCTGCCCATGCAGCTTCAACACGATACCACAGTTCATCAAGAGTAGTGACTGGCGTATTGTGACGAGCCAGCTGCTCGGTCCCAATTGACCAGACGTTCCCAGTTAGTGAGAGATCTGGAGAATGTGCTGGCCTGGGCAGCAGTCGAACATTTTCTGTATCCAGAAAGCACCGTACAGGACCTGCAACATGCGGTCGTGCATTACCCTGTTGAAATGTAGGGTTTCGCAGGGATCGAATGAAGGGTAGAGCCACGGATCGTAACATATCTGAAAAGTAACGTCCACTGTTCAACGTTCCGTCAATGCGAACAAGAGGTGACCGAGACGTGTAACCAATGGCAACCCATACCATCACGCCGGGTGATACGCCAGTATAGCGATGACGTATACACGCTTCCAATGTGCGTTCACCGCGATGTCGCCAAACACGGATGCGACCATCATGATGCTGCAAACAGAATATGCGTTTACCTAAAAAAATTACGTTTTGCCTTTCGTGCACCCACGTTCGTCGTTGAGTACACCATCGCAGGCGCTCCTGTCTGTGATGCAGCGTCAAGGGTAACCGCAGCCATGATATCCGAGCTGATAGTCCATGCTGCTGCAAACGTCGTCGAACTGTTCGTGCATATGGTTGTTGTCTTGCAAACGTCCCCATCTGTTGACTCAAGGATCGAGACGTGGCTGCACGATCCGTTACAGCCATGCAGATAAGATGCCTGTCAGCCAGACTGCTAGTAATACGAGACCGTTGAGATCCAGCACGGCGTTCCGTATTACCCTCCTGAACCCACTGATTCCATATTTTGCTAACAGTTATTGGATCTCGACCAACGCGAGCACCAATGTCGCGATACAATTAACATCAATCGCGATAGGCTACAATCCGACCTCTATCACAGTCGGAAACGTGATGGTACTCATTTCTCCTCCTTGCACGAGACATCACGACAACGTTTCACCAGGCAACGCCGGTCAACTGCTGTCTGTGTATGAGAAATCGGTTGGAAACTTTCCTCATGACAACAGGTTGTAGGTTTACTCAACCATACGTGTCCTAGAAGCCGTAACAGTTTCCTACAAGAGCCTCATGAAACCTAAGAAACTTACTTATGCAGAGATTTCTGGAACTCTTCAGCTAACCTAAAGTTACAATTTTTTCCATTTAATGGCCAAATTCATAAGCAGCCAGATGGTCGATTGATAGGCTGATAAATGTGAATCTTCGGGTTTTGGCGGCCCAAAGACTGTTCCATTAAGTTCCGGGTGTGCAGCCGCAAGAAATCTCCTTCTTCTTCTAATATTTCGGCTGTATACCATCCAGCGATCTTCAGAGTGAGTCGCAAGAGTGCCGGTCCAGTTTTTTTTTTTGTTTTTCTTTATTGATTTTCATTTCCCCCCGAAGGGGGCGGGCTGGCAGCAGCTTACAACGCTGCTCTACAGCCTACAGACTTTTTTTAAAAAAAAGGAAGAAGAAAGAAACAAGAAAAACAGGCGATAAAATGGTGATTTAAAGTGGAAAATGGTGTAAGAATGCGGAGAGTTAAGACAGAAAACAAAAGGGGATGGCAGTGTTGATAAAATACACAGTGTGCTCCCTGCCGCCGTTGGATAAGCAGCTGCAGCAGCAAGTCGTATACTCCTAGCTCACTCGTTTGTTACATAGTTTAATTCTTAATTTCTTTGCGTGCTTTTGGTTCTTGCATTGTTTAATTCATAAATTTTCGGGCGTATTATAGTAATTGAGAGTTGTAGCATCGCGTTTTAGTACCTGAATAGTGTAAATTCGCGTAGTCGTTTGTCTACTGTTTTGTTTTGAACGGCCAGTGTCGGTTGGTCGCAGTCAGTGTGCTCCCTGCCGCCGTTGGATAAGCAGCTGAGCAGCAAGTCGTATACTCCTAGCTCACTCGTTTGTTACATAGTTTAATTCTTAATTTCTTTGCGTGCTTTTGGTTCTTGCATTGTTTAATTCATAAATTTCGGGCGTATTATAGTATTTGAGAGTTGTAGCATCGCGTTTTAGTACCTGAATAGTGTAAATTCGCGTAGTCGTTTGTCTACTGTTTTGTCTTGAACGGCCAGTGTCGGTTGGTCGCAGTCAGTGTGCTCCCTGCCGCCGTTGGATAAGCAGCTGCAGCAGCAAGTCGTATACTCCTAGCTCACTCGTTTGTTACATAGTTTAATTCTTAATTTCTTTGCGTGTTTTTGGTTCTTGCATTGTTTAATTCATAAATTTCGGGCGTATTATAGTATTTGAGAGTGTAGCATCGTGTTTTAGTACCTGAATAATGTAATTTCGCTTAGTCTCCTTCCGCCGCCGAGCAGTGTCAGCAGTGCGCAAGTAGCAGCATTACTGCATTTACTAGGCAATCTTGTATTTTAATAACCGTTTAAATTTCGTCGATTTGTTTGCGCTCTCTGTAGATTAGTTCAGACGTTCTTTGCAAAACAGTTTTTAGCATGGATAGGGACTGCAACTGTTGTGTTCGGATGCAGGCTGAGTTGGCATCCCTTCGCTCCCAGCTTCAGGCAGTGTTGGCTTCGGTCACACAGCTTGAGGCTGTTGCCAATGGGCATCACTGTGGGGGTCGGGATGGGGGTTTGTCGGGGACGGCCAGCTCGTCCCACGCATCCCCTGATCGGACTACGACTGTGGTTGCCCGGGATACTGCCCGCATTGAGGCTGATCCCTCACCTGTGGTAGAGTGGGAGGTCGTTTCAAGGTGTGGCAGGGGGCGAAAGACATTCCGGAGGGCTGAACGGAAAGCCTCTCCAGTTTGTCTGACGAACCGGTTTCAGGCTCTGTCTCAGGCTGATACTGATCTTCGGCCTGACATGGCTGCTTGTCCTGTTCCAGAGGTTGCCCCTCAGTTTGCAAGATCCGGGCAGTCGCAGAGGGTGGGCTTACTGGTAGTTGGGAGCTCCAACGTCAGGCGCGTAATGGGGCCCCTTAGGGAAATGGCAGCAAGAGAGGGGAAGAAAACCAATGTGCACTCCGTGTGCATACCGGGGGGAGTCATTCCAGATGTGGAAAGGGTCCTTCCGGATGCCATGAAGGGTACAGGGTGCACCCATCTGCAGGTGGTCGCTCATGTCGGCACCAATGATGTGTGTCGCTATGGATCGGAGGAAATCCTCTCTGGCTTCCGGCGGCTATCTGATTTGGTGAAGACTGCCAGTCTCGATAGCGGGATGAAAGCAGAGCTCACCATCTGCAGCATCGTCGACAGGACTGACTGCGGACCTTTGGTACAGAGCCGAGTGGAGGGTCTGAATCAGAGGCTGAGACGGTTCTGCGACCGTGTGGGCTGCAGATTCCTCGACTTGCGCCATAGGGTGGTGGGGTTTCGGGTTCCGCTGGATAGGTCAGGAGTCCACTACACGCAACAAGCGGCTACACGGGTAGCAGGGGTTGTGTGGCGTGGGCTGGGCGGTTTTTTAGGTTAGATGGCCTTGGGCAAGTACAGAAAGGGCAACAGCCTCAACGGGTGCGGGGCAAAGTCAGGACATGCGGGGACCAAGCAGCAATCGGTATTGTAATTGTCAACTGTCGAAGCTGCGTTGGTAAAGTACCGGAACTTCAAGCGCTGATAGAAAGCACCGAAGCTGAAATCGTTATAGGTACAGAAAGCTGGCTTAAGCCAGAGATAAATTCTACCGAAATTTTTACAAAGGTACAGACGGTGTTTAGAAAGGATAGATTGCATGCAACCGGTGGTGGAGTGTTCATCGCTGTTAGTAGTAGTTTATCCTGTAGTGAAGTAGAAGTGGATAGTTCCTGTGAATTATTATGGGTGGAGGTTACACTAAACAACCGAACTAGGTTAATAATTGGCTCCTTTTACCGACCTCCCGACTCAGCAGCATTAGTGGCGGAACACCTGAGAGAAAATTTGGAATACATTTCACATAAATTTTCTCAGCATGTTATAGTCTTAGGTGGAGATTTCAATTTACCAGATATAGACTGGGACACTCAGATGTTTAGGACGGGTGGTAGGGACAGAGCATCGAGTGACATTATACTGAGTGCACTATCCGAAAATTACCTCGAGCAATTAAACAGAGAACCGACTCGTGGAGATAACATATTGGACCTACTGATAACAAACAGACCCGAACTTTTCGACTCTGTATGTACAGAACAGGGAATCAGTGATCATAAGGCCGTTGCAGCATCCCTGAATATGGAAGTTAATAGGAATATAAAAAAAAAGGGAGGAAGGTTTATCTGTTTAGCAAGAGTAATAGAAGGCAGATTTCAGACTACCTAACAGATCAAAACGAGAATTTCTGTTCCGACACTGACAATGTTGAGTGTTTATGGAAAAAGTTCAAGGCAATCGTAAAATGCGTTTTAGACAGGTACGTTCCGAGTAAAACTGTGAGGGACGGGAAAAACCCACCGTGGTACAACAACAAAGTTAGGAAACTACTGCGAAAGCAAAGAGAGCTCCACTCCAAGTTTAAACGCAGCCAAAACCTCTCAGACAAACAGAAGCTAAGCGATGTCAAAGTTAGCGTAAGGAGGGCTATGCGTGAAGCGTTCATTGAATTCGAAAGTCAAATTCTATGTACCGACTTGACAGAAAATCCTAGGAAGTTCTGGTCTTACGTTAAATCTGTAAGTGGCTCGAAACAGCATATCCAGACACTACGGGATGATGATGGCATTGAAACAGAGGATGACACGCGTAAAGCTGAAATACTAAACACCTTTTTCCAAAGCTGTTTCACAGAGGAAGACCGCACTGCAGTTCCTTCTCTAAATCCTCGCACAAACGAAAAAATGGCTGACATCGAAATAAGTGTCCAAGGAATAGAAAAGCAACTGGAATCACTCAATAGAGGAAAGTCCACTGGACCTGACGGGATACCAATTCGATTCTACACAGAGTACGCGAAAGAACTTGCCCCCCTTCTAACAGCCGTATACCGCAAGTCTCTAGAGGAACGGAGGGTTCCAAATGATTGGAAAAGAGCACAGATAGTCCCAGTCTTCAAGAAGGGTAGTTGAGCAGATGCGCAAAACTATAGACCTATATCTCTTACGTCGATCTCTTCTAGAATTTTAGAACATGTTTTTTGCTCGCGTATCATGTCATTTCTGGAAACCCAGAATCTACTATGTAGGAATCAACATGGATTCCGGAAACAGCGATCGTGTGAGACCCAACTCGCTTTATTTGTTCATGAGACCCAGAAAATATTAGATACAGGCTCCCAGGTAGATGCTATTTTTCTTGACTTCCGGAAGGCGTTCGATACAGTTCCGCACTGCCGCCTGATAAACAAAGTAAGAGCCTACGGAATATCAGACCAGCTGTGTGGCTGGATTGAAGAGTTTTTAGCAAACAGAACACAGCATGTTGTTATCAATGGAGAGACGTCTACAGACGTTAAAGTAACCTCTGGCGTGCCACAGGGGAGTGTTATGGGACCATTGCTTTTCACAATATATATAAATGACTTAGTAGATAGTGTCGGAAGTTCCATGCGGCTTTTCGCGGATGATGCTGTAGTATACAGAGAAGTTGCTGCATTAGAAAATTGTAGCGAAATACAGGAAGATCTGCAGCGGATAGGCACTTGGTGCAGGGAGTGGCAACTGACCCTTAACATAGACAAATGTAATGTATTGCGAATACATAGAAAGAAGGATCCTTTATTGTATGATTATATGATAGCGGAACAAACACTGGTAGCAGTTACTTCTGTAAAATATCTGGGAGTATGCGTACGGAACGATTTGAAGTGGAATGATCATATAAAATTAATTGTTGGTAAGGCGGGTACCAGGTTGAGATTCATTGGGAGAGTGCTTAGAAAATGTAGTCCATCAACAAAGGAGGTGGCTTACAAAACACTCGTTCGACCTATACTTGAGTATTGCTCATCAGTGTGGGATCCGTACCAGGTCGGGTTGACGGAGGAGATAGAGAAGATCCAAAGAAGAGCGGCGCGTTTCGTCACTGGGTTATTTGGTAACCGTGATAGCGTTACGGAGATGTTTAATAAACTCAAGTGGCAGACTCTGCAAGAGAGGCGCTCTGCATCGCGGTGTAGCTTGCTCGCCAGGTTTCGAGAGGGTGCGTTTCTGGATGAGGTATCGAATATATTGCTTCCCCCTACTTATACTTCCCGAGGAGATCACGAATGTAAAATTAGAGAGATTAGAGCGCGCACGGAGGCTTTCAGACAGTCGTTCTTCCCGCGAACCATACGCGACTGGAACAGGAAAGGGAGGTAATGACAGTGGCACGTAAAGTGCCCTCCGCCACACACCGTTGGGTGGCTTGCGGAGTATCAGTGTAGATGTAGATGTAGATGTAGAATCAGACAAGTAACATAGTAGACACACAATTAAAAAACATGGCGACAGTCTGGTTTCTGTTCGCAAGTGATAAAAAAAAAATCACACCCAGCGACAGTATGATGGCTGTTCGCTACTCTTCCCAAAAGACACAACACGGAGCATGCACTGGAAAAACACACTGTAAAACACTGCACCAAAAAGGCGGCACAAAGCTGGCACTCCCAATCGAAGGCTGGGGGGGAGGGGGGGACCTGGAGTAGGGGGAAAAACAAGGAGGGAGAAGAGGAAAAAACGAAAAGGGGGGGAACCAGGGAGGGAGAGGACTAGTAAACAGGGAGAAGGGCAGATGCGAGATGGAGTGAGAGGAGGCAGAGGAGGGAAATGTAAAAGGACTCGGGGGAGAGAAGGGGGCAAAGACAGGGGAGGTGTGGAAGAAAGAGGATGGAAGGGGGGGAGAGGGAGCCTGGGAAAAGGACAGAGGAAAGGAGGGGGAGTGAGGATCAGAGTTGATATGAGGGATAAATGGAGGGAGAGGGGGCATCATCTGGGAGGGGGAGTTGATGGAAGCCACATTGGGAAAGGAGATGTAGGGTGTAGAGATGGAGGGTAGGGGGGACACAACGGTGAAGACGTGGCAGGGGGTGGGGATCAGAGAGGAGAGGAGCAACTAGGCGGAAGGGTTTCAAGATGGTGGGAGGTGTAGAGAATTTGGATATGTTTGAGGAATAGGAGCAGATGGGAGAAAGGAATGAGATCATAGAGGATCCGCGTGGCGGACGGGAGGCGAATACAGAAGACGAGGCGGAGTGCATGACGCTCAAGGATCTGGAGGGACTTATAGAATTTGGAGGGGGGGCAGATATCCAGGCAGGACTGGCATAACATAGGATGGGATGGATTAAGGATTTGTAGGTGTGGAGGATGGTGAGGGGTGCAACCCCCATGTCTGCCCAGAGAGGAGTTTGAGGAGTTGGAGGCAGTTGTGGGCTTTGGATTGGATGGAGCGGAGATGAGGGATCCAAGTGAGTTGACGGTCAATGGTGAGGCCAAGGTAGGTGAGGGTGGGGGTAAGGCAGACAGGACGGGCGCAGACAGTAAGGGAGAAATCCGGGAGCCGGAAGGAGCGAATGGTACGACCTACGATGATGGCCTGGGTCTTGGAAGGGTTGAGTTTCAGGAGCCACCGACTCTGCACCGAAAACACCGCAGCCATCCAGCAAGGTGTGCTATTCTGTAAGTCCACCGTGAGCATAAGCGAAGGTAACGTGACCACAGACAGTCGACCCACCAGTATAGGCTATTTCTCAGCTCTGGAACTCTCCGGGAATAGAAAATATTGGCGGTGGGAGGCTTCAGGACGAACTGAGTCTTTTGGGACTTGTGCTAGGTTGAGACAAAGCTTTGGTCGATGTATACACCATTGAGGTGTACATGATTGGATCCGGAGGAGATGTGGTAGAGGGAAAGACTCGAATTCAGTGAGAAGGGACTGCACACGGGTTGCAGTTGTAATCCTCGATGTGGGTGACATTGCGGGAGATGGATTGCCTTGTTATGGAAAAGGAGACAGTAGTTTGGATGTTGAGGCGATCTGTGAACGTGTGCAGTATAATTTGGAAGCAGTTGTTGTCGCCTAATTCACAAAGGAGTATACCCAGCTTCCACGGTTAGGCTGATCACTGGGCTCATTCGGTAAGCTCCATCGTAAGTCAAACGCCACAGTAGCGTATAGGGTGCAGCAGCTACAGTGCTCAGGGCGAAGCTAAAAGATGTACCAGGCTCCCATAGTGGACGCAGGGTTGTACAAAGGCTCTGTACAACTGCAACAGCGTGGGCCGATCTGTGCCCTGTCGACGTGATTCAGGCAAGTGTTAAGATGCTGCCAGCACTTTTGCTTACGCTGGCGAAGATGGGGAAGCGAAGTTAAATGGGCGTCGAAATCCTAGAAAGCGATATGTTCAAATGGTTCAAATGGCTGTGAGTACTATGGGACTTAAATTCTGAGGTCATCAGTCCCCTAGAACTTAGAATTACTTAAATCTAACTAACCTAAGAAAATCACATATCCATGCCCGCGGTAGGATCCGAACCTGCGACCGTAGCGGTCGCGTGGTTCCAGACTGTAGCGCCTAAAAAGCGATAAGTCTCCACAGCGTTAAGTACTTAGTCTTCGAGGTGAAGTTCTGGATATGGATGGACAGTTCAATGGCAACAGAAGCGCATAATGCAAGTCCTGGTGGCTGAAAACTGAAAGCCGTGCATTAGGCCCATGAATGTGCCTTTTGTATGGATAACTGCAGTCGACATTTAGCCACAACAACGGGAGATGAGTAGAAGGACATGTAAAAGCCATAAGCCGACAAAAACGGTGATGCTGAGGATCCCACTGCTGCTTCGAGACCATTAATGGCCTCTAAAATGAGTGGGGCGCTCAGTACAGAGCCTTGCAGGACTCCGTTCTCTTGACTATGGTGGGAAGTCTGTGAAGCAGCTACTCTGAGAAACGGAAAGACAAAATGTTGTGTATAAAAATTGGGAGCAGGTTTCGGAGACCCACTCGTTCAAAGTAGTAAGAATGTGATGTCGCTAATTTTTGTCACACATAGACTTCCGTCAGATCAAAAAAGACGGTAACAAAGTGATGAAGGCGGAAAAGGGCCGTTCCGATGCCAGGCTCGAGGTATACGAAGGTGTCAGTGCTGATGCGACCTTAGCGGATACGTCCCTGGGACGAAACCGAGAAGGCCATGAGACTCAAGGAACCAACGCAACCGCCAGGTCACCATGGCATCGAGGAGCTTGCACAAAAAGTTGATGAGGCCAATTGGGAGACTGCTGTCCATATCTGTTTCTTAACGGGTTTTAGTACACTAACTATGATACTTTCTCGCCATTGCGGTGTAAGTTCGGCGTCGCTCCAGATGGGGTAGGAGACCGCAAAGATGTGGCATTGGTAATCCGCTGACAGATGATTAATCATTTCGTAACGGATGCAGACTGACCCAGGGAATGTGCCAGGACAATCACCAAGGGGATTGAGAAATAGCCGCTCATTGAATGGAGGATTATATGGCTCAGAAAGGCATATAGCAAAAGATAGATATTGTCAGTTCACCCACTGTTTTAGGGCACGAAATGTGATGTGGTGATTCCCACATGGAGAGGTTTTACCAGAATGCGCGGCAAAATGCTCTGCCACTGCGTCTGTGTCGGTATGTACAGTTCCATGTGTCGAAATGCCAGGTATACCAGCAGGGGCCTGATGTTTGTAAAGGTGTCTGAGCTGAGTCCAAAACTGGGAATGAGAAGACCATGTTCCACTGGTGGAGACTTACCATTCCCAGCACTCCTGCAGCCGTATTTTGATTGGTTGAAGGACGCAGGCACGGAGCCGTTTGAACTGGTGCCGCTCATGACATTGTAAGGCGTGCCTTCGATCCCTAAGGGCAGCAGCGATTTCCGGCAACCACCAAAGCACTGTCTTCTGTTTGAGGGCGGAGGGGGGGGGGGGGGGGGCGGCAACTTGACGAACAATGGATTGCCGATTCAGCTGCAGTAGCAACATTCTGGGTCAACACATCAATGTTACCAAGCAATGGAGATTTAGCGATTTTAGTTGAGGTGAAAGCATCCCAGTCAGTGTTGGTAAGAACCCGTCTGGACAAGTGGTCAGATGAGAGACGCCGAGGGAGGAAAATATACAGCGGAAAGTGGTTACAGCCATAGAAATTGTCGTCAGCTCTTCAGTGGATAGATGGTAGAACGCCTGGACTGAAAACTGAGAGATCAATGTTCGAAAGTGTTCGATGTGTCACACTGAAATGAATGGGGGCACCTGGATATAAAAGGCAAAGGTCGTGTTGAGTTTGTAGATTTTCGGCATCCTTACCACGGCCAGTAATCTTGGTTCCATCCCACAACGGGTTATCGGTGTAAAAATCACCCAGAAGTAGATAGGTGGGGAAGTGGGTGCCACTTCACCATCTAGAGGAAGGTAGATGTTGCAAATGGCAATTTACTGTGTTGTCCTCACCCTGACAACCACAAGTTCTAGTGGTGTTTGGAGGGGCACAGGATCGTTATACACAGAGGTAAGAATACTTATACATATATATACATATATATATATATATATATATATATATATATATATATATATATATATATAAATCCATCTGACATCGTGTTACAGTCAGTACGATTTTAGTAATACCCATGATAGATACAAAGGACGGGGGTCCATATTGCTGGAAACCAGGTTTCCTGAAGGGCAACCCTAAAAGCAGATGTAATGCTTAATAGTTGTCATAACTCAGTCAGATGGGGGGAAATCCCGCCACAGTTCCACTGGAGGAATACACTTTCGGAAGTCTGGGAAGGCATGAAGTGACCAAGAAGGCAGTTTACGCCTCAGCATCACCTGCTGCCACCAGCTGAGGGCTTCTGATCTCTGCGTCCTTGGAGATCTAATCTCCACCTCATCCTCAGAACTGGATATTGTGAGAAGCTGTGGTGTTGGGAGGGGGGTCATAATATTTTATTTCTTGTTTCCGGTTTCCTTCGTCTGTCACTTCTCTTTCATTTTCTCTGGCTTGGAGGGATCCTCTGAGTTGGTCTCAGGAACCAATGAGAATCATGAAGCCCTATGACTAGCAGCTTGTGCCTCCTTCAGTCACTGGCTTCACACCAGCAGAAGCATTGGAAGGCAGTGTCACAAGCTAGTGCTTCCTTGCGAAATGAGCCAGATGAGGCTGTTACTCCTTCAGCTGATGGGTGGGGACTGATGTCCCCTATGGCTGGAGGGGCGTCGCTCCCAATGTAGATGTTAGGGGAGCAGTGGTAGAAAGAGTGCCCCCAACCACTACGGGAGGAAGCGTAGTCTGGCGGCCCTAAGGGTCCTCTACAGGAGGCACAGCTTGCACGGTTAACGTCGCGAGGGCGACGTCATCGTGGTTACAGCATGAGAGGAAATCACATGCTCAGGGTTTAGGCAGTCATGTTTCTGTTTAGCTTCTGTGTAGGGCAGACTGTCTGGGGTCATATATTCCATTATTTTCCATTATTTCTGAAAACCAGCGGACTCTGGGGAACAGGGGAAATGGTGCTCTCTGCAGTTGACATAAATGGGAGGAGAAACCACTGTGTATAATGAACGTCTGCAGTCCTGATACGTGGGGCTGGGGTTACTACGAGAGGACATTTACCCCAATTTACAACATTTTAAGCACCTCATATGGGAAGGAACATATGGTTAACGTCATCCCAGTCCGTCAACACTATGACTTTTTCCAGCAGCGAATCATCTCCAAAAGCCAAGATGAAGCTACCTGGTGGCAGCCTTGTTGTTCTTAGGCCCCCTATGCACATGCCTGACAAAGTGTACACCTCGTTGCTGTAGAGTGCCACGCAGTTTGTCATCAGACTGCAAGAAGAGATCAAGGAGATTTGTATGGAATATAATCTCCCGCGCCATATTTGAACGCTTATGATGGACACTGGGTCGTCACACAACAGGGCAGGGAGTGCATGGGATACAGTTTGTATCACTATCGACCGGTTCTTCATTTTGATAACTCTGCCATTTCCCTGAATTAGTCCTCGAGAGTTCGCTGGAAAAAAAAAAAGGAAAATCAAAAGCCAGAGGCTTTGTAGGGAAAAAGGATTTCCCATAAGACCTGGGGAAAACTAAGTATCGGGGAGAATATGCCTGTCTGTGATCATTATCCCTCCCATGGTGGAACCAGGGAAGGGTACTATTAGGGTTGTATCTCTCAGCGTTATAGTGGTCCTTACCTAGCTTAGAGACTGTTGAGTACGTTTGACCAGATTGTCAGAAAATTTCAACCGCTTCACTGCATGTCATCCGCCATGATGCCATCAACTCTGACCATAGGCTTTACCCACAGCCGCCACCCACACTTAGAAAAAGCCAACTGGCAGTATGGCCATAACTGAGAGTCCCGATGCCCCTCGTATAGACTGGGCATAAGTGGGGAGTTCGCAGCGCATACATCAGCAGCGCGGTCCCTGTGTTATCAGGAGACTGTCACGAAAAGGGTACATCAGCCCGCCCCCCTCCCCCGGCTACTGCGCTGGATATTGTGTGCTAAAAGGGCCGTTACTTTCGTGGGAGCAGGAGATGATAGCGCACAATGGATGTAAAGGATGTACCCCGTAAGATGTCAATGCCCAAAACTTTCATAACAATATATGGTCAAAAGGCCTCAGCGCATGATGGATACATGATGCACCATGTAAGGAGACCTTCCCCAAATGGCTCGCATCTCGGGGGAATTTCGAAAATCTAGAGGTCACACCCTAAAAGGGGACCATAACGCTTAAGGCCGAGTAGTTGGGCATTTCATTGCCTCTTACGACAGGCAGGAATAGCCGGGGCCTATTCTAACCCACGAACCCTCAGGGGTAGATATATGTAAGACGGAATATGTTTGTTAAGGACGATCTGCACCAATCGGAAGTCATTTAGTACGGGACAGGTGCTAAGCCTCGCCCACCATTCAGGCGTGTGACTCAGTACTGTCCCACATTGCCGCAGGGATTCAATAACCATTGATTGTGGTACCTAGAGCGGCAGTTCAAGGACCCGAATGAACCTAACTCCCAAGATTGAAGGAGACACTGTTACATCGCTGACAGGGCCATCAGATTGTCGAAAGGCATATTCCTAGTCAAACGTAAAGTGGATCTTAGTCTTTCAGGAATAAAGTGCCATGGTGATCTATTGAGACAATAACACATGCAAGTATAAACGGCGTAAGAACTACCTCGTCCACGCGTGCTCGCGCCTGGAACTACAGGTCGGAACCGCGTCACTGGGTAAATCACACTGCATTGATCTAACCAAACACGACTCACGACCCGTTCTCACACGTTTGCTTCCGCCAGTACCTCATCTCCTACCTTCCAAACATCATTGAAGCTATCCTGCGAAAATAGTAAAAAGTAAAAGATGCTCATAAACAGCTTCGCCACAGCCTGGGGTATGTTTCCAGAATGAAATTTTCACCTTGTATTTAAGTGTGCGCTGATATGACACTGCCTGGCAAATTAAAACTGTGCGGTGGACCGCGAGGCGATATCGGGACCTGTGCCTTTTGCGGGAAAGTTAGGTTATGCAAGACACAGATACAACAAATACTTACTTTATGTATATAGACTGAAGCGGCGAGTCAAAACTTTAGCTCAGGTCGGGAATCGAACATAGGACTTATGTTTACTAGGCAAGTATGTTAGCCACTAAGCCACAGTCTCACAGCAGTTCAGACGGATGACGTTGGCACGCCTCCGTCCTCGATTCAAATTCTCACTGCCGCAACAGTATACTTTAAATTAACCCTTACACACTAACAGAGATTCTTATACAAATGAAATGGCACAATTTCAGAGCCTCTACTAGTCTCATATGGATATGATGTAAACTTGTAAGCAGAAGATCTGTGTTCGATTCCTGGCCCTTGTACAAATTTCCCCTCCCCGATGCAAAGTATCTTCTTACGATTTGAAACAATCTACTAAGGAAAAGAATATTCATTATAAAGTCTACTTAATTATTTATGCGTATTTCCAGAGGAGGTGGTGCGAACTAAGTGGAAATACTGACGTGACACGTCGCCCTTGGAACTCAAAAATACTTGTGTAGAATGTTCGAAAGACGAAGGTGCCTCACCAGCATTCCATTTCAGTTGGCCATTGTACAAGGTACTGATGTTCTTGACAGGCATGGCTCCACTTTTACACAGGAAAAAAATTGCACCTCAACAAGAGTACATATAGGTGTCAACGGCTGGCATATGTGCACAGACAGCTTCAGCCGGTGACAGCAACTACTGTTCATTGGAATGCTGTAAGAGATTCCCGACGACAGTGTTTCAGTGCCTTCAACCTCTCTCTCTCCATAATCACACTACTAAAATTAGAGACCCAGTCTATCTCTGCAAATACGGAGTTGTTAAACATGGAAAACTAGAAACGGAACAAGAAATATAAAAATAGGACATACAAGGACATAATTTTATAGTGACTTCGCTGCCCTATGAGCGGGAACTATTGACTGGCTCTAATTAGAGAGCTTGACTTAAAATTAAGCACCATTCTTCAGTCCCTTCCCCTACACGTTAAGTCAAATCGTGTCAGAGCCATGGAAATTTTCTACATCTACTTCTACATCTATACTCCGCAAGCCACCTGACGGTGTGTGGTGGAGGGTACCTTGAGTACCTCTATCGGTTCTCCCTTCTACTCCAGTCTCGTACTGTTCTTGGAAAGAAAGATTGTCCGCATGCCTCTGTGTGGGCTCTAATCTCCCTGATTTTATCCTCATGGTCTCTTCGCGAGATATACGTAGGAAGGAGCTATATACTGCTTGACTCATCGGTGAAAGTATGTTCTCGAAACTTCAACAAAAGGCCGTAACGAGCTACTGAGCTTCTCTCCGGCAGAGTCTTCCACTGGAGTTTATCTGTCATCTCCGTACTGCTTTCGCGATTACTAAATGATCCTGTAACGAAGCGCGTTACTCTCCGTTGGATCTTCTGTATCTCTTCTATCAACCCTACCTGGTACGGATCCCACACTGGTGAGCCATATTCAAGCAGTGGGTGAACAAGTGTACTGTAACCTACTTCCTTTGTTTTCGGATTGCATTTCCTTAGGATTCTTCCAATGAAATTCAGTCTAGCATCTGCTTTACCGAAGATCAACTTTATTTGATCATTCCATTTTAAATCACTCCTAATGTCTACTCCAGATAATTTATGGAATTAACTGCTTCCAGTTGCTGGCCTGCTATATTGTTGCTAAATGATATGGGATCTTTCTTTCTATGTATTCGCACCACACTACACTTGTCTACGTTGAGATTCAATTACCATTCTCTGCACCATGCGTCAATTCGCTGCAGATCCTCCTGCATTTCAGTTCAATTTTCCATTGTTACAACCTCTCGATGTACCACAGCATCATCCGCAAAAAGCCTCAGTGAACTTCCGATGTTATCCACAAGGTACAAGCCGAAAGCGTAATTTCAAACCCTAAGCGCATGGAAACTTTGATGCATTCTGTGAACTGCCATGAACATTATTTCTACCCCCTTTCACATATGTTATAATTTATAAAATATGGAGAGTATATTTATGGTAGTAAGAAGGATTTCATAACCTTCATGGTGCCCTAAATTTCTCTTCAGCGGTAATAGCTTTCTGAATGTTGGTTTTGCTTCTGTAATATACGAGGGCGGTTCAATAAGTAATGCAACACATATTTTTTCTCGGCCAATTTTTGTTAAAAAACCCGGAAATTTCTTGTGGAATATTTTCAAATATTCCCGCTTCGTCTCGTATAGTTTCATTGACTTCCGACAGGTGGCAGCGCTGTAAGGAGCTGTTACAATGGCGTCTGTAACGGATGTGCGTTGCAAACAACGGGCAGTGATCGAGTTCCTTTTGGCGGAAAACCAGGGCATCTCAGATATTCATAGGCGCTTGCAGAATGACTACGGTGATGTGGCAGTGGACAAAAGCACGGTGAGTCGTTGGGCAAAGCGTGTGTCATCATCGCCGCAAGGTCAAGCAAGACTGTCTGATCTCCTGCGTGCGGGCCGGCCATGCACAGATGTGACTCCTGCAATGGCGGAGCGTGCGAACACACTCGTTCGAGATGATCGACGGATCACCATCAAACAACTCAGTGCTCAACTTGACATTTCTGTTGGTAGTGCTGTCACAATTGTTCACCAGTTGGGATATTCAAAGGTTTGTTCCCGCTACGTCTCTCGTTGTCTAACCGAACACCATAAAGAGCAAAGGAGAACCATCTGTGCGGAATTTCTTGCTCGTCATGTGGCTGAGGGTGACAATTTCTTGTCAAAGATTGTTACAGGCGATGAAACATGGGTTCATCACTTCAAACCTGAAACAAAACGGCAATCAATGGAGTGGCGCCACACCCAATCCCCTACCAAGAAAAAGTTTAAAGCCATACCCTCAGCCGGTATAGTCATGGTTACAGTCTTCTGGGACGCTGAAGGGGTTATTCTGTTCGATGTCCTTCCCCATGGTCAAACGATCAACTCTGAAGTGTATTGTGCTACTCTTCAGAAATTGAAGAAACGACTTCAGCGTGTTCGTAGGCACAAAAACCTGAACGAACTTCTCCTTCTTCATGACAACGCAAGACCTCACACAAGTCTTCGCACCCGAGAGGAGCTCACAAAACTTCCGTGGACAGTTCTTCCTCATGCACCCTACAGCCCCGATCTCGCACCGTCGGATTTCCATATGTTTGGCCCAATGAAGGACGCAATCCGTGGGAGGCACTATGCGGATGATGAAGAAGTTATTAATGCAGTACGACGTTGACTCCGATATCGACCAGTGGAATGGTACCGTGCAGGCATACAGGCCCTTATTTCAAGGTGGCGTAAGGCCGTAGCATTGAATGGAGATTACGTTGAAAAATAGCGTTGTGTAGCTAAAAGATTGGGGAATAACGTGGTGTATTTCAATGCTGAATAAAACAACCCCTGTTTCAGAAAAAATGTGTTGCATTACTTATTGAACTGCCCTCGTAAATACACTATACACTTTATAGTTCTCGTCTTTCAGTATTTGCAAAATTTATCTTCATCTTTTCTGAAATCACGTACAAATGATGCAATTCTCCTAAAAGTCCTCTCTTTGATGATTTCATGAATCGATTAACTCATAATTTCAATTATGAGAGCAGTTTTTTCAGTTAACAACGAATTACTGGGGCCAGGAGAAACAACACATACCAAGACTGTCCAGCAATTACTGCTCCCAGTTGGCCAGATCGCGCCATCGCATCGCATTGCTTTGGGGAATCTGCTTCGTATCGCATGACACCACATCGTGTCGCGTGCAGTATGAACACTCTATCGTGTCGCATCGCTGTGGGGAATCTGCTTCACTACGCCTCGCATTCGGGAAGTGTAAATTCTAGCAAATATAGATGTTTTACGTCCTCTCAAATCCTGCTGTGAAATGCATGATTCTGTCTTCTCTGTTGCCGCTAATATAAATCTTTTTTTACCAACATCTAAAGTATTTAAATTAAATTTTTACACTTTGGTTTACCCTACAGATCTACAATTTTATTATTTGAATTTGGATAAGTCGCTCCAGGCTTAGAACACTTGAGCTGTTTGATTGATGCACACAGACATATAAATGAAGTATGAAGGTTCCAAGAATCTCCAAAGTCCTTAAAAATAAAATTCCTATTACATTCTGTAAAGTCTTTAGAGCACAAATATCTAGAGTTGTAGATGACAGGTTTGACTAATTTTGCTTCTGTCAACCACTCTTTACGTGTAACATACATCTTTCTAATCTCCTCTGCTCAGTACTCCGTTTTTCTTGTCCGTTTCTGCCCACTGGTTACTTCTTCCGATATATTTATTATATTTATCTCCCGATGTATATTATGTCCTATTTGTATGGTCTTACTTTTCTGGACTTTGTGAAAGGAAGGATATGAAACGGTCTATTAAAATTTACCTGTAAATCTACATATTTTCATTTCAACTTGTGATGGAAGACGTTCTACTCGATTCTAAGGACACATTGCCGACATAACTCTCGAGTAAATAATACAAGTATCTGATACCTAGAAAATAAATTCAAATCCTTTTTGTAAAATTTGTTTAGAATAACATAATTTGTACATCGTCTCAAGTCATCGTTTAATATAAGTTATGATTTAGCGAATTTAATTCGACTGAACTGTCAAGACATTTTGTTCAGTGTAAACAATACGCTTGTGCGTTGCAGATCGCTACTTACAAATTATCACTGTATATTAATTTATTCATGTCGTGTCATACGATTGACTACAACACTAGCTTTTTTAGCAAACAACGTTTTGTTTTACATACGTGAAACGCAAAGTGAAAAGGAACCTCTTACGGAGAAGTTAAATTTTCAATACGGGCAAATGCGATTGACAATATCTAAAATACTCATTTTAAAATTTTTGGGTATTATAATACTTTACTTTACTCTGAACGTGCTTGTGTTGATATGAAATATCATTCACACAACAGGAGTCTATCATATTATTGAAAGCAATCGATGTCGGTCTTATAAAATTGGACTTATGGTTATTATATGAAAATAATATTGGTCTAATAAGAATCTCATTTTCAGAACCATGCAGCACTATGTAATTCTACAAGAAACAGTCTCTCCTAAACTTCAGAGGCAAGTTAAGAGCTCCCATTAGTTTTGTATAAAGGAAAAACATTTAGTGAATAAAATAAAGTCAAACAAGGCCTTGCTGTGATGGTGCCGTGAACGGCTGAAAGGAAGAAACTACAGCCATAATTGTTCCCGAGGACGTGTAGCTCTACTGTACGGTTAATTGATGACGATGTCTTCTTGGGTAAAATATTTCGAGGCTAAAATAGTTCCCAATTCCGATCTCTGGGTGGCGTATTCTCAGAAAGATATCGTCATGAGGAGAAACAGAACTTGCACTCTACAGAGCGGAGCATGGAATTCCAGATCCGTTAATAAGACAGATGGGTAAGAAATTTAAAAAAAGGGAAATGAATAGGAAGGAGATGTAGTGAGAATTAGTGAAGTTCGGTGGCAGGAGGAAGGTGACTGCACGAGGTGAATCCACGAGTATAAGTACAAAGTCAAGGTCCAGAGGCCTATTCCCGGCCGGGTGGGGAATTTTCTCTGCCCTGGGACTGGGTGTTTTTGTAGTCCTCCTCATTTCATTATCATCAACATCATTCGCGACAGTGGCTCGACTGGACAGCGTAAAAAATTGGACTGTGTAAAAATTTGGGGCTTTGAGCAGGCGCTGATGACCTAGCAGTTGAGCGTCACACAAAGCAAACATTAGCATCATCTTACAAAGTGAAATACCGGTAATGCAGGAGTTCGTTTAATAATGAATAAGAAAATAGGAATGTGGGTACGGTACTATGAACAGCATAGTCAACGCATTATGGTAACGAAGACATACACGAATTCCACGCCTATCATACCAGTACAAGACTACATGTCTACTAGCTGTGCGGATGATGAAGAGACTGAAGAACGGCATGATGAGAGGAAAGAATATTCGGGTAATTAAAGGAGAAGAAAATGTAGTTGTAATGAGGGACAAGAATTCGACTGTACAATTTTGCACAGAACATAATTTAATCATCGCTAACAATCGGTTTATGAGTCATAACAAAATATTATAGACGTGGAAAAGACCTGGAGTCCCGGGAAGGTTTCAGACTGATTAAATAGTGGTTAGACGGAGGTCTAGGGACAAGATTTTAAATTGCAAGTCATTTACATGAGCAGACGTAGACTCTGATCATAATCCATCAGTTGTGAACTGTAGAATAAAATTGAAGAAATTGGAAAAAGGTGGGAAATTTAGGATATAGTACTTGGATAAGTTGAAACCATCAGAGATTGTTGAGAGCTTCGGAGGGAACATTATGCAACGGTTACCTAGCAGAGGAGAAAGGAATACAGTGGAAGACGAGTGGGTAGCTTTAAGAGATGAAACAGAGGAAGTAGCACATTATGAAATAGGTAAAAAGACAAGGCCTAGTAGGTATCCTTGGATAACACTATTAATACAGATTTTAACTGATGAAAGGAAAAAAATTAAAAATACAGAAAATGAGGCAGGCGAAGGGGAATACAAATGTTTAAAAAATGAGATGGACAGGAAGTGTATAATTGCTAAGTAGGAATGGCTAGGGGACAAGTGTAAGGATTTATAGGCATATTTCACCAGGGGAAAGATACCGCTTACAGGAAAACTTGAATATGTCTTTGGGAAAAAGCAGCTGTATGAATATTAAGAGCTCGTATGGTAATTCAGTCCTAGCAAAGAAGGGAAATGTGAAAGGTGGAAGCAGTATATACAGAGTCAATACAAGGGAGATGAATTGGCTCTGAGCACTATGGGACTCAACTTCTGAGGTCATTAGTCAGAGATGAATTGGAAAGCAGTTATACAGAAAGGGAAGTGGACGTAAATGAAGACGAAATGAGAGATATGATACTGCGAGAAGAATTTGACAATCTCTATGGCGGCTACAATGCTCATGTTTGAAAATTTGTACAAAGTGCGTTGTCGAACGACCGTAAGTCACAGAAATCAGCATATTCACCTCGTCAAAACATCTGAGAAACCCACGAAACTAAAGTGAATAAGTTTTCTTGCAAAGGCGGATTTCCTCTTTCTATTTTCATAGCAAGCACGGATATAAGAGGAACTGTAACACCAAAAGATGATAGTATCTAACAACTCACTATATGTGATAAAAAGGGCGTAGGACGAATCTTACATCAATCTCAGATTTGAAATACCGGCTGACATCTTTGCATGCTATGTGACAAGCTACTTCCAAATAATTCCCTGATACTAGCTAAGGTAGCCGCCATTTACAAACTATTTATCGCAATTTGAAAACCACAATGAAGAATTTTTGTATGTAAGAAAGAACGATTATTATTAAGTCAAAAAGATACGAATTATGTTACACAAAGTGTGAATGAAAGAGTCAGGGAGGCTTCGTATCTAGCCAGCTTCTAAATGTCACAAAGGGACCTAGCGCACACTGTTAGTTAGAAGTTAGTAAAACCATGTGTCACAGACATAAAACATTCTGTGCTCGGTGAAAAATCTGCAAATCATGTTTCTACAGTGCCGTTTCCAAATGACACAGTGGTTCCGCTTAGTTTACGATCTCACAAAGTATATCAAACAAGAAATAGTTTGTCGTCTTCAACACAGAAGTCGTCTTGCAAATACATGAGTTCACTGATGACGCTTGACTGGCCATCTTGCCGATAACTGTACCCTATCCATATAAACACGCACTCGAAGAAGACTTAGTTCTGTGCACATCGCTGTCAACTAACAGTACGAGAAAAGACATTTTTAACACGCTGACAATTTTTTCTAAATAAACCATCTTGATTACAACGGTTGCATCCTTATTTGTAAAGGTGGCTTCAGGGTAGCGACTGGTAGAACTGCACGAGCGGTATCACTAATAAATAGTAAAGCACCAAACTGTAGTTTCAGCCATTGTGTCCTACGTACACAAGCACTCGCGATAAAGGAGCTTCGCCAAATTTAAAATTTTTCTTGATGGATCAGTAAAAATCATCAATTATGTTAAATCACGACCTCTTCAGTGCCAAATGTTTTCAATGGTGTTGAAACGTTATGGGAGTAGACGTAAAACACTACTGCCCAACACTGATGTTAGATGGTTACCTCGGAGTTAGACAATAACAAGATTATACGGGTAAGAGCGGAATTCCAAACTTCTTGGGCCCACATTTCTCTTGAATAAATAGACAGTTTCATTGATTTGATTTGGTTATTCTGACTAGCCTTTTCAGTAGACACGTTTCAAAAAGTTAACGATTTTAATCTATATTTGCAAAGAAATGTGACAACAGCTTTCCGTACTAGTAAAAAACAGACTATCCAAAGAAACTGAATTTCCGATTGTTTGCGAAGGTAAGACAGAACAAGAAAGCCTTTTTATAGCCTAGAATGTGTTCCTTGGTATCTCATCATCATTACTAAATGAAAGATGATATTTTAAGAATTTGCCCAGTGTCTCGTGATATGGACACATGTTTTGACACGTAATCTATTGAACAGCAGAATACAAAATTGAAAATGAATTCATGCGTTCAGAATCCTTTTGTACAGAATATGCAGAAGCTGAAAGATACGTCAAACGATACCTATCAAACCTTCTTAGAAATTACTGCAGATTCAAACATGATGTCATTGTTCAAAACAATGTCATTTAGCGATTTTTGGTGCAGAGTTCGTGATTAATGTCGGTAACGTGCCACGCAGCCTCTGACTGTTTTCCTCCCATACAAAACTACATTCTTACATGAGACGGGAGTCTCATCATATGAAGCTAGAAGGACCAAATATCGCAACATACGGGATAGCGAACCTGAAGCTCGTCTTCAGCTTTCTTCTGTCTAATCTGATTAAACAGTTTGTCAAAAATAACAAAAAAACTTCCTAATTCCTATTAAATGGAAACTACTTTAACAATTTACAGTGGCATCAGTACAGTGTTATCTTGTGTTTTATATTATTTATTATTGTGCGTTGTTTTATTTATATATATATATATATATATATATATATATATATATATATATATATATATATATGTGTGTGTGTGTGTGTGTGTGTGTGTGTGTGTGTGTGTGGGTGTTTGTGCGTATGTGTGTGCAGTTCTCACGATATCTGTTCTGTATGATATTCGTATCTTGAAAAGGAGAAATATTTGGTTAATCGCTGCAGCGATATAACGGGTTCTTCAGAACACTGTACCTCTCCAGATTATGTATTATTCCTCATTACACGGTTCCTTTTGTTATTCGTTTGAAAATATGTATGCTGATCTCGTCGTCGGTGGCGCAAGGTCTTACGAAAATTGGTGGCAGTCCACTTATCCTATATTTTGTAGAATACGTCCAGTTTCCTTTTCTACGTACTGCAACTTTGTTTTCCAACAAAGGAACCACATGACACGTAGATCATGAAGTTCAAGCACCCAGCAGTCGAGCTGTTTGTTAATAACATTCCAATATTTAGTGGAATTCACTAAAATATTGAAGCAATTTCAGTGCAGATGTTTTCCACAGTCCAATACCAGGGTCACTCACAGATACATATTCCACGTCACATTATCCATAACCATCGCGACTGTTGTCAGCATCACATGTGGTCTGATATCCTATGAGATGCGTCAGTGGATAGAAAGTCGTCGGTGAAGATTTCCGTAGTCCACTAAATGTTGCTCAAAAAATAGTGTCACCAATATTAGAAGGCAAATGCGGATATTTGATTTGAGTATTTTATTGTCTTAGTTTTGTGGTACCGTTCACAGCACTCATTCTACGCATCGATCGGAATCCTTACCTTTTGGAAACTCTTCAAAATTTAACTGGCTTGACTGAAATATAGATTTCATGTTAGATGCTACCTAAAAGACTATCTACTGTATCTTGAAACGTAGAAGACATCCCTTGAATTGTAACGCGAAATTTCTTACTTCCCTGAGATCTAAACTTGCCGTGATTGGTACCTCAAGGAAGTACAGAGTTTCTAGGGATATTTCATTCTGAAAAGCAACCTGCAACGACATATTCTGGAAGGCGGTTAACATAGCCTACTTTTTTTCTAGATTTGAGGTTACCTCACATTTTATTTTATTCAGTTTTCGCCAGGTTACCCACATCCTCTGCAATTTATCTCGTAGTTAATGTGTGCTCATCACACAATATGATCTTCAGCTGGTGATTTAGTGCCACAAGATGAAGTTGTGTTTCAGATAAAACCGTTCAGATCTTCAATACACGAAGGAATTACATACCTCGACTTGAAATCGGCGTTGTTTGAAGTCAGTGGTGAAAACTGAAATTTTTTGTTGGACCGGGATTCAAAGCTTATTCTCCTGCTTTGTATTCAGATATTGTGACCACAGAGCCACGCTGGCACAGTAGTGATTGCCACTGTAGGGACCACCCTCGCACGCCACCCGTCCGATCCAAATTCTCAACTTATTCACACACGACAAATGTAATGCTCCTTCCCCGTCATCTTCATTACTTGCGGCGTTTCGCCGGTTCCCTTAAGAGTTCGAACCTGTTGTGCATCTGTACATCTACCCAGAAGAGATCATTAGCCGTCTTTACTTTCGATGTACAAATCTCTGCTTCGTTGCCGGTGGCGTCTGGGCTGTTCATGAAAAATAAATAAGCGCCTCTGGCTGCGACTGCGCTTGTGTACCAGCAAATGATGTAAATTAATTAATAAAAACTGTTTTAATTGGCACCATATCTTATACCAGAGCTCGTAAAATCCGAAAAGTGGCCATGAAATTCCATCTAATATATATCATCTTCAAAAATGCTTGTTACTAACGTTACGAAGGGACTCTAAATTGAATTGCAATTGTCGGCAGCACAGCATTGAATAATAGTAAACCCCAAAAGTCGTCTCAGCATGGATAGGTTTCACGATCCTGTCATAGCACAGCTAAGTTTATCCTTTCTTGGAACAATGCTTCGTAAATCTTCTTATATATTTTGATGTGATCGATTCCTACTAGTAACAGCTGTTGTTTTAGTTATCAGTGAAAAATCAATACTGACATGTTATACTGGTATGACAAACTAACAGCCATCCCTGATTTCCCTTCTTTACGCTTTTCCCGACAAGACCGTCAACACGATAAGACCATGAACACAAAAACAGATGAGAATGTGGAGAGGGTCAAGTGTGCTGTGCTGTCATGCAGTCGACTAATCATAAGATATCTTACGAGACACATTTTAATTTTCATACCGTTCATCAAATTTTACACAGTATTCGGATATGCGAAAACTGTGCATACCGATAGTTTCTAATAGCCCCAAGAATAACCGAAGCTGAATCAGGAGAAAAAGTGCGTTTGGATTTGCTGTGTTGGCTGAAGAGCCAACACCGTGTTACTAGAGGAGGCCGAAATGCACGCGTTTTAGCTCACGCAGGCTGGCGTGAGGTGGGAAGAACTATACTGACGTGAGTTCTGGGACATGGCAATGAATCAGAATTCAGAAAGCGGACGTAAGTTGTTTGATACTTAACTTTAATCCATTAATGATGAACGTCGCTCTTGACGGTACATGATTCACAATATCAATATCAATAGTAACTGAATAAGGCGCATTGCTAGGTCGTAGCAGATTGCGTAGCTGAAGGCTATGCTCAACTGTCGTCTCTGCAAATGAGAGCGTCTGTAGTCAGTAAACCATCGTTAGCAAAGTCGGTTGTACAACTGGGGCGAGTGGTATGGAGTTTCTCTAGACCTGCCGTGTGGCCGCGCTTGGTCTGCAATCATTGATAGTGGCGACACGCGGGTCCAACGTATACTAACGGACCGCGGCCGATTTAAAGGCTACCACCTAGCAAGTGGGTGTCTGGCGGTGACACCACAGTATTATTTCGACCGCCGTCAAAGAGAGCCACAATTCTTCAGTCGCAATTTTGTAGGTAAAATAATTATGGTACTTTGAACACTATTCCGATACAGAACTCTAAGTCTGTAAAAGCACATTGCAAAACATTTGTCACACAAGAAAGGGATAATGTGTTAGTCGAAAACAAGATAGATCCCTTTCTTCAGTCGGAGTATTAATAACACAGAATTTCTGCCTTCAGGATAAACTGTCAATTTTTTTCGTCAAGGAGATCATGTATGACTCAGAAAAGTAGCGGCAATTGAGCGACCAGTCACTGAATGCGTATTTGCCGTTTTTACCGAATTCAGACTACGTTTCTTTCCCCACAGCCTCAAAAATCACTTGAAATTGTGGTATTTTGATCCTTTCACTGATATGTATGAGAACGTAGCCGACTATCTATAAGGTATTGCTGCAATACCCTTCCAGAACTGCTACTAACGCTGGAATATTGGCTTCAATGCGGTGTAAGGAGCGATGTGAACAATATTGTAGCGTACTGCTTGACGCATGAAAAGAATGATATTAATGGTAACGGAAACCATTCTCTTCTCTTCTCTAACACACCTCGAGGTCCCATGAAACACAGGCTGCAACCGGCAATTGGTTTACTGGGCTGAGCGAGAAGTGACCGCTTTCGAGTGCGGTCCCAACAGTACACCGCCCTTTGCAAGCGAGTCGCCACGCCCATCGCACACGCCGGCCCTCGTGTCGGTGTTTAGCGGTGACGTGGCTGTCCGTGCAGCCGACTTCTTCGCAGCGCCGTTTCCGTCGTTACATCCTCCGAACCGGCGTCGATACTGAATGGGTAAAGCAGTTCTGCACGGGGCTTTGTAACAGCAGATAAACTGCTGCCAGAAAGTACGCGCTTCCTGCAAGGAAATGTCACCGATTCCACACATTTTCAGGACAAGAAAACGCACTTACAAGGTACTCGTATGACCTCAGCAAATCGATACCGAGCTAAAATGTGGGGCGTAATTACGACTGTACGCAGTTACAGTCTCCTGAATGTATCAGCTTTTGAGCTTTCACGTGGATCGGTGGTTTGGCATTCAATGTGTTCCACTACAGCCGTCTAATGCGCGGGAGCGAAGTACTATACAGTGACGTGACAACCAGAGCTCCACTATTCGTGAGTTGTTAAGGGCGTGTGAAAAAGCAGGGAGAGGTGCCAGTGTGTTTTCATCTACATATACATCGACATGATTACTCTGCAATTCACATTTAAGTGCTTGGCAGAGGGTTCATCGAACTATAATCATACTATCTCTCTACCATTCCACTCCCGAACAGCGCGCGGGAAAAAGGAACACCTAAACGTTTCTGTTCGAGCTCTGATCTCTCTTATTTTATTTTGATGGTCATTCCTACCTATGTAGGCTTGCCTCAACAAAATATTTTCGCATTCGGAAGAGAAAGTTGGTGACTGAAATTTCGGAAATCTCGCCGCGACGAAAAACGTCTTTGCTTTTATGACTTCCATCCCAACTCGCGTATCATATCTGCCACACTCTCTCCCCTATTACGTGATAATACAAAACGCGCTGCCCTTTTCTGCACCCTTTCGATATCCTCCGTCAATCCCACTTGGTAAGGATCCCACACCGCGCAGCAGTATTCTAACAGAGGACGAACGAGTGTAGTGTAAGCTGTCTCTTTAGTGGACTTATTGCATCTTTTAAGTGTCCTGCCAAAGAAACACAACCTTTGGCTCGCCTTCCCCACAATATTATCTATGTGGTCTTTCCTACTAAGGTAGTTCGTAATTTTAACATTCAGGTACTTAGTTGAATTGACAGCCTTGAGAATTCCACTATTTATCGAGTAATCGACTTCCAACGGATTTCTTTTGAAACTCATGTGTATCACCTCACACTTTTCGTTATTTAGCGTCAACTGCCACCTGCCACACCATACAGCAATCTTTACTAAATCGCTTTGCAACTGATACTGGTCTTCGGATGACCTTACTAGATGGTAAATTACAGCATAATCTGCGAACAACCTAAGAGAACTGCTCAGTATGTCTCCCAGGTCATTTACATAGATCAGGAACAGCAGAGGTCCCAGGACGCTTCCCTGGGAACACCTGATATCACTTCACTTTTACTCGATGATTTGCCATCTATTACTACGAACAGCGACCTTCCTGACAGGAAATCACGAATCCAGTCGCACAACTGAGACCATACCCCATAGGCCCGCAGCTTGATTAGAAGTCGCTTGTGAGGAACGGTGTCAAAAGCTTTCCGGAAATCTAGAAATACGGAATCAACTTGCGATCCCCTGTCGATAGCGGCCAGTACTTCGTGCGAATAGAGAACTAGCTGCGTTGCACAAGAACGATGTTTTCTGATACCATGCTGATTACGTATCTATAGATCGTTCCCTTCGACGTGATTCATAGCGTTTGAATACAGTATATGCTCCAAAACCCTACTGCAAACCGACGTCAATGATATAATTCTGTAGTTCGATGGATTGCTCCTACTACCCTTCTTAAACATTGGTGCGACCTGCGCAATTTTCCAATGTGTAGGTACAGATCTATCGGTGAGCGAGTGGTTGTATATGATTGCTAAGTAGGGAGCTATTGTATCAGCGTAATCTGAAAGGAACCTGATCGATATACAATCTGGACCTGAAGACTTGCCCGTATCAAGCGATTTGAGTTGCTTCGCAACCCCTAAGGTATCTACTTCTAAGAAACTCAAGCTAGCAGCTGTTCGTGTTTCAAATTCTGGAACATTCCATTCGTCTTCCCTGGTGAAGGAATTTCGGAAAACTGCGTTCAATAACACCGCTTTAGCGGCACAGTCGTCGGTAACAGTACCATCGGCACTGCGCAGCGAAGGTATTGACTGCGTCTTGCCGCTAGTGTACTTTACACAAAGCGGTATCGCTAATAGTATCAGCATTAAAATCCAAATAAAGTAACGCACAAAAACGATGACAGTAATTAACGAACACTGCGCTAGTTCTTACTGACTCATCATTCATTTAATTCATTTGCACTGATTTAAGAAATCGCGCTAAGACACTGGACAGACGAGGAGCCAAAGTCTTACCCTCAACATGAGCACCATGCGTTGCTCGAGAAGCATCGAAACGTTAGTTCATTGCATTCCACCCAAAAAGCAACATGTCCCCGTCTACTGAATCGACAGCTTCAAAAATTCGATTTCTAAGCTCTTGAAGAGTAGCTGCCATAGGTGGGACAAATACTTTACTTTTATATACCCCTGAAAGAAAAAGAATTGCGAGGGGTGATGTTTGGTGAATTGGGGGACCAAAAGGAATGAACAGAATTTGTAGTCCACCTTTTCCAATCCAACGTTATCGGATGGGGTAGTTAAGATAACGCCTCACTGCAAGGTGAAAGAAGGCGTGACACTGTCATGCAAAAAAATGTAATGTTTGTGATGATGAGGAAACAATTAATGTTGCAGCATGTCCGGGTATCTACAACTTTCCTGTGAGTTTCCTCCGATAAAAGGAAACTCGATATAAGATGTCAACAATGGTACAAGACAGGTTTGGTTTCGGTGAGTCTCTTTCATCTTCGATAACGACGTCATGATTTTGTGACACCCCAAACTTTTACATAATAGCGGGTTTCTTTACCCGACAGATGAACGCTCTATTCATCGGAAAATATGAGTGGTTTCTAAAATGTCCTCTGTGGCATCCTAGGGGGTGTGAAATGCAATATTCACACCTCCTGTTCTGGTCTCTGGGAAGCAATTGTTGCAGTAATTGCAAATTGTAAGGCTTCATATGCAGGCGTGGCTTCAGAGCAAGCCACACAGTCTTAGAGGAAGCTAACGTTCCTGGCCTGCCCGTCTTGTGGACTTCCGAAAGCCCTGTGTGAACGCAATTTCGGATACGCTCCACGTTTCCATCAGATGCGTGGCCAATCAGTGCTCTTCCCTTTGCATATGCATCCAAGTCCCGAGGATCTGTCAGTCATAAACCTGTTCGTGTAGAGGCGGTTTCTTGCTGAATCGGCGGTGGAATGCACGTTACTGTGGAGCCATAGATTGATTTCATGCAGATTAAATAAAAATTATTTCGCTTCTGATGTAGCTTTCATACTAATGCAATCTAACAACAGCGCAGATATTTAAAAAAATTGAACCTTCCTCTAACCAGTGAGATGTGGAATATGTTTTCATTTTTTGATTTGTCTGTAACAAACATCGAAATAAAGTTAATGAATTTCGATTTTGTGTTTAATCCTGCCTATGACGCTGAAGAATAACGCACGTCCTACAGATTCGCGTATCACTAATAGTAACAGCATTAAAATGCAAAAAAAGTAACGCACAACAACGATGACAGTAATTAAAGAACACTGGGCTACTTCTTACTGACTCATCATTCATTTCATTCATTTCCACTGATTTAATAAATCGCACTACAAAAAAATGTTGAAAGTAAAGAGGTCTCTCTTAGCAGCTACCAATGTCAAAACAGAACTTCATGAACCCTTGACTCACCGAGCTGTACAGTACTTTGTGGGTAGGCATAAAGTGTCTCCAATGGCTAGGATTGAGTGACAACCGGTGCACGGGTTTGTCTACAAGCTGCGCTCTCAGGAGATCATAACTTACTACTACCGAAATTATGTCCCAAATATTCACGTAGGATTCGCTCGCTCTGACATCTTGCATTTGTGGTTTTTCCTACTTCAAACACTGTATTGAAATGGTGATGCTTCTTTGTTAGTGGTTACTACCAAACCCTTGCTATCGCTGACCTGATTATATACTTTGAAATGGTCAGTGACATGGAGGACATGCTGGCATTCTAAAATAGTATTGGTTGCCTAACTAAGCACATTCATACCAAACTACGTTTGTTTAATTTTTTTGATGTTCTCCAGAATCAGGGGTTATTAACCGGAAAATATCTTGTGTAGTCAAACACCGATATTTAGAAACTTTTTTGAACCAGGACGTGTCCTGTGGTAGGTCCTTCGGACAAGGACCGCGTTACTTTCAAAACGTATTCGAGGAGAAGAAACTACACCCGTGGCATCTTTGTGAGTCGCAAGCAATTCGGAATAATGTCTCAGATACAAGAGTGGCCCGATGAAGCTGTAATTAATAAAATGCAGTACGTGGTCCTGGAAGGCCAGTGATACTCGGATGCAAAGCTGTGTTCAGGAGTTCGCAGGAAAGTGCGATAGGACCGCTCTTGTTCTGTACAAATATGAACGATCCGGTAGACATGGTGAGCAGTAATGTGTTAGCTGATGACACATGTAATATACAGAGAAGTGTCGACGTTGAGTGGAAGGAGGAGGATAGAGAGCGATTGAGATAGAATTTCAATTTTTTGTGGTACCCTAAACGTGGGAATATGTCAGTTAATGTAGATGAGAGGACAAAACTGTCCTTTAATTTTCGATACAATATTAGCAGTAAGCTGTTTGACACAGTCATGTCTGTTAAATATCTAAGGTAACACTTAAACCGCTATGAAATATTACGAACACTTGTGTCTGGTAGCAGAGAAGGAGAATCGTTGAGTCTGACCTATTGGGAGAATTCTAGGAAAGTTTAAATCTTGTACACTGCGCAACACTGTTATAGGGTCAGTCTCTCGAAACCTTTTAACTAGCTCTAGTTGCGACGCAGACGTCCGAAATTTGGCTCCAAGGTGCCTTAACCTTGCTCTATAATGTTGCATAACCGTAGTGCAATGAAACGTCACGTCACACGGAGGAAATAGAATGGGATGCCAGACACAACAGCGTCTATGAATCACTTAATAGTTATCTCCGTACAGGGATGTTTTTAAAGCGTCCGACAGAGGTACGCAGGTTGCACCGAGGGTGTTGCTGAATTGAGGGTCATGAGAGCAACACCTTTCATGTGTCAGTGTTGCACTCCTATTGATCACGCCACAAGAGGGCTCGAAATAAACGGGCTGAAAAAAAAAATAAACACTTTTTGTTGTTCCGGATCGCGTTCAAATTTCGTCGAATGGTTTTCAGCGGTACCTCCTTGTTCCATTCTAACACCAGAGCGAAAACTGCAGCACCCCTACACACCGAAATATGCCGTCACGTTCAATGCGGTTCCAGGCCACAATGTCCTCAGAAAAGGGTTGAATCGTCTAAGTGGTGTCAGCTGTGTCAAAGGTGGTCAAGATCGTCGTCCTAATGTTCATCACATTACGAATTCTTGTTTCCAACAGGAATGTGCGCACATGAATGCTCAAATAGAAAGGGTGGGTTCATAGACACCCTTCACACCACCCTCTGAGGCTCTTTCGTGTCGATTTTGGTGACGATGTGTTTGAGACACTTTCCAGAGCTTTCGCGAATGAAACCGCATGATTTCAACGCTGGACGTCGTGGTTCTTAGGTGCATCGCAGAGACGTCCAAGTTGTGAAATATTCATAATGGGGGTGTGGTGACCTTCCAATCGTGTGACACGACGACGGTGGTGTTGGTTAGAATTATGATGAAATCTGGTGCCAATGTAACATCATTAACACACCTAACACCTCACATCAAAGTCTCAGATCTGGCCTTTTGCTTTAGCTTGTGTCGACACCTTGTTGTTTGAAGCATTGCTGAGCGTGAGGGCGACGTCGCAGGGAACGAAGATTCTGCACAATTAGATAGAACGTTTGAAGGCACATTTAAGCCAAATTTTAAATAGATGCGTCGCAGTGGGCGATAGTTGCGAGCATTCGAAAAAGTGGCCCTTTAATTGTGTGGCACTCTGTGTAACATTTGGAACTGTTGTGCCACATATTTCTGAGTACCAGTCAAGTATTTCTGATCGCTAGCGCGTTGGGATAAAAGAAGATATCATGGCTACAGGGCAGTTCGGTTTCAGCGGCCAGAGACAGTGGTCATCTGTGTATGAGTTGTGCTTGTGTTTGCGTGTGTTTTCAACTTTATAAAAAGGCATCTTGACCAAATACTTGAATGTATAGCAGCGCTTTAGTTGTGCTTGTCTGCGACACAATATCTCATCTATATGGTGAGCAGCAATCTATCCTTTTCATAATATTCACATCGGATTTGTAACAGGTAGGTTCGAACAACACCCGGGTATTATGGGAATGTTCTTTGAGGTGAAGTGGGAAATTCCTGGACGGAAGTCAAGTTTTTTCTCAAAACACTACTGAAATTAGAGAACACCTATTTGTGATCTGACTGCAAAATTATTCTCTTACCAAGAATGTAAATCTTGCGCAAGGAGCGTGAAGAGAAACCGTGGTAATTGTTGAACTATATAAAAAAAACCGTCATTATTTCTGAACGGTTTGCGTTAGGACATTCAAACTGTACGGTTCCCTGCGGTGAATAACGGGAACCGGCACGCGCATGCGCCTTGGATTTTCATTTCAGTATGTTCGTCAATAAGCAAAGTAGAAGTGATTTTTGGCGTTCCCCAAGGTAGTGCTATAGGCCCTTTTCTGTTCCTTATCTATATAAACGATTTGGGAGACATTCTGAGCAGCTGTCTTCGGGTGTTTCCAGATGATGCTGTCCTTTATCGACTAATGCAGTCATCAGAAGATCAAAACAAACTGCAAAAAGATTTGGAAAAGATATCTGGATGGTGCGAAAAGTGGCAGTTGACCCTAAATAACGAAAAGTGTGAGGTCATCTACATGAGTCCTAAAAGGAACTCGTTAAACTTCGGTCACACGATTGATCAGTCTAATCTAAAAGCCATAAATTCAACTAAGTACCCAGGTATTACAATTAAGTACAACTTAAAATGGAAGGAACACATAGGAAACGTTGTGGGGAAGAGTAACCAAAGACTGCGTTATATTTGCAGGACACTTAGAAAATGTTAGAGACCTACTAAGGAGACTGCCTACACTACGCCTGTCCGTTCTCTTTTAGAATACTGCTGCGCAGTGTGGGATCCTTACCAGATAGGTCTCACGAAGTACATCAAAAAGTTCAATAAAGGACAGCACGTTTTGTACTACGTCGAAATATGGGAGAGAGTACCAGAGAAAAGATACAGGATTTGGGCTGGACATCATTAAAATAAATGAATTTTTCTTTGCTGCGGAAACTTCTCACGAAATTCCAAACACCAACTTTCTCCTCCAAATGCGAAAATATTATGTTCACACCGACTTAAATACGGAGTAACGATCACCACGATAAATAAGGGAACTAAGAGCCCGTGCGGAAAGATATAGATGTTCATTCTTTCCGCGAGCTATACGATATGGGAATAATAGAGAATTGTGAAGGTGGTTCGCTGAACGCTCTGCCAGGCACTTAAATGTGATTTGCAAAGCATCCATGTAGATGTAGATTAGATGTAGATGTAGATGGCGCATTTTAGGGACTGAGAATTCACATTTCGCGATCGAGAAGTCTCTTCACCCTTAACGGACGACTGTGTGGTGTGCAATGTGCAATCACGGAATAATCGCTACCACATTCCTTGATGACACGGTGACTACCGAACGGTATGTGAAGGTTTTGGAAATGATTTCATCCCCATTGTCCGAAATGCTCCTGATTACGACTCGATGTGGTTCACGCAAGACGGACCTCGACCCCTTCGAAGCAGGAGAGAGTCTGATGTCCTGGAAGAGCACTTTGGTTATCGCATTCTGTCTGTGGGGTACCCAGGGGCCACTGGCATCGACGTCGATTGGCCGCCATATTCTTCGGGTCTTGCAGAATTTCGCTATTCGTCGGTGCAGTGTCATAGCCAATGATGCCAGTTGTATCGAACACATCATAGCCTAAATCCGAATATCTGTAGTGAAGTTCACATGTTGAATAGAGTGTGGGCACACCGTAGTTGGTAACTGATTAACCTTTTTCTCCATATAGTTCCATAACTGACACCCTCAAGGGAAGTCAAGGCTCGTTCGGAGGGAAGTAGGCAGTCGTTTCTTCCTCCCTCCGTTAACGTGTGGAACAGGAGATGGAATAACTAATAGTGGTACAAGGACCCTCCTCCATCTCGCGTATGTACGTTTGCGAAATATGAACGTAATGCAAAATAGGACAGCCCGATGTCACGGAAATTGGGATGTTTTTTCATCAGACTACCGATGACGCTATCCTCGACTAAACCAAACAATTCACAGATGAGTTTTAGTGTACGGTTGCTGCTTGTTTTGTCAGTTGAAATAATCATATCTGCAATCACGAAAACACACAACCCTTTGCTGTTAAGACATCACTATCAAATACACTCCTGGAAATGGAAAAAAGAACAGATTGACATCGGTGTGTCAGACCCACCATACTTGCTCCGGACACTGCGAGAGGGCTGTAAAAGCAATGATCACACGCACGGCACAGCGGACACACCAGGAACCGCGGTGTTGGCCGTCGAATGGCGCTAGCTGCGCAGCATTTGTGCACCGCCGCCGTTAGTGTCAGCCAGTTTGCCGTGGCATACGGAGCTCCATCGCAGTCTTTAACACTGGTAGCATGCCGCGACAGCGTGGACGTGAACCGTATGTGCAGTTGACGGACTTTGAGCGAGGGCGTATAGTGGGCATGCGGGAGGCCGGGTGGACGTACCGCCGAATTGCTCAACACGTGGGGCGTGAGGTCTCCACAGTACATCGATGTTGTCGCCAGTGGTCGGCGGAAGGTGCACGTGCCCGTCGACCTGGGACCGGACCGCAGCGACGCACGGATGCACGCCAAGACCATAGGAACCTACGCAGTGCCGTAGGGGACCGCACCGCCACTTCCCAGCAAATTAGGGACACTGTTGCTCCTGGGGTATCGGCGAGGACCATTCGCAACCGTCTCCATGAAGCTGGGCTACGGTCCCGCACACCGTTAGGCCGTCTTCCGCTCACGCCCCAACATCGTGCAGCCCGCCTCCAGTGGTGTCGCGACAGGCGTGAATGGAGGGACGAATGGAGACGTGTCGTCTTCAGCGATGAGAGTCGCTTCTGCCTTGGTGCCAATGATGGTCGTATGCGTGTTTGGCGCCGTGCAGGTGAGCGCCACAATCAGGACTGCATACGACCGAGGCACACAGGGCCAACACCCGGCATCATGGTGTGGGGAGCGATCTCCTACACTGGCCATACACCACTGGTGATCGTCGAGGGGACACTGAATAGTGCACGGTACATCCAAACCGTCATCGAACCAATCGTTCTACCATTCCTAGACCGGCAAGGGAACTTGCTGTTCCAACAGGACAATGCACGTCCGCATGTATCCCGTGCCGCCCAACGTGCTCTAGAAGGTGTAAGTCAACTACCCTGGCCAGCAAGATCTCCGGATCTGTCCCCCATTGAGCATGTTTGGGAATGGATGAAGCGTCGTCTCACGCGGTCTGCACGTCCAGCACGAACGCTGGTCCACCTGAGGCGCCAGGTGGAAATGGCATGGCAAGCCGTTCCACAGCATCTCTACGATCGTCTCCATGGGAGAATAGCAGCCTGCATTGCTGCGAAAGGTGGATATACACTGTACTAGTGCCGACATTGTGCATGCTCTGTTGCCTGTGTCTATGTGCCTGTGGTTCAGTCAGTGTGATCATGTGATGTATCTGACCCCAGGAATGTGTCAATAAAGTTTCCCCTTCCTGGGACAATGAATTCACGGTGTTCTTATTTCAATTTCCAGGAGTGTATTTCGCATATTGCATTGCATTGCATTGCATTTGCATTTGCATTTGCATTGCATTTAATGCAAGCCATAATTGAGATAATCCTGGACTCACTATCGCCAGACACATCTAGCTCCCACATGATTGAGCGACAGCACATTTATATTCTGTTTTATATAACATTATTCAAAATGGTTCAAATGGCTCTGAGCACTATTGGACTTAACTTCTAAGGTCATTAGTCCCCTAGAACTTAGAACTACTTAAACCTAAGTAACCTAAGGACATCACACACATCCATGCCCGAGGCAGGATTCGAACCTCCAACCGTAGCGACTTAGCGGTTCCAGACTGTAGCGCCTAGAACCGAACGGCCACTCCGGCCGGCTATAACATTGTTAATTGTCACCTTCGGGAGAATTTGACACGTCGAGCAGCTAATATTGCGTAGTTTTTTTTTATTTAATAATTGCTGGCTGAACTTCGTCTTGCGAGTCAAATCAGTGATGTGCTAAATGTTTCTCTAGTTGACGGCCTTTGTGGCGGAGCGGTTCTCGGCGCTTTAGACCGGAACGCGCGGCTGCTACGGTCGCAGGTTCGAATCCTGCTCGGGCATGGACATGTGTGATGTTCTTAGGTTAGTTAGGTTTAAGTAGTTCTAAGTTCTAGGGGATCGAGGACCTCAGATGTTAAGTCCCATAGTGCTTAGAGCCATTTCTCTAGTTCACACTATAGCTGCGCAGATTGCAATAAAGCGATTATGTGTGTCACGATGAGAGATGGATCCCGGGCATGCACAGCGGGGTTAGATAGTAACTGATGTGAACCCGTCACACGTCGTACTAAGCATGTTTTGACGCCTGTCCAGCGTTCCGTGAGCACTAGGTGCGTGCGGCCCATGTAACGCAGCTGTGTCACGCATGCCCCTGATTTGTGATTCGGGCCAGACAGGTGCACGTGCAGCAGTCGTGAGGCTTGTAATGACAGTATAAATTCGAGACATTAAGATGCAATTTTTTCTCCTTTCGTCTGTTATAAAATAATTAATTTTTAATCCTTCATTATTAGCGACAGTACTTTATGATAGTAACGACAAGCGTCACATGTTAGTGGCGTGTGAAACTATTTAAATGATTTTATTGTCTGTGCAAAGCCACCTTTCTTAATTACTCTTTAATGATATATCTTTAATCATTTTATTAATGATTTAAATTACATTTATAAACGTTTCGTTAACATTTGAAAGAGAGACAGATAGTCGTACTTCGTGGATCAGAGATACTGATATATCTTTTTGACAAGAATACTACCAGTAATTGGTTGTGAATTAGTGTCCGGCAGAGTGCGTTGTGATGTTTAATCCATAAAGGGAGATAAAAATAAACATGGAATGCTAGACTGCGTTTTGCTTGAGAACGCCTATTGTGAGGAGGTGAAATACACTACACAGGGCGCACCGGTGATAAAAATGATCATGTTGACTTTACAGTTACAATTGGATTCCAACAAACTTCACACTGAGCCTGAAGTTATGATTTGTTGCCTGTTAAATTTCCTGAAATGATGAAAGAAGGCGTAGATATCGCTATGGGAGGGCGATTAGTTCGAAGATGGCGGGTCACGTTACTTATTATGCAGTGCAATAAGAAAAAATGTGTCGCGCTCTACGCTGAAACATATAATGAATGTTTCCAAATAATTAGAGATGTTTATGGTACATGTTCAATAACGTAAAATTAGTTATAACCCAATATGAACATTGTTATTTACAATTATCTCAGTGGTACAAAAATGGCTATCTTACGTTTAAAGGGACTGTAGAAGAAATGGACAGCAAGAAGGACTGTAAGATATTCTCTTTGTTTTTCTACAAAAGAACATCGTAGTAATTTAGTCGACTGTAATATAGTAAATCAAACGAAATACATATTTTTCATGATTGTACATAGTAACCCGACAGTTTTTTTTTATATATTTCACCCTTGACTTTCACTGACAAAGGGTAGAACAACTAGGAGTAGTCAGTCAACTGCAACCTCATGGATGGTTAGTTCGACATAGCGAGGTTAGGTATTGGTTAGAGTATCATAGTTACAATTAGTTACAATGTAGTTCTGTTGTTCAACTAGTTTCTATTGAATACTGGTTGTCTAGCTTCCATCTTTGTATTACCGCTTCAAATAACTGCACTGCATATTGTTATCTTCTATTATAATTAATTAACTAGATAAAAGAGTCACTACCTTTGTGTTTCAATGTCTTTCAGACATGGTTTTCCTAACACTAAGAGTGACTGTTTATTTTGAACTACTGGAAAAAACTTTAATTACTGATAGAGTTGGTGGTGAGAATATTTTATAATCGGTAACGTTTAATGTTACCTTGTAGTACAGACAATAGTTTTTCTATTTCGTGAGGTGCAGAATTTTGAGAGTGGATGGATACTGCAGCACATAATAAACAGAGTGTTGGAACCAAGGGATTGGCACGGCGACAACATTAGGCCCTGTGTGGGCCCGTCTTGGTACTCAGTCTCTTAATAAGAGGGCATCAGCCGGAACAATAAACATTAAGCATCCGCTCAGTTTGCCTGACGTCTCAAATTTCCCTCAGTCAATTCAACGTTTTCCATTACGAAAGAATTTTACAGCGTAATTAAGGATACGTAGTGTATGACCTACGCAGGCTCTTCTAAAAGGGAGTCTTCGGTACTGCACAAACAACATTTTACATAGACTGAGCAAATGATATATAAAGTTATATTGACCACATCAAATGTATTCTTGTTTAACAGAGGAAATATCTGAATCTTTTACTTTAGAACGTCGCTTTTTTGTCATTATTGTTGCGTTGTACATGCACATTTAATTGTAAACACGTACATTCATTCGGGCTTATGTTTTTAAAATCTCCTTAGTAAACGTAATGAGAGTGTCTCTGCTAAACAGTTCACATTGCTTCAAACATAATTCAAAGTCAATAATGACGACGCGCCACATATTCACCAGTCGCAACTAACGACTCGCCTCCCAACGCCGTTGAGTCAGGCCATTACCCCGTTGGTTCTAACGCGCTCGTGAGGCCTAATTTCTTACTGAGTGCTAGCAAGGTTTTTTAAAGGGAGCCGTAACTCATATGACGATCAATTTCCATTTTTCTGCGCGACACCAGAAACGTTTATCGAGTCGTTAAATCCATCTCAATGTAAGTTCAGAGCTGATCGTATAGCTTGTGCTGACTTGTTGGTTTGTGGTCAATAACAACGCTTCCCCACACACTACTTCTTCAACTATACTGAAGAACTTTGACATTATGTTTGCTCATCTGTGTCTATCTTTCGTCTTGTTTACTAACACAGCAACCTCTAGAAGCTGTAATCACTTATTACATTATCTGTGGTCCATGCTCTCGGATCCCGACATTTTCAATATAATATATTGGTAACTTGTTCCCTGAATAAATCTATACATATACCTACCTGTAGGAATCTTCACTATAGGCTACTACAGAGATATGTTTACAGTCATTTACCACATTATATTTGCGATTCTGGCCTGATTTCATCTACTACTGTTTTGTGAAGTTAATATAAGAACACAGGACGGAACAACATTGTCTATTACTGTATACAGTTCAACTTTTGTACAGTGTGTCAGACGAAATAAACGGAATTCGGAAAAAAAGAAACACAATATAGAAAACGCTGAAGGCTGGGCAGAATATGTACTCATAGCACACAAAAAGCTCATTCAAAGCCTAGCTGCTCCGTTTTTTCTGTGCATCAGTACTGGAAAATATTTACGTAAGTGTGAGTTATCCAGTTAATTGCACAGTATTCCAGCTTTCACGATAGACTACTCACGCAGCAAAAAGTAAGGTCATTCACCACTGCTAGTGTCTGCTATCTCTTCTGTTCACAGACAGACTGAGATTCTATGGGATAGGATGCCACTTTAATTGTATCTAGAACTATGAAATAGTGAGTGTCCTCATTTGCTTTTGGACCAATATTTCATCCTTAAGAGCATCACAGCTTGTGCATCTAGGTTTTGATACAGCATTTGTTAACACAAAGCTGAGACTAAAACTACAGTATCTCTTAAATGATAAACCTTACAACTAATACTTGCTTATGTGTACTCATACTGACAAGTATCCAGAAGGTTAAGGCAGCAGTGCGCCTAGAAAATTATACTCTCTCCAGATAAGTAATTAGACGCTGAGAACTTAGTCAATTTAAGAACTAACTATTATAAATGCTCTTGGTGTGAGAATAGTATTTTTTTGTAACCTCGTTTAGACATTTCTCGGTTAGAGTCTTCGCTTCTGTAGACATTACTACTTAGCCATTTAAAAAACACCTTCAATGAGTACAATTAAGCCTTAATATTATCTATACAAATATAAAATGAATTATTTGTGAAAAAACTTCTACAAATCCTGAAGGGAACGTATTCCTATTATCTTATCACCCTTAGGATAAGCCAGAAGAAAACCTCCATTACTTCGTTCCTCCACGATCTTGAGACGACTAGTATATAAAATCTGTCACAATTTCTCTTGCACTGTTTGACGACTTTGGGTGAGTTCTTAAAAGAACATAATCACCTGCCTATTATTTTTCCACTTGTTCTAGCATCTTATCATAGTAAAATTTACGTAACTCTGCCTGCTGTGTAAGTGTAACGAACACTTTCCTTACCATCTCCTACCAGAAACATTCTTCTCTGCCTTATCTTGTAATGAATATATCAATTCATTATTGTTTTGGAATTTGCTTTTGAGATCGGCTGGAGTGAATTTTGTACTATACAGAGTAAGATTTTTTACGGCCTGTTCAAAGGATTCCTAATATGCAATCCATTTCGTTTGATGATTGTGTGCATAAGTCCTGATGAATCTGTTAAACTCCCTAAAGAAACATTCGCATGGATTTCCTTCCTGTACGATAACGTGAGATTAATATCCGTTTAATGTCATGTTCGTCCAAAACATGTTTTCCAAGTTTGACGAGTAGAGTTAGGAGCACTGTTATATATCACTGCAGCAGGTTTGCTAAATGTTGTTATACGAGTTTAGTTTACTATTCTCTTGATAATGGGTGCCGGTGTCATAGACTTTGTAGCCAGTAACTTAAAATATTTAATGAATGTATCATATAAAGCTACGATTCATTTAGCTCCTGCTCACTCAGGAGGGATGGATCCTGCAGTATTCGCACAGAGTATTTGAAGCAGTTGTGTTGGTTTGATTGGATGTCACTCTGTCCCACGGGATGTATTGCTGGGTTTAGGTATTTTACAAAGAGGTCATGTTTCTGGCAGTTGTGTTCGTTTTCTCATGTTTCAAAAAAATTACACTAACATTCTGAATATACTTAGATGCGTCATACTCCTGCAAGCATTAAGCGTACACCACATTAATGCATCTATGTATATGATAGGCAGCAGACACACCAGGTGTCGGAATTAGGATTTTGTGTATATACTTTCGTCCATAATCAAAGCAACAAACGAAAGTTTTGCTAGGTTGCGTTTATTTTGTCCCACAATAGTACAAATAGGTGATAGCAAAGCAGAAACAAAGTAAAGAATACATAATGTAAACAGCTGCTATATGTGTAAATGCAGCCAACCATGTTCTTCGTTTTTTTCCCAAAGTAACGAATATTCACACACACTCCGACAAATGATTCATGAGCTCAGTACCGGGCGTGACGACCTCTTGCAGCAATGAAGGTCTGACAACTACGGGACATACTGTGAATGCTGTTGTCAATCTTATTCTGAGGCAATAACACACATTCTTTCTGCATAGCTACTTGTAAGTCTGCGAGAGTGGTTGGTTGATGTTTATGTGATGCAACCCGTGAAGCTTTATGGGATACTAATGGGGAGAGTGAGCAGGCCACTTCGTGGGTGCTTTTGTATCCCGCCTGGAAGGCGGCACGTGATCCTACTCCTGTAAAGTGAAAGGTTGGCCGAATCAAGGAAGTGAGTAGGAGCAGGAAAAGGCAATACACGTCGGTACTGCTTGTCAAATTATAGATGCTTGGCCGGCCGCGGTGGCCGTGCGGTTCTAGACGCTGCAGTCCGGAAGCGCGGGACTGCCACGGTCGCAGGTTCGAATCCTGCCTCGGGCATGGGTGTGTGTGATGTCCTTAGGTTAGTTAGGTTTAATTAGTTCTAAGTTCTAGGCGACTGCTGTCCTCAGAAGTTAAGTCACATAGTGCTCAGAGGCACTTGAACCATTTTTTATAGATGTTTACTATAGGCAAAAACAAGTTGATAAACGTTACATAAGTTTGCACAGATGAGCCAACCCTTAGACCCGTCGTAAGTAGTACATAGTCTCAATAGCAAGCTGAGGTTGAAGCGATGTTTCGAGGCTGTCTGATCAAAAGGGCTGAATCTGCAGCGCCGTTCGTAGACCTCAACAGCACCGGCTAGAGGGCGCTGTCGTCGGTGTCTGTCGTAGGGCCAACTTAGCAGAGCGTACCGACGTTGTAGTATCGTGGTTATCGATACCACAGGTGCAATACCTTCCGATTCCAAGATAACATCAATCACCTGTGCTCAATGAGGTCGAGCATTATCGATATGGTGTCTAGACCCATAATACATCGCAAGAACCGCACATGAGGTCCCAAGATCTCGTCACTATGCCTGACAGCTGTTAAACCTTGCCGATTCACCAGTATAATTTAATCAAGACGTGTTCGAGTAGTCAATAATCCCTGTCCATAACATTAGTTGTGCTGCTCGATGTCGGTCTCTTTCCACAGTGACCCGTATATGTAATAAGTTTCCTTTAGTTTACGTCTATGGTCACAATCTTTTTGTTTAACAGATTACCGGTTTCGGTCTTTAATGATCTGTTTCATAAAGACCAAGTCTTATCTTTCCACAGTGTTTGGGCTTCGTCATCGTGTTCCACGTTTCCTCCAGATGCGAGTCCGTCGTGAATCACTCTCCAGACCAAATGGGGACTCGTATGCGAAAAGACCATCTAGGTGGCATGTTGACGGCACCAATCTAGGACGTTCACCTCTATGAAGAGGCGTCAGAAGTACTCAACGTCTCCGACAATAAAGGCCATTCTGCCGACGCCTTCGGTACACCGTTTGCGTCGCTACAACACGTCCAAGGGATGCTGCGATGTTGTAACAGGTCCATGATTAAGGAATTTGTTACTAGCACACTCGAGAAGATGTAATTTCTATGGATTACTCATGCGCTGCCGGCGATATGTAAGGTATAAGAGAATCTCAGACCAGAGAGCAGTGTTGTCAGCAGTAGCAACTGTGCAGCTGTAGGAGGAAGTAGTAGCTTGCAGTCGTGTGTATGGAGTTGGCTGGGCCGGTCGTGGGAGCGATGGCGGTGCCTGAGCGCTGCAGTATTAGGTAAAAGCAACCTCGCGCATATATAGTATTGTTATATCAAGTCCCATGTAAATGTTTTTAAACAAAAATCTCTTAATAATAATCTTTCTTATAAAAATTAACTTCTGAAATTCATTCAACTCAATTTAAAGATTTTACTAATTTCTCCAATCCTTGGTCATCCTGATTATTGTAAAGAAAAATCAGTTGTTTCTTTTTATACATGACAAATCTATCGGCCAGCATTGCATTGAGCTGTGCCAGAAAAATTTCTTATAGGAGCAGATATATACGCGTTATCCGGCGACCTTATTGAGGTAAGAATTTTCTGTTTATTCAGAATGAACTTTCAGGGCCTTGACGCAGCACTGCTGACGTCCAAAATTTACCAGTTTAAATTCACAGTTAATTATTGAAAGGTTATAAGTGAGCCACAATTTTTTTTATTGAGAGGTTAGTCACATTATATTATTGATAGGTTACGCAATTTATTTATTGGGAGGTTACGCTAAATGTCAATGTTATAGTTACATTTTTTACTCTTGGGAGGTTTTGGAACTTTTCTGTTGGGAGGTTACACTAAATGTGAATATTATTTATATTATTTTACTGTCGGGAGGTTACAATGTCAAATGCCAGTTGATGTCCAGTTCTGAGGCGGTGCCGCCGTACGCCTACAGCCAATAATGGTCTTCGTTTCTGATGTCCCGCGCGGTCGGTCCTGCCCTGGTCTTCGGGATACAGTTTCGGTCTCTATAAACTGTCGCCAAATCCGAGAAACAATAGAGCGATTCATATTAAGCCAATGGACCACATCAGTTTACGACTGTCATGCTTCCATTCTTCCTACGGTCCTCCGCAGCAGAGAATCTGGGAGGGGTCTCCTCTGTACCACACAGGACCGTCTGTGACTGTGTCTACAGTGATTATGGACGTGGGACTACCCGGCAAATACTGCCCCGTTTGATAGGCCCCTGACGTTGTCGTTGTGGACCGTTGACCGTTAACTGGAATGCCTTTTCTGAGCAGAACACGGTCGTACGGATATCTGTTGGCAGCTTTATTACATGCATATTAGTCAGCGCAAGGTCTCCAATCACTGCATCTTTACGGAAAATGACTGACTTCTGGAAGCTGCACAGTATTAACGCCAGACATGACTCATCCTTATTTGCATCTTTTAATGCAGTTACCTCTGAACTTACAGCATCACATCATAATGGGAGATCTGTCGCATCAGCTGTAAGACTGTTACATTCTAACGTTAACTCTAATAGGTTCTTAGAGAGACTCATTACCCGACAGGAATTCCGCTACAAAACTTGTCGTGTATTGCAGAAATATCAGCGATGATCTCACTGTCATTTAATTACATTTGGTTGACAGTTTATTTGACAGTTCACTGTTTTTGGTATACAGTTTATTATGAAGAGTGGGTGTATTATTACTAAGAGTGGATACTTACTTTTTGCCATTTTTACATTTCATTTCCCAATCCAACTGAGACTTCATTTTGCTTTAATATGTCAGCTAAACAGCAAAATGTTATGTTACTTTGGTCTTGTACGCTGTCGGTGATTGGTTTAATCATACGATAAATTATCGCATGCTGAAGTGTTTGTATCCTCAGCTAATATACGAGCATACACGTTCGCATCCACAACGGATCAGTATTATGATGCATTTCTGGCTATATATCGAACGGTTTCCTATCTTTACCATTACAATAAAATATGATTCATTTCACACGTTGCCGGCCGCGGTGGCCGTGCGGTTCTAGGCGCTCCAGTCCGGAGCCGCGCTGCTACTATGGTCGCAGGTTCGAATCCTGCCTCGGGTATGGATGTGTGTGATGTCCTTTGGTAAGGTAGGTTTAAGTAGTTCTAAGTTCTAGGGGACTGATGACCACAGCAGTTGAGTCCCATAGTGCTCAGAGCCATTTGAGCCATTTTCACACGTTTTTGAAACTCTTTCGACATGGATTACGCCATCTTGTACGAGTAGTTACTTACTATTGTAAGATTACGTAACTACGAAAATTGTCAATTCTACTTTGATAAGCAAATCTACTGAATGAGTAGTGACTGAAAATGAAACCATGCGCACAAAACCTAGGAGTAATAGACAATACAGTGCTTACATGTTGAAATGCATTCAGCAAGTTTCTGATTTTAAATTTTCGCTCGTTCCTCCAACAGACCTTTTTCTTTAGTGGTTACAGTATACTCTCCTTTAGAATCAACTGTTGCACTTATTACAGTTTTCTCAGACATATGATGCACTGGTTGTTTTTAGATGTCGTAATGAATATATATATATATATATATATATATATATATATATATATATATATATATATATACACACTCCTGGAAATGGAAAAAAGAACACATTGACACCGGTGTGTAAGACCCACCATACTTGCTCCGGACACTGCGAGAGGGCTGTACAAGCAATGATCACACGCACGGCACAGCGGACACACCAGGAACCGCGGTGTTGGCCGTCGAATGGCGCTAGCTGCGCAGCATTTGTGCACCGCCGCCGTCAGTGTCAGCCAGTTTGCCGTAGCATACGGAGCTCCATCGCAGTCTTTAACACTGGTAGCATGCCGCGACAGCGTGGACGTGAACCGTATGTGCAGTTGACGGACTTTGAGCGAGGGCGTATAGTGGGCATGCGGGAGGCCGGGTGGACGTACAGCCGAATTGCTCAACACGTGGGGCGTGAAGTCTCCACAGTACATCGATGTTGTCGCCAGTGGTCGGCGGAAGGTGCACGTGCCCGTCGACCTGGGACCGGACCGCAGCGACGCACGGATGCACGCCAAGACCGTAGGATCCTACGCAGTGCCGTAGGGGACCGCACCGCCACTTCCCAGCAAATTAGGGACACTGTTGCCCCTGGGGTATCGGCGAGGACCATTCGCAACCGTCTCCATGAAGCTGGGCTACGGTCCCGCACACCGTTAGGCCGTCTTCCGCTCACGCCCCAACATCGTGCAGCCCGCCTCCAGTGGTGTCGCGACAGGCGTGAATGGAGGGACGAATGGAGACGTGTCGTCTTCAGCGATGAGAGTCGCTTCTGCCTTGGAGCCAATGACGGTCGTATGCGTGTTTGGCGCCGTGCAGGTGAGCGCCACAATCAGGACTGCATACGACCGAGGCACACAGGGCCAACACCCGGCATCACGGTGTGGGGAGCGATCTCCTACACTGGCCGTACACCACTGGTGATCGTCGAGGGGACACTGAATAGTGCACGGTACATCCAAACCGTCATCGAACCCATCGTTCTACCATTCCTAGACCGGCAAGGGAACTTGCTGTTCCAACAGGACAATGCACGTCCGCATGTATCCCGTGCCACCCAACGTGCTCTAGAAGGTGTAAGTCAACTACCCTGGCCAGCAAGATCTCCGGATCTGTCCCCCATTGAGCATGTTTGGGACTGGATGAAGCGTCGTCTCACGCGGTTTGCACGTCCAGCACGAACGCTGGTCCTACTGAGGCGCCAGGTGGAAATGGCATGGCAAGCCGTTCCACAGGACTACATCCAGCATCTCTACGATCATCTCCATGGTAGAATAGCAGCCTGCATTGCTGCGAAAGGTGGATATACACTGTACCAGTGCCGACATTGTGCATGCTCTGTTGCCTGTGTCTATGTGCCTGTGGTTCTGTCAGTGTGATCATGTGATGTATCTGACCCCAGGAATGTGTCAATAAAGTTTCCCCTTCCTGGGACAATGAATTCACGGTGTTCTTATTTCAATTTCCAGGAGTGTATATATACAATACTCAAATTATAAGGAAGCCACTACAATTTTATCCTGAAATATGAGGTAAGTGTAAAGATGGAATCCTAAATTGCATGTTTTCTCACAAAGTTGTTTGGGTGTAGGATATATTTATTACAAGGGTAAGAAGTGTGCATTGTGAGTACAAATGATCATGTTTAGTTGACAGTTAGGACTGGATTCAAATAAACTCCACCCTGAACCTTTATCTGTGCTTTGTTTACTGGTATATGACCTGTAGTGATGAAACCTGATGCAGATGTCGCTGCTGCAGACTGATAAGTTGAATGAGGGTCTACAGCGTTAACGTGACGAAATATGTGAAGTGTATAGCGAGAATAATGGAACTTCGTGTATACAACAACATACTGCAGGTTCCAACAGAGAGGATGCATATAGGCATATACGAGGCCAGTTCAATAAGTAATGCAACACATTTTTTTCTGAAACAGGGGTTGTTTTATTCAGCATTGAAATACACCAGGTTATTCCCCAATCTCTTTAGCTACACAACACTATTTTTCAACGTAATCTCCATTCAATGCTATGGCCTTACGCCACCTTGAAATTAGGGCCTGTATGCCTGCACGGTACCATTCCACTGGTCGATGTCGGAGCCAACGTCGTACTGCATCAGTAACGTCTTCATCATCCGCGTAGTGCCTCCCACGGATTGCGTCCTTCATTGGGCCAAACGTATGAAAATCCGACGGTGCGAGATCGGGGCTGTAGGGTGAATGAGGAAGAACAGTCCACTGAAGTTTTGTGAGCTCCTCTCGGGTGCGAAGACTTGTGTGAGGTCTTGCGTTGTCATGAAGAAGGAGAAGTTCGTTCAGATTTTTGTGTCTACGAACACGCTGAAGTCGTTTCTTCAATTTCTGAAGAGTAGCCAATACACTTCAGAGTTGATCGTTTGACCATGGGGAAGGACATCGAACAGAAAAACCTTTCAGCGTCCCAGAAGGCTGTAACCATGGGTTTACCGGCTGAGGGTATGGCTTTAAACTTTTTCTTGGTAGGGGAGTGGGTGTGGCGCCACTCCATTGATTGCCGTTTTGTTTCAGGTTCGAAGTGATGAACCCATGTTTCATCGCCTGTAACAATCTTTGACAAGAAATTTTCACCCTCAGCCACATGACGAGCAAGCAATTCCGCACAGATGGTTCTCCTTTGCTCTTTATGGTGTTCGGTTAGACGACGAGGGACCCAGCGGGAACAAACCTTTGAATATCCCAACTGGTGAACAATTGTGACAGCACTACCAACAGGGATGTTAAGTTGAGCACTGAGTTGTTTGATGGTGATCCGTCGATCATCTCGAACGAGTGTGTTCACACGCTCCGCCATTGCAGGAGTCACAGCTGTGCACGGCCGGCCCGCACGCGGGAAATCAGACAGTCTTGCTTGACCTAGCGGCGATGATGACACACGCTTTGCCCAACGACTCACCGTGCTTTTGTCCACTGCCAGATCACCGTAGACATTCTACAAGCGCCTATGAATATCTGAGATGCCCTGGTTTTCCGCCAAAAGAAACTTGATCACTGCCCGTTGTTTGCAACGCACATCCGTTACAGACGCCATTTTAACAGCTCCGTACAGCGCTGCCACCTGTCGGAATTCAATGAAACTATACGAGACGAAGCGGGAATGTCTGAAAATATTTCACAAGAAATTTCCGGTTTTTTCAACCAAAATTGGCCGAGAAAAGAAATGTGTTGCATTACTTATTGAACTGCCCTCGTAACAGCGCGCTGATAGGCTAAATTGTCCCATCAATAAACTTTCGCTACCCAGTGAAATTAAGCTGCTGAGACATAAAATAAATCTGTAAAGGAATTTGGAGATGATTAAGATACATGTTCAGTAAAGTAATAAATCTTTTTAATCTTATATTAACATTATTATTCACAATAAAATCTGAGATACAAAAATGACGATCTAACATTTATATGGACATAATAAGATGAATACAGCAAGACAGACTGTAAGAGAGCCTCCTTGGTTTGTTACGGATGAACAACATAATAATTCCATCGACTCTAACCTACTGAGTCCAAGAATATACATATTTCTCAGAATCCTACTTAGCTACACGACGAAATTTAATTTACGTGTAAGCCAGGGAGTCTGCGAATAGCGGTGGTAAATATTAGTTTTCACGGAGGTAGCCACTGCCCTACAGGGAGAAACAATATTTGCAGAGTCATGCTTCAGGTTACGAGAGAGTTGTTCATCAGTGTGCCAGTGCAAACATCTCAGCGCACATTCGCAGTGTATTGAACTCCTCTCCAGTTAGGTACCTAACAGATCGTAAAATCACCTCGCTCTCCTCGGTTTCTCTACAAACAAATAAATTACGACTGTTGGCACCAACTGCATAACTGAATTCTTGTTTCTATATCAACAGAGTCGATCGTTTTCATCACTATGACTATAAAATGTATTCGCTGTTATTTTGTTAATGATTTCTTCGATTTTTATATTTTTTGAGTAGTTCACTAAATGTAGTTCGTAACAGTCCCACCTTCTTTATTCTGTGATATGTTATGCCAACTAAGTGTCCTCAGACTTAATTTAAGTCGGTGAGTACACCTACAGCCTAGAGTAAATCACGTTTTGTAATTTGATACATTCCTTTCGAAACATACTTTACACTAGAGTAGTCTTACTTCATGTGATTGCGTTCATAATAGTTGTAATATGAGTTCGAGTGTCCGATTGGCCTCCTATCCACATTCCTTTCTAGCAAGGGTGATTCGCAGTAAAATAACCGACGGATGATAATGGAAAGGGACGAGTGGAGGGGGAGGTAGAAAACAATTTTAAAAGAACAAGTGACATAATAACACTACAGATAGGAACAACATTCCAAGCGAAAGATAAACATTGACATAGCACAAGATATAAGATAAGTCGACCATAAAAGGACGTAGGGTCATATGGATACAGATACACATAATGGCAGGCTTGCAACGAGTGCGAGAGAAGTAATTGTGTTACGTAACTGACAGCTAGTAAATCGAAACATATTATCATTATTTAGTACCGAATGCATATGAAGATAGATTGTAAGCACATAATGTAGTGTGACAGTTATAAAAGCAATCTAATAAAACAACTGGATAACGTTGGATTAACAAGAACGTTATAAACAGTTGATGGTACTTTCATAGAGTAAGTTCAACTGGTGGGATTGGAGATGGGGAGGGGTGGAGGGGGAGAGGAAGAAGGGGAAGGGGTGAAGGACGTGCAATTTACGGCTATTATAGTGTACAGTATAAGTTTTAAACATGCTCAGCATTTTGTATCATTGTTTATCCAAGACCGTGTTCGACATTGTTGAACAGTTTTCATTGTTGCTGCTTCTTTCTTAACTTATTGCAGGTATTATACGTTTATTGCTTTACCTATTGCATAAACGTAAGAAAAACTCCTCATCAGTTCCTCTCCCAAAATACTGTATTGTGAACACTGAACGTGCACTGTATTTCTACTACCTTTTGAAGTGCTAACTGTAAGGCAGCCTATAATTTAAAGATACAAAACTTTTGTCAAAAAAGAATAACATGGTTTGTACGACTATCGACTATAAATACATTACATCGTCGGTCCTTCGACGTCATTATAGCCGGTTTTCACTGTAGCTATTTCCGCTGTTAAAACTAATTGGCTTTGAGCGATGGAGGCCTGCATCTAAATGGTGTTATTTTCCATAGACTTCGACAATGTTGGAGGTTCTCATGTTATTGGACTACTGACTGTAAATGTTAAGCGCGAAGTCATTGTTTCATTTTACTGAGAAATGTACCTAACTTGGTATAGTTTTTAAGGAACTGACCAGAGCCTGTCAAACTTCTGGGGAGATAATAGCCTTAAATGCAGCAAATACCTGAACCGTAACTTCAGTCTGGGGTAATCGCCCCATGTTAGAACTAACCTTGTCGCCGCTGCTTACAATCTCGTCGTATCTTACCAGTACTTCGCTATCAGTGATCCAACAGTATGAAGCGTTACTTCGAAATTACGAAAGCATCTGCTAAAACAGTGCTCTTTGCTATGTTTATCTCTTCCACCATCTTCATACGTAGGCACTGCAGAACGTGTCAGTTACCTAAGTACTAGGGCCTCATTCAAAGAAGTCGTCTTGGTCTCAAAAAGCAACGGACTCGGCAGGTGCTAGTATCAAAGCGGACACCTTGATTGTGAATATATGTAGGTGTGAACTCAATCAGGCATGCAAATACAGCAAGAAAGAGGTATGAAGCCGCACACATGCGTCTTCTTGCGTATGAGGCAAAAACAAGCGGACGGCGAATAGGCGCTAGGTTCACAGGTGTAAACGCAACCCTGGGGGGCAGATTCTTTGAACACGTTTCACAAGCTTGTCCGTAAATATACTTTTTTAAACTGAAATTATGTACAGTTGTTGTTATTATCGGAACCTTGTTTATTCTTTCGGTCGTCAACCGTATTGTTGCTTTGTCGCTTCGCAGCTTTCCTGTGCTGTACTTCTCACAACTGGCGATTTGCCTTATTCACTTATACCTAGACTTACCATTGCGATCCTCTTTACCAGTTACCAGGTTTTGCAATGACTCAAGCCGTAAAAAACGAGTAACGACTCTAGGTCTTTGAAGTATTACGTTCTGTATTACACCTTTCTTCCAATTTATTATTTGTAGGATATCTTCATCCGTTACTCAATTAATCTATCTGATCTTCATCAGTCTCCCGCAATATTACATTTCAAAACCTAATCATTTAATTTTTGTTATCCTTATCGTAAATGTTTTACAGCTGTACAAAACTGCGTTCCAAACATAGCTTTTCATTAATCCGCTTCTGATCCCTAGCGTTATACGTCTGGATATTTCTTTCAGCATTTTCACGCTTTGATACCACAACTTTCTCACTAAAGTTATCAATTGCTTTTGAACTTTTGAATAACGATAAAGTATGTGTTCCTAGAAAATAATCAAATACTGAAAGGAACTAGAACGAATTCGAAGTGCCGAAATATTTCCAAGTGTTCAACTAGCGACCACTAAAAAACTCTAAACTCCACTAACAGAAGCCCATGCCCAGAGGCGCTCTGGCCACTTAGTACTCCCCAATCGAACCACAACGACGCACTTCGGCAAACGAACCACGAGCCTTCCTGTGCGAGCTACTTTGAAGCCTATCACATTACCACTGTTCTATTCATAGTAAATGCTTATAAAGCAACCCCCATTCCATTATTTTCACTTTAAATTTCACGGATATAAATACATCCACCAAAATAGAAAATAAATTTCCGTTCTCACTTCGCAGCCTCATAATAAAAACGTGGTAGATTACGATAGTTGCTACAAATAAGTACATTAATATCTCACTGTATGGACCGCTGTTAGCTATTCCTAGTCAAATTATTAACTTCATGTGCTTTGTGTACACGGATTTATATTTGATTAAAATAGAAATTAGATATATAAGGAAATGTGGTAATGACATTCGTATGGAGGAAGTCGCAAGTATTATACTATAAGCATATATATGTAAATTAATTATATGTTGATAAGTACTGATTTATTGTAAACGTAACTTGTAATTTAACAAATCAAAAGAGCAGATTGCTGGTTGCGTTTACTTGTTATATTTCTTCAAAAGTGTGATAATAATTAGAAATGTTAGTTACTTTTACAGTATGATATTTATAAACGAGGTTAATCTGCAGTACGGAAGAGGAAGAGAATAGTGTTCAACGTCTCGTCCACAACGAGGTCATTAGAGACAGAGCACACGCTCTTATTGCGGAAAGATTCAAAGGAACCATCGCAGCATTTGCCTGAAGCGATTTAGGGAAATCACGGTAAACCTAAATGTGGATGGCCGGACGCGGGTTTCAACCGTCGTCCTCCGAATGCGCATCCTATGTGCTGACCACTACGGTAAGAAAAAAAAGGCTCTAAGCATTATGGGAGTTATCATCTGAGGTCATCAGTCCCCTAGACTTAGAACTACTTAAACCTAAGTAACCTAAGGACATCACACACATCTATGTCCGAGGCAGGATTCGAACCTGTGACCGTAGCAGCAGCGCGGTTCCAGACTGAAGCGCCTAAAACCGTTCGGCCACTGTGCCAACTCTGTCGGTAATCTGGAGTAAGAAACTTCCTGGCAGATTAAAACTGTGTGCCTGACCGAGACTCGAACTAGGGCCCTTTGCCCTTCGCTGGCAAGTGCTCTACCAAGTTGGTAGAGCACTTGCCGGCGAAAGTCAAATGTCCCGAGATCGAGTATCGGTCAGGCACACAGTTTTAATCTGCTTGGAAGTGTCATATCAGCGCACACTCCACTGCAGAGTGAAAATCTCCAACTGGAATAAGCTCGTCTCACTACAGCTATTTATATATCGTATTTATGTTTGTCGTAGCATTTGTGTAAGGTTTTTAAGGTACTTTCAGTGAATACAACAACTTTCACCTACTTGTCACCATCGATTTCGAAAAATTTATGGCGTATGCAAGGCTTGGGCCAATTGAAAGTAACAGAAACAGGTGCTGCATATGGCCAAAAAAATATGATATTCGGCATGAGTCGGATGTGGCATGAGACATTTAGGTTAGCATACTTTCCAGACCGAGATGGCGCAGAGGAGCTTTCATACCGGTATCCAAAGGTCATGAGGCAGAGTTCCTATTGGAAACTTTTGTAATTTCAGTTTTCACGTTATTTACTGCAAATGAATTTAATTTTGGGAAGTACAGTATATTGTATTTATTAATATTTTCATTACAGGCATGAAAACCAAGGGCGAAGGAAAATTTGGGACTATAAATAAATTTCCCAGATAGAACGGTAAGGCGTACAAGATAATTTCGTACGTGAAATTAGATCCTTTTGTTATTTCACAGTTGATAGTATACTCGTGCTGTGATGACATTCATCGTGAAAAAAGGGGAACTTACTGTTCGCGTACAGCTGCCATGGACTGCTCGAAGGTCAAAATGAAGAAACGGATTACGAAGTCCTGTACGCATTAACTACAGTCCCTTCCGGGAATATAATTTCCAAAGTACTCAGGAAGATTGTAAGTACTTTTTTCCTGGAAATTATTTGCAATCACACATCTATTTGCCATCCCATTTAATGGCATTTATGAGGATATTAGTAAATACAATACATTGAAGTGACAAAAATCTTGAGACACGTCCCAATATCGTGTCAAATATCCTTTTTCCCGGCGTAGTGCAGTAGTTCAACGCGACATGGGCTCAACAGGTCGTTGGAAGTGTCTTGCAGAAGTAATGAGCCATGCTGCCACTATAGCCGTGCATAATTGCAGTAGTGTTGCCAGTGTAGGGTTCTGTGCACGAGCTAATCTATCCATTACGCCCAATAAAATCTTTATGTGATTCATGTCGTACGATATGGAGGGCCAAATCATTCACTTGAGTTGTCCAGAATGTTTTTCAGACCAGTCGCGAATTGTGACCCGGTGTCATGACACAGTGTCATCCACGAAAATTTCATCGTAGTTTGGCTGCAGACGGAACATAACCAATTACAGTTAGTGATCGGTTCAGTTGGACCGAAGTACTCAGTCCATTCCAAGTAAGCACAGCCAACTCCATTATGGAGCCACCATCAGCTAGCACAACACCTTGTTGAGAACTTGGGTCCACGGCATCGTGGTGTCTGCGCCATACACGAAACCTACCATCAGCTCTTACCAACAGAAACCGGGACTCATTTCAATAGGCAACGATTTCCAATCGTCTAGGGTCCAATCGATATGGTAATGAGCCCAGGAAAGACGCTGCAGGCGATGTCGTGCTGCTAGCTAAGGCACTTGCGTCGGTTGTCTGCTGTCATAGCCCATAAACGCCAAATTTCATCACAATGTCCTAACGGAAACGTTCGTCGTTACGTCCCACATTGCTTTCTGCGGTTTTTTCATGAAGTGTTGCTTGTCTGTTAGCAACGACAAGTTTACACAAACGCCGCTGCTCTCGGTCCTTAAGTGAGGGCCATCGGCCACTGCGTCGTCCGTGGTGAGAGGTAATGCCTGAAATTTGATGTTCTCAGTACACTCTTGACATTGTGGATATCAAAATATCAATATACAATATGCTGTACGATTCCCAAAATGGTATGTCCCATCCGTCTAGCAGCAACTACCATTCCACGTTCAAATCCTGTTAATTTCCGTTCAGCGATCGTAATCACATCGGAAACATTTTCACATGAATCAGCGGAGTACAAGTGACAGCTCCAGCAATGTCCTGACCTTGTGTGTCACTTGTACGCGATTCCACCGCCGTCTGTATATGTGCGTGTCGCTATCTTGTGCCTTTTTATCACCTCAGTGTACATTGAGAATTATTTCGGTAAATTTGCAGCGAAAATATCGTAGAAAATGGAGATAAAATGTAAAAAAATCTCTCATGTAGGGACTCGACCTTACCATCCACGGAATGCTGTTCTGAAAACTTTCCGTTGAACTAACTGGTTTGTAACTAAGGTAATATAATTTTGAGCCGTGTGGAGCTATTTTTCATGCCGTTTATTGTTTTTCATCTTGTCTTACGATACTGCCACCTCGTTTTCTCAATCCATTTACTGGCCTCACTAACTTCCTGCCTTACCTGCCCGTGAGTGGCAGCAGCAGCGCTTATCGATAAGTGCACTGTCGTACCATCTCTGGAGCCCCCGATAGTATTTCCGAGTCGTCGTGTGTCAGTTCAGTCGCGGGCGGACCAGCAGTAGAGTCGGTCGTGCACGGAGCTGCAGTCGGGAAGCAGCAGTCGGGCACGGAGCGCCAGTGAGGCGCGGACATCCAGTGCTCGCAGACCGTTGGCGGCACACGTAACTTCAGTGGCAACGACCTGAGCTGGTCGTTCGGTCGGTCGTTTCATCGGATGACGTGAATTTTTGTCGTTGACCGCTTGTGGAAACTCTCTGTGTGTCGAATTGATTCGTCCTTATTGTTCCTCAGTGATTGCTTTTACAATTGTTCGAGTTCTTGAGCAAGTGTGTTTACGTGGAACCGTGTGTAGCTTTTGTGATTTCCGCTGAGCAGGTGCTGTCTGCGTACCGGAGTAGTCAGTAGGTCGGTTGAAATAGAGCAGCGAGTGTCGGGTGGAAGGGAATAGATTAGGTTGTTGGTTGGTTTTTCAGCCGTCCCTAGATCGTGTTGCCATCTGATTATTTAATGCTTGACTGTCTGCCTCACCTAAACTGTGAATAGAGATTCCTCCCCAGGCCGACCCTATGAACGCTTCTGAGAACCACTTTTTGTTGTTTGTGATTCTATTTGGTCGCAGGTACTGTGCCAGGCCTTCAGCCGTGTTTTAATATTGTTTTATGTTTAGTATATGGCCTTCACCCGAGCTTCATAACAGCTGTAAGGTTAGGCCTTGAGCAATGTTTCATTTAAAATTCTTGTTGCTTTGCATTTATGCCTTCATCCGTGTTTGTTTCAGAATCTGTGGCTTTAATATTTACATCCTTGTCTGTAATGTTTCTCTTTAATCATCTGGGATTCTTGAAACAGCCTTCAGCCGTGTTCTGTAAATGTTTATCTTAAGGTTGTCTTTAATTATTCATGAGTAATTGTTTGGGCTTTCAGCCGACTATATGCTTCAGATTTTCTTACGTTGTTTTCCTGTGTACTGTGTAAAAGCTTACCTTTAAAGTCTCCCTTTTATTATATAAAGAAAAATTTTTTTTAATTCGTCTTTCAGCTGAAGAATTAACTTCAATTTTCCTTAATATGGCCTTTAGCCGGAATTTGTAAATGCATGGCTTTTAAAGGATTCCCTTAGCTGATCTGAAATATTATTTCGGCGTTTAGCCTAAAAGATATTGTAATTTTACTTAGGTAACGCCTTCAGCCGTTAGTATAGATCCTGGTGTTTTAAAAGCAATCATTCAAACTTCCTTGGGCCCTCAGCCGTGGATTGATCTTTGCTGTTTAAAAGAGAATACTGTGCATTGGTTTGAGCAATAAAGTTGTGCGTGTTCTTGTATAACTAACAGTACTTGACCTTGACCCCTTTCCACAACATGACCCGCTCTGTCCTGCGAAACCAGATTTCAAAATTATTTATGCGTCACCTGCACCGCATCGAAAATCCGGGCTTTTTTCTAACCCTAGGTCATCTGAAGCTCCCTCTTATGTGACTTTCAGTTCTGCCCATGCCCTGCGTATACTATATATTTAAACGAAAGCGGTGATAACAGGGTTGCTGTGGTTCCCTTGTTAGCTCGCTGAGCAAAAATTTCGCTGACGTACTGTGTTCTTGGAAGTTTCTCCCTGCTGACTCGTTTCAAAACAGCTATAGCTCACAGCCTACTCGTACTGTCCAGTGCCAGGCACTTGTACGCGCCGTGAATCACGGCCATCCCTACAAGCTGGGTCACCGATGCCTGGTGCATCCCATCCCCCTCCACTCCTAGCTCTCAGGGGAAGGAAGAATCTGTAAACAGGTGATTTTTCTTTCAAGAAAATGATTGAAAAGTCAGCACCGAGTATGTTCTTAAATAGAGTCTCTATTGGAACTCTCTTATGGCTAGTTACAAGTTGTTATTCACCTTCTAGAATATTAAAAATACTTCTCGCGCATACGTCTCGCACCCACCTCTCTCCTTTCCCCCCCCCCTCCCCCCCAAAAAAAACACACACACCTACTATCGTATGGGTGCCTTTGCTTAAAACCACCCAATACTTTTCCGAAACATGATCGTGCTCAATTACGTTATGACATGGCGTGAGACCACGTAATGCGCGACGCTGGCAGTCTACAGGACAAACCAGTACACTTGCAAGAGGTTTTCAACAAAAATGGATACACAGAGCCTCAGATTAAGTGAGGTCAGCATTCGAAATCACTTGACCCATCAAAGTAAGAGGAAGAGGTCTGATATGAAAAGTGTATGCTATCTATCGTATATGGCAAACGTTCTTTCGAAACTAAGTAGAATAGTTAAGAAGCACGAAGCAGATAGGTTCATCCGTCCACCGGCTAAAACGGCAAATATTTTGGGATGTATGAAAGATGATCCGCTTTTACGAATGACGGGTACTTATGTAATTCAATGACAGTTTGGTAAAAGTTATACAAAGCTAACAATACGTACTGCACAATAGCAGTGGCTCGAACACCAATTACACACCCACGTTCTACGGTCCAACAAACCTGCGTTGGCTGAACATTATAGTTCGCTTGCCATTCCATGGATTACGGGAAATTCAGGATACTGGGCACAGTCTCATCTTATTGGAATTTGGTAGCCAAGGAAGCTGTGGACGGACAATCAGCAGACAACATGCCCAAACTAGATCAGAATTTCCACGTCGACAAGTCATGAGAACAATTCATCTCTCTTCTGTGCCATCAGAAGATTATCGTTCAAAGCCTCCGGACGCCTGGCATTCCAAAACATCTCCTGTTGGAGGCTTTCCCGATGCTGTAGCGGCTTCACTGCTTCACGGACGATACTTTGCATAATGTGGTGGACGTTGCACAATATTTCAACTACACAGCTGCTCGTCACATTCAGGTGCACTGGTATAAGAATCGAGAAGGAATAATAAGAACACAAACGCTTGTGTTAAAACGCATGTGAGGCGTGGATGTTGTCTTTCTCCTTATTGTTCAATCTCTACATCGGAGATGCTACCAGGAAATAAAAGATAGCTTCAAGTGTGGGATAAAAGTTCAGGGCGAAAGGCTATCGATGATAAAGTTCGCTGATGACACTTACATCCTCAGTGAAAGTGAAGAAGAAATACACGCCGTACTGAATGGAATGAACAGGATAATGAGCACATATTATGGAATGAGAGTATATCGGAGAAAGATGAAACTAATTCGGAGTAACGGGAATGAGATTAGTGAGATACTTACTATGAAAATTAGCGACAACGTACCCGTCAAAGGCAAGGGATTCTTTTACAGTTGAAGCAAAATAGCCCATGACGGACGAACAGTCGAAGCAAGGAGGATATAAAAACGCCGGCTAGTGGAGAGAACTTGAGGGACCTCGTGGACAAAATAATTACTGGTAATTCGGTTGACAACCTGTATGAGATGGGTAATTAACATATAATGGTCCGGTAAATATGTACGAAGGTGCATCTGAGAATGAGGCGTGAAGTCTCGAAATCGATCTTGCAATACATTATGTAACATCATAACTGCAGCCTGAGGCTATTTTATTTATTGTTATTCCCATATGCAGTTGCGTTCCTGCATTCCACCATGACGATTAATGAAAATGTGGTTTCAATTCATTTAACCATTCGACTTGAAGATGGAGGTGTGATTAACAACAAATTTTCGGAAGGAGAAATATTGGTGTCCCACGTACATGCCGAGAGTTGATGGAGTGATGTGTTTCTTGTTTTAAATAGTGAATCATTCGATGTTTCGGTTTGTGAAACTTGTTGTTGGAATTCTGAAGATCATGGGGACAAGGAAATGAATTACTGAAGAGGGTTATCTAAATCTGTAAACTACGCAATTAGAGGTGCTTGACAGTAGACACAACTGCCATTCACCTGGAACACAATCTTGAACCACTCCAGTACTGTTGTCGTGTAAACAAACTACGTTTCATGTTCAAGAGTTCGTATCCCGTGTCGGTTGACTCGCCATGGGCCTAGGTTAGTTGATATTTTCTAGAAAAAATAACACGGATCACCACTGATTTCGTCAATGGGAAGGTTGCTTTATACGTTTTTAAGTAGGTTCTTGAGGACACACGTTCAACTGTACTGCATAAAGGCGGAGCAAAGGATTCACCATGTAATGTCGTACACAACAACACAGCTCTCGGCGAAGTACCCTCCAGCGAATGACTTACATGGCCGGAATGCCAGTTTAATGCGAGACAGGGAGGCGCGGTGAAATGTTAAAGCTATCTGAACAATCAGTGACGTTTTAAGATGAAGGGAAGCAATGGAGAAGCAGCTGTGTCAGAAGGACTTACTGCTCTGCAACGAAGCAGGGCAGAGGCAAACACGCAAAAGACAGGAAGACGCAGAGAAAAACGCAAGGGAGAGGCAAAGGGAGATTGCTTAAGTCTTTCTACTCGGTTGCAGAACCCGTATACAATACAGACAGAAGCAGACAGTCTGAAGCCGTCTGCTCTGTAAGAGAGGCCAAATACAACAGAGCGAGTGATTCACGACAGCCTCTGTCGAGGCCGACGAGGGAGGCAGCCACTTCAACTCTCTCTCAAGCTTGATTTTGGAAATAACGCTGGGCTACGCCTTGTCTCCACACTGACACGGTACTGACCTCGGACTTCAGTCCATCGATTCAGCATTCACGTGGCCAGTACATACACAAACCCAGAACGAATGGTCACAGAAGGTAAAGACAGTGAAAACCTTATTTAATGGCCTGTTTCCACGCTTAGACTGACGATCCAGAACGTACAGCTCCATGTGGGAATATCTGGAAACAGCTGTGAGCTATAAAAATCGTAAGCCTCTCAAGCTAGCATTCCATAGCTGCATTAAGACGAGGCGTAAGAGTCCATTGGTGAGCGAATACCGCTACTGGACTACCTTGTAATGCGAAACGATACGTATTGTTTCGTTCAGAGGGTCATTTGCTGCTGAATCTGAAATCACATTGATCTATCTCGACATCAGGGAGTGGATTAGATATGATGTAAATATTTACATGGAATCAATTCGATCCGTGACAAGTGCTTATCATGTGGTCACATTCACTTCTCCGTTTGTTCGCTTACCGCTATCTGTGGGAGACTTCGTTGTTTAGCGGGACAATGCACTGGCACGTGCCCCATGAATTATATTCGGGCTATAACTCACACTAAATGGTTGGGTGAGGGACGGGGAAGAGGGTTGTTTCACCCTTCGTTCAGTAACACTCTTATCCCATATGTACATTCGATTTCATCTGATTTTGTTCTGCTGTTGCCCCAGTAGTATGCTATGAACACGTGACTCCCGTAAACGTACTTTCCTTAGTTTTTAAGATATTGATCCATCAACCGTTTCTTTCCATTCGTCTTCTTCCAAGCTGACTATTAATTAAAAATTTCTGTTGACCTACTGCACACGCGATATTATTTTTAACGATTGTATTAACTGGACCTTCTTTCTCACAGGTTACAGTAACTTTCCATTACTTATTCATGTTCACTATAAAATCATCTACAGGATATATTCCTTGTAATTAATCATGTCAGTAAAGTAATAACTGTAATTAGAGTATAGGGCGAAATTTTAGGTAAAACTCTACTTGCTTGCTTGTAATACCTATGTGGTACTCCGATTCATCCAGTTTTCCCCAATACTACTTCATATTATGTAATAACTTGTGGTCATTGCACAAAGTCAGATTCTACATTTCTCAGATTCTGATATTATCATCATCAACAATATTGTCACATTGATCTCTTCTATCTTAGAACTCTTACCTCCATTTCTGTAAAGGATTGACCATATTCGTTTTTCTCTTAGTTTTATTGGTAGTTAATAACAGAGTATCTATTGGCATTCATGTGTTGAACGTCGTCTGTATCTTTGGCCAAATTCAGAATGGAGCGAAGACAATACTCTCAATAGATTATACAATATATGTTGGTCTGAATTTTAATAGCCAAACGAAGAATGGAAAGTAGATGAAGTGGGTATCAAACGGTCCAGTGTGACGTCTAGTTTTACAAAAAAGCATTTATCTCCTTCAAGTTAATCTGGATAAGTAATAAAAGTTTGTGATTTCCGAGACCATTTTGGTTTCACCTTTCATAGCTAAACATTGATGGAAAATGGGAAAATTAAGTAGCGAACTGGCCAATGTGATATCTAGTTCTACATAAAATATTTAATTCTCTTGATGAAATCATGATAATTAATAAAAATTTAATGAGTGGTTTCAGGCAATATTACACTTTGAATTTATTTCCGAATTTTCATAGGGAAACGAAGAATGGGAGATGGATGGATAGGTTCTCTAATTGACCAGCGTAAAATGTAGTTTTGTAGAAAGATATCTATTTGCTTGAATGTACTGAGGGAATCAATAAAAACTTAACAGGTGACTTGAATGAAAATTGAGATACTTCACAAACAACTGCTCCTAGCTTCGTAAATTAAGTGCCAAGAAGTTTAACTCTTATAGACTTAGCTGTTTTGGGCTTCAAATATGGCATTGTTGTGAGACTTAAGTTTCAAAATTGCATACTTCGAATCGAGTAATAAATTCAGGACATTTCGAGAACATGACCTGAGAGAAACAAGTGAGGTGACAGTAAGATGAACTTTGTGAGGAATTTTGGAAAACAAAAATTGTGAATAATCGGTAAATTTTTTTAAGTTACTTGTCGATAAGTAACATCATGTATAGCTAATGTGGTGTGTTGAATATATCTCTAATGTATTCTATTACTAACTTTGAAGCAATAATAATGTAGATTGAACAGCTTTCTGTAACTTTTGCAAGTAACAATGCTGTTGTTGCAGAAAAAACAAATCTAATAATATGAATCAAGTAATAGTACAAACTATTCTGTCCCTGACAGTCTAAATTTTCAAACATCGACGAAGTTCAGTACCCTGGGGGATTACACAACATTGAGACCGTAGGTCACATTATGGTGCAGTAAGTACTTCATGGCAAAATTATCTATCTGACATTATGGAAGCGGTACATATCCATCTTAATAGTTTTAGTGAAATAATAAATGTGGCCCACACCGATAACGCCTATCAGATAATTGTCTTCCTACGTCTAACCTTCACATTCGCTCGCACGTAAAGTGTGTGGTACCTGACGGTATTTGTAAACAATGTCAATGGGAAGTTACGAGCTGATGCACCGGATAGAGAAGCAAATTTATGACGCTGAACACTTCCGAAGGAATAGTTACATGCGCTGAGTGCTATGCCCTTCAGAATATTTGCGTGCCGCTGTAATTATCTGTATCCTTAAGCGTAAGCCTGCAGCGTCTTGCTGAAAGTCTCTGAAATTTCAATACATGTGTAACAGTTCAGACAAATGGTTTAGTCGACACACATGATTATTTACCATTCAATAAAAGTTTAGAAGCACTATCACACGCGCCTGTTCAGAGAAGCTGTAGAAATACAAAAACACGCGAACAGTTTCAACAAGAAAGAGGAAAGCCTTAAGGTAAACGGACCCTGGCTTCCCGTATGCAACGAACGAGCGTCGCAGACAGCAAGAGGAGAACCGCACCGGAAATGACCGCGGAGAAGACCTCAGACGTTGGTGAGCCAGGTACATATAGTCTGCGGCCGCGAGCTCGGCTCCAATTCAGCACCGACAATGGAGGGTGAAGCTTTGACAATGGCAGCCACAAGTGCTGGCGAAACGTCAGTAAACTCATTATATGAACGTCAGCAGAAGAACCCGAGACAGGAGCCCATAGGCAGTTTGTGAAAGTTTATTTAGTCAAAAAGAAGTTCGGCTTTGGCACACGTTCCTTTGAGACCAGGTTCCTTCAGCTACAGTGCCAAAAGAAGTTAGTACATCTGGAAAGAAGATGCCGATTTTGATCCGATGAGAGCATACACCACCTGCGGGATAGTATATGTACTGTTCATGGTTTCACCATCGTCTTCCAACATACAGCGTGGTGGAATAGCTAAAAGAGCGTCATCTGTGTCTACATTTTAATAGGGAATTTTTACAGCCAGAAGCCTCAGTGTTGTGTAAACTTCAGAAGCAAACAGGCAACATGAGACGAAGAAGTACACGTGCCTTCTACAGCCAGCTGAGCGAGTGTCGAAGGGGTCAAATTATGTCTTTCCGAGTGGCGGAATGGTGCTTTCGGAGAACAGTCACTCACGTTCGACGTGTTGCTTCAGCTGGGTAAGTGGTCACTTGAACATACTAACACTCTTAGACGAGATTCTGTACGTCCAAGCAGCATAGACGCCAGCCCAGATCGTCGTATTGTAAGGGTAGCAGTGGCAGATAGTACGGCTACCACATTACAGATAAGAGGCCATGTGAGCCCAGATGGGTCCACACGAACTGTTGCGAAGCTGCTATCAGCAGTGGGACAGCACGCACGCACACCCCTAGCCTCTCTTTCACTCACACCACAGTATCGACGTGCACCGCTCTACTGGTGCCGTCAGAGGATCTCCTGGAAGATGGAATGGCGCGCCATGGTCTTCGCCTATCAGAGCAGATTCTACCTGTACGTATGTGACAGTCGTTTGTGCATACATCGTAGACCTGGTGAGCTCTGTCTTGTAGATTGCATTCATCCAAGACTTACTGACCCTATCACAGGCCTTATGGTTTGGTGTGCGATAAGCATCAGCTCCCATCCACCTTCGGTGTTTCTGGAGGGGATGCTAACCAGTGCTCGGTATGTGCAGAATGTTGTTAGCCCCATTCTTTAGCCGTTCTTCCAACAGGAAAATGGTGCATTATTCCAATAGGATAATGCTCACGCACACACTACCCATGAAACGTAACGTGCTCTTCAAGATGTGTATGAAAATCCCTGGCCAGCACAATCTCCGGACTTGTCTCCAACAGACATTGTGTGGGTTATGATGCGACAAGAACTGTTTTGTGCGTCTCTTCGACCGATAACTTTTACCGTACTAAATGAGCAGGCTGAGCAACTAGGCATAACGCGTCCTTGGAGACATTAGCTATCTGTAGGATCGACTGGATGCCGGAGCCAGCGCCTGGAGTTTTGTCCATGGAGGCTACACCACATACCAGTTTTGGTGTTTCAACATCGTTCTATAACTGATTCCTCAGCGACACTTGTACTATTGAGCTGTAAATGTATTCATTTCTTGTACTCCATGAGCCGTTCGTGGCTCGTGTCCCGCCATCATGTATTTTACATCCTGTTTTTAACGTACTTCCACCTCAATACTGAGTTGCTGCTTTGCCTGACCGTGACTGGCGCTAGCAGCGCGTATCGATATATCCCCTCTCGTAGTATCTTTGCTCGACTGCTATTACTTCCCGGTCGTTGTCTGTCGTAAGGGAGTGTGGGTTGCGAGTTCGGGTCTGCCAGGCAGTTGGAACGCGTCTGCAGCACAGTCCGGACCTGCCAGTCGGGGAGTTGCAATGCTGCACTAGTGCAGTTGAGTTGGAGCAGCAGTGAGGTCTGCGTCGACATGGCTCGCCCGACCATTGCCGCCACACATCACGTGAGCCAGGCCATGGCCTTCCTGGATCGTCCGTCGGCCGTCCTACCGGACCACGCGTTTTGGCTCGCCGATCGCTCATGAGTCGGCTGTCATCACTTGAGCTGGGCTACGGTCTTGGTGGATCGTCGATCAGTCGTCCTACCGGACGACGCGTTTTGGATCGCCGATCGCCCATGAGTCGGCTGTGTGTGCGTGTGCATTAACTACAGATTTGTCTTTTTGCGTGTTTATTTACTGTTGGGAATCGTTCACGTCTTCGTGCAAGTGTTTGTCACGTTGTGTGTGTGGTTGACATTATTTCTACTGACGACTATTTTAGATGTTGTCGGCATTCTAAGAGGAGTCGGTCAGTTGCTACAAACCAAGGAAGTTATCTCCGCGGGGAGCAGTCGACTGGGTCCGCTGGTGGTCCCTGCGCAGTGTCGGTGCTTGTGTGGAACTGTCTGATCGCTTCGAGCTTTGTGGTTCACTGATCCAGGACGTCAAGTTGAGTACTGGTTTCAAGTGCCCGAGCTACGTCCATTCGTGTTGAGTGGTTTGTTTCAGTGGTTCACTGTTGGGGAGGTTTTCCTGTGAGCAACACCGAGTGTTTCTATTGCTGAAATTTAGTCTCCATGCAGTGGATTTAACTATATCGGTTGACTGAAATTCACGTACACCAGTGGAATTGTTTGCCTTGTGGCCGTTACTATTTCAGTTAACTGCCTTGGCCACTAACGTAATTTCAGGCAGTGTCCTTTCCTCACCTGGTGTTGCTGTCCAACACAGTGTGTAGTTTTGACAAATTAATACATGTACATATTGACTGTATATATTCACGTCCATAATATTTTGTCTTTGAATTCTCAAGCACCGATTGGTGGCAAGCAAATCGTTTGTCAATAGGTCTTTGGCTACCCCTTGGTTGGGTTCTGATGGATTAAGTGTAGTTGGGCTCACCACCTGTCTCACCTAAGTTAGTGAGGGCACACCGACCCCCTGGAGGCTTCTGAGTGCTGTTGTCTTTACTGGCTTTCTCACAGGTCTTTAATTGTCGGATTATAATCTATCATACCCAATTACAAAACAAATTATTGGTTTTACTATGTTTTCTGTAAGTAAGTTTGAATTTTGGCAAGTGGATATCTGCTGTAAGGTCTGTGGAATTGTGTTGTCTTTTCTTTTAGTCCAGTTTCAGCTACTTAAAACTTAAGGCATAGGGTTGTATTTTTTAAAAATTTTGCTAAATTAATTGTGGGCCTTAAGCCTTGGAAACTTATTCTCAAAATTACCTTTCAAGCTTAAACATTGCGGCTACGAAATTATTCTTAAAATTACCATTCAAACTTTGCGTCTATCTGCCTTTGAAAGGTTATGGTAATTTACTTTAAAATCTTGAAAGTTTTATTGTGGGCTTTCAACAGATTGTATTGCATCTTGTTTATGTCTGTCTATTCGCTTTTCCCTTGAGGCTTTCCACCTAGCTGCCATGTTTGTATATATACATTTAATTATTTTATTTGCAATTTTAACTACATGTTTTTACCATTTGAGATTTATCTTATTGCGTTTAAAGTTTCTTGTTTGCAGGCCTTCAGCCATGAGAGAATTGCTTTTTGAACCTCGTACATGTAGAGGTTTGGCTATGCGCCACTTTGGTTTCAAGGCGTTATTAAATTACAATAAATTACAATTTTGAACTGAAACTGACTCCAACCTTATTTGACCCTTTCCACAATCCTAATCACCTGCTCTGCCCATAGGGTTCAGCGGGAATATCACTCCATACGCACTGTTGCAACAAAAGATCTTGAGTGAATTGGAAACCTGTAAAGGGGTGTAAATTTTCTTTATATTAGTGTATATCAGAGCAGGCGCATTGTGTAAGAGATATGAACTATTATTTTGTAGACTGAAACCATTTCTCATTTCCGTCTATTAAAGTTTACTCAACAAATCGTTAACAATCCCCCTAGAGTTCCATTGTCCAGGTTCACTGATCAAGCCTGCTGCAGTTCTGAGAATACCTCTCAACATCAAAGAAATGATGTAGCTCCATAAATTTAAAACAAATTATGTACCGTTTGTTTTCTAGTCCCAGATGCAGATTTTTTAGCTGTGTGACTATTTTTTATTTTTATATTCTTTTGTTGTCTTCTGATGGAAATGAGGGGAAACTAATTTTGTACAGTCTAATCTTTTTACAAAAAGGGAAAATCATCGTTTGTAAGTGATGCATTTGCTATGTAGTTCTGTCAGCAAAAATTATGTTAGCATCAGAATTACAAATTGGAATAATATGATATGCAAGTGTGGTCAATGTTTTAAGTAGTAACTGGTGGAGGAAGGGGTGAGGTGGTGAGGGGGGAAGCGGGAAGGGGAGGAATAGTGCAGAGAGGGGCACTGTGTTGAGGGTGGAGGGATGACAGAAGTTTAGGAATGGGAGGTATGTCATAAGCATATCAGACTAACATTCAGTGAAACATTATAGTAACTTCTGTAAAAAGAGAGAGTTATTACGCTAAAATTATACAAAGTAAACTAACGTAAGAATCATCTTTAATATATGAAGAATGGAGAACAGTGGAGAAGGGCTGTAATCTGTATATGGTATTTACATTCAGTGAAATGTTATAACAACTTGTACATGACCTCCCTCCTGCATTGTCAACATTTTATAGATATTTTAGCATACTTTCCTTTTTGTAATTGTAGTTCAAGACTACAAGTTACTGTAATGATTTACCAAACGAAATCCAATGTGGACATAAATCCCTCCCTTTCCCTCATCATAACTGTTTTTCTTTCGACCAGTTCCTTGAACCCCATTTCTTGCTACGCCCTTTCCAGTGTGCTCATGTAGCTGCACAAGAAAATTCAACAGTGATGTACAACACTTTTCTAGTTTTTGTAAATAATACAACATGGAAGGTGGCAGAAGAAATGAAGATCAGATTCACACCTAACATGAGAGCTTTATGCATTGCAATGGGAAGGTGAATACGGCACCAAACTTAATTCAGCGGTAATGAGCCAATTTTCCCAGCAGAATGTAATGCAAAAAGGGATAACATTCAATCAACAGTAATTAACACGCTGTTCCTATAATGAGTGTTTGAGTGGAAGGTGAAACAAGCAGCAAGAGGCGTTTTCCTTTGGAATTCAGAGGGATAATGCAGAGGCAAGGCCGCACTGCAGGAGGTACCTCAGAAACCACTTAAAGGGGTGTCCCAGGCAGAAAGTCAACCACCGGCCAGGTGTCTCAGATGGTGAGAGCGAGTGTAACAGCCCATCTGAGGGCGAACAGGAAGTAAAGCTTTCAGAAAACTGTGTTTCTGAATTACAAATGGATACAAAGCAAGACATGATGCACTTTTGATCATGTGTGCAGCAAGTGATACACACGTGAGAGAGTCAATGTACACATTTAGGCATCTGAAATGCTCACAAAACGTCCATTTGGCGGAACGCACTGGGAAGGAGAAAAGACCCAAAGGTATGACACAATTTAACGGTTGCGACCTTGCGATTTAAAGAGAGTTTCCACAAAATTGGAGGAACGCACCGGCCCTGATGTGAAGAATGAAAGAACCCATGTGGGGAGACAGATCGGCTGTGAGTAAGGCAAGACGGAAATTTTCAGGGGACTCTTCTCTGAACTGGCGTAAAGTGCAGAACGGAGCACATAATGCTCTGCAAGACGCAGAGGGGTAATTTTGGTGAACACTGCGTTCACAGCGGCTGATGTACAGCTAGAATTTTGCTGTAGTATTGTTTAGTTCCAACTGTGGAGAAACGAACCAGCCACTTAGTTAACTGTTCTTACGAGAACTGACAGGGCATTGTGACATGCACACTGCTCCAACCAAGTGCATGTACTTCACCACATTCTAACACTAGGGGTGACTACATGTTCTCTAGCCGAACAAGAAACATAGGGAAAGTTTCTGCTCTAAAATTCAGCAAAGATGTATTTAGTTTCACAGGAATTTCAACGGAAGACAGCAGCCTAGCTTATCGCAGCTTAAGGTATATACCGCATGCAGAGGCGTGAACTTGTTGGTTCACGAGCTTGCATCTACTATAACCTCGAGCGACGCTGGGTAATCTTTTGTCACATAACCAACCATCCACCATATACTTGATTGTCATCCTAAAAATAGTACCAAACCTAGAACTGGAATTGTACAATTTTCGTAGTACTGACCAACATCATAACGTAATTGTAGGAACAATTTTGTGAAGAAACTATTAATTAAACTTTAATATTGTCGTGTTTAGGAAAATTTAAACTTCTGAGCGTTAATATATATTATTGTTGTGTTTGGAATTGTTTCAGTTTTTGATGTTGATGAGATGCGTTATCCTGACAACTGTTTTTATTGTAACATTGAAAACTTTGTAAAAGGGTGTATTTTTGTGCTAATATTGCGACAGTAAACACGTCATTTCAACTTACACAGTTGTCTTCAATCCTAGAATAACTGAACCTAAAGTATTGTACCTTACAAATACATACAAAGTTCCATTTTGTATTTTTTATCTACCGATTATTCCGTGAGATCGAAAACAGCCATATTGATAAAATTGTCCAATGGAACTGCAGAATAAAGCCATAAGAGAATTTTTCGAAAATATCAGTAAAGTGGCTGATTTCTTTTACGACGAAAACGTCAACTATTTTGAGCTCTGTGACTCCTGTACGATTCATTAATGAGCTCAGTTCGCAGCAGAGTACACTAATTAACTTGTGCTGGCTACCATACTAAACTCAGCTATCATTTGGACAAAACCGAATAACCTACCGTTTCCTACTGCTCACTGTAGCGCTCCGGCGCTGACTACACGCTAGTCACAACTATCTGAGCGCCTACCTTCCTACTCTCCCTAAAACTCGTCTACTTTGGCATCTGATGTCCACATCGATGTCAGAATGTTTGACAACTACAATGTTAATCATTTACTTCATAAGTAACTCATTAATATGATCCATAGACTGCATTTACGATAATTAAGCAACATAATTAAATTAAGTGTTAATTCACTGCTACAAACTATTAAATATTTTTTCTTAAATTCATATTTTGCAGTATGAAAGTAATGTGTGTAACCAGCATTGCTATAGACATTCTAATTTACCAAGTCAGTAAGTTTCCATTTGTTCACAGTAGTGACGTCACAAGTTACATCACAATATATATGAGTCCGTGATCATGACGTGAGAAGCCATGCCACTTTTTCAATGGCGTCAGCATTACGGGGAGAGGGGAAAATTTAAAATTAGAGATGGTGGATGGCAGCAAATTTAAAGATCAAACATGGCAGATGGTGGGAAATTTGAAAATCGAAGACACCAAAGATGGCAAAATTGAAAGATGTACGACAGAACTGTCGGGAACATGTTTGTCAGGAATTGCAGTGCAATATGCCACTGGCGGAAAATTTGTTACAGTCAGTCACAGTGCAGAATATTTGTTTGCCAAAGGACACCATGTACAAAAGTATCCTGGTACTATTTATCCACAGTGCTATTCACGAAATAAGTTTCTTTAGCCGACACTCACACGCACACACATACACACACACACACACACACACACACACACACACACACACGCACACACACACACATACACATATACACACTCCTTTCATTTATTTTCGTGTTATGTTCACAAACATGCAACTATTTCATCAACATATTCGAAATAGGTAAATTGCTGCCAAACTGTACGAAGTTGCCCCAAAAATGAGACAATTGCATATATCAAAATTTGTATTGCATGCTTGTGGTGACAACTGATATTTATCACAGAGCACACATGTTTTCATGTAGGTAAGAAAAATAGTTTACTACAATTTCAGCTACCTATTTTGCAGGGTCCACTATCTACCTTTTTTTTACCTGTGTCGCAAGATCTCTATCCGAAAGACACACAAAAAAATGCTTTTATGGTTTTTCAGAGGGTAACATATGAGCAACCAAAAATTAGCTTACAAAATATGTATACATTTTTTTGTATACAGTTACACAGTTATCACTCTTTTTTATGCTTGTTTGGTTTGATTTTAATAACCTCAAGTTTAAATTGTATCATATAACTGAATTCTACATGCCAGGCCCCAAATTATTTGTCCATTCAGTAATGAAATAAATGAAAGAAAGTTATGTTATTGAATTCTAGACCATAAATCATTGTTTTCTGTAAAGTATCTCTTGTATGGGTTTCATTAATTTATTTCTTACAGTTCTTATGGCAGGGAGCATTTATGGATTTTAGCTCTGCTCTTATTTCCTGCTTTAATATACCTTGAAGTATTCCACACAGTTTTATGCATATGTTGTCAACTCTTCTCCTCTACATTCTTGCACAGTATCCATATGGAATTTTAAGGTTATAATTGTTTGCTGAAATTTCGTTATTCCGTCGTTTTTAAATTCTGCATACGACTTTACTGTTGCCAGATGCTCCACGTCCAGTCCATCGGATTTAGGTACAATTTAGCCAAATATTTTAAGTAGATCTAAATGGGAATGGATGTTTAGGATCAGATTTTTCGTGTTTCCTTTAATATATTAAATTATATGAAATGTACACTCCTGGAAATTGAAATAAGAACACCGTGAATTCATTGTCCCAGGAAGGGGAAACTTTATTGACACATTCCTGGGGTCAGATACATCACATGATCACACTGACAGAACCACAGGCAAACAGGCACAGGCAACAGAGCATGCACAATGTGGGCACTAGTACAGTGTATATTCACCTTTCGCAGCAATGCAGGCTGCTATTCTCCCATGGAGACGATCGTAGAGATGCTGGATGTAGTCCTGTGGAACGGCTTGCCATGCCATTTCCACCTGGCGCCTCAGTTGGACCCGCGTTCGTGCTGGACGTGCAGACCGCGTGAGACGACGCTTCATCCAGTCCCAAACATGCTCAATGGGGGACAGATCCGGAGATCTTGCTGTCCAGGGTAGTTGACTTACACCTTCTAGAGCACGTTGGGTGGCACGGGATACATGCGGACGTGCATTGTCCTGTTGGAACAGCAAGTTCCCTTGCCGGTCTAGGAATGGTAGAACGATGGGTTCGGTGACGGTTTGGATGTACCGTGCACTATTCAGTGTCCCCTCGACGATCACCAGTGGTATACGGCCAGTGTAGGAGATCGCTCTTCACACCATGATGCCGGGTGTTGGCCCTGTGTGCCTCGGTCGTATGCAGTCCTGATTGTGGCGCTCACCTGCACGGCGCCAAACACGCATACGACCATCATTGGCACCAAGGCAGAAGCTACTCTCATCGCTGAAGACGACACGTCTTTATTCGTCCCTCCATTCACGCCTGTCGCGACACCACTGGAGGCGGGCTGCACGATGTTGGGGCGTGAGCGGAAGACGGCCTAACGGTGTGCGGGACCGTAGCCCAGCTTCATGGAGACGGTTGCGAAAGGTCCTCGCCGATACCCCAGGAGCAACAGTGTCCCTAATTTGCTGGGAAGTGGCGGTGCGGTCCCCTACGGCACTGCGTAGGATCCTACGGTCTTGGCGTGCATCCGTGCGTCGCTGCGGTCCGGTCCCAGGTCGACGGGCACGTGCACCTTCCGCCGACCACTGGCGACAACATCGATGTACTGTGGAGACCTCACGCCCCACGTGTTGAGCAATTCGGCGGTACGTCCACCCGGCCTCTCGCATGCCCACTATACGCCCTCGCTCAAAGTACGTCAACTGCACATACGGTTCACGTCCACGCTGTCGCGGCATGCTACCAGTGTTAAAGACTGCGATGGAGCTCCGTATGCCACGGCAAACTGGCTGACACTGACGGCGGCGGTGCACAAATGCTGCGCAGCTAGCGCCATTCAACGGCCAACACCGCGGTTCCTGGTATGTCCGCTGTGCTGTGCGTGTGATCATTGCTTGTACAGCCCTCTCGCAGTGTCCGGAGCAAGTATGGTGGGTCTGACACACCGGTGTCAATGTGTTCTTTTTTCCATTTCCAGGAGTGTATTTTAATCGAAGGAATATACTTATTTCTGCAAAAGCTCCATTACATGCCCAGTTTCTGTCGGTATTCACAGTAAATGCTAAGATATTATACACCACCAGTCATTTCCAGATTTCTCTATGTGCCGGATTTAAAATGAAATGACAACCTTGCTAGCACATCTGTGCAATGGATTCTTCTTTTTCCTATAACAGTTTATTATCTTCTTTTATGACAGTTGTCTACGCCATATACTAGAGTTGGAATTTCTCTGTTTTCTACATCTTCTTTTCTTTTTGGTACATGTAACACGTCGACTTTACTTAACGGGTCAATTTCTTTAGTAGGAAAAGTTTTTAGTCTGTTCACTACATTGGCTCTCTTTCCTGAAGCCTTTCGAATAATGTTATTCGTGGGACCTAGGTCGAATTCAGAACTACCTATACTTGATGGTATTATGTATCACGGTATTATGGACTGAGAAAAGTATGTTTCTCCAACTGTAACATAACACCTCTGTATGTTTGATATATCCGCTTTTTATAAGTCTGTGTAGTCAGTTTCCACGTAGTTCACATATAAATACTTGAAACTGTAGGCATACAGAATATACATGTATTAGAAAAAAAAGTAGTGGCAACGCAATCGTAACATCATGAGGAATCTGCCGCATAAGGCGTTCTCGCTGTCTGCAGCTGATAGCTGATGAGCACTTCAAGTAGTGAAGTGAGCGGCAAGCCTGTATTTGGGCCTGTTGCTGTGTGTCCCGTGTGAAATTGTTGGAGGCCAGTTCAAGCACCTTAACAGTATATTTACAAAACACGATCAATGTGCGATATTCCCAGATTGCAGTGGTACGGGATTGGACTGCACAACAATTTTTCCTTCTGGTACTGCGTCCATCATCCTTCGTGACAATAGACGAGGCCACACTACGAAATCCGTACAGGAGCTCCTACATACATGGGAATGAGAGACACTTCAAAATACATCGTATTCACCTGGTATGGGTACGTGCGTTTACAATCTATTCGCCAAAATGAAGGAATCTCCTCATAGCCCTACAAGAGGAGACATCTTCCGCGCCACTGAGTGGTCCTTGGGAGACATCGACAGAGATGGATGCGCTGATGTTGTACGACGCCTTCCTTCTCGGTGGGGGAAAGTGATCACGATGCAGGAGGAGTACATAAACGGCACGTAATGTGGTGAACGTTTGTTAGTAAAATCTCGTACGAATTATAACCGTGTTGCCACTACTTTTTATCCAAACCACGTAGCTTACAATATTTTCTCTGTCTTCATTGTCTGGAGGGATTACTTGTACCCCGGCAAACTTCCATTTAATCTTATTGCCTCTGTAGACAAATTCCAATGTTATATATAACACAACAAATATTCTAAAAGCTATCTGACAATTTACACCACACAGAAGTGATTGGTCATGAGTACAGTACATCACGTTGTAAACGCTGTATTTTGGCATTTAGTACACTTAAACAGTGCTCCACAAGGTCGAAGACACCACTGATTCTTAAGATAATAGTTTTCGGTCTGTTAATAGCTCTTTAGCATAGGATTATTTGGAAGCTTCTTTAGACATACATCATTATATATTATCGAAAACGTAATTAGCTCCTGAATTCGTGGCTTGACTTGTATATCCTTACTTTTTAGCTGGAACTTATTCATATTAAAAAGTCTGACCCAAATTTTCAATCACAAGTTTCTTTCTTTGTTTGTCTCCTTTTACACAGAAGGCGCAGTTTAATTTTAAGTAGTCACACATATCCCATTTGTTACAAATACCAGCAACACCTGCGTTATATCTGGGTGCATGACGTAACAGTCTTCTGCATGTGGGTGTTGTAATATCCCAGGTAGCTCTTCGATTTCTGCAGTTCTTTAATGTCAGCCTAAAACACTTTGTATGGTGTGTCCATGGATTACTTCTGTTTCCTCAAAATAGTTACAAATGCATTTTTCCAGATTTTTTCCGGTATTCATTTTGCTGTCTCATTTTCATTCCTATATTTGAAAAAGGATACTCTCATCTTACTGTTAAGTATCACAGAAATAAACTTGGAGACTTTCTCATGTAGACAATCGTCAAATGCTACAAACATTTCTTTAATTAACAATACCGACCGTCCCTATTCCAATTGTTCTAGACAGTCCACGTGATCGGAATTTTAGCCACCATCATGTTGTTTTGGAGCGGTTCTGTAATATGTGTAAACACATTATTCTTACTAAGAAGCAGGCCTGTTTCAGTGTAACTTATGTTATCAGGGTGAGTAAGAATATTTTCCAGTTTCTCCAATAACAATCACAAACGAAATCATTCGTCAGTTGGTCTAATTTTCTTCCTTAATAGCTGAGGGATGTTTACCACTTTGGATGGAGCCATGCTGACACTGTCTGCTACCACATAAAACTAAAATGTAGTGGTTATAATAGTTTGTTGTATGGACAGAATTTTTACTGACGAGGCTAAACTTTTGATCATGTAGTACAATTTTTGCTGATAGGTAGAACTTTTGACGATGAGACAGAATTTTTGCTCAGGTATCTACATAAAATATTGCTTCTGAGTCAACATTTGTATGACCCTAAGGAAATAACTGATTACTGTGTGTAAATGTATTTCCATAAATTATTAACTATTTTGTACAAGAACATTGGTTCTCTTATTCGTTAGCCCGCTATAAATCCTAAAATTATCGTGGTTTTGCGTGTCTTTCGTATTGTGATCTTGCGAAGTAGTCAAAACTAGGTAGTCGAAAGCATAGCAAACCTATTCTCTTACCTATATGAACAATTAATCAGTTTTAGTTGTTCTTCCGGAAAATGGATTCATCAGTTAGATGCTTGTTAGGACAGGTCTCTTTCTAGCCGACACGGTAAATCTGCTTGCTGCAGTGGAAGTACTCTTTCTTTGTTTTCAACTTTTCAGTCAGACACTTTTTTTTTCCAGAGAGCGCAAGAGATAGTTGAAGAAATCTGTAAAATTAAAAATTATATCACTGCAATATCCCACTGTGACACATTTAGTGAATGTTTTATATTATTCCATATTTGACACAATAGCACAGACGTGACCTGAATTTATTTTAGCTTTTTATCACACTCATTCGCAGAAGTTCACGATTACGACCTGTGAATTATAACTGATTAGACTTTGAAACACAACAGACAACGTAGAACTTGCTCCAGGCTTTAATCTGCAGCTTTCATGTGTAGCACCACGATATACGGCTGTAGAATGGTACTGATCTGTGTGTTTCACATTTATTTCCTTCAAGCGTCCCTTGCAGTACTGAAATTTCCTGCTGTTTCAAATGCTCTTTCATCTTCCGAACCAAATTTTCTGCTTGTATTGCAACATTATTTGCTTATGTGTTCATCAGCCTAATACAGCGGTCTATTAAACCAATCCATGTATTCTGCACCGTTGGACAGATGAATTTTCGTCACTGTAGCTACAGTGCACATAGAAATCAATAACCTACTGTTTTATGGATGAATTTCGTTACTGACATCTCGTTGGAAAAACCATTGAATATCTGTATGACCATTGATAATTTTCATTGTTGGGAATGTGACTCAAATTTACCAACTGTCAGTTTTTACCAAAGCACTGTGACTGGTCTAAATTGTGCACAGCAAACCCATTATAAATGATTATGAAAACCTGCGACTGTACACTTTTTTTTTCTTGCGGAATGAAATTAAAACACATGATGCTCATGTACAAGTGACTGGTGAATGCTCACGCACTACAAGTGATGACGATCAGTCAATAATGCTGATATATGCTGACCTCTACAAGTTTCTCACAGAATAGAAATGACGTATTTCTGTTTTACCTGCCTACAACGTTAATGGTTTTACCGTTTCTTGTGACGATGTTATGTGATATGCAGTGGTACAACTCTAAATTGTTTCTTAACCTTCTTGTCTTCCAGTCATCTAACCACGATATGGATACTGGGTGTCGTAGATGTTTTGGATGTCTTGCTGTTTTTTTGAAAATGTGTTGTAGTGCAAACCACTCATAAACAGATTTAGTTATGGATCATTTCAAGCAGGTAATATCAAGTCAGTATTTCATCGTTTTGTTTGTATGTGTGTGTGTGTGTGTGTGTGTGTGTGTGTGTGTGTGTGTGTTTACGTGTGTTAGTATGTACGTTTGCTTACGAAACTGTTTGATAAATAGGGCTATAGTGAAATGTCGCAGTGTAATTGGACACTTTTGAACAAAGTGTCCTTTAACAATAAATATACTCCACTATAATAGGCTGTAAAAACTTTCACGCCGGCGCGACTGGCTGCAATTTATTTTACGCCGCCACCATGCTACATTTTTTAAATGTAACGCCAATGCCAATCCTACATTTTTAAAATTCCCGCCTTGTCACAGATAAGGGTGCTTCACTTGTAGTCACAAATGTAAACAAACAAACATTTATGCTCGACGGATCGTAGTAGCATTCACGCTTGCACAAGGGAGATTTTTTGAACTGCTCAGCATTATTCTGAAAGGAAAATGTTTCTATCTTGTCAACATGTGGTCAGATATGTTGTTTATCGTTATCATTTTCTCTTCACTTTCAGATTTACTTGTGTCACAATTAATCTAATACAAAATAAATATAGGACAACTTCATTTTCTAACCTTTAAAATAATATACGGTTACTATTGTCCAAGAGCAGTATTCCTCTACGTGTCAATATGTATCATAGCTTAGACTATCTATAAACTAATTAATTATCCTACTCGTATTTCTAACGCTATCGCTCCCGTGTCGCGTGTCTCGTGCAATTTCTGGGCAGTTAAACTGATTGCCGTTTACAAAAGCTAACCAACGCCGTCAAAACCAGTTTAATATTAATACGTCAACGGGGGCAGATGAAAATGTGTGCCCCGACCGGGACTCGAACCCGGGATCTCCTGCTTACATGGCAGACACTCTGTCCACCTGAGCCACCGAGGTCAAAGAGGATAGCACGACTGCAGGGATTTATCTCTGGCACGCCTCCCGCGAAACCCACATTCTCAACGTATTGTCCCGTACTACATTCGTAGTGCCCCCGCCCATTATACTCTTTACTCGCGGCGCGTTGCCGATTCCCGTAAGAGTTCGGGCACTGTGCATTCGCACAGAAGAAGAAGATGGTCAAGTGGCCGGTGAGCCTTAACTATATATATACTAAGATGGTATCCGTTCTTTCGGACATGTCCGAAAGAACAGATACCATAGGTGACCATGCAGCTCATTAGAATGAAATTACAGTGAAATGAACACCCTTAGCTGCTCACAGGCGTTGTCATACGTCAACGGGGACAGATGAAAATGTGTGCCCCGACCGAATGTAGTGCGGGACAATACGTTGAGAATGTGGGTTTCGCGGGAGGCGTGCCAGTGATAAATCCCTGCAGTCGTGCTATCCTCTGTGTCCTCGGTGGCTCAGAGCGTCTGCCATTTAATATTAATGATGATACAACCATCACAGGTCGAAATGCACTTCGTGTGGCATAACGTCTGAACCAATCGTTCCAAAGTAAAGGCGTTGATGTCAGTAGTTCTGTCCTTACATTCTCTTCTTGTTGGTGCATTCGCTTCTTATTTTATTTGCGACCTCTAATTATCTAGTCCCTCAATACGAAATCTCTGCATCATCCCCCATCTTCTCCTGAGCTCAAAACAATCATTTCCCGCCTCTAGAAAAATGGTCTCCACTGGTATTTCCCCAGCGTCGTGGCTCTTGCGTTCGAGTTGTATGTGCCTTCCGCCCACACTCGCACACCATTCATCAGCGTCCTAGTGCCGGAATCAAGCTCACACAAATTCTCATCTCCACGGAAATGTCCCACGCGAAACTCAGTCAACGTACAATGGATAAAACGGAAAATACACAGGGTAGTTATTAAATTTTAATCATGGAGCTGCGACCAGAAAACACTGTTATGATGTTTGGCCACCTCTGTATTGTCATCTTTCAGTACTACACATCCTTAGAAAAGGTAGATGACGTAGTAGAGGGTTGTAGGAGCCTGCACTCTGACATTTCAGTGAACGTTCCAATCGAAAGTCACAGCACCGTCATTGTGAAGAGCCAATCACGCCTTCGTGTCTTGATCCGAGGGAAGCGGAGGAAGTTACTGGGTGCCATGTTAGTAGAATACGAGACAAAAGTGGAAACCGCAGTGAAGCAGAACGTTAGACTGTGGACTACGCGGAATGAACTGGGCCGCCTATGGTTTGTACCTGTGATGGTTTTCCCCTTAAGAGCTTAACCTGTTCGCAGTACACCTTGGCAGTCTCAAAATACCTTCGGCATCACCTTTTCTGATGATGGTTTGGAATTTGACCTTTTTGGCGATCGTGAATCCTCTAAGTTTCTACTGTCTGCTCCGCTCCTACGCTTTTGTTTCCCAGCGATACATCCGTAGTGAAGGCTATCGGCATTGGTGTGAGCAGTCACGAAACCCAGTGCTCGGCAACCTTTGTCATACTTAACCCGTCGTACAAGAAGTTTAAAACTGATACCTGGCTGATGTTCACTTTATTTTTACTATCACCTCAGCTCTGATACGCCGGTCTTAGACCATCAGAGCCTCAACTTCCCCGGTTCTGCACAGAGAGGTGGTCTTCCACGTTGCTCCTCATAATTCAGAGTGGTGTTACCACACAGTAACTATTTCAGTCACCAGCCACTGACGCGAAATCAAAAGGCATTTATTGCAGTGTTGTCCCTCCTCATACACCGAAAACAAATTACCGCCCGGCATGTAATTCACCCGTAGACGGCAACATTTTTTTTTCGCTCCTCTAGCAGCGTACTACGTTTCTGTGAAGAGGTGACTTCAGTGTGTACTAGGAGTGCACGCATGCACCTGCAATCAAGAATATATTTATTCTGCAGCTTTACATGTTTCGAAGTGAAAATTAAATTCCTTATGACGCCTTATAACACCCCATGTGTGATAGGTGTCACAGGTGGCTTTGGCAATTTTTTCTGGCCGGCGTTGTTACATCACCTGAGAGGGATAGAATTAGCTGTAACAGCTTCCAAGGATACTGCAAGGGACGAGACGTGGAATGGCTTGCGGGAAACCGGGAAGAATGATGTGTATCACTCTGCGATGCCAGTTGGGCTTTATCCGGGAACACGTGTCTAGGAATCTCCTGGCAAAACCCCTCTCTAACATGAAGCACTGGGACTCGGACCATGTTCTAATAGTCATTTCTGAGAACTTAGGAGTCGCTTTAGGGATTAAAGCCTGTAGCGCGTTGAAAAGAATAAGGATGTTGTGTGAAGGCCACAAAATGACGAGGCCGTAACATAAATCTATCTAAATTTGGCTTAGAGGATGAATCAAACATTTAAGTTACGGAGTGCCTTTACATCTGCATATATTTCTACGAGGGCACTTCGGAAAGTAAGTTCCTCTCGATTTTTCTGTGCCCCATTGGTACGATTGCAATCCCGCTCATGCGCATTATTATATCTGGTTGTATGTCTCTGTTGTATGTCGTTCATAGTGATGGTTTACAATGGCATCGTTGATCTAAAATCTCACAGCGTGTGAACTTAGATATGTGGTTCGTTTTCTGAATGCTAAGAACATTGAACCAAGTGACATTCATCGAAAAATCTGAGAGGTTTACGGAGAAAATTGAATGAGTACTTCAATGAGGAGCCACAATTTAAGGAAATATGTGTTGGAGTGTATGACGAACAAAGAAGTGGACGTTCATCTGTGGCTTCTGATAAACTGGTTAGAGCAGTCGAGGAAATAATTAAGGAAAACTGTAGGTTGAGGATTAATGCTATTGCTCGTCAACTTACACACTTTTCACGAACAGTAATTCACGAGACCGTTACTGAAAAACTACTTTTCGTAAACGTTGCGCTTGCTGGGTGCTTAAACTTCTAGAAAGCAATACGGACAACACCGGATGGGCATCGCACTTGATTCATTGACACGTTACAATGATAACGGAGAAAAATTTTCTTCTCAGATAGTCACGGAGAATGAAATTTAGGTTGCTTTTGCACACCTGAGAGGAAACAGCTATTGGTGAAATGGAGACACACTTCGTCTCCAGGAAAGGTGGAACCCTAACAACTCTTGACACCCGAAAAGTCATGTGCACAGTGTTTTGGGACAAACAAGGCATTTTACTGATTGATTGTTTACCACAATGTGAATCAACCAACAAGGGCGTTTATTGCGAGACACTTAAGAAATTGCGCCGCGCAATACAGAACAATCGCAGAGGAATGCTCTGCAAAGGTGTGATTTTCAATCATGACAACCACCGACGACATATTGCGAACGTGACAAAGTAGCTCCGTCAGAGCCTTGGCTGGGAAGTATTTGGCCATCCGCAGTTCAGTCCCGACCTCGCTCCCAGTGATTTTCATCTCTTGCGGCATGTGAAGTTGCTCCTTAATGGTAAGCGCTTCAACAATGTTGAAGGGGAAAAAGAACATGTTACCACATGGTTGACAAAAGTGGCGACAACTCACCTTGACGAAGGAATACATAAACGTACACCACGCTATGAGAAATGCCTGGTAAATTACGGGAGCTCTGTTGAAAAGTAGTGTATGTTATATTTATTTTTGTGAAATAAATAGCTTTCTTTATCTGTATTCGATTCGATATTTATTACGAAACGACACTCGTGTATTCCACAGCCCACCTCACGGTGTGTGACTGACGGTATTTCTGGTACCACTACCTCTACATATTTCTCCCATTCCTGCTCCATCCAAGAATGGCGCTATGGAAGAATGATTATCAATGCAGCTCTGTAAGGGATCAAATTCTCTGGATTTATTGTTGTTATTTAGGCAGACGTACATAGGAGGAAGTAATAAGATCTCTCAGGCTTTCCCCGGCGCGATCCGGATGTCTGCCGACTTCTTGTTCCTATTTTATGAACAACATTTCGCCGACCGACTCAGCAGCCTTCCTCGGGCGCTGCGTGATTTGCTGTTATTGTGTAACCGCTGTCAGGACTGGTTGCAGGGCTGGCAACGAATAGCTACCATAACATCAAATCACGCAGCATCTGAGGATGATGGCTGGGTCGGACCCCACAATACTGTGCATAAAATGGGTACAATAAATTGGCTGAACATTCAGAAACACCCTACTAAGAAAGCAATATGTTCCCCGTCTATTCACGGAACGTACGTTCTCGAAAATTCGGCAGTAAGTATCCCCGTGATGCTCAACTCCTCAGCATTTCCCACTGGAATTTGCCGAGAGCGTTCGTAACGTTTTCGCGGCAGGCGAACGTACCTGTCACGAAACGCGCTGCATTTCACTGGATCTTTACTTTTTCTGTCGGTCATATTTTACAGGAATTCCAGACATGAACAGTATTAACGATCGGTTGAACGAATGTTCTGTAAGCTACTTCCGTAATGTATGAATTATATTCCCTGAAGGTTCTGTCAAAAAATCTCAGCTTTGCATCTGCTTTTCCTGCTATTCGTTATGTGGTCATTCCACCTTACGTAGTTTCGAGTAATCCTAGGTATTTTACGGTATTTACGCTTTGCAGTGATAAAAGTCGCAAATATTGTAATCTAACAATAGTGCATGTCATCATTTGTTTACGCTTAATACGCTACACTTATTTAAGTTCAGTATTATCTGCCAAGCTCTGTACTAATCTTCGGTCTTCCATACGTTTTCCAGCATTTTGTAACAGTCTTTCAGCATAGAAGTCATCCTACCGAAAGAGGCATTGTCCGTGAATAGCTTAAAGGAGACCCAGATGTTATTCACTGGATCATTAATATGAAGCTTAAAAGGTAATAGGGCCATAATGCTACAGTGAGTTACTCCACAAAACATTCTTAAACCGTTGATATAGTCTCGTTAACAACTTGTTCAGTTACGCCCCCAAGGAAGTACAGAATCCAGTCACAAATCAGTTACATCATTCGGCATTCCTGTACCTTGTTTACTAAATAACAGTGCAGGAATGGATCGGATGCCTTCCGGATGTCGAGGAAGGTTCATCAACTTGGGCGCCTTCCTGTGCGACGATTTAGATATCACGAAGGAAAAGAGTGAGCTGACTTTCTCAAGATCTCCGTTTACGGCATCCATATAGATTTTCACAGTGCACAATTTCTTGCTCCTAAAATGTCATAGCTCGAGTACAAGAAATATTCCAGGTATCTACATCAGATCGACGTCACCGTCACAAGCTTATTAGTATGCGTATCTGTCCGCTTAACGTTCTGGAAATAGGGTATGGCCTCCGCTGTTTCAATGTTCCTGGGACCTAGAACAGAGTGCAGTTAGAATGAAAGCAAGTTTTAATATTTATAGAGCCTCACCGGTATCAAATTCGGCCCATCTCCTCTACACTGCTGAAACGATTTAGCTTGTATTCTACTAGGGAATTTCTTTTCTACAAACGTGCGATGATTGAAATGAGGAACCGTACTACGATTTTGCGTCGTGAAACAATTTTCGGAGACGGAATGCCTTATTTGGACTTTTTCTCAGTCAACGTCTCTTTCGATGCCATTATGGGCACTGAGCGGCTGAACAGAACTCGTCACATTAAAATCTCCAGTTGGTATTATTTGATTCTGTAAGCTGTTTGTAGTTTAATAAAACATCACGTCTTTCATAAATAACAAATTATAATGATTGGGAGCATTTTATAAAGCATCAGAATTATGATTACTGAAAAATTAATGGATATTAATATTTCTTAATTTTTTTCCCACCTCAAAATATGTGGTAGCTCCGCCTTTGTTCATACCTGACTTACACTAACCGGAAACTATGTGACATCTATTCACATTAAGAACTCGCATACCAGTAGTGAAACGACATTCGGACAAACGTAATACTTATACTTAAATTATAGACTACACTCTACGTAAGTAAATCAGAAGTTATTTCGTTAAAGGACATCTTCTACCCACCATTAGCTGCGCTAGAAATGTTTATTCGCTAGAACTGTTTTTCAGATTTTTAACCTATCATCATTATTAAAAAGAAGTTATCCAAATTCAGTAAAATGAACCAGATATTGATGAAAATGGCGACAATGTTAAATTACCTCTACCCTGCAACTATATTAACTTCAATTTCCTCATACATGAAAAAAACGAAGACCTGTCTAGAGTACTATCCTTAAATAACATAGAAAACAATTTGATCTGACTAACAAAGTCATATACTGTCACTATCATGTAGATGATACACTAGTCTTGCTCGATGCCACTCTTCACGAAGCTTATACACGTTACCAACGATCTAGTCTGTTATATAAGAACATAATCATCATCACAGAACATGAAGCAAATGTGAATATTAACGTTCAGGACCTACAGATAAAAGAGAATGAGATATTCACGTTTTCATCATATCCCTGAAACCAACTACGACTGACTACATAAATCACAGTAGTCCTTGCCAGCCACGATCTAGCAATGAGGCATATTTCGCCTCAGCGACCGACAGGTTAATTAAGTACCCCTCAAACGAGACGAATACTAATGGTGAATTGCATACAGTGATTCTCACAATGTCAATGACTCAAAACTAGTTATGAAACGGTACATTAAAAATAGAAACAATACAGTAATAACAGAAATTAGGTCGCATTAGAAAAGCGCGAGCTAGTAGAAAAAGGTAAGTTTATAACCTCACAACACTTGGCTCAAGTTCCCGACATAATAAGTCGTTTGTTTTTAGGAACTAGGCAGTAAATTGGCTTCGGGACAGAGAAAAACATAAGACTGCGTCTTATACGCACTATAGACAAGAGAGCCAAACACTTAACTTCCCAGGTGTTTATAAAATAAAATGTAGTGAATGTGGTACATTTTATGTTGTATTAACAGGGATAAACTGATAAATGATATTAATAGGTCATATTAATATTAGTGACGCCAATCTCTCAGCATTCAGTGCTCAGTTTATACAATACAAACATTCTTCTAATGACAACAAAAACATCTCCATTCTCCGTAAAGCAGAAAAAGATACATTATTATTCCAGAAAGAATTGAAATATACATTTATACGACAAAGACAGACATGAAGCCCGCACCCACCACAGTCGTACAAATTCTGTGCCGATTAGCTCCACATATGTTGGAGAGCCTTAAGAAATGTGTGATCAGGCAAAATAAATTATTCAGATGCTTTAGAGAAACGAAAATTTAATTGTGACGGGGGACTGGAACTCAATAGTAGGGAATGGAAGAGAAGACACAATTGTAGGTGCAAATTTACTTCGGGAAAGGAATGAAAGAAATATCGGCCTGGAGCAATTTTGTACAGAGCGTGATTTAATCATTGCTAACACTTGGTTGAAGAATCACGAAGGCTATGTAAGTTGAAGAGAGCTAGAGACACAGGAAGGTACCAAATTGATTATATAATGGTAAGACAGAGATTTCGGAACCAGATTTTAAATTACACGACATTTCCAGGGGCAGATGTGGACCCTGACCATAATATATTGCTTACAAACTGTAGATTAAAACTGAAGAACTTACGAAAAACTTGGAGATCAAGGAGATGAGACCTGGATAAGTTGAAAGTAATAGATGTTGTTGTGAGTTTCAGATGAAGCACTGGGCAACGACTGAGTGAAACAGGGGAGAGGAAAGCGGTAGGTGATGACTGGGTAGCTTTGAGAGATGGAGTAGTGAATACAACAGAGCGTCAAAAAAGTAAATGGCCGGGGTCTAGTTGACATTCTTCGATAACACAAGACTTACTAAATGTAATTGAAGAAAGAAGAAAATATAAAAATGCAGCAAATGAAGCAGATGAAAAGAATACTCATGTTTAAGAAATGAGACGGATAGGAATTACACCATAACTGAACAGGCCTTTGGACAAAAAAATAGAAGCAGCTGTATGAATATGAAGAGCTCGCATGGAAAACCAGTCCTAAGCAAAGAAGGGAAAGCTGAAATGTTGAAGTTGTATATAGAGGATCTACACAAGGGAAATGACTTAAAGACAATATTATAGATCAGGAAGAGGACGTAGATGAAGATGAGATAGTAGATATGATACTGCGAGAAAAATTTCATAGAGCAGTGAAAGACATATGTTGACAAGGCCGCTGGAGTAGATGACATTCCGTGAGAACTACTGGTAGCCTTGAGAGAGCCAATTATGACAGAACTTGGCCATGTGGTGTGCACGATATGTGACACAGGTGAACTACACTAAGGCTTCGAGAAGAGTATAATAATTTCAACTCCAAAAAAAGCAGATGCTGACAGGTGTGAAAATTTCCGAACTATCAGTTTAAAACTAGCACGAATTGCTTAACCTCGACGAATCTTAGCCGGCCGGAGTGGCCAAGTGGTTCCAGGCGCGACAGTCTGGAACCGCGCGACAGCTGCGGTCGCAAGTTCGTATCCTGCCTCGGGCATGGATGTTTGTGATGTCCTTAGGTTAGTTAGGTTTGAGTAGTTCTAAGTTCTAGGGGACTGATGACCTCAGAAGTTAAGTCCCATAGGGCTCAGAGCCATTTGAACCATTTTTCGACGAAGATTATTTTCGATTCCGGAGAAATGTAGGAACACACGAGGCAATAATGACCCTACGAATTCTCTTAGGAAGTAGGTCATGGAAAGGAAAACCTACTTTCATAGAATTTGTAGAAAAGAAAGAGGATTTTGTCAATGTTGACTGGAATACTATCTCTTAAATGCTCAAGGCAGCAGACGTAAAATATAGGGACTAAAAAGCTATTTGCAAACTGTACTGAAACCATATGGTAGTTATGAGTGTAGAGGGGAATCGAAGGGAACCAATGGTTGAGAAGGGAGTGAGTCATGTTTTCAGCCAATCCTATGTGTTAAATTTGTACACTGAGCAAGAAATAAAGGATATCGAAGAAAAATTTGGAGCAGGAATTAAAGACCAGGAGAAGAAAAGCTTTGAGGTTGTAATTCTGCCTGAGACAGCAATGGACGGAATGGACGGTGGCTTGGGAAGAGGAAATAAATGAACATAAAAAAGCAAAACAAGAATAGTGAAACGCAGTCAAATTAAATCAGGTGATGCTGAGGGAATTAGTTTAGGACGCGAAACCCTTAAGGTAACAGATAAGGTTTATTATTTCGCCAGAAAAATAACTGATCATGGCCAAAGAAGAGAGGATATAAAATATAGACTATCAATGTAAGAAATGTCTTGAGAAGAAGAGAAATTAGTTAATTCCAAATGTAGACGTAAGTGCTAAGAAGTCTTTTGAGAAAGTATTAGGCTAGAGTGTAGGCAACTATGGAAGTGAATCATGGACGATAAAGTTAAGAAGTTAGATAAAATGTTAGATAAGAGGAAAATAGAAGCTTTTCAAATGTGGTGTTAAAGAAGAATGCAGAAGATTAGGTGGGTAACTAATGAAGAGGTACTGAATAGAACTGCGGGGAAAAGAAATTTGTGGCACAGTCTGACTAGAAGAAAGGATGAGTTAGTAGGACACATTCTGCTATATCAAGGGGTGACATCAATTTAGTACCGGAGGGAAGTTTGGGATTGAGGCGTGGGGGGGGGGGGGGGGGGCGGAGTTGGATAAAAAGTGAAAATCACGGAGGAAGATGAAAATAGTATGCACTTTCAAAAGGATGTAGGTTGAAGTAGTTATTCAGAGCTGAAGAGGCTTGCCCAGGATCGAGTAGTAGATAGAGCTGCATCAAACAGTCTTCGGGCTGAGTACCACAACAGCCACAATATAACAAAACAATTGGACAACATAATTAATGAACAAACAGATTTGGCGAATAAGATGATTTCACCGAATAATTCTGATTCGGAGTCTACATCTTCCATGAACAATCGTCTAATTAGATGTGATATTGAAGAATTGGGCAATTTTATATCTTTTGTGTATTCGACCTTCATATACCAACTGTTTAAATATTGTAACTAACATATATGAATACACGCCACCGATAAATATAAATGTGATCTTCTAACAAGTGAAATACAGTTAATTTAGGATCTTTGATTTGTCAGTTCTATGTTTACCGTATACGACAGTTGTGCTGCAGGTAGTAAAAAATTGTCACTATCTAAAGTTTGACAACAGTTACAAGCGTGACTACCCGTATACTGTGTGATGGGACAGATTCCATATCCTGTCCTATTAAGGACGTCATGTCATTGCTACATATGCATATAGTGTAGGTAGACTCATATTTCTGCAACTATATACACAGTTTTCGTGTTGTAGAAATCAATGTAGATACAATTGTTCGTTCTTCTGTACCAGATACCACTAAACTGAAAAAACGTTTTGGCGCATAAACATTTCCAGTGGTGCTCATGATGTTTAGAAGATGACATTTAATCAATATCTTAAAAAGCTGTAGAGCACCAAGTATTCAAGATTCTTAGAAGTTCATTTATTTAATTCTTGATTACTCTAACATTATAATGGAACCAGTTTTACTCTGTCTCCTTTTCATTTTCACATTTTTAGGTTCAAAATATTTAGTTACATTTACTTCTTTTAATAGACGTATTAATAGAATAAAATTAGTGTTAATAGAAAGAAAGGTACCTGTAAAAAAGAGACTATTCACAATTCAAGTATACATTTTATTCCTGAGTACTTTTCACACATGTGGAATGTATAAAAGATCGAACTCTGACCCGTAAAGATTGTACTGACTCCACACGTGGACGGTATACAATAAACGACCGCAAAAATGAGCACATTCACAAATAATCATCTTAACTGTTGTTAGAGAGAGACAGAGAGAGAGAGAGCACAAACTCGAATTCCAAAAGGATTGGGAAAGCAACCGACCGTGCCGATTTAAAAGGAACCGTCTCTGCATTTTGCCTGAAGCGATTTAAACGTAGATGCTGGAAACAAGAGGTTTTGTAAGTCTTGAAAACCAAAAATGAAGTAAATGGCCTTTGTAGAGAAAACTATTATTATTCTGTGACGTCCGACGTGACTTATTAGAGATTCTGTGAAATGAAAATCATTCTTATCAGAGATCGCACCTGAGCGATAAAGGCAATTATTCTTCTCACTTTCCGAACGTTACTGTGATGAGAGTGAACCCTATTATTTATCAGTGAACTGTTTATTCGGCGATTTCTAGTTTCTTATCCTCTATTCGACAGACAAATGAACATTTCTCTCCAAAGTAGCCCACAGAGCCTCCGTAATATAGAGATCTGATGACTGGTGGCCCGCAGAGATGTTACAATTCATCGTCCTGTCCACAAAACCAGTCCTCGACGATGCGAGTTGTGTCAACAGTGCCCTTGCCGTCTTAGAATACATAATCACCACTGGAGAACAAGTACTGTACATTGGGATGGATATGATCAGCCAAAATGGTCACGTATTCCTTGACAGTAACGTGACTTCGCAAATCAAGAATGGTGCCCAAGTACAACCACGATAAGGTTGCCTAAATCAGCATCGAACCTATGCCATGTTTCTCTACTTGGACGTACAAACGACCAGAAGTTGGAAACAGTGTTGAACAATACTCATCCAATCAAATAAATATCTTCCATTGCCCACATAGTCCAGGATGTATTGCTTCAGCACCGCGATATTTTCCTGTTACTCGTACATTCATGAGTGGTTTTGGCAACTCAACTCGCCCTGCAGTTGACTGCTTATGTAGCTGCCTTCATATTGTTTTGGTTCTAAGACGGTTCGCGAGTACGACACTAGGTTTTGCAGTGCCTTTTGCATGTGTCGTCCTCTTGTTTCTCGTCACATTCCCTTACAATAACCGTTTGTCGCGATCTCAAAACATACATTTTCATCGGCGTTGTGACTTACCGGATGATGTTTTCCCGCTATACCTGTATGCGGTACAAATCTTCGATAGCTGGCCTCTTGAAACACCAAAAACGTCGGCTACCTTGGCTGAAAAATCGGGCACCATACGAGAACCAACCGTTTCCCCATAATCCTCTCAGTTGCGACATAACGCGCTCACACCTACGCAGAACAGTGTTCCCAGTGTGACGGCCTCTAGTAACGTATTGAAGACAATGCGCAAGTGCTGTTCGTGTACAAATACTGCAACACTATCTGCAGGATTGCCTAGTATCTGTGTCTATGTTCAAGCAGTCGTACCTAGAGGTGTTTCCATATTTTTATCCAACCGCTGCGACTGTAAACCCACGCTCCGTAGTGGGCATCTATATTTGCTTTACATTTCGGAGTCCATATCTCGATAACGACCAAAAACTAATTATTTATACACAGATCAAGCTACTCATACGGGATTCGGCGTCAGTGCCACTAAAAAAACAATCTGGACTTCATACTATAAACACAGGATTATTCTGCGGAAATCCGGATGTGCCCTGCGTCCGGACAACGGCTGAAATCTCAGTTAATGAATTGCAATCTCGCTTAATGGGCATACATTGCGTTCCAGTCACAATGAAGGGGCACGAGAATTAGCGTCGACCATCGTAATGTCCTTTTTGTATGATACGAGCAGCCTATTTATAATTTACTTTTTATTTTTTACACTTTTTGCGATCCGATTTTTCACTGGGTGATGCATTTAATCCCGCTTGCGTAATAGAGTACCTGGAAATTAGGTGATTCCTACTCTGAATACAGATCGCATTTGATGACAGATTTTTGTTTTTAATTTTTAGCTACGCTTAGGTCGACTTTTCCACTCTCAAATGAATTGGCGCTACCTCCAATACTCTCTTCCAGTATCTTCAACATCTGTTGCTACAGTGGCAGTTGCTGAGATAACTGTATTACATTTGCCATTTCAACATGGCCCTCGTGATCTGGAGCCATAGTCGAAGTACAGGTAAGCCACAGGCCCTTACGAAGAACCTTTGGTCGTGCAGAACAAACCATAAACAGAGTGTAGCAAAAAATCATGGCCAAGATTCGGATACACGCTTCTCAAACACAGAAGAAGACATTTAGTCGAATGACAGAAGTCTGGTAGCACTTCAGTTATATGCTACGCTTAATTTTTTTTTTACAATAAAGCGCAGGAAGTGTGGCTACCATCGTACTGAATTCTACTTTGGTTCACATGAAATGTTGTGGACCAGTTCATTGGGGCCCATGTCCATGTAGTCAAAACACACTCCGATTTTTGTGATCAGTCTTCTAAGTGCTTTGATGCGGCCTATCATGAGTCCATAATCGTCGTCTGAAAGTAACATTTGTACCAAATTTATTTATTTACTTACGAATATCTTATAATCTTTTTCTTCTGCTACACTTTTGTCGTCCACAACTCCCTCTGATACCATGCAAGCTATTTATTCCCCGATGACTTAGCACACACCCATTCCCCAAGTCACTGGGTTCCATATGTTCCCTTCCTCGCCAATTCTTAGGAGAGATGAATTATTTCTTATCTGTTCACTTTATAATCAACATCCTTCTGTAGCAGCACGATCCCAACGCTCTGATTCACTTCTTCTCTGGCTTGTCAAAGGTCCATGTTTTACTTGCAGACTAGTCTGTGCTCCCAGCACAGTATTTTCTGAAATATCCTCCCGAAATGAAGACCAGTGCTTAACAGCAGTAGACTTGCTTGTCGAGTACCCCGTTTCTTATTATTATTTCATATGTAACATTGTTGTCAGGATACCTGAATTCATGCCCAAGAATGACTAAGTATAATAACGCTATTCATATATCTGGTAATCCTCTTCACTTCGTCTTTGCTTGGTTTACTCACAATCTATATTCTATATCTGTTACCCTGTTCGTTTTGTACAGCATGACCTATGAATATTCCTCAATTTCATTATAAATACAACTCACTAGCTATTTATCTGTTGTGTATTTGATAACCCTTGTTCCCACAACTTACGTAACGGATGCAAAAAAACTGCGTGGCGGTATTTTGGAAGACTGTCAAATAATTCGCCCTTCTCTCCAGGTACATAATTACATCGAGATTAAATGCGATGGCAAGTTCTTGCATATATCCGTTAATGAACATTTAAAGTCAGAAATGTTTCATGTCGTACGCTGATTCGTTCTGGTCCTGCGTGTTTCCCAATCCTAATAAGATATAAGCCCTATCGCGGAAATGTCTCGTTTCTGGATCCCTGACCGTTTAATACTTTCTTCTCTGCTGTTAACGAGAGCTGTGCCTTGAACCGCTGACAGCATTTTCACTATAACAACTCGTACACAAAAAAATTAGTACGATATGTAGTGCTAATTACGTATTAAGTCACTAACTATACAGGACTCGTCGACACTATGCAACTCCTCATATTGCAATTAAAGGTCAAGGTGCTTGGCTTTAAATTACAATAGGGAATATTCGCTGTAACACAACGTAAATTGTGTGAAAGAATAGCGTTGAAGCATTACGAGCTTGACGAATTTCACTTTTTCTCATATTCGGCACTATGATTAATCCTAAATTTGAAGTCCTAAATGTCGATGTCCACCATTACTCAGCGTGCGAACCCACAAGTAAAGAAAGCTGGATTGGAGTTACACGGGACAAAGCACGATATTAAAGGAGTGATTACGGTTCTGGCGTCAGCTTATTATTACATTTAGAGCGAGCTTGTTGAGAATATTTATTATGAGCCGATAGAGCGAATTCGTATTTGTATTTCTCCCTGTATGTTCTGAGTGATGCTCCGTCCACTTCTTCCTCTAGAAACTCGATTAATTTCAAAACTTCTCCTTCGCCGAGTTTATATCTTTTTACACGGATTATCCAGCGACCACAGATTTCTTCTAAGATGGAGCGCAGCGTCATCGGAATCAAGGATTTGACACAGGCGTCAACTGCTTCGTCTAACGATTTAACGGCTGTGTTCTGCGGTTACATTCGGTCTACGTTAAATCGTTGTTTGCTGAAGACACTAACTGAATACGCGCTCGCGCTTCCAGAAACCCAATGTGTTCCTGAATTATACCATTACATCTCCGTACCGGTTTCGAAGAAATCTTTGTAGCCTTGTAAGTGTGTGCGGTTACGGCGATACCATCGACGAGCCTGTTAGATTCACCTGCGAGATATCATCGAAGGAAGACATGCCTATAAACTATGGAAAGAGAAGGGTTCCTACCCACTGAGCATTCCTAAATCTAGACCAGATGTCCACGTCTCGTGATAAGGGCTTCAATTTAATGGGCGGTTATTGTCCTGTTATACTAACTACGCTGGCAGGGTGGTAATATTATTCGTGCTTGTAGATAATGTAGTTTTCGAGACTTTCCTTTCGATAACGTCGGTCACCACGATATTGACGCGCTTCGCTTTTTGAATATAAACGTCACTTACTATTATATCGGCATTGTAAGCCTCCTTTAAAATAATGCAGCGTAGTTGGTCGTCAATGGGTACAACAACTGACAACGTGGCCAACAAAAATATTTTTATTTATACGGCACCACACATCATCACTGAAGGAATCATTCACGTTCTGGACCTTCCCATACAAACATCCATACAATCATTTCTTTAGTAGCTCTGGATTTAACAAATCATTGAATATAGGTTCGTTAGCCACAACTGCTGCCAAATGTTACCAAAAAATGCCGCTTCCAGAAATTTACACCAAGAATTAAGTGGTGTGGTGACTTGGTATACATTTTTCTGATTATTTACAATCGTCGCTGATTGCACGCGTGATTTTTACAACTTTACACGCGAATTAGTGGCTGACATACCTATGTCCCAAAATTTACGTTTGTAATTTGTGTTTACTACATAGAAATGCAATAAATTTTGGGAAGATATGTAGGACCTGTTACTACTTTTACGCTTAGTAATTTTATGCGATTTTAAAGGAGCAGTATACGGCTAACACTCTGTTTTCATACCAACTGATCTCTGGACTGATTTGTTTATTTGTAATACCAATTTCGAGACCTATCAGTGGCATTAAAAGATGACAGTTCACAGCTTTTAGGATTGTGTGGTTCCCATGATATAACTGGTCATGTAATTTGCTCAAAAAGCATATCAAGGCAAATCATACAAAAGGCATGAAAAATTGTCTTTCCGCGAGCGTGAATGTAGTGTTGCACATCATACTGTGATACGATTGCGTGGCTGCTTCTCCGTTCTAGCTAAGACACAAGTGTTGCACACAGAAACTCTTCCAAGTGCTGGCTGCGGCGATCATTTTCCGGGTTCCGACACCAGATTTTTCTGTACAGCTTCAGCTGAAGTAAGCAAGACGCGTCGGTTACTTTCACAGCAACGAGAATATTTATTTATACGAAAGTGGAAAAAATCGTACAAGGACATAATACATAATCCTACTGCGCCACTGCAGTATGTATTATAGAGTTTTTTTCAAGCAGCAAAGGATTTAAAGAATTGAAGAAGCTATCGAGTAGTAAAAATAAAAATGTTTCCTGCCGGGAAGACAGTTAACTGGAAGAATCGAGCAAAACAGACAGGTGTAATAGAGGTAGAGGAGAATTTGTGCATAGATGCATGGAGAAGTTTTGAGAAGGGGAAGTCTACCTAAATGTAATCTATAAGGGAAGCTACAGTTGTTATCAATGAGTATGCAGTAGTGGATAGTAAAGAGTTGAAGGTATTTTTTGTATCTAAAAGTAAAGCAGTGGAAGTACGTAATGAGAGCCTGAGACGATACTATGTGCAATACAGAACGGATAAAAATCTCAATACTTGGACTCATGAAGCAACTGACAAAGACGTGTCGCAAGTAGGAGATAGTTGGCAAGGTGAGGTTAAACATACGACGTAGTGGAGAAAGCCAATGTATCTGTAAGTACTGCTGCAGTTTGCATAACTACAAAGGGGAGTGCTGTGATTTGAGATTGAGCTACTTGATATGGAAGCAGGACGTAAGGAGTATATAGTGAAAAATGTGCACGGTAGGAGGTATATATGACAGAATAAAAGTGAGGGGGCTAGTGAACGGTGGAGAAGATGATAATGAGAATAACATTTTTAGTAATAATAAAGATCAGACTCGTGGAATATCGTGTAGTGAATGAGATGAAAATGTCACTCACAGTGGAGAGGAACAAATTATTACCTTTGGCGATATTGAACAGCAATTAATAATGGTATCAAACTTAGGAAGACAAAGCAGAAAGGAACTTGACGAAGTATGCCATGAATAATATTTTTCACATCAATCCATACAGACTTATGGAACACATAAATAAAAGCACTAATGGCAGTAACAAGAGAGGAGAATTTGTGGCATCAAGACGAGAATAAAGAATGGTGGAAGATAGAGCCTATTAACCAAAATCTAATAGACACAGGAAACAGTTGACAGTGGATTTAAATTGTGATAAACGTTAATTAATACCGATTTCGTAGAAATACTGGTATAATGAATTTAGGGGAGATGTAAAGACCTATCACAACGAGAAGTATCTGCAGTGAAACATAAACATATTCATCAGACTTCGTAGCAGATGAATCACTGAACAGTTAGAGACCAGTAATGAAATTGTTGAGAATCAACAACTTGATACAGTAAATGACAATAAATTAGAAATAATAATTATGGTAATAATAACAGATACGAAAATAAAGTACAGATGTATCTTATCTTTAACTTTTTTCTATCTGTATCTTGCATAGGTGTATTAAAATCAATTGTAAGCAGTATGCATTTTATATTACATGCAATACAGTAGATACGAAATGGTAATTTACGGTATGAGAATTTTACGATGAAAGCAGAAAAATTGAAGAAATACAGCTACCCCCTAATGAATGCAAAGAGGAGGCTTATGGTATATGATTGAATAAAGAACAATGTGGAAACAGAACAGTTTAAACAGATAGCTTCGGCAATTTTAAATTAGTGACAGATAAGGATGGCTTAGGGAAAATAAATCGTGAGAAGAGATTGTAAACAAGAAAAAAACCAGACTAGTATGCGAAGGACTGGAACTATGAGCGATCAGTATCAACTAACATATATACTTCTCCTTTAGATTTTGATCGGTGAGTTTGCAAGTATCAAAATATGTGGCTTAAATGACCATAGGTTTTACCTGCACTTTCTTACAAAGTTAAATTTTTACACCGGCAAGAGACTATTGACTTTAGATTTGACATAAATTGAACTTGATACCCTTGATATCTCTGACCGTCATTGAAAAAAAGTGGTATCAACGACGGATGCATAAACGGACAACAATTGGCAATAATTGATTCTTAGGTGTTGTATTTACAAACGAATGATTTTAGGACTAGTTTCTTTGCTTTTACTGTGAAATCTTTCGTCTAGCAAAATTCCATGATTCTACGCCAGTAAGAAGTACCTAACACGACGTAATCAGTGAGATTTCTGATATCAAAGTATGTGACATAAATGGCCCTATCTTTTCACTGCTTTGGAAGCTAAAATTCATTACACCACTAAGCGACTGTAGAACTTAACATTTGCCGTAAATTTCAGCTTGATACCTCAATTATTCCTGGGAAATAGGGGTTTCACAAATGGACAGGCAGATACATGGACATGAAATGGAAAAAAAGTGATGTAATTACAAATTAACAATTTTCGTATTTTGTTTATTACATGTACTGTAAAACCTTTTCTCGCCAAATCTGATGACTCTAGATCAGCTGGAAGTACCAGGTCTTAATGAGTGTGTGTGCGTGTGTATCAATTCGTGTGACATAACTGGCATGTCCTAATTCTTCTTGGCACAGTAAGCCGCCGATGGACTGGTTGCTAGCGTGCATAGTGATTATGAACTGCTTTGTAAAATCAGAATACACTAAGACCTGGGACTAGCTATTTTCTGTTATAATTTTGAGAAATCTGCTTCCCGCTGAATCGTTTACTTGTACTTTGCTCCTTTCTTCAGTAATTCGTATAACAGTTTCTCTGTGCAACTGAAGTTATTGATAAAACGACTAGAAGTCTTTTTAAATGTTCCTATACACTTTTATCGAACTAACCTCCAGTGGGTTGGGTTTTAATGCTTCTGGAGTAATCGTGTGCCCTAAGTAAGTTACTTACTTATGTAGGAACGCCCACTTGTCAACCTGCAGTTTTAAGCTATGCAACCGGAACTACTCAAGCGCTTCTCCAAGTCCGGAATTACGCTTTTCTAATGTAGCTGCGAATGTGACCATACGATCTAAATATACGAACATCGTGTGTCCCTCTAGTCCAGTGAATACTGAGTTCATCAATCTCTGTACAATCAGTTATTTCCATCAGTAATCTTTTGTATCCACAATGTCGTTCTGTAGTAGACAAGGCTATTTTCTGTCATCCTCATTCAACAGAATCCGGTGATAACCCTTTGAATAGTCTAAATTGGTGAATTACTTGGCTTTTTCTAAGCTGTGTAAACCTCATCAGTGCAGCGGAACGGAAATACAGTATTAATAGAGTTGTTATTTAATCACTGGTGGTCCACAACTATTCCCCAATGTCCCTTTCCTGAAGCGTCCATGTCCTAGGGAATCACCAAGAATGCAAAATTCTACATGTTTGTATTTGGCGTAATGATATTTCTCCTTAACTCTGCATCTGTCTCGTTTCGTAGGGCTTCGTTTTACGCCTCTGGTAATCAATATTGCTGGATAGTAATTACTTTTTGATGCACCTCTGATTTTAGCTTAATTATTATAATTATTATTACATTTAATACATGTATTATTATATTTATTACAATTAATATTATAATATTTTAACGAATCTTCGGACAATGCAGTATACAGTTGAGTAATCAAAGTCCTTTCATCTCTGTTTAAGTGATCCATTCGAACAATTTCCCTTAATCGGCAAATTTTCGACCTTACCTAGTTGTCCATAGAAACTGTACTACGTATGTGATGTTTCCCGACTTCTACCTTGACAGGTATAGCTTCTATCTTCACTTTGGAACACTCCAATATAACTTATTCTTCTGCAGTGTCAAACTATTCGTTATGTATGTACTTCTCTGCGTGGTCATCAAGTCCGCAGGCAAATACACTCCCGTTTGCAGCTGCTGCTTCTGCATTATTCATTCGGTCAGATCCGTGTTTAGTACTTCAATCCTTAAAAACTATTATTCTGGTGGGCTTCTTCATATAAGGTCACACAGGCTGTCTTTCGTTTGTGTTTACTGCACTTGTTTGATTTTTGCGGCGACTTTTCGCTTCTTATTTCTTCTGGTTCCTCGCTCCAGAGGTCTCTAACGACTCTATCTGCGATTCTACGAAGATATCTGTTAATGATTTCTTTTAAACTCTCGCAGGAGTTTCTGCCTAAAATTCCACCTCAAGGAACATGTATCTCAACATTCCTTATAAGAAACTTCTATTACATACACACACACACACACACCAACACACACACACACACACACACACACACACACACCACACACCACACACACACACATCATCATCATCATCATCTATCCTCAGTGCTAACATCGCGACTCTGCGCGTCTCCACTACTTCCTTAGCGACCAATTCTAGTTTTGTTCTTTCCTCGGCGCTACTGCACGTCTTAAATTTCAATTTTCCTGACATGTCTCCTCAGCGTGCAGTTCCTTGCATAAAGCCTTCTCTCTCCCATTTGAAACAGAAGTCGCACCGGCTTTACAATTAAGGCTTGCCTCCCCGAAATGTATGATGCCGTCATCACTTCGTGGACGACTTGTCGATATTGGTGGTGCTATATGTCAGTTCAGCTCGTCCATTCGATCATACGTTCTGTTCTGTTCAGTCTACCAGAAATTATAAATGCACATGGTTTTTCAAATTCCGTTTTCACTTACAGTTATCCTATAAAATTTCCTTCACATATCCCTAAGTTGCTGGAAAACTGCGTACGAGTTGCTTCTTTGAACACTTCCCACAGTCATACTATTAACTAATTTCGGTAGTACACTCTGACTAGGGCGTGGGTTTAGTTTGAATGCTAAGTCAAAATTGTCCACCAATTCTCTAAGTTCACCTTTGTTTCCAACAAAAACTCTCAATTAACTTAAATGCATCATACAAGCCTAAATGCAGAGCGTGGATACCACTATCTTCCAGATTCACATTAGGTGTTTTTTGTTCCTTTTTCAAAGCAATACATCTCGTTTCCATGCTACACAGTGATCCACCAACAGCAGTTGTCGCTCAGGCGGCGGCGCTGCGTTAGCGTCTCGTGCTAACATTGTATGCTGATACTGACAGCACACACCTGCCGCTCATTCAGATGCTGGTGGCCCCGACCTGGACCGTCGTAACTGCTGAAAAGATGTCCTCAGAAGTTTACGAAAGTAGGCTGCTCTCTGAAGTCCTTCAATTCTGCAACATAGGACGACACATGAATTCCCGAATTGTTCTTTCCTCTTCTCGCTTCGACCCTGCCTACTGTTCCGCCACCTCAACGTGCATAAACTGACCCGAACGCTCAAGCTTGTTCTTCCTAAGATGAGGCTCGCTTATTCTCTTCAGAGAGAATACCATCTTCCAATCCCCAAGACACCTTACTTCTCGGTACATGTATGCAGCCTGGAAAGCATATCTTACACCAGTTAACAAGATGAAAATAACAGGCACACTTACTCAGAAGCTCATGCTCAGACCAGAGGCCACCCGTCATTCGTTTTCTGGCAAGTGAGTGAAATGGCGGTTTGGTGAAGTTGGGAATTTTCAGTTCTTTGATTGGAAGCAGTACCAATGATTTCGCTGTTCGGCTTTGGTGGTACATATAACAGGGCAAAACGGTTTCTATCACAATACATTCACAGGCAAACTCGATTGATTTACGACAACCTCCCCTCCCTTAACTTACTGTTATAATAACTGATTTATGATCCCCTGGGATTTGATTTATGATCCCCTGGGGATAATTGTCTTTCTGAGAAATCTGCCACCCCTCCCTCCCCTTCCTCCTCCCCCACCATTCTGTACCATCCCCAACCCCATCCCCTCCCCCTCGCTGATACGAGCAAACATTTGATAACAAATTTATTGACTGATTAATTAAACTGATCAATTAATTACCACCTCCCCCTACCGGAAAAACCTGCAGCCGTCTCCTCTCATCCCTTAACTTCCCGATTCCCCACAGAATATAACTGTCTGGAAAATCGCTCTGTCTGTGCAGAGCTGTTCAGCAACTACATCTCCTAATTACATAATTATACTGCTACAGGATGGATGTCTTGTCTTATTGAAAACGTTTTGCTTGTGTACTCACCTTGAAGCGTATGGATCAACTGAGCTAGTGGAGAATGCCACCGCCAGAGGACATCCCTCTGTCTCAACCCTCACCCCCTCCCTCCCTACCCTATCCAAAAAAGTTGGCGGGAAGCGTAGCTGAGCTTGTGGAATGTAGACAGCCCAGAACAGGAAATTCAATTACATTGGAGATGAGATAACAATAAATAGTAATAATGTGTCGTTTATTTTATAAAATTCAGTTTGTAGGGATTGGATCTGTTATTTGGCGGGAAGAGCTCATCATTCTCTTCTGTAATCTTTTTTTAATTTTTTATTTAGAAGATGCAGGTCTTGTAAAATATATCTTAAATGCGTGAATAGATTGCGTTTTTCCAGTAGCGTAAAGAATGCCATCAACATAAAGCGCTCACTGCATTTAATTACAATGTTAGAGATTATACTGAACATTTATGGCAAAAAAAACTTATCTACTGCACACACCTGCTTCTCTACTCATGCCATCTGCAGTCCCAGACGGACGCGTGTTGGACACTGTGCAGCCGCTGCGGTAGCGCAGGGCCGCCATTAGTAGCAACTCCAGTTCGGCTGCTACTCAATATCTGAACAAAGCATCAGGTGCTGGCATCCGTTTCATACAACTCTCTGTTTTTCTCCCATACACACACCTTCCATGCCAGGGCAGTGCAAGCAGCTGCAGTGTATGCTGGCTCTACTGACCAAATGCTGACTCAGTTAGTTCACAATCCACTGGGGGAGAGGCAGCCTCCCAATCCCTCCCAACCCTTACCCCTTACTCCTCTGGTTACTCCCTGTTCTCTCTCTCTCTCTCTCTCTCTCTCTCTCTCTCCCTCCCCCATCTCTCCCTCTCTCTCTCACCCTCTGAAGATGCTACTTCTTGTTTGTGTGTGAATCAGTGTGTCGAAATTCACAGACACAAGTTTTCATCTCTCAACACAATACTCTCTTCTTATTGTCTAATTCTGAGCACAAAGCTAGATCTGACGCAATTTCGATATCAAAAATACAGGGAAATAGTCCATTTCTACTACCGTATGAAATTAAGTGTTTCACAATTTACAGAAGCCAATTAGATTTATTACACACCACCACTTTATGATGATATTTCTTCGCAGTGAAACATTTTTTGGATTTTTATGTATCACGTGCAAGCATTACTTAAATCAATCAATTAATTAGATCAAACAATAAATAAATTTCCGTCACAAATTCAAATCGCTCTGAGCACTATGGGACTCAACTGCTGTGGTCATCAGTTCCATAGAACTTAGAACTACTTAAACCAAACTAACCTAAGGACATCACACACATCCATGCCCGAGGCAGGATTCGAACCTGCGACCGTAGCAGTCGCACGGATCCGGACTGCGCGCCTAGAACCGCGAGACCACCGCGGCCGGCTTTCCGTCACAAGTAGATCATAGCACTAAATATGTCTGATGTCACGTACGCACCGGTGGCTGTGACAACAAGCACTCTCCTTGATTGGAACATTTCCAACAAACATATCTGGTGAAGAAAACTTGGCGATCACACGCCCTCGGCAATTATGGAAAGCACACCTTCCACCACGCCGCCAGGGTCCAGGCCAAACTGTGCCGCTGAGTCACCATTTCATTTACATGGATGGAATCATCGTCCAGCACAAACGTCGACCACATTCTGTCTTCTCACGTAACACACGCGTCCACTTCTGTCACCGATCACACAGCTAGTCCCCAGGCCCACGGACACAAGCCGACCAGTCAATAGCTGGAATCATTTCTTTGTACTCACCAAGCCACCAATTGCATCTGGGCACTCGCCACAGACATTGCGAGACAGCAGGTGTGGCTTGTACGTATGCAGTAGTTCTAAAGAATTCCACCCCAACATGGACTCCCCAGTTTATTAAATCCGATTTTCCAATGAAGGTAAGGGAATTGTTGACTATAAACTTCGAAATTATCACGCAAACTGTAGGTATCTCACTTTCATATGACTTATTTGGAAGACGAAAGATGTCGTAGCATACTTGGGCTGAAGTATCGTTACTTGTTGTTAAAAACCTGTAACAGTATGGTGTAGTCTATATTTCCTCTACGTATTCTCTTATGAGGTAAAATACATCCACTCTAACTAGCTTAATAACTGTTACGTTCTGCATCACAGAACTATAAAATTAAATTCACTTTTGGCTCGTGATGGAGTGCTAAGAGCATGCTCTACCCCTCTCACAGGATGCTTCCTGACTTTCTGATTTTTTTAACGTAGCCAAATGCTTCGTCATATATGTGAGTTCTCTTAAGGTAGCACCACAGAGAAGTTGTAAATATATGATTTATTCTACATATAACTTTATAAAATCGGTAATATACCTGATTTTATTACTACGATCATCTCTTCTTGTGTAGGTGGGAGATTGAAATTCGTTAAAAGTTTCCATCACAACGACAAGAACGCCTGATTACCGTTCCAGCTCTAGAATCGTATTCATAGTACTCTAGTACTCGCTTCCACCCTTCCGGTGGCACATCGTTGATATCAAATTAATTGGCTAATTAATTAAACATTATGAGAGACACTTCTCATGGTAGGTCATTCTTTTCCAGGAGTCGGATTACGCTCGCTAGCTACCTCCAACTGGAATCCCTGTTGAGAAATGCCATTTGAAGCTGACCGCAGAGGGATTCTACAGCCCCAAACATCCGTTTTGCGTAAGGAACATTAAGAGAGATACTAAAGATTAGCGCTCATAAGCAGGAGTGTAGATTGTCTTTTTCCCTCGATCTACCTGTGAGTGGAATAGAGAGGGAAAGACTAGTAGTGGTGAAGGGTACCCTCCGCCATACACTGTACGATGGCTTCCGAAGTAATCATATGGAAGTAAATATAAATTTAGTCTATCAGGAAAACACTTGTACATAGGAACCAGTATGTGACAGCAAGAGAAGGAAAAGTTGACATGGAAGCATCGGTAATCAGTGAAACTGTCATGTTTCGTGGGCAGCGATAAGACGGATGGAATATACTATTTAACGTAGATGACCACGAAATATAGAGTTATACATTTACATATATGTCATCATCAGCCCAGGTGTGACCCGAAAGTTATCGGAAACCATGTTATAGGTATGTATAAAGTGTCCTTAGCGTAAGAGCTTTATATCACCAGCTTAGGGACTGCAATATACAACTACAGAATGGATCGCATGTTAGACCCTGTGCAAGATTGTTTATGTGTTTTGTACTCTTACAAACAGTATCTACAGTGTGTCTCTCTGCACTCTTCACCAATCACAACCATGCAGTGTCAGCTAAAAAATACCTTACAGAACTGTTGCTGTATGATTTTTAACAACATTCTGCTGTAAGACTATTGGGTATTAGGGATATATAAAGTTTGACTTCTGACTTTGGTGGTTTCCTGGAAAAGAGAACCATCTACCTCTGCACTGACATGGATCTACATTAAGGGATGGCGAAAAACAGGTGGCGTAATCTTTTGAGAGGGGTTGTACCCAGTATGATTTAACGGTAGATTGATGACGCTTTCGAGAGGGAGGGAGATGCTGTGACACGACTTTTTTCACGCATTTAACCATGCTTTCCGTTGTTCTCTCAGGGTGAATCAGTTGTTTGGCAGACCTGTGTTAGACTTGCATACAACTGTGTGTCCTTTGTGTGACATAGAGAGCTGTCAACCAGGGGTCGTTACCAACAAACCTCTCCTTACCACAGTCAGCCGGGAACCCTCCTCTAGATGAACGAAGATGTATGTGAAATTCCTCATTCCCCTGCCACGTGTAGTACATAAATCGAATCTTAAGTTTCATAACTGCAGTGATTCTAAGTTAGTGACAGAGGTTTGTGAGGTACTGCAGTCCCTCTCTATACATTTTCTTGATTGATATTGTGAGTGTGGAGCAGACTGTTCTGTTCATAGGTTTAGTGCTGGATAGTGTAATTTCACATGTCAAACACAACTGCTGTGTACTTGTCTACTTCCTCATAAGGTGTCGTACTTTGATGCATTTCCCGTTCTGACTGACATTCTATAGGACTAGTGTAATATTGTATAATTCCTGAAGCATAATCGGATGCGAACACTGAACGCTATAAACCTCCAAAAGCTATGTACTGCCATGCATGACGAAGAATTCATGTTTTTTTGTTTTTTTTTCTTTGGTGTAGAAGGTATTAGTTTTATCATCTTAAAATTTCTCGCCATTGTGAATGGGATAGAAAACTTACAGGGTGAATGTCTGTCATGTGTTGGAAGTGTACCCTTACATTGTGGTGCCACGTTTAACGTATTTCCCTGGTACTGTAACAAGTTGCTTTCGAGTATTGAGGTAAGATCTACTATTGTATGCTGCTTATCATAATCTATAGAGTACTGTTGATATAAGAAATGTCTCACTCATAAAAGGATACACACTACTTCGGTAAAAGTGAGATGTAAAATTACCAACTTTACTAGAAAATACCCATCTCTTTGTAAAATATCATATACTTCAAACCTCTTGGGTAAATGTAAACTGTTTAGTAATTGTAGATTTGTTCACATTTTTTGGGGACGTGCATCGCCATTTCAATGAGAAAATACTTCCTAAATGGAGACACAATTAAGATATTACCGAGCAACACGAACATTGTATATATCAGTTTTACCTTAGTCGTGACTAAATACATTGTGTACATCAGTTTCATTGTGTTATCTATCTACGGTAATTGACAAATGACAAATACAATGAGTACATTAATTTCGTTGTGTTACCCATGTACGACAAATGTTTGGTAAATATTTTATAGGCGATGCAAACAGCTTATTTCGATAATAAATGGATTCATCATCAATTTTGTTGGCAGTGGATTCTGTTGTCTTTAGTTAACACAGCTTTCAGTTTCTTTATCGGGACGGAGCTTGGATAGGCCGAAGGATGGCTGTACCTGCATTGATTGTGCGAGATACAAGTTCATTCTCCGTTAGTAAGTCCTGAGGTCATCTAAAGTTAATGATGGTTTACTTTACAAAGGAATTTTACAGTTCACTTTAATGGTACATATAATGATACCATAAATTTCAACCTGTGTGTTGAGACTCTCGCACTAACATCCCGAGGAAATGTTGCACGTTGCTTCGAAGCCTACCTCCACAGGCATATAAATGCGTAGCGGGGCGGAAGCAGTTTGCTCCCAGGAACTTTTAGGCTTTATTCTGGCACATATATTGGCTGATTCTGAGACAAGTCTCACGGACACGGCCATAACTGCAATACCACTTCCCTCCCGTTTCCGAAAACATGGTGTACCATTAAAGATTCGCCTTTCCGCTATAAAAAAGAAAGTGAAAGTAATACAAGTAACGACTGAAATTTTCAGTACCCAGTAGCACATGAGAAAGGAAGAGGAAACGTCGAATAGAAATAAATTTAATACCGCCCGTAATCCTCTCGTTGAGGAAAATGTACAGTTACAAATTTTTATGTAATATTCTTGCATTTTAACAACATATTCGATGAGGTAACTGACGGGTGTTGCGGAATCGACAGAAATCAAACGCTGTTAATAGTTACTGACTATTTTATCCTCTCATACAATAGTCAGCTCGCACAAAAACTTCGTTTTTAGTTACGTATCAAACAATATGTTTATTTTGGCACACTTTTAGTTGTGATCTCCAGTCCAAAGACGAGTCTGATGTAGCTCTCCATGTTAGTATATCTTGTACAAGTTTCTTTACCTCTGCATAATTATTTAAAAATACATCCATTTGGAACTGTTTACTGTAGTCCAGCCATGTTCTTCCTGTGAAATTTTTACTTCCAACATTAACCTCCATAATTGAAGTTAATATTCTCTGATGTTTCAGAACGTACCTTGTCAACTTAGCCCTCCTCTTAGCAAAATGTACCATAAAATTTCATTTCTATTCAATTCAATAATTCCTTATTCGTCACTCGCTTACAATATACTGTTCTGTTATCTTCTGTAATACGACGTTGAAAAAGTTCCTATATTCGTCTTGTCCATACTGGATACTGTTGACGTTTCGCTTCCAAATAAGGCTACACGCCAGAAAATACTTTCAGAAACACCATCATAAAGCTTATATCTTTATTAACAAATCCTTTATTTTCAAAAAAAGCTTTTCTGCATTTTTAATACTCTTTGCTTCGGAAGTTGTCAGCATTTTGCTGCCCACATACCAAGATTTCATCTTCTATTTTCATTGTATCATTTCGTTGTATAAATCTTTCGCACTGCCAGGTTTAGTTCGGCTAAATACTAAATACTGTTACCCTTCATTTATTTTTGTTGGAGTTCACATTATTGCCTCTTTACAAGACACTATACATTCCGTTCAATTCATATTCCAAGCCCTTGTACATCTGCATAGAGTTACAATCAATTAGGAAACGTCTACGACTTCGTGGAGTGTGCGTACATTGAAACTGTGAATGGAGTTGACTTTCAAAACGAATCCAAGGAAAACGATGTTGTACTACCAATGACATGCGAATCAGATAGTAATTAATTACACTGAGGAGCCAAAGAAACTGGTGCGTCTGCCTAATACCGTATGGGGCTCCCGCGAGCACGCAAAAGTGCCACTATACGACCTGGCATGCACTCGAGTAATGGCTGAAGGGGAATTGAAGGGAACTGACCACATGAATACTGCAGGGCTGTTCATAAATCCGTAAGAGTACGACGAGGTGGAGATCTCTTCTGATCAGCATGCTGCAAGTCATCCCATATACGCTCAATAATGTTCATGTCCGGGGAGTCTGATGGCCAGCGGGTGTTTAAGTTCAGAAACTTATTCCTGAAGGCACTCTGTATCAATTCTAGACATGTGGGGTGTCGCATTGTTCTTCTAGAATTGCCCAAGTTCATCGGAGTGCACAAAAGACATATATGGATGCAGGGGATCGGACAGGATGCTTACGTACATGTCACCTGTCAGAGTCATATGTAGTCGCATCAGGGGCCTCGCATTACTCAAACTGCACAAGCCCTACACTATTACGGAGCCTCCACCAGCTTCAACAGTTTCCTAATGGCATGCAGGTCCATGGATTCATGGTGTTGTCTCCATAACCGTACACGTCCATAAACTCGATACTATTTCAAACGAGACTCATCCGACTAGTCAACACAGTTACAGTAGTCAACAGTCCAATGTCAGTGTTGATGGGCCCAGTCGAGGCGTAATACTTTGTGTCGTGCAGTCATCAAGGGTACACGATAGGGCATTCGGCTCCGAAGGCCCATACTGATGATGTTTCGTTGAATGGTTCGCACGCTGACACTTGTTGATGGATCTGCATTGAAATCTGCAACAGTTTTTTGAAGGCTTGCGTTTTTTGTCAAGTTGAGCGTATCTCTTTAGTCGTCGTTGGCCTTGTTCTTCCACGTTTTTTTCCCAGCCGCAGCGATGTCGGAGGTTTGATGTTTTAGCAGATTCCTGATTGTTGTGACTTGGCAAGACAGCCAAGCCACTAGGAGATAGCCGAAAGGCACGCGTTTAAGCTCACGTAGGCAGGCGTGAGGTCTGGATCAGTTAAAGGAATTGAGTCTAGTAAAAAAAGTACGGAGCTTCTGGAATACTTAACTTTAATCCGTAATTTGTGAACATCAGTCTAACGGTACATGCATCACAAGATAAATAGCAAATGATAATGGCGCCTTGCTAGGTCGTAGCAATTGACGTAGCTGAAGGCTATGCTAACTATCGTCTCGGCAAATGAGAGCGTAATTTGTCAGTGAACCATCGCTTGCAAAGTCGGCTGCACAACTGGGGCGAGTGCTAGGAAGTCTCTCTAGACCAGCTGTGTGGCGGCGCTCGGTCTGCAATAACTGACAGTGGCGACACGCGGGTCCGACGTATACTAACGGACCGCGGCCGATTTAAAGGCTACCACCTAGCAAGTGTGGTGTCTGGCGGTGACACCACACTGATATTCACGGTACACTCATGAAATGATTGCACAGGAAAATCCCCACTTCATCGCTACCTTGTAGATGCCGTGTCTCATCACTCGTTCACCGTTGTCTCATATAAGCGATGCCAACCGCAGCGCCGTGTTCCTCCTGTTTACCTATCTCTGCATTTGAATAAACATTCCTATACCATTTTCTTTTCGTTTCACTGTACATCATCCATAGAAAGATAGCCACAGTTGACGACAACTTGCTGTCAAAACAACTCTAGGAGTCACGTGTTCAATGTTGCCATAGTGTTGTCAATGGACCAGTTTAACGTGCCCGTAATTGGAGATTATTTGTAGTGCGGTTCTTCCTGTATCCCCGATGGTGAAGTAAGAACCGACGAGGAAATATGAGGCGGAATGGGGATACGGCGGGGGCATTTATGTGATCAGGTTACGGCAAATTTGCTGATCCAGCTAACGGCTGTGTAAATAGGAGCTTCCGACTTGTGCACGTCCTTGGTTTGTACAGAGTATTCAAGTATCTCACGATGAGAAAACGTTTGTGGAGTCCCTGTGTCATACAGAATAGCCGGTACTTTGACATTTTCACAGATTTGCGGAGTCTCCTTGCATAAGCGCTTCATCTGAGAAACTATTAAAATCACAAATTTAGATTAAATAACGAGCTCCTCGCCTGGCCGTGATGGCCCACCTGCTGTCTACCGTCACCGTGTCATCTAGTAGCTTGGGATCAGCAGGTGGATTCCCGGTCGTTTTGCAGTCAGGAAGCAGCCGCTGGCCAAGACAGAGCAGCAACAGGGAAGAACCCTATATAGCGACATTTTACGAGTTCCTAACTAGCAACGAGCTATATAGCTTCATATGCATGCTTTGGTAGTTTATTTTTTCAATCTTTGTGTTTTAATCTAATTTATTAGACATAGGTCTTGCTTTGTCGTCAATGTCTATAGTAGAGTACCGTAGCGTGTACAATAGTCGTTTGTTTTGAAAGCTAGTGGTCGCTCGCTTACAGTGGCCAGTCAGTCAGACCTTTGCGCCCGGGAAAAACAGAAAAGCTAGAGGCAAGTAACCAATTTTGTGCTTTATTATTCCAGTCTCTGATCACAAATGAATTCTTTAGACGGTGACCGGTTTCAGTCTGCAATGATCATCTTCAGATCTTTTTTACACCATGTCCTAAAAAGATCTGAAGATCGTCATAACAGACTGAAATACGGTCATCGTGTAAAGAATTCATTTGTGATCAGAGATTGGAATAATAAAGCATTTTACAGTATTGGATCACTGTTTGTACACGCGATTATGTCGCAGTTGGTGTAACCTATTTTATGCTGTTTTACAAGTTCGTAGCCAGGAGGGGATCATATAGTTTTAGTTGTGTTTTTTGGTAGCTCAGCTTTTGAATTCCTCCCTGTTAACTTTTTACTAGACACACCTTCAGCGTTTTCATCTGTGTCAGAAAATAAATCAGTTTTGCGAGATTTTACTAGTTTGTAACCAGGAGCGAATTATATAGTCTCACATGTATGCTTTGGTAGTTCAGTTCTTGAATGTTTGTGTGTTAAATTATTGGACACAGTCCTTGAATTTTCGTTGGTACACACGGCACTTGTCGATATTCTTTTGTTTGTTCACATGGTTCAAATGGCTCTGAGCACTATGAGACTTAACATCTTAGGTCATCGGTCCCCTAGAACTTAGAATTACTTAAAACTAACTAACCTAAGGACATCACACACATCCATGCCCGACGCAGGATTCCAACCTGCGACCGTAGCAGTCCCACGGTTCCGGACTGCAGCGCCTAGAACCGCACGGCGACCGCGGCCGGCTTTTGTTTGTATGTGCAGTGTAGTTTTCCACAGTCTTTAGTGTGGAGAAGGACTTGGATTGCTTTGTGCGGATGCAAGCCTAGTTGGTGACACTTTGCTCTCAGTTCCCGGCTGAATTGGCTTCTGTTACACAGGTTAAAGCTGCAGCGATTGGGTGGAATGGCATCACCGCTGTGGTGCCGCCATGGCGACGCAATGGACGTCCAAGACAGGCTACTTATCCACAAATCGGCCTGAACTGGTGGCCAGTGCAGTTATCGTGGTCGCGTGGGAGGTCACTTTGGAGCGTGGAAAGCTGCGAAAGACTTCATGGAAAGCCAAACGTAATGCCTCCTTAGTTAGTCTGAACAACACCTTGCAGGTGCTATCTATGACTAACACTCTCCCTTACTCAGATGCAGTCACTTGTCCTGTTTCAAGGGAAACCTCTAGACCAGCAAAATCCAGGAAGTCGGTAAGGGTGGTATTACTGGTAGCTGGGAGCTCCAATGCTAGGGGCGTTATTGGGTCACTTAGGGACATCGCTGCCAAGTTGTGGAAGAATTCAGTGTTCACTCCATGTGCATACCGGATAGGGTCATTAAAGAGGTGGAACATGTCATTCCAGATGCCGTGAAGAGCCCAGGTAGCAAACAACTGCAGTTGGTAGCTCATTTCAACAACAATGATTTCTGTCCCTTTCGGTTGGAAGATATTCTTTCCTGTGTCGAGCGGCTATCAGAAGTGGTAAAGGTTGCCAGTCTTGCTTGCTAGATGAAATGATTTGCAGTATAGTCAAGAGGACGGACGGCGGACCTCTGGTATACAGCCAATTGAAGGGTCTGCATCAAGGGCTCAGAGGCTTCTGCGACTATGTAGGCTGTAGATTACTCGATTTGTGCCTCCTTATCAGTATTCTCGTCTTCAGTACTACCACTTGAAAACCTCCATTTTGAATTCAAATTGAGTGAATAACTTTAGTGAGTACAATGAAGTACCCCTTTTCATACAAAACCCATGAATATAATTTAACCCGATCTGAGTGACATATGACTCATAGATGGATTGATATGTTAGTATGGGTTCAAGATAGCAAGGTCTGCAGCACCTGGCCGAAAATAGTTTGAGACATCGGTAAAATAAACTGAATGGGAGGATGAAGCAGCACGTAAAATAAAGGTAACAAAATGGGAAAATTATGTGCATACCTACACATAAACATGGAATGAAGCATTGCGCCAATATCAAAACGTTAACTAGACGGGAAGACAGTGGTATAAGGAGCTAAAACAATATAGCAGATGGATGTGACTGGCTGACCACAAGAATAGAAGATATGTAGCCAGCCACTCCGCAACACGCTGAAACCTCCAGCCTAAAAGTTGAGGTGAGAGTCGAGACACATCACAAAACTTTAAAATCTTAATCATACTCGTCTCATCATCAGCCAAGATAGAGGGCAGATATCCACCAACATTACCTTCTCCCATTGCGCCGCGGTATAAAATTCACTGTGTAAGACTATGGTTGGTAGAGATGTGCACACCACAAGCATCACAAAATGGGGGATCCTCTCGCCGTAGTTAAGAGCTATGTACGAGAGGGCAGTGCCCAATTCGAAGACGTTTGAGGGTCAATTCATGCCGCCTGAACAAACGGCAAGAGGAACGCCACGGTCAGTTAGTTGACTTCACCAACCGCAGTTTATTGCGCGTCACCGCCAGCTATTCCTCATCCCACAGCTACATGCACTTCCCGCGTAGTGCAGAAAAGACAGCTCCACGCCTCCTTGGCAGCCGATCGGCATATTCATTTCCCCATATTCCTACATGACCTGGCACCCAGCAGAATGACACTTGCTTAACCCACCGTTGGGGTCATATATTAGGTGGGCCAACTCCTCTGCTAGGTACAGCTTCTGTAATGATTGTAAGTCACATAGGGAATCGGAGCAGATGAGAAACTATTTGTCCCGAATACGACGCATCCGCTCCAGTGCCTTCAGGATCACGTGGAGCTCCTCTGCGGAAACGGTATACTCGTCAGTCTTGCCCGGTGACATAGTCAGGCAACATTACAGAGCAGCCAAGTGAATTTCCTTGTTTGGAGCCATCGGTGTAAGCTACTGCGAAACCGCGATGCATACCTAAAACCTTAAGAAACAGAGATTCGAATGTAAAGTCCGGCGTAATATCTTTCTTAAAATTAGTCAAGTCAAAAATACGTCTGTATCTCTGGAGGAGCCAAGGTGGAAATCTGCTCCAGCCTCGACGGAAAACACTAAAATCAGTCATACCCGTTTTGAAGAGGCCATCCTGTGCGCGAATCCCATAGTGTCTCATTGCTCGTTGCCGGTTACGAAAGCCGTGCCAGTGGAAGCAGAGCAACAGTATGGTACGCACGTGTGCATGGTGTCGACAGTGTTTTATATGCCTGGCACACCGTAAGCAGCCGTCACCAGATCTGAAGTGTTGGTTCACCAGCCTCCACAAAGAAGCTGGGTATGGGACTTCCTCTGAATGCCTCAGTGGCCAACCGGATCCCTTCGTGGCCCACCGTGTCCAACAACCTTAAATAAGAGGGTGTCGCAGACCTATACATCGTGAACCCATAATCGAACCGAGACCGCACAAATGCCCGGTAAAACCGGAGCAGACAAGTCCTGTCTACTCCACATGTACTGCGGCTAAGACATTTTAAAATACTTAGAGCCTTAAGAGACTGTTTTTACATGTCCTTAGATGTGCTAATCATGTAAACTTAGAGTCAAACATGAGGCCCAGGAACCTCACTGTCTCTTTAAAATTAAGAACTATGACCCTTATCCTCAACTCAGGAAACGAGAACGATTAAAAAGAACACACACAGACTTTCCGGTTGAAAACTTAAAAGAACTCTTCTGCGCCCATATATCCAAATGTAGAAGATTTAATTTCAACCGACTTGCTGTCGTTGCGAGGCTTGGGAAGAGCAAAACACAGATACAGATAACTCATCTGGACAGTACTTTACACAATGGACGTAATGCTATTAATAGCTGTCACAAAGACAGTCATAATTAAAACGCAACGTTGAGGGACACCGTTCTCCTGCTTAAAGCGATCAGACAGGACGTCACCGATTCGGTATCGAAAATACTGTGGCGATAGGAACGTGATTCCAGTGCCTACAACGCCGTTGTATAGCCGCATCAAGAAGGGCCAAGTTGTCAAAGGTGGAGCGATACTTCCTGAACCCATACTAAAACCTACTAACAAGTTTCGACCCCTCTGCTGGGATCTTCCTCAGGATCTTCCGTTTTTTACTACTGCTAGAACACCCTAGCAGTAGCGGACAACGGAAGATCCTGAGTAAGATCCCAGCAGAAGGGTCGAAACATCGATCATTTTAAATATGACACCGCCTGATAACCCAGAAGATTTTAACTTCAGTGACGACGGCCACGAAACCCTGCAGACCTGTTAAGAAGTGGCCTGGGATTCTAACAAGGCGGTAGCTGACCATCCACTCCAAGGCCTTCCCCATGCAGCTAGTGAGGGAAACATTACGTTAATTACTCGGGGATGTACGATATTGCACAGGATTTTAATGAGGAATTAAAATTACCTCACTCAACGAGTCGAGAAAGTGACTCTGAGCGCGAGGAGGACATCTTTGTTTCGTTTTGTGAGGTGCCGCAGCATAGTATAATGGCTTCTGTCGTGACCAGCGGATGTGTCACGAGCTGCAGACAATGCAGAATCCAGCTCCCACATTCAGAATGAGCAGTTGTCATCTTCTTCTGTGGTAGATCGGAAATCCAAACTGCCCCTCTCAGCAACCGCTCTATGGCGCTGGAAACCAGGATCATCACTGACAGTTGCAGACACTGTGGAAAAATAGGCCGCCATAGTCTGGACAGTGTCTCACGGATTGGTTTGAAGAGAACCCTTCCCCGTTACAGCAGCCATGGGGTACCTCCTTCCTCTCCCACAAATTCTCCTAGTGGTCTTCCACATAACAGAGCTCTTCGTGGAACGATTGATGATGCAGGAACTGTTGCCGCTATCTCTTCTTGCTCTCTCCAATGATTCGGCGATATATTGCCACCCAAAATCCTTCATGGTTCTCTGTAGTAGACTCGCACTTGAACCGGTCCAGAGTCACGTGCCTAATCCTGACTGCAGAGCGGCATTAGTCACTCCCCCTTGGGACAGGACAGGTAGCAGCATTAGGCGAACAGAAAGCGGCAACAAAGCTGAGAGTGGAATGTAGACAGCACTTCTGTAGCAGACAAAGGATTAGACATTATAATTAGTAGTTTAACGCTGAGAGAAATGAAACAAAATAAAATAAATGTTAGTAGCAGCAATATTCAAATCTAGGCCGACGAATTACGTCTTTACACTAAATTTATTTTTAACTGGTATGAGCACTTTTTATCTCTTTTTGTTCGTGACTGTTAGTTGCATTTGTCCCTCGCGGACGTTGTCTGACAACCGTTGAAGTTCATTGTTAATCCATTCACTCAGTTTTTTTTTTGTTACAAATGGCATGTAATACCGTGACCTAACACGCTCAGTTGCCGGGCCGGCAACCACAGTCACACTGCCTATATGACAACTGTTGCCCTGAAATCTCCCATGCTCTAGACTTGCACAATATTTTACTCGCAGTGCTCAAAGAGAAGTACTGACCTGACGCCGGCCGGTGTAGCCGAGCGGTTCTAGGCGCTTCAGTCTGGAATCGCGCGACCGCTACGGTCGCAGGTTCGAAACCTGCCTCGGGCATGGATGTGTGTGATGTCCTTAGGTTAGATAGGTTTAAGTAGATCTGAGTTCTAGGGGACTGATGACCTCAGATGTTAAGTCCAATAGTGCTCAGAGCTATCTGAACCATTTTGAACTGACCTGACCGTGTGAGCAACGTAGCACCATCAGTGCTAGCGGGGATAACGTCAGACCAAAGTACGCTCAGTTCAAAACAGACAGTTGCGCCCCTTCTCGGAGTTGTTGTAGCGCGGCTGACAGACTTTTGAGCACTTGACACAAGTTTATAGTTACTTCGAAGAGAACGCTAGAGAAATATGCTGTCGTCTTTTTTGATCCATCGCTACACACAATCCAAGAAAACTAGCGCAATTTTAATGCGATTTCCGGCCCGCATTCAAAGATAGAAGTAATTTTAGTGCGATGTTTATGGATAGTAGAACGCATACCAGTCCTCGTTTCTTACCTAAACGAATGTGTATTACTGCTGTACTGTTCGACGTTATCAGCAGAAGATAGTACACTACACTGCAAGGTAAAGGTCGTACTCTGTCACAGAGTCGCTTTAGTATTGATCAGACCTAGGGAGCATAGGAACACTTCCTCTGATCTGCATGAATGTGTATTACTACTGAAGAGTATGCTAGTCCATCAATGTATCATGTAGATTCCACTGTGTGACTGCAGAAGATGACAAACGTTCTGAACTGCATGACGAAGCTAGAACCCTACCACTGGTTCACTATAATGTTTGTTGGCCTTCTTGGTCTTACGGACTAATTTATGACGAATTTAGACATCAAAATAACATTGTTTACTTCGGTAACTATGATTAACAAGCTGTCAATTAGATCATGAGTACTGCTCATGTATGTCTTACGATGCGGCGTGTGTGTCATGTTAGACTGGACTCAGGGTACAATGCATTGGGTGTCAGGAACTCAAGACTTTTAAAATCAAACAGCATGCTCAGGCAGTGAGTTCAGTCTTGCCGATGCATATCTGCCTCAATTGCGACACTGTAAAAGCGTCATAGGACAATTTACATGCGGAAATAACTAATGTAAGGCTCCACTGTGGGTTACATCATCTGTGGTACAGATATCGAACTTAACACGTATGTAGATGCTGCATTATTATTTCTTTCGGTAGATTACTTTGAACATACAGAACATTCAAACACTTTTCATCATGGGCAAAATAGTGCTAGATAACCTCTTATATATTTTTTCCGGGTAAATACATGACAATTAGCGTTGTGGGAAGGTAATGTAATATAACTGAATACTTTTGAATGTGGTGGGATTGTCAAGAAAATGCACTGCGTTGCTATAACCACATTCCGACCAGCGCCATCTTCTTTTGCGACTGACATAAAAATGTTGCTGTCTTGCACGTTTTTACGTTTCATACCAGCCCCATTTTTGATATTTAAATTTCCCGCCAATCGCCTTAAGACTAGTTATTTCTATCTCCCTCCAAAGCCATCTTCGAATTTTACAATGGTAAAAATCATAGAAGATGGAGCATACCTTGTGATGTCACAAATTTAAATAAATGAAAACTTTCTCTCTAGGTGTACCAAAGTCCCTATAGATATATTACATGGTCAAGTGCACCTCATCTTGGACTTTGTTTGACTGATATTTCTTGGTGTTAGTGAATTGTGTGCTGTGTGTAAGTGGTAATTTAGCGCCTATAAATATGTCTTTTGTATGCATTTACTTTTTATAAGCAGAGCTGGATTAAAATATCAGCAAAACACAAATAATTTACTATAATTAACTGCATTTTAGCGAGTGACGAAGTCGGGCGGGTTCATCGCCTTGAGCGAATTCGTTGTTATCACACGTAAATATAACAACGTGTGCCTGCTTTTCTTTTTGGCCACAAAGGGAATGCAGGAAACTGGCTCGTGAAGCGAGTTATCCTATGTCACTACCAGATCAGTGCCAGCACTGGGGTGAAGTTGTGCAGCCTCATACGGCACAGCAATGTAGGCGCACCAGCGTATGTCATTGCTGCCAGGATGAGGGATATAACACAAATAAGGCAGTTACGGTCATCTCCACGTGGTAAAATTGCCATACGTAATAAAATGCTACAGACACCTAGTTATCACGTACTACATGTAATTACTTTTCCTGCGGAACACAAGGAGAAGCCTTCTGTTCATAGGTTTTTGACACATGACATTTAAATAAAATTGAACAACAAATTTGATGTGGAGGTGTGTAAATTCCATGGTTTTGAGTTAGTTACGTTTATTTCACTATAGAGTGATACAAAATCATCATCTGCACAAGTATTTAGATCTAGTTTTTTTTAAGTAATCTACATTTTGGTACAAATAACTTACTAGCTAAATTTGCATTCATGTTCCAAGATTCGGCGTAACAAATTTAAAGTGAATAATTACTTCAATTATGTTACACATAAGAAGTTCAGGGCCTTTTTGCAAGTACAAAAGTAAAATATTAATGAAGGTAATGTTACATGAATGAAAATTGTTTGTAGGTCTACTTTGTATCAGATCTATGTAAAGCACAAAAGAAAATATATAGAGTAACTGGTCACAAATGTATATAACGGATGATAACTGTTAAATGTCCATATGTACAATATATACAATTACATATTTTGTTCAGAGATAGATTCAGAAGTTGTTCAATTTCGCTTGGCTTGACATTTATATACATACTATGGACCATCCATTATTACCTGTTAAAATAGTGAGGCTCCACATTCCGGTATACCTCTCCTCAAATGTGGCAACATCTTGACGAAATCGCTCCCCATGTTCATCACTTACTGCACCACAATCTTTGGGGAAGAAATCAAGATGATTATGTAAGAAATGCATTCTCAATGACATGTTGCTATGAAGTGTTTAATAAGATGACATATTATCTGCAAGCTCCTTCTAATTTATTGCTCATTTGTTCACTAAACAGTAAACAGACTGTCTTAAAACATTCCGATGCATCCTTCTCATCATCTCCTATGATTCCATCAAAAGGATGGTCTCCCAAAAGCTCTCGAATCTGTGGTACTACATCTACATCTACATACATACTCCGCAATCCACCATACGGTGCGTGGCGGAGGGTACCTCGTACCACAACTAGCATCTTTTCTCCCTCTTCCACTCCCAAAGAGAACGAGGGAAAAATGACTGCCTACATGCCTCGTACGAGCCCTAATCTCTCTTATCTTTGTGGTCTTTCCGCGAAATGAAAGTTTGCGGCAGTAAAATTGTACTACAGTCAGCCTCAAATACTGGTTCTCTAAATTTCGTTAGTAGTGATTCACGAAAAGAACGCCTCCTTTCCTCTAGAGACTCCCACCCGAGCTCCTGAAGAATTTCCGTAACACTCGCGTGATGATCAGACCTACCAGTAACAAATCTAGCAGCCTGCCTCTGAGTTGCTTCTATGTCCTACCTCAATCCGACATGATAGGAATCCCAAACGCTCGAGCAGTACTCATGAATAGGTCGTATTAGTGTTTTACAAGCGGTCTCCTTTACATATAAACCACATTTTCCCAAAATTCTACCAATGACTATCCGCCTTACCCACAACTGCCGTTTCATGGTTGTCCCACTTCATATCGCTCTGCAATGTTACGCCCAAATATTTAATCGACGTGACTGTGTTAAGCGCCACACTACTAATAGAGTATTCAAAAATGACAGGATTATTTTTCCTATTCATCTGCATTAATTTGCATTTATCTATATTTAAAGTTAGCTGCCATTCTTTATACCAATCAAAAATCTTGTCCAAGTCATCTTGTATCCTCCTACAGTCACTTAACGACTTCCCGTTGACCACAGCATCATCAGCAAACAGCCGCACATTGCTATCCACCCTATCCAAAAGATCATTTATGTATATAGAAAACAACAGCGGACCTACCACACTTCCTTGGGTCTCTCCAGATGATACCCTCACCTCCGATGAACACTCGCCATCGAGGACAACGTACTGGGTTCTATTACCTAAGAAGTCTTCGAGCCACTCACATACTTGGGAACCAATCCCATATGCTCATACGATAGTTAGGAGTCTGCAGTGGGGCACCGAGTCAAGCGCTTTCCGGAAGTCAAGGAATATGGCATCCGTCTGGTACCCTTCATCCATGGTTCGCAAGATATCATGTGAAAAAAGGGCGAGTTTCGTTTCACAGGAGCGATGCTTTCTAAGGCCGTGCTGATGCATGGACACCAACTTCACTGTCTGAAGGAAATTCATTATATTCGAACTGAGAATATGTTCGAGAATCTTGCAACAAACCGATGTAAGGATGTTGGTCTGTAATTTTGAGAATCCGTCCTTCTACCCTTCTTATATACAGGCATCACCTGCGCTTTTTTCCAGTCGGTCGGGCTTTACGTTGGGCAAGAGATTTGCGATAAATGCAAGCTAAGTAAGGAGCCAACTGGAATAGAAGGAATCTCGTTACCAAAACCGAATTGGAATCCCATCAGGACCTGGCAATTTATTTATTTTCAACCTATTCAGCTGCTTCACAACCCCAGGGATGTCTATCGCTATGTCCTCCATACGGGAATCTGTACGAGACTCAAAAAGCGGTATGTTTGTGCGATCCTCCTGCGTGAAAGATTTCTCAAATGCTAAATTTAAAATTTCAGCTTTCGTTTTGCTGTCTTCCGTTGCCAGGCCAGACTGATCAGTGAGTGACTGGATGGAAGGCTTCGACATGCTTATCGATTTTACGTAAGACCAGAATTTCCTTGGGTTTTCAGCAAGATCTTTTGCTAAGGTATGACGGTGGTAGTGGTTGAATGCTTCGCGCATCGCTCTTTGTACAGCAGCACCAATCTCTACTAACTTTTGCCTGTCCTCATTCTCCCGATCTTTCTCGTACCGCGAGTGCAGCTGTCTTTGCTTCCTGAGCATTCTCCGAATTGCGCTGTTAAGCCACGGTGGGTCTTTTCCCTCCGTAACCCACTATTTCGGCACATACTTGCCCAATGCGTGATTTACCATGTGTTTAAAATTTGCCCATAATTCTTCCACGTCCTACAAGGATATCCTCCTTTACTTTGGCATCAATTAAGTAAGGGAATGTTTGCCTTAAGTATTTAAATGCGTCACCATCTTTGTTCGTTCCCTTAACAAAGTTTTTCATGAGACCCAGCTTGTTGTGCAAGGGTGGGAGCAGAATCTTTTTAGGGTCTACTACTAGAAAGCAGCAATATTTAGTATACACTAACTGCATACCTTCTAGCAGTGCTACCACTTTCAGGTCACCTCAAATCTGCCCATAAGAGTCATAATACGTGATGGCATCTAGTAAAAGTTTCATGTTTTGGTATGACTTTTCCATATCGACACTACGCCCAACTGGAATAGAAGGAATCTCGTTACCAATATGTAAAAGCACTGCTTCTAAGCTCAACTTTGACGAATCAATAAACAATCTCCACTCATCAAGGTTGTAATTAATTCTGAGGGCCCTTATTAGACCACTTATGTGTACACATGCCACAAGACTATCTTGCATGTTAAAAAAGGAGTGTTTTGTTGCTCTCGTCTGCGGTGGAATGAAACATTTACGTTGCTTTCCTGAAAATTGCGCTGCTGCAATCTTGATGCTAGGATCTCCGACTTAGCTTTAGAGTGCTCCAATCTCTAATGAGATCACTTATTTCATTTGGAGAAAATTTTTGTGGATCATCAGTTGATGATATATTTGGAAGAATCCCTGGATCTTGTGATGTACATGCTCCAGGACATCGAGAATCACCATCAGAAGTCATCTCGTACTCTGTCGGTGGTTCAGGTATCGGAAATCCTTCCCCCTGTAGAACTGGACGTATGGCACATGGAATGTTAGGATAGATCGCTATCCGCTTCTTCTTCTTAGGTATTCCCATCTTCATAGGAGGAACCATACAAAAGTATCAGTCACTGACATGGTTAGCTGGTTCACACCAGATCATGGGCACAGCATTGAGCGTCCTTCCTCATAAATTCAGTTCCTGAAGTTGCTGGCACAAGTGTTGCAGATCACATGTGGAGCCCAGGATTTATCCTGATTACCTGTTTTGCACCCAAACTAACAACTCTAAGCTTCATTATTAAATGGAGTTATTTACTGTTTTTGTGAAGCAAATGTAACACATAGCAAAATGTGTCAGCACTATTAACACAAATTCGTGACAGTTTTGTTCACAAATGTTCGAAAATTATTACATACATTAATAAAGTCCATGAAGTGGAACAGGGTGTAGACCAAAAGATCAATAAAATTGGCATCAAAATGTTTATATCCAAAATAATGCACACAAGAAAGACCCGAGACAATAATATAATCCATTGTTACTAGTTATTATGACTTTGACAAACCATTATAATATTTGTCTTGAAACTTAACATAATAATCCGTATATAATTATCTCGCTGTAGCAAAACTGCGTAAAAGGAAAACTGGAGCTAATTTTGAACTGCCTTTTTTGATATTCTCTCAGCACATTAGAATTGACAGTACTTGGCTACTTTTATTCGATTTACTTTTCCACTATTGCACAGTATAGAACTTCCTGGAAATTGCACCCAACAACATTTTGATAATTCCAGAGTTATGTCCTCGGGAGGTAGGAAGCGTTAAGCTAGCATCAACATCAGACAATTTTCTTTTGTCCTTTTATACACATTCAGCCATCCTAAAATAATTTCGTGTATCGCAAGTATTATTTTGATCACTGTTTCGTGCCGGCTGTTAACACTTCCGTTTCTAAGAAACATACTGAGGAAGGTGGTACTACCAAAAATACCACTACATTTTAGTTTCAAGAAACAGGGCATGTTATCTCCAGTACGCACAGCTAGCTTGGTTGTACACTTCATTACATGTGACAGTTTCCAGGATATCAAGTCCTTTGCACGAAAGTTAAATTCTTCTTATATTGTATGAAGCGATAGTCCTTGAAATGACTATCAGTTTGTTGTAAACAATAGGTCTCTAGCTTTAAAACTAAATTTTATGTGTATTTACGATTGATCTTAAAACTTCCTGGCCGATTATTACCGTTTTTCGGTCTGAGTTTCGAAGCTGCAATCTTTTCCCTTCCCAAGAGAGTGCTATACAGACTGAGTTGTGATAGCACGGCTCACAACATGCATGCAGAGTTATACATTCGCCATACCTCCTCTAACTCTGGAAGTTGTTTTATATGCTTACTATCAGATATAATATTGGACGTTGAATTATCACAAAAAGTTTAATACTATAAGATCGTACTGTTACTTTATAATTTATGGGATTTCAGTACTGTATCAGAAACTTAAAACCATATCTACTGAGAAGGCAGAAAGAGTGACAGGGGTATATTTTCCCAATGTTATGAGTATATTGAAGGTCCAGAAATTGGGAGATCCCAGTGTGGGAAACCGGGAGTGTTTGAAGGATGTGTAAAGGGTTGTCAGAAAAACTCCTGCAGCTTACCCGAAACACGGTGGCTGCTAGTGCGTGGTCACAACTTATATTTGTCGGAAGTGTTTGAAGGATGTGTAAAGGGTTCTCAGCAAAACTGCTGCAGCGTGCCCGAAACACTGTGGTAGCTTGTGGGTGGTCACAACTTTTATTTGTTTTATATGTAGACATTGTCACGATTTATTGAATTATTCATCAACCTCCTTTCCTTAGCAGCCCTTAATCCTTAATCTCAGAGGGATGACCGACTTTACAGGAGACGCCATAGTTAGGGTGATGTAAGATACCTCAACGTCAAGCAACAGATAAGAATCCTTATGGAAGAAGACCTACTCAGATTATGCAATCATTGCAGAAGTACCGTCGAGGACTTCCGAGAGAAGAATGCACTAACCAGTTATAGCACAGCGAGAGCTGTGAAGGAAGCTGGTGATATAACAAAATGACTAGCTTGGTGCTGTATGCCCATCGGTTATGCCTGGCGTCTCGGTTCTCTTATCGCTTAGGAGAGAGAAGCACTACTGTATCAGAAACGGAGCAAGTTCATATAAATAGTATTGATTTCAGACATGCGGTATTCAGTCGCCATCAGGATCTAGTTTCAACATGAAGATAACGTCAGTCATCGGCAAGAAATTGGTGAACATCATGCCACTGCCAGATACTGTCTCCATTACCTGTGGGTCGGCTCTCCGCACCATGTCCAGAGCTGCTGCTGTTGCCTCACATCTGGTGGGCATACCTCTGGCTATGATCCTTCTTATACTGGTCACCTTCATTGGGGGATCAGGGTTCGTGTATAGAAACCTAACCATTGGGCTGTCTTCACTGTGCAGGCAAACCTTGCATCTGCACGTCATCGTCTGTGCAAGGCGTTCATAGTGCGTTCCGTGATGGGGTGCGCAGTCTGATTCTGCACGCCATGGTTCACTATGCTCCAAGAAATGTACCAATACAGAAGCATGGGCATTCATTTCTGAGGTTGCCGATGTTTACCTCAGTCAATCTCTTACCCCAGCTGCTGACTGCAGTTTAAACACAGTTGTATTTCAATACAAATTAAACGAGTCTATGAAATTACTGACTGGGTGAGTGAACTCTGGACAACCATTGGTAACTTCTCATCACACCATTGTAAACAGGTCTAGTGTGGTGAAATGAAGATCTTCCAGACCAAGTGCACCCAGCTCCACCTTCCACAACACAGGTCATTCACCCCTGACGTCCATGAATTGCAACAGAAGTCAATGCTGCAGTGCTGACAACCACAGTACTGGAGGAGAAAGAAATGGTAGAAAGTTCTTGTTACAAGTGGCGTCAGAAGTGTTATGTTGACAAGTGGGGTCACAAACGTTTAGTTCGTGGACAGCTGAATCAAAGCTGTAAACTTTGAGTCTATTGGCTGGCTTTCCATATAAAGGAAAGTTCCTTGGTTTTCTGACACTGTCTATAACCTAAAATATTTGACAAAGAGAAAATTATTTAACATTCCAGGATATCTACTAATGACGCCTTACTAAAACTGAAAAGCCAATCCTGATGCACATAATAAAATAAAATAAATATTAAGCATGCAAAAAGTGTTCTTCTTGCAAACGACTCCAATTTAGTTCAGTTTCTGTAAAAATGGGTACAACAAGAAACGAGTTAGTAGTTTTCCACGTCGGAGCAAACCAATTCCTAGACACTATGAAAGTTTCATTCCCTATAGGTAAAGTGTACTGCACAATCCTATGCTAGATAACTCATATAAATGTTATGCAAAATTTAACACTCAGCAGCACACCGTAGTACTCGGGGATATGTTGTTCCGAATGGTGAAGTCTGTTGCACATGATGCACTGCCACAAGGTTTATCTCGCGTGAAGAATTAACCCATTGAGGTAAGTGAAAAGTTGTTAAGAATCGATTCACTTTGAAAGGTGCGGCAACGTTTAGGAAAATTACTCTTGATTAACCTAGGAACGCAACTACCTTTCACTGTATTGTGTTTGGTAAAACCACTAGAGGAGAATGATGAATCAGATGAAATGCAATTTTTATACGCAGGAGTGCCATACATATACAGCAAGTGGATTGTGAATGAGTGTGTTCCACCAGTGTGGATAACATCGCAACCAATGACGTTACGTTGACAAAATATTGTTATCTGTCAATTTAGGTGTTCTCTACAAGAACGATATAGACAGGCCAAGAGTGGACTGCAACTGTAATCAAACCGTAGATAAACATAGATTTTGTACAGAAGTTGAGCATTTCGAGCGAGTAGAGAGAGTAATAATGGAGAACCTGATGTTACAATTTGTGGACCTACTTAACTTTCATGGTTCATTGCTGACACTTCTATGTATGCAGCAATGGATTCCGAATGAAGATACATCACCTATAATTCGAAATCCATATCAGGTACCCCACCACTTACAACCACTAATGGATGAATTTATTAACTAGAAATTAAATGATGGCATAACAGAGGGACGTAAAAGTCCCAGAGGTACACCAGTACAAAAAAAGAACATAATATGGTACAAAGAAATATAGATTCGTTTGTGACTACCATTATTTGAACAGAAGAATGATTGTAGACGAATATCCAATAATGAATATTACGGAGACACTGCAGTACTTACGGCAGTGCAAATGAACTGCTCTTCAAAATTAAAGCAACAAGCGGTAATTATACGGGATTATATTTATTTCGCTATAAAACAGTATAAGCAGCTAATAGTAAAGTATAAGCAATGTACATAATACAGAACGTTAACAACTCCAATATGCATAACGGTAGACAGAAATTTTCTTCGCTTTTTTTCCAACATAACAGATTGGCGCAGATATTCCTACAACTGGTTAATATGCGCAATATACGGTGTTACCACCTCTGGCAGCAAACAGACTCGACAACGACGGGGTATGATGTAAATGATATCGTCGATCTCATGATGAGGCGATAACTTCCATTCTTCCTGGAGAGCTGCTAGCAAGTGTTGGGGACTGGTTGGTGGAAACAGGCATGATGCAACCTGTCTCCATAGAGTGCCCCAGACAGGCTCTATCGGGAGAGTGAACGGGTCACGCCATTTTCCGTGTCCAAGAAAACATCAATCACACTTTCTCTGAGATGTCGACCATACTGTCCATCAATGCGATGTTTGTGCCCACACCACTTCGTAAAAACTGCACATGAGGTCCGAATCTCTCGTCACGATAACTGACAGCAGTTAAGCCTTGCTGATTAACCCACACAGTCTAATGAGGAGGTATTCCTATGGTCCTTGCCCAAGATATTTGGGATCCTCCTCGGTATCGGACCTTTCCATAATGCTTGGGTTCCGAAAGCGTGTTCGACGTTCAGATCCGAATGCGTCGAGAATCAGTCTCTGGAGCAAATCGAGACTCATCTGTGAAAAGAATATTGGTCCACAGTTCGACCGCCCAGGTGGTAAGTTGACGACTCCACTCTAGACGTTCCCTTCTGTGAAGACACATCAGAGGTACACAAATAGTACGTCTCCAACACTAAAGACTACTCTGCCGAAGCCATATGTAGACCGTTTGCCTCTATACAATACGTCCAGTGGATGCTGCGAGGTCAAATGCCAGTTGCCGTACAGTATTAAGGCGGCACTGTCGTGCCCCTACATCCAAATAACAGTCAACTCTTTCTGATAATACACATGTTCGTCCCTGCCCTGGTCTCTGCGGCATTGTTACTACATCTGAGAAACAACAGTAGGATTCACATTAAGACATCGGGCCCCATCAGCTTGCGACGGTCCACCTTCCATTCTTCTTATGGCTCTCCACTGCACAGAATCCAGTAGGCGTGGATTACAGTACACACAGCGATTGTGGATGTGCTGCTTCACAGTAAACAGTTCCCCGTTTGATAGGTGCACTGACGTCATCGTTCGTGTGTTTGTCTGTTGACCGGAATGCCATTTTCCATGCAGAACACGATTGTACGGACACCTGTTAGCAATTTGTATGTTTATACGGTGAATTACCAACAAGACGGGGAAATATCAGTTCGTTGCTACAGTTTTGGACACCAGTGTACATATCCACAATAGTCCTGGAAAGCGGATACCATAATTTGGATGTAGAACCAGGGGACAGGACGCAGATTACATTTACCGTTCAATTGCTCATTACCAGTATATACAAGTGCTGTTTGGTTTAAAAAATGCACCAGCCACGTTTGAAAACAGCCACGTTTCAAATGTTAAGGGGTTTGAAGCCGAGACAGTGCACAAAGTACATTGATGATATCGTATTTTCATCAGATACTGGTGAAAACATGAAATGGTAAAATAAATTTTTAGGAAATTACATTCCAGATAGATGACCTAAAGTTTCGAGGAGTGCAGTTTTCACTAAGGGAAGTGAACTGTTTGAGACACACCGTTAACCACGCTGATATGAAGATGGATCTCAGACTGATACACTAAGTGTGAATTTTCACAGCACCTTAATAGTCATTCTTAAGTGAACGAGCTACTTGGCCTGGTACGAAGTCCCAAGTGTTGTCTGTTGGTCACAATGTCATCCTCTCCCATGCAGCTTCGTTCAGTTGTGGAGGGGCCTGTGTTCTATACACCACTCTCCTAATCATTTTTCAGACTTTCCAGGCCTCGGAGCTTCTACGATTCGGTCAAGTAGCACCTTAGTTGATATCACAAGGCTGAGTACTACCCGTACCACCAAGGAAAAATATCCTTGGCCGTAAGAAGCATCGAACTCGGGTCCTCTGCACAGCAGGTACCTATGATACCACCCAGCTGTGGAGGCAGACACAGCCGTTCCTGGGAATAGCTACGAAGTTTATGATCTGATTTTTGTATGTGGTTCACCAGTCAAGCATGTATTCGAGAAGTGTCTCAGGTTCCATTGGGAAGCAGATTTCAACAACACAATTTTTCAAATTGTAGATTGGATGCAATCCAAACACTGCATTAGTGGTTGCTTAGCGATTTCAATAATTAAGGAAAAAATTTATAAAAAAAAATAAGTGGTAAAATTTTCTAGTAGCTACTGATGAAAAGCAGTCTTTCTACTTTATATTACAGCGGTACCATGTGAATTATTACAACCAAGCAACTTAACTAAGATTTTATTATTTTTCTCTTTCAAAAATTTTCAACAAGATACACATCTGGATAATTTGTTTATTATAGTTCTTGTTAAAGAATTTCCTTTAATTTATCCATTAAAATCTGTTAATTTATATGTGATTCGATTAGAATAAATAACGTTTCCAATTTCGAAGATATCTGTTGACCAGTTAGCTGAGCAGTCTTTCCAAAAATTCTTTTAAATTACTTGTTCATATTTTATTGCCTATTTTATATTTAGGTGCATTAACTTTAAAATTTGTAAAATAAGCTATTTCCAGTAAAGTTCTTTACTTTCTTTATTTGCCGGTTTTGACTTCATTTTTTTTATTGAATGTGTTGTGTTCTTATATTCATCAGTTATAGTTTCAATTAAATCAAATACTGTACTTTATAATTTGCTTGTAAGTCAATTCTTTTAACATTTTATATTTTAATGTTTTAGTAAATCTTTCAACCACAGCTGCTTTTAATACCATGAAAGTAGAAGAATGATCAATTAAATTTTTTTTCATAATAGCCTGAAAATCTTCACTACAAATTTCTTTGCCCATATCTGTTCTAAAACTTCTTGGACACCTTTGCTACAATTTTTTTTTCAGAGATATCTTTTCCTCTTTTGTCCTCAACTGGAATAGCGCAAGCATTTTATTTTATTTTCGTAATTCCTTTTAAAATATTTGAATATATTTCTACTAGATCACTTTGCCATAATTCATCTACACCATACAAAAATAAGATTTCTTAAGAGATGCTAAGCACTATTTAGTAAAAGATTTCTTTATTTTCACTAATTACACAATGGCTGCTAATTTCGATCACTGAAACTGACTTCTATTGGATTCTAGGCAAAGCTGTCTTTGACTTGCCAAATCACAACAGATTAAATTTATGCTTATGCTAGACCATGTAATATAATTAAATCTCACAAAATTAGAAATCATCTCTGTAGGTTTAAACATACATATTAAATATTTCAGAGCTTTCATCAATTTTAAAATGTCTTTGAATAAAATTTTAAATAAATTTCAAGAGAACAAAAATTTACAGATACTAACAAATTAAACCACTCTGAAGATTAGCAGTGGCATGGCAAGTAGGCCAAGTTCTTCTACGGCAAGTGAACATCATGCACCTCCTTTCTAAAACTACATCACTTAAGTTTACATTCGATAATTATCTAGTACCATTCGTATGTGTCACCTCCGTGGTTGTTATTTTGGCCTTACATCTGAACAGTCTCCACACATAGTAATTATACTGTAGCTGGTGCAATACAACTGTACAGCGTCTCTAGTAACAAAGAAACGTAAGCACATTATCTTGGCCCTTAATAACATCAGAGCTTGGCGTAATTGACTGATTTAAGGACAAGGCTGTTAATTTACTGAAAGTTATAGTAAACTAAAAAAGTAACTAGACTAGTAACTGCCAAACTAACCTACGTATTCAGATTTTAGAAAGTAACACAGCATCCAGTAGCTAGGTGCAATTTAAAGGAATAAATTTGAAATAGCAAAAAGTTATGTAAGAAAAAAAAACATGACAGGCAAAGTCAACTGACACATTTAAATATCAATAAACCACACCCCAGCTGCTTGGTGCACTAACTCCTTAAATTTCATGAGGTATTTCCACCGTGTTACTACGCGATCACTGGAGCTAAATCACTGTGTGGTATCTAACCGCCGGACTTTACATAGGTTTCCTTTAGTACGAAAGTTTTGGACCACGTTAAGTTATTACCAAATGTAAAACTTTCACTCCATCCTTGGTCGTTAGAGCTAGAATATTATTTTCATATACTTCAGCCATATTACAAGACCCATGCAAATGTGAGCACGTGGCACACAGTAGGACTAGTAATTTGTTCCACAAGCTGTTTCCAGAACGGTGCCTTCTATTAGAAGTAAAGAGGCACTGCTTTGCTGTAAGTGCTGTCTACTCGTGAAACTGAGCCAACAACCGCCTGTCCACACAAGACACCACATACCCGTACAGCGGCTCTACGTACAGCTAGTTGCACTACGGCACCATCACTTTCCTGTCAACGCGAGAAAGCACTTACTCAGCAGTGTCTCTCTCTACAGTGCCAAAGTGCACCTTTTTTTTTTAGACTAGCCAGGACAGACTTTCTCGCTCTCCCAGGTTTCCCGTCGGAATTACACTACATACGCCGACCTTATATGTCTCCTCTGCACCACCACGTCCTTCCGCCACGTCTGTACCTCCTGAAACGTCCTGTTAAGGTCACTTGGAACTTGGTTGTCTATTCGTTTAATATGCTTGACTTTTAGCCTAAGTACTGATATCCAAACAGCCCAGATAGCAATCCTAGCTGTTTTTCATGGACGTGCTAAAATCTTGAAAAGTATTTGGTCTTCAGTTTCAAGAGCCGCATGTCGAAAATTAACAAACGGAATATTTCTGTTTGGCCCCTGTCAATAATCTGGATGTGTAGGCAACCGCTACTTTCTGCCTGCATATTCCATTAATAATACTGCAGCCAGAACAAAAGTAGAAGAACCCGTTTGCAGCACAAATTGCGGTTCAGAGTCAGGAACAATCAAAAAAGGTGCATTCGCCAGAGTCTTCTATATACTTTCAAATGCTCAAATGCTATTTGGCGGCATTTCAGTCCACCTGAAGTTTTCGTCTTCCCGCCTCTGTTGATCCTGTTGAAATGTCCAAATAATGGCACAAAATTTCCAAAACCATCCCAATAAAATGCGCAACACCGATTTCACCACAGGGAAGAGGAAACTGACGAATGTTGTGAATTCTGTCCTGATCGACATCAGTTCACCAGACGAAACTATATGCTCAATGAAGGAAACATCCCACCTGGCCATGTCTACTTAAAAGTTTTTTACAGTTACAGTTAACCGAGATTCCCGAAATCTACTGAAAATATAGGGTACGTCGTCCAAATGTTCTTCAATAAATTTATTGTATAATACCACATCACATAATTATAGGCAAATTTGTACTTCAAATCCTCTAACACAAATCTAAGAATATAGATAAAACGGTGGCTCCTGTGACCAAACCGAATGGTATACGATTATGTTTACACGACTTCGAAGCCGTTGTAAAAGTTGTAACTGTTTTTGACTCTTCGGCTAACGAGACTTGGTGATAACTCTAGTCTAAATCTAACATTGTAAAATACTGAGCACTTACAAACCACGTGAAGCAATTATGTAAGTCCGGAAAGGGCATGAAATTTGCACCAAACTTTTGATTAAGTGGCCTATAATGGACTCCAGTCCGAATTCTTTCCGACTCTGGTATTTTACTAGGAACACTGGAACACAAAAGCGGATACGGAAAGCCTGATTAACTGTTGATCAAAAACTTTTCTTAACGCTTCCATCTTTGGTGGAAATAGCCGGTACGTTCACTGCAAAAGAGGAACTTATATTTATTCTGTCACACCAAGTTTATTGGACAACATATCGGGAAATACCCTACATGCACTAAATGCTTGCTCCTGTTCTAAATGATCCATGTTAAGTGCTGTGCTAACTACAGCTACATTGTACATCCGTTCAAGTCCAGCATGCGCCCGCAAAGGAAACTTCTAATCAGGCAAAAATTTAAAATAAAACATATGCTAGTATAGCACAAAACAAAAGAAATGGTTCAAATGGCTCTGAGGACTAGGGGACTTTACATCTCAGGTCATCAGTCCCCTAGAACTTAGAACTACTTAAACCTAATCAACCTAAGGACATCACATACATCCATACCCGAGGCAGGATTCGACCCTGCGACCGTAGCTGTTGCGCGGTTCCAGACTGAAGCGCCTAGAACCGCTCGACCACACCGGCCGGCAGCGCAAAACACAAGAAATTCTTAACAAAAAATCACAGCGCAACTAAACCAACGTCGATGCACCCTTCACAACAATAAATTCAACCGGCCATGCTAACTTCTGAATTCCAAGATACATGTATGTTTTGTTTGTATATTTGTTGCACTCTTTCCAACAAGCCCAAAGGGGCAGGGCCCGTACTAAAACTGAAACAGTACAATATATCTTATTTTTAATAATAATTGATTTCTTGTTATACGTATATTTCTCAGATTTGTTGTTTTGTGTAGGTTTACTTATGAAGCACATTTCTTCTACTGACTTAGTCGTGTATTAGGCTACCTACTTTTTTGAGGAAAAATGTAGTTTTGATTGCGGAAGAATCAGTGAACCATAGACAACTTAACCAGCCTCATACTCAGAACTGTTTAGTGGGGCAGCCTGTATCACACCATGTTACGAACACTCCCAAGGAACCCATGTGCCGCGAAGTGCTCGTGGGTGACAGCACAAGGTCGAAACGGGATGAGGAGTTACAAAACAAATGATGAATATTCAGTTAGGTGGGAGATCAGAGGCATTTATATGAGGAACAATCCTCACCTGTGACAAACCTCACCTGTATTCATAATCATTTTTAATTTTACTTCAGATATCTTAAAAATTCCACTGTGAGTTAAAGCATGAAGGAAATTACAGAGTGGAAAGAAACCTTATAATACCAATTCTCTACCTACAGAGGAAAAGAAATCTGGAAACATGTATCAGCTGCTTTATTTTAAGAGAAATGACGCCGACCATAAAAAGAATCAATTTAGAACAGAGTGTCTTCTTGTTAACAAGACCCACACGAATAGAGGAAAACCCGCCATTCCAGCGAATGAGACTACCCCATGTTAGGGAACTTCTGAGACAAGAAGGAAATGGTCATTTTATGTGGCCAAGCCCCAGAGAAGTATAAGCCTGAACACCCAGCAAGTTGGCACCAATCCTATATTTTGAGTCGTAGGCACAGTAGTGTGCAGCACTGGCCAGCAAAGTAAATCACCTCACAGGCTCTCTGCCCCCTTATGCAAGATCTTCTCGGAAGTACCAGCAGCTGCCGTCTCTCTCGCAACCTTCGCCTACCTATAGGCACTCACAATGACACTGCTGAAAAATTCAACTGTTCGTTACATAGGACAGAGTTCTGTAATTACTTTAGGATCTGGCTGCAGTTTCGTTTGTTCGGCCATCGTCAGTATTTCACGATTTAGCGGCAGAGCAGTAGTCTCAGACATCTGGTAAGGTTCATCGAACTTTGCCATCCTGCTGTTATTGACTAAACCTGGTTATCACATCTTGTATAGTTCTAGCTCAGTGTTCATTCTATTTACTTAGATTCTGTGATTGTGCAAAATTCAGTGAAGACTCCCCTCTGTTGAATATTGCTGTGTTCAGTTATAGTTTATGAATGTATTTCATATGTTCTAAATCTATATATCATTAGTTTTCCAATTCCTACCACCTTCCCCCAGTATCTACACAAATTAATGGCTGTCTGCAAGTAAGGACGTAGTCAGTGCCTTTCACAATCTGATAGCTGACCGGAAATTATCCTGAGATCCCGTCAGACTAACATTACACATCTCGCCAGCAAACTAGGTGAGGCTTCGGAATTGTAGCACTGTCGACCTTGCTCCAAATTCGAGCCGATTTTAATATCTCGCGTTAAATCACAGCTCGGGTATTAGTTAAACTTTGCTGCAGTCCATGAAGGACACAGTGGCCAGTAGGTAGTGACCAGTTTTCGCCTGATGCACTGCTACAGTTCACTCGTGTGTTGGAAGGAGAAGTCGATTGTGTTTTCCCACGTTTGGTCAGATGACAACATACTGAAACGACGGAATCGATGCACACGCCCTGTCATTTTTCTCAAACTGTTTTACAGGAACTATTATTTAAAAATGTTTAATTCTTAAGTTACTTATAGCTCTATAAGTCATTTGCGTTATAACGTCTTCAAAAGTTCACTAAAGGTGAAAGTTATTGTGAAATTCTCATTTACGTTAGACGCTTCGCAAAAATCGAAAAAGTTTTCAATGAAAAAAATGGGCCGGTATTATTTTACGTTTGCTGCGTATTACCCACTTTGCTGCGTTTGAAATTCAGCTAATATACGGAATTTTTCGTTAGACTAGGGTGGATATTTCTATGTTTCACTGATCTTGAGAAAAGTGGTCTCATATAGCGCATAAATTTGCTTAATACACATGACATTCCTCAATTTTCGAACACCGTTTGAAGTAGAGCAATTTTCCACATGGTTATTAAGGGAAGACTCATTATCTGCTGTGTTTGTCCACTAACTACAGACTTCTTTCCACGAACTATACGAGACTGGAATAGAAGGGAGAACCGATAGAGGTACTCAAGGTACCCTCTGCCACACACCTTCACGTGGCTTGCGGAGTATGGATGTATATGTAGATGTAGATGTAAACTTATTTTTGTGATTAATTTAATGTACAGTCTCCCATATCCCATATCCCAGTCTCCCATATCTTATCAGGATACACTACACGACATTACCACTTTACTTAGAATGTACCAGAAGCAGACAGTGAAGATATTTGTAACTAATAGTATTACCTTCTCAATGACAAAATTACCAGTAAATTTCTTTGAGGATTACAGGTACGATTTGGAATTCTGAGAAAATTTCATTCAAGCTAGTTCTCTCAGTGTGACAACTCATAGGCTACTGATTCTACTACACAAGGCTATGGATTTCGAACAAATCCTGTAAGTTGTTAGGTACGGCAGCAAGTGGATTCTTAGCACAATGAAAGTTTTTTTTCATCCCTGTTAGGTTTTGGAAACTGTTAGTTGGAAAAGAACCCCATTCTGACACTAGTGAAAGGTGTGAATCTTCGAGTAAATCTTCCTTAATCAGTAATTCACTCTCGATGTGTCAGTTACTTTACAAGCAACGAAAAAGAAAAACATTTATGTCCTATGGCGTAAATTTCTGTGCTACAGCAATCGCACGCATGAGATGGGTCCTAAAAAAACTGGATCAGTTAATTCTGAGGAGAAATGTATTACCTTCCGGCCTGTCTGCAAGGTGCATCCTAATCTGAACTGTTATGCACCCACAAGTGATCTGGAAGGTCAATCTTTCGAGAGTTTTCCGATGCTCTGTCTACTAAAGTTCATGAATAAACTTAGCCATATAGTGCACTGACACTGACTTGCCTTGAATCAATGAATCAAACATTGGATCAGGTGTCTGCTTCAGTTGGTGAAGCACCAAGAGACTGAGGACTCACATGTTTAGATCGTTCTGTTTGTTTTCGTATAATTTCCTAAATTACTAGCGGTAGGATGGTTAAGGCGTGTACACACTGTGTGCGGACACATTCGAAGTTGGCCATAGTTTGCAAATAGCCGAAAATTCTTATGACCACTGTTATCCGTCCGTCGGCTGCTGCCTCGGGGTGTGGCGGCTAAAATTAAACTGGCGCGTCTCATGGGAAGGTCCCAGCCAGAGTCTTTGTTGGCTGTGTGTGACGGTCATGGCTGCAGATTTCTGGACGTGTGTTGTAGAGTACAGAGTTCTACGATTTCTCTTGAATGGTCAGGTGTGTATTAAACGAAGGAAGCAATTACTCGGGTAGCAGAGAATGTGCGGAGTACACATGGTTTTTTACGCTGTTGGGTAGTTTGAGGTCCTCTGGAGAACGCAAAAAAGAGCGAAATCAGATCGCATACGAAGTAGAGGGACTTCGACTGTCAAAATTGTAACAGTACATTGTCGAAGTATTCGCAACGAAGTGCCCGAAATATCTCGCGCTCAAATAATCAACAGGAGCGAGGGATGGCTGCAACCCGATGCAGAAAGTTCAGAGATATTTAACGATTCATTGAACATATGTGGAAAAGACGGATTATACGTCATAAGAGAGGAAGCGTTCGTTTCAGATGCAAAAAATGTCTCAAATTAGAATTTTGAGTGAGGTAGTGATGTTAACTGGACACATACTTCAGGTCTAGGTGATATCAAGTCAAGTGTAGAATGTTTTTGCTGACCACACGATTACACTATGAAGTTTTGGAGCCATTCAAGGAAAGTCGATCTCTATCACTTAAATACTCAGATCATGCATTATTAGTTAACGGCTTATTTCAATAGTGGTACAAGTCCATTACCTCCACTTTTCTGTCTATAATGCTTCTGAAATTAATGAGTCAAACAAACAGCAAGAAAGGTTCATCTCTAGCAAGAAGCCATATGCTTGAATATTTCTGGTATCTCAACTGCAGATTTTTCAGCGCTCATTTAACTTTAGGACTCTGTATCTCTGCATGAACAAAAATGGACTTGTACTACTACTGGAATAAGCCCTTCATTTGTAGCTGACATTAAACTACGTAGCATACACGGGAACGTCTACAGATTCGCTGCAAATGGTACGGACCGACAGTCCTGTGAAATATCTCTGGCCACGTTTACGAAAACTGCCCTCAACAACTAGTTAACACGTACACAACCTAAATATTTTACACCTTGTAGCTACGAAGAGGCCTGACTTTGTTAACAAATCCGTCAAAATGGCTAGGAAAGTGTCCATGCTAGGAAAAGCACAAAAGCAGTTGTTAGTATCCCACTTATCGAATGGACATCTACCTCCAGTATGACGGACTTAGAGGGATTATAGGCATAGTTTAAACAAATCGTGTATCGCACTCTGGAGAAGTATGTGCCCAATACGTGGATTAAGGATGGAAAGGGATTTGTGTGGTTTAAAATGAAATTCGGAAGCTGCTGTGGAAAGTGAGGCCGTAACAGCTCGCTACAAAAAAGTGAGCCCACATATCGCCAGGAAAAAGTGAGTATAAATTGGTACGTCAACAAGAAGATCAATGCACGATTCATATAACAACCTACACCGTTGTACATTAGAGAACCATCTTGCTGAGGACCCCACAAAATTCTGGCCATATGAAAAACACGAAGCTGGTCGAAGGCTTCCCTTCAGTCATTCGTCGAGCTGTCTGGGGTGTCAATAGAAGACAGAAAACGGAAAGCGGAAGTTTTAAATTTCGCTTTAACAGGAGGATCGTACAAACATACGGTCGTTTGGAACTCGTACAGACTCTCATATAAGGGACAAAGAAATTAGAATCCGTGGCGTAGAGAAGTAATTAAAACAGTTGAAATCTAATAAGCGTCTCTCCACACATCAGTGTGGATTTAGTAATCACCGCTCGTGCAAAACTCGACTTGGCTCTTTCTTCACATGATGTTCTACAAACCAAGGATGAGGGCAACAGGCAGATTCCATATCGCCAGATTTCCAGAAAGCATTTGACACGATTCCTCACTGAAAACTGTTGACGAAGGTCCGAGCACACCGTTTACATTCGCAGGTGTGTGAGTGGCTCGAAGCCGTTTTAAATAATAGAACCCCGTACCTGGTAGTCGATAGCGAGTGTTCATCAGAGACAACTGTATCGTCAGGAATGCCCCAGTGAAGTGTAGTGGGACCGCTACTATCGACTATATACATGGTGATCCAAAAGTCAATATACATTTGGAAACTGAATAAATCACGGAATAATGTAGATAGAGAGGTACATATTGACACACATGCTTGGAATGACATGGGATTTTATTAGAACAAAAAATAATCAAAAGTTCAGAAAATGTCCGACAGATGGCTCTTTATCTGATCATAATAGCAATAATTAGCATAATAAAGTAACATAAAGCAAAGATGATGTTCTTTACAGGAAATGCTCAATATGTCCACCATCATTCCTCAACAACAGCTGTAGTCGAGGAATAATGTTGTGAACAGCACTGTAAAGCATGTCCGGAGCTATGGTGAGGCATTGGCGTCGGATGTTTACTTTCAGCATCCCTAGAGATGTCGGTCGATCACAATACACTTGCGACTTCAGGTAACCCCAAAGCCAATAATCGCACGGACTGAGGTCTGGGGACATGGGACGCCAAGCATGAGGAAAGTGGCGGCTGAGCACACGATCATCACCAAACGAGGCGTGCAAGGGATCTTTCACGCGTCTAGCCTTATTTGGTGAGTGCCATCCTGCATAAACATCGTACGTTCCATCAGGTGTTTATCAGCCAGGCTGGGGATAATGCCATTCTGTAACATATCGGCGTACCTCTCACCCGTCACGGTAGCAGTTACAAAACCAGAATCACGCATTTCTTCGAAGAAAAAAGGTCCGATAACGGTAGATGTGATAAATCCAACCCATACCGTGACTTTCTCGTAGTGCAATTGATTTTCCACGACAGTTCTAGGACTTTCGGTAGCCCAAATTCTGCAGTTGTGGGCGTTAACAGACCCTCGGAGCGTGAAATGAGCTTAGTCGGTCCACAACACGTTACTCAAACAATCGTCATCTTCCGCCATCTTTTGAAACGCCCACACCGCAAATGCACTCCGCTTCACTAAACCGCCAGGTAACAGTTCAGGATGCCGATGGATTTTGTACGGATAGCATGGCAGGGTACGCCTATGTGCCAACGCCTATGTGCCAACCATACAGTAGTGTATAGAATGCCGGTGCGACGTGCGACTGCACGAGCGCTGACTTCCCCGTGCATAGACGAACCCGCTACAGTCTCCATTTCTTCCTGAACTGTCTCCACAGCATTTCGCCTTGTGCTCGGTCGGCCACTACGTAGTCTATCGTCTAAACAACCCGTGACTTCAAAATTCGAAATCATTCACGCCACAGCTGCATTTGTCAACGGACCTTTACCCGTCCGAATCCCCTTTCTATGGCGATAGGATCGTAACGCTGAACTAGCACATTCCCCATTCTAATAATACAGCTTCACTAAAAGCGCCTTTTCAGGTAACGTCAACATGCTGCGACTACCGCCGCATCTGATTCTCTCTCTCATTACAGCTCCTTTTATACACGATTGTCATGTGCAGTCACTGACGTTTTGCTGTCCAACGCCATCTGTCGAACATTTTGTGAACTTTGTTATTTTTTTGTTCTAATAAAACCCCATGTCATTTCAAGCATGTGTGTCAATTTTTACCTCTCTATCTATATTAGTGCGTGGTTTATTAAGGTTTCAAATTCAAACTGACTTTTTCATCACCCGGTACATAAATGACATGCTGGACACAGGAGCAGCAACTAAGATTCATGATTAACAGAAATTGGAAATAGTGATGTTAGTTCACTGAGTGATCATTTAGACGAGACACTGAAACGTTATATCCAGATATTGAAAAGACTGCCACTAAAAATCGCGAAGTCCATTATGAAGCTAAATGGAAGGCTCGACGGTTTTCGTTCGCACGTGGCTGAAGTAAAGGATCATGTAGAGGAACTGAAAAGTGCCCAGAAATCTGTCACTGTTAGATACGCTAAATTCAAGAGGTAGTCACAGTTTACAAAATGGAATGTAGAACCGAAGAAACGAAAGTGGCGGTCTCTTCTACATTCTATGGAACAAGCGGTAAGTAATAAGGTTCAAAACTAGCGTCAAGCCCTGAGGGAGGAAATAATCATTCGATTAGGCAGTAGGCTGTGAAACCTAATTTCAGCAACAAATGATAGGGTTCCAGCAGTCGATGCTATACCTTTGCGGTAGGACGAAAAGGAAATTGTAATTAGCTTGCTTAGGGGAGAAGCACTTTTGGCCAACGCTGTAGTTATTCCGGAAGACCGGACCAATGATCCGTTTCCCTCAGACGGTCGGTCTCGAAACTCAGTTGCGCGGGTAATACTCGACATTAGTACTCGACAACTGACTGGGCTTTCAGTCAAAGGCGTCGTTGAGGGGTAAGCCTGGAAGAAGCTGATGGTGCACTGGGAGATGTCGTCGTTGAGGGACTCGAGGAATATACAACATGACTTACACAAAATTTCTAACGATTGTGATGAATGGCAGGTTCCTGTAAATGTAGATAAATATGAGTTACTATGGATGAGTTGGGAAAAATATCCTGTAACGGTCGAGTACAGCATTAGTAGAGTGCAGGTTTACGCTGTCACTTAGGTTCAATATCTAGGTGTAGCGTGGAAAGCGATAGAAGAGGACCTCAGGTTGGTAGGAGCGATAGTGAACGTGGGACTTTGTTTTATTGTGAAGATGTTTGGAACGTGTTTTTCACACATAAAGCACGCGGCTTATAGATCGTTGGTCCGAGCCATTCTTCAGTCCGATCCATTCTTCAGTGCTGCTCGAGTTTTTGGGATCCACAACAGGTCAGATTATAGGAAGACATCGAAGCAATACAGAGGCGTGCTGCTAGATTTGTTATTAAAGGGGTTAAATCTGCTAGTATTACTGAGATACTTCATGAATTCAAATGGGACTCCATGGAGGGGAGGGGACGGTGACGAGAGACTTTCTAAAAGATACTATTACGCAAGTTTGAAGAATCGGTGTTTGAGGCTTACTGTAGAAGTACATTTCGTATAAGGACCATGAAGATAAAAATGCAAGAAATTAGGTGTCGTACAGAGGCATTTAGACAATCGCTTTCTACTCATTTTGTTGGCAAATGGAATAGGAGATTAAGTATCTAGTAGTGGTACAAAGTACTCTCGGCCATGCACTGTCCTGTTGTTTCCGGAGTTTATGTGTAGACATAGATGTAGATGACAAAATGACTGAATTGCAGGGCACAATGTCACAGTATTCTGCGTTCTCTAACACCCCTTAGTGGACTTCAACTGGCGCAGAAACAACTGAAATGTACCATTATATTAACACTGTACATACGGTACATAACAGCGCCACTGGAATACCCATAAGTAACTAGACAGTTCTTTAAACAGTCTAAAATTCTCGTGTGATACACCTAGGTCCCAGGGGATAAAAGGGGTCTCTACAATATATGATTCTTTCTCAGCTCAACTAAATAATTTCTCAATCTTACGTATGTCCTGAAACCTCTTTCCAGCACCGTTCTCCGGATCTTCTAATAAGTATGAATAGTCATATACTGTTTTACTGATTTTATGAAAATCATCTAATGAAGGACAAAAGTCTGCTACTTTCTTGACAACTAAATGAGACCGTTGTTGGTTTCGAAATAGGCCAAAGTTCTCCACTTTGAAAGAATTCGCTTCAACTAGATTAAAATGCCACTTATTCAATATGAACCCCTTTTCGCGAATCCACCTTGAAGCTACGGCAGTATTCTCATCCCAGACCATACCAGATTCCTGGATCAGACGTGCAATTTCTCCTATCGGCATCTACACTAAGTAGACACGAGTGTCTTAGCGGCCCCTTATTGTTATAGGGCCCGCACAACCGACGAGCAACATGGGTTGCCGACCCTCTTTCTGGAGAGCGAAGGGAAACATCGCCTGTGGACAAATAAAAATAACAGATTATCCAAATAAACGGGGAAATACTTAAGCCAGACAACATGTGACAGCGTTCCAGAAATCGGAATTAATATGATTTATGTAGCACTCTGCCGACCCGGCTTTTTAAGCACGCTTCGACCATCAGACAGGCACTAACCACTAGGAACAGTTCCGGCCAGTACTTACGCCGCCGTAGCATTTACTCACTTTAGCATTGTAGTAGCACTTTTTACTTTGTAGAGTAGGTTTTGGTCATTATTTTCTTCCATTGTCTGGTCTCCTTATCTGGTTTGCCACCACAGGTGTTGTGTGGATTTTGTTGTTGTTCTTGCATTTAAATCTTAGTTAATGTCATGAAGGCCTTTTTCTTTAATTATGATAAAGTGTGTTCAAATTGACTGTTAGATCTTTCCTGCTGACTGCAGGACACAGCAAGGAGGATACCTAGATGAATCACAGACCAACTTGTTAATGGTCTATACGGCAAGATTAATTCCGCTCACTTAGAATGCCGCCCATGGCAATATATCGTGGGCCGCATCCTTGTCTCTCGAAAACACAACTCTACTGCGTTTCTGGCTACGTGATAGAAGATTGCTCCCTGGGCCATCACATTTCGCCGACGCGTGTCACCAATCCATGAGAAGCAGGTGAATTGTATGAAAAGCTTATGATGTTCTGGCGCTGCCAGCGTCTCTTTTTCCTGCCGAAGAGAGCAGTTCGATAATCTTTTCGAGCTAATAAACATTATAGTCGTAGGTTCTTAGCCGCCTGCGCTATTATTTACCCTGAAGGGCCAGCATTATCATTTTATGGTTCTTCTGCCAACCATGTTGACTACTTTCAGGTGACATACTGCTTTGTGCACGTCATGAAGCATCTTGAACATGGTTCCAGTATTGGCAAAGGAATTCCGTACTCAATGAGAGAGAAATACTACCATATCTATCTGCCACATACTACCAGGGACGAGACTAACGGGTGCCTCTGACAGAGGATGGGAATCTAACGAATCACGGACGTTGTCGACAAAATGTGGAGACACTAGGTTAAACCCCCCCCCCCCTTAAATTCTCCCAAAGAAGGCGTCAGTATCTCGGTAGTAACTTGCATAGGGTGTAGCGTTTACATTGTAGAAAAGTATGACGTCTCTCGCAGACCCGAAAGGTGTTAGTCCGAGTTATTCAGCAATGAGGAAACAGTCTTCGTGAATGAAACAGAGCCCACCTCTTCCAGACTTTGCCCCTAGAACGCCAATGACTGAAGGCACAGTCCGTTGTCGAGTACTGCCCCCTCAGGCGGGTGTCGATCCCGACCTTCTGATGGTGAGGGTTCATTGGCCCGGTCTCTCAGGATAACAGCGGCGTTGGCCAAAAGTACTTCTCTCCAAAGCAAGTTACTGGCAGTTTCCTTGTCGATGGACGGCAAAGTTATAGCATCGATTGCCAGAACCCCTTCACTTGTTAATGAATTTAGATTCCGCAGCTTACTGCCTAATCGAATGACTGTTTCCTCCCTCAGTGCTTGACATTGGTTTTGAACCTTGTTACTTACTGCTTGTGCCATAGAATGTAGAAGAGACCTGCTACATTCCTTTCGTTTCTTCTATTCTACATTCCATTGTTGTAAACTGTGACTGCCTGTTTAATTTAGCCTGTCTGTCTGTCTCAGATATCTGTCTGTTCGTGACAGATTTCTGGGGCACCTATAAGTTCCTCTATATGATCATTTACTTCAGTCATTTGAAAACGAAAACCGTGAAGCCTCCCTTTTAGCTTCATTAAGGACTTTGCGTTTTCTAGTAACATTCTTTTCAGTATTTGGCCATGAGATTTTAGTTTCTCATCTGAAGTATTATTTAAAGAACTTAAATTATTCTCTGTCTTCAATTTCTGTAAATCAAGACTGTTAATAGAAAGCTCGAAATAAATTAAGCAAGCAAATTTGAAATACAGTTTCCGTTTCTGCCTCACTGGAATGTCTCGAATTTGTCACCTACTTGCTTGTAATGTTCGTCGATTACTTCTGTATTGATCCCTTTCTTTCACAAGGCCGACCTCGTGCAGAGGAAATGGTGGTTTTGTTTCCTTTCTTTTTTTTTTTGAAGGGGGGGGGGGGAGGAGAGTAGGGCATGCGAGGTTTCGTGACACATGGCGCAGTCCAGCAGCTACCCCTGCACATCGTTAAACTATGTACAACTTTAAGCAAAAGCATGTCAAATATGCATCTTAGACTGGCAACTGAATCCAGTAATTTAACTTACCATGCTAAGGAAAAACATCAGATATGATTTGTAGATCTTACTTTTGTAATAAACGTTGAAGAGCCAAAGAAATTGGTACACCTGCCTAACATCGCGAAGGACCCTCGCGAGCATGCAGAAGTTCCGCAACACGACGTGGCAGCGACTCGACTAATGTCTGAAGTAGTGCTGGAGGGAACTGACACTATGAATCGTGCAGGGTGTCCATAAATCCATAAGACTAAGAGGGGATCAAGGTCTCTTCTGCACACCAGGTTGCAGTTCATCCGATAATTGCACCATAATGTTCATGTATAGGGAGACTGGTGAATAGCGGAAGTATTTAATCTCAGAAGAGTGTTCCTGGAGCCACTCTGTAGCAATTATTGACGTGTGGGGTGTCGCATGGTCCAAGTTGAATTATCCAAGTCCCTCGGAATGCAGAAATGAAATGAATGGATGCAGGTGATCAGACAGGATGGTTACAAATATATCACCCGTCGGAGACGTATTTATAAGTATCATGGGTACCGTGCGCATCCAACTGCCCCACGCCATTACAGAATCTCCGCCAGCTTGAACCGTCTCCTGAAGATATGCAGGATCCATGGATTCATGAGGTTTCTCCATACCCGCACACATATATCTGCTCGATATAATTTGTAACGAGATTCGTCCGACCAGTCAAAATAGTTCCAGTAATCAGCAGTCCAATGTCAGTGTTGACGGGCCCAGGCAAGGCGTAGAGCTCTGTGTCATGCAGTCATCATGGGTACATGAGTGGGCCTCTGGCTCCGAAAGCCCCTACCGATGATGTTGCGTTCAATGGTTCGCACGTTGACACTTGTTGATGGCCCAGCATTGAAATCTGCAGCAGTTTAACGAAAGGCTGCATTTTTTGTGAGGTTGAACGATTATCTGCAGTTGTCGTTGGCCCGGTTCTTGCAGGATCTTTCCCCGGACGCAAGTTTGATGTTTTAGCGGATTCTTGATATTCACGGTACACTCGTGTAATGGTCGTACGGGAAAATCCCCTCTTCATATCTGCCTCTGAGATGGTCTGCCCCATCTCTCGTGCGCCGACTATAACACCACGTTCAAACCCACTTAACTCTTCATAACCTGCCAATGCAGCAGCAGTAACCGATCTAACAACTGCACCAGACACTTGTGGTCTTATATAGGTTTTGTCGACCGCAGCTCTGTATTCTGCCTGTTTACATGTCTGTATTTGAATATGCACACCTACGCCAGTTTATTTGGACCTTCAATGTAGGATATATATTGACGGAAAAAGATTACAGTTCCAAAAAGTAGACGTGCGACACAAACGAAAATTGGTAGGGGTGTTTCTACATCTGCAACGTTATGTCCATTGAAGTTTGTGCCAGTGGCATGAAAGCTACCCTAGTAGTGTCACTGTAAGGCTGCAAACCAGGTTTGCTTTAAATACACGCTGTTACGGTTGTGAGAACTAGTTAATCTGAGAATGTATGTCGTGAGTCGATGTTAGTCAAGAATGCCTGTCAGGCGTTAAAACGCCGTTATCAGTATCTCATTGAATGTGAACGAGGTGCGTGAGTGGATGTCAATACCTCACTGAGTATGAACGAGGTGGTGTAATAGGGCTACGAGAAGCTGGATGTGCCTTCTACGATATTATAGAAAAGCGTGGCAGGAATATGGCCTCTGTATATGACTGCTGGCAGTGGTGGTCACGAGAATGTACGGGCGCAAGGTTCTTCACACGGGCAGGTGGTATTGATCTGGCGCAGCGTACCGTACGTGCAGCAGAAATCTGAGCAATAGTTGGCATCACAGTGACACTATGGGCTGCTACAAATCGGTTACTTCAAGGACAGCTCCGAACCAAATGCCCTGTAGCGTGCAATCAACTGACCCCAAACCACAGCCATTTGTGACTTCAGTAGCGTCAAGCAAGAGCTCATTGGAGGACAGGCTGGAGGTCTCTTGTGGTTTCTTTTTTTATGGCAGCTGGTTCTGCCTCGGTTCCAGTTATAGCCGTGTGTTGGTTAAAACGAGGTCAGTTGGAGGTCTGCAACAGACCTGTTAGCGTGCTACATGTGGAGCTGGGGTATGGGATGCGATTTCCTACTACAGCAGGAGCATTCCGCGGCTATCCCGCGCACCCTGTCAACAAATTCATACGCTAGTCTGGTGACTCGACCTGTTGTGGTACCATTCATGAACAGCATTCCAGGGGCGTTTTCCTACAGGATAACGCTCGCTCGCATACCGCTGTTGTATTCAACATACTCTACGAAGTATCGTCATGTTGACTCTGCCTCCTCGATCACCAGATCTGTCTCCAAACGAGTATGTATGGGACATCATCGGAAAGCGATTCTAACATCATCCGCAACCAGGTTTAACCGTCCCTGCAATGAATGACCAAGTGCAACAGCCATGAAACCCCATCCCACAAAGTAACATCGTACACCTGCACAACATAATGCATGCAGTTCTGCGTGCATGCGTTCAACTTTTGGCGGCTACATCGGTTATTAATGAATCAGTATTTACCATTTGCAATGACTTATCTTGCCCATAGATTAACCTGTGGTCTTACAACGTTAATCACTTAGATATTTATCTAGAAAAATTGTACGAATGCATGCTTTCGCGGCGATATCCATTAATAAAATATTCTGGGGTTTCAAGTTGGGTCAAGTGGTTTACTTCCCACGAGCTTTCGGCAGAGCTCCTCTGCCAAAGTGGATGACTGTCGTGTGCTGTCATTTCCGTACTTATATAGCCGCGCTGTCGCTTTTGACATCGCCCGTGACGTCACTGGTGCTCGGTCCCGCACCATGTATGCTAATGTTTTGGCCGCACGACCGCCGGGCCCGCCGGGCCCGCTTCTACTCCCTCAACACCGGATCCCACGCTGTACTCAGCTGCAATCCACTGTCTCTATTGAATGTGTTGTTAGATATTCTAATCTCTATGGCCTCTTTTATCACGATGTCTCAGAATCCATTAGTCCGTTTAATAATAGACGTCTCATCGAATGCAGTTCGGTGCCCGTTTTCCAGAGCATGTTCTGCTACAGCTGACTTTTGTTGATAGCGCAGACGGTAACAGGTTTCATGTTCCGTGCGGCACTGTTCAATAGTGCTAACAGTCTGGCCGACATCCACACGGCGTTCTGAGGCCTATATTGTCTTTCGCAGACCTCATTAGTTGCCGGATCTTTGCCGGAGGCCCGAAGATTGTGTCTGTTTTATGCCTTTTCAGGAGCCGACTAATCTTCCATGTTGCCGAACCACAAAACGGTAAGATTGCAACTTCCTTGGTGTCTTCTCCAGAGGTGTTCTTCCTTTGAGGATTGGATGACACTGCTTGTGACATCTGTTTGTTGTTATAAGCGTTTTACTTAAAAGCTTTTGCGTAAGTGGCTCAATTCTCTCGGCAAGTTTTCAGCGTCAGAGACGGTTTCAGCTCGATGTACTAAGGTCCTCAGAACTGAGTGTTTCTGTGTTCGATGATAGAAGCTGTTGGCGTGCAGATACCGATCCGTGTGGGTGGACATGCGGTAAACGCTATGACCTAAAGACCCATTGGGTTTACGGCTAACATGCCCGTCCAAAAACGGCAGGGAACCCTCTTTCTCCACTTCCATTGTGAAGTTGGTGTGGTTGAGGTTGCTGTTGAGGTGCTCCAGGAACTCTTCTAACTTTTGTTGTCCATGTGGCCGAATGACGAAGGTATCGTCGGCATAAAAACAACTCGCCTTTGCATGAGCCAAGGCGATGTCTTCGAAATGGTCCATGAACGGGTTGGCTTCTACTGGAGCTAATGAACTTCCCACCGCCATGCCGTCAGTTTGGTTAAAATTTCTCCATCATGTAAGAAATATGATGACGTCAGAGTGTGCTTAAATAAATCCACAATGGTGTCGTCAAAGAGCTGGGACAGCAAGTCAGTAGAGTCTGTGATGGGGACACACGTGAATGAGGAAACCACTACGAAGCTAACCATAATATTCTCTTCAGCAAGTCGCAGACCTTTAATCCCACTGATGAAGTCCGCCGTATTCTTTATATGGTGTTCGCAGTGTCCAACGTGCGTAGAGAGGAGGCTGGCCAGATGGTTCGCAAGTTTATAGGTCGGAATCCGATGGTACTCACTATCGGCCACAATGTGTGTCCTTCATATGCCCCTTCGGCAGACCATAGAAAGTGGGCTTTCTTGGTGCCTTGTGGAGGATGTTCTTAAAAGTATTCTCTTCCAGCGATAACCGTTTGAGAAGCTTTGAGGTCTTCCTCGATGTTGTGGATGTTGGGGCCCGAGGTAATTTTTGGTATGTGTTTTCCTCCAACATCCGTCTGATTTTTGCGTCATAGTCGGCTCGTTCCATTAAGACGGCAGCATTGCTCTTGTCAGCTGGTAGGACGACGGTGAGAGCATCATCGAATTGCATTCGATGAGACGTCTGTTATTAAACGGACTAATTGCTTGTGGGATAGCGTGATAAGCGAGGCCCTAGAGATTAGAATTTCTGAATCCTTCAATGGAGACAGTGGATTGGAACTGAGTACAGCGTGGGATCCGGTGTTGAGGGAGTTGAAGGGGGCCTGGTGTTCGCGCGGCCAAAACATTACCATATATGGTGCGGGACCTAGTATCAGTGACGTCACGAGTGACGTCACGAGCGAGAGCGCGGCTATATAGCAGTGCAATGAATGACAACCACTCGACAGTCATCCACTTGACAATGAAAGAGGAGATCTCTGCCGAAAGCTCGTGGGCAGTAAACCACTTAATGCAACTTGAAACCCGAGAGTGTTTTATTAACCTAGAAAAATTTATTCCCGAAATTTTATCACTCTACATTTATTATTTTCTGGTGCCGAGATTTTATTTTTGTCTGTGTACTTCGAAGAGCAGTTGTACATTGAACCATCGACTGTATTAAATGGGGTCAGTTAAATTAGAATGTATTACAAAATAATAATTATGGCAATATCTACTGTGAACCCAGATGTAGTTGAAATAACTTTAGGAAATCCTGGTAACAATGCGAGATTTTTGCAGTTATTGTGTGAATAAGTACACATCACAAAAACACATGGTTTGTAGTTTACATGCATCATTACTGACAGAAATAAATTGTTTATACAGACAAGGTCCAGATCATACCAAATATGCCATCGCAGAGTAACAATGTTGCGTTGTAGATGGCAAGAGAGTATTGCCGAGTTTTGATACATGCGTCAATCTTATCTTACACGTACAGTAAAATAAAGTCAATGACGCAATTCAGAAAAAAAATAGCTTGCAATATCACATGGCCAATTATATGTCACTCACGAAAACTTTTATGTCTTGACATACAGAGGTTATGCTGTTGAACAAAATTCGTCGACAATCCCGTAAGGAAAGCATATATTTGAAGCCATAACCATATTTCATTTAGTAGTCACACTTTCTCTGTAAGTTCTCGGTTTCATTAAAAGGCTAGCAAGTACAGACTTTGCAGAACATATTTCTACACTCCAGCATTAGAAATAATGTAGATATAATTAGAGTAGATTTTCTAACTTTAAAATTTCAATCCACGCTAGAACAGCGCTCATTTCATGCTAAATTATGAATTATTACACGACTGATTTCTGGAGACACTGGGAGCTATTAAGCTAACCGGAAGTGGTGGGTCTTCATTGAAAGGGTAACGCATTTTCTCACGAAATGTATCAGCGGAATTAGCATATATCAGCGACAGTAGTTGCGAAGTTTAGAAACCGTACCTACTCGGCAGGACGTCCGCAGCGCGGAAGCGACCGTTATCAGAACGAGATGCGAGCAGAAGTGGTGCTATCATTCACCAGTAGATGGCTCCGGGTGCGACTGCGCTAACCGACATCCGCAAGTGAGCTCTGACGCGTTGTGGACGGCACAGTTACGATAAAAATATTTGGCAATCTCCGAGTGCTTATTGCCTGTTACCAGACGGATACGGTTAGCAGCGAATTTTTATGTCGACGGTTGAGAAATAGACGGAATGCTACGATTCCACTTCTGTACACCGTGAAACCCATGATGGCAGCGAGGGGGAGGGGGGAGGAGGGGTAGGAGAACAGCGACGGAACACCAAAATATCAGACAACAAAATCCATGATAAATGATACGGAAACAGAGACCGACGGTATCACTACTTAACGCTTAGTAGTGATCTTCAATTTCGGAAAATATGCCGTGAAATACGTATTCTTGTTGTGCGAAATACGAGTACTAGACGGTAATATTTTTCATTAAAACTTCATGGATTGTATTGTGGTAAAGTATTAATTTGCAAATCTCAGTATATCAATTTCGAAAATAGATCCATTACCAAGTGTACGCTGTGTCCTTGTTTACAACCTTCTTGTGTGTATTGCGCTCTTTGAACTGTATCGCAAAGAAGTTGCTCGTTTCCTCTGATTTTTGCCCTCATCCGTAATATTGGGTGGGGTAAATGATTCCATATCTGTTTTTTCTTCATACGTAACAGAAGCTGGTGCCGTCGCATGTTATTCTATGGATTAATTTCGATTTGTTACTGCTTACGAATCCATATCTTAACTACTCACTTGTCAGTTCATGTACATTGTAAGTATATGGCTCATATTCTGCTTCACTTTTCTTTCCATCTGTCATTCGTACTCTCGTATTTAATGGGGACTTGAGATAGTTTCAACGACTTCTATTAAATTGCACTGTTTGTAGTAACCTGCCTATTAATAACATGTGAAAACATTTGTGTAACTACTCGCGTATTTTTAGCATTCCAAAAAAGACTGCTATAGTCACCAAACTTACAACACATACTCGTACATCTCCATCCATACTGATGAGCCAAAAACCTATAATCGCCTGCTTCCTAGCTTCTTTGTCGTTATTTGAAATGAAATACGTATTGATTGTGCGTAAATTGGATTTGACAGTTTTTAGTAGGTTTGTGGAGGTGTGTGGCATTACATGTTTACGCACTGGGCACGTGATTCGCGTAAATAATGGGCCGCTGATTTGCGTACGCGGTAATGGCTTCCGACAGCGACGTGTATGAGTTACATAGGATTTAGGTCAGCAAATTTCGTCGCCGAGACGTCAACGTGAGTTCACAATAAGGCTCCTAAAACCACTGTAGCACGGTTCCGGCTCCGAGAAATGAACAGCTGAGAGATGACATCGTCATCGGCGAAGCCATCAATCATGAAGGAATATAGGTGGTTCGCAGCTATCAGTGTGTCTTCAATTACTAACACAGGTCTCATCCAAGCGCAGGAGAACGTCCCCCACAGCATATGTTGCTCCCACGAGACTGAGTCCGTGCCGCGCAGTACGTTCCAGGCCACAGTTCACCAAGATTGTGGTGTCTATAGAGACGACCGCCGACCTAGAGCACCAAAATGTGATTCACCCGAAGAGCCGACACGTTTCTGTTGATCGATGATCGAATCCCGATGGTCCCACGGCCACTGAAATCGTAATTTAAGATGTCGATTGGTCAATATGTGAACACGTAGCAGTTGTCCGTTGAAGAGCTACATTTTCCACTACACTCCTGGAAATTGAAATAAGAACACCGTGAATTCATTGTCCCAGGAAGGGGAAACTTTATTGACACATTCCTGGCGTCAGATACATCACATGATCACACTGACAGAACCACAGGCACATAGACACAGGCAACAGAGCATGCACAATGTCGGCACTAGTACAGTGTATATCCACCTTTCGCAGCAATGCAGGCTGCTATTCTCCCATGGAGACGATCGTAGAGATGCTGGATGTAGTCCTGTGGAACGGCTTGCCATGGCATTTCCACCTCGCGCCTCAGTTGGACCAGCGTTCGTGCTGGACGTGCAGACCGCGTGAGACGACGCTTCATCCAGTCCCAAACATGCTCAATGGGGGACAGATCCGGAGATCTTGCTGGCCAGGGTAGTTGACTTACACCTTCTAGAGCACGTTGGGTGGCACGGGATACATGCGGACGTGCATTGTCCTGTTGGAACAGCAAGTTCCCTTGCCGGTCTAGGAATGGTAGAACGATGGGTTCGATGACGGTTTGGATGTACCGTGCACTATTCAGTGTCCCTTCGACGATCACCAGTGGTGTACGGCCAGTGTAGGAGATCGCTCCCCACAGCATGATGCCGGGTGTTGGCCCTGTGTGCCTCGGTCGTATGCAGTCCTGATTGTGGCGCTCACCTGCACGGCGCCAAACACGCATACGACCATCATTGGTACCAAGGCAGAAGCGATTCTCATCGCTGAAGACGACACGTCTCCAGTCGTCCCTCCATTCACGCCTGTCGCGACATCACTGGAGGGGGGCTGCACGATGTTGGGGCGTGAGCGGAAGACGGCCTAACGGTGTGCGGGACCGTAGCCCAGCTTCATGGAGACGGTTGCGAATGGTCCTCGCCGATACCCCAGGAGCGACAGTGTCCCTAATTTGCTGTGAAGTGGCGGTGTGGTCCCCTACGGCACTGCGTAGGATCCTACGGTCTTGGCGTGCATCCGTGCGTCGCTGCGATCCGGTCCCAGGTCGACGGGCACGTGCACCTTCCGCCGACCACTGGCGATAACATCGATGTACTGTGGAGACCTCACGCCCCACGTGTTGAGCAATTCGGCGGTACGTCCACCCGGCCTCCCGCATGCCCACTATACGCCCTCGCTCAAAGTCCGTCAACTGCACATACGGTTCACGTCCACGCTGTCGCGGCATGCTACCAGTGTTAAAGACTGCGATGGAGCTCCGTATGCCACGGCAAACTGGCTGACACTGACGGCGGCGGTGCACAAATGCTGCGCAGCTAGCGCCATTCGACGGCCAACACCGCGGTTCCTGGTGTGTCCGCTGTGCCGTGCGTGTGATCATTACTTGTACAGCCCTCTCGCAGTGTCCGGAGCAAGTATGGTGGGTCTGACACACCGGTGTCAATGTGTTCTTTTTTCCATTTCCAGGAGTGTATGCACGATGATTGGTGTGCTCCGAAACACTTGTGCGTACACCAGTATTGTGCTCTTCCGGCAGAGATGTTACAGATCACCATTTGTCTTACTTTACAGAGTTTTTCGAGATACTCGTTAACAGGCTCTGCGTAATAATAATCTGCACTTTGTCAACGTCGCTCATCTCAATGGATTTCTTCATTTGCAGGTCATGTCGTCGTTACATTATCTTCCGTCCGTGTGTGATCCTGTCACGTACTTCTGTTAGCGCGTCACGAGCCCACTACGCCACCAATCAGCATCCAACTTGGCGGTGGGCAGTGCTCATATTGTTTTTAGATAATTACTGTATACTCTGCAAGCCACTGGGTAAGAAATGGCACTCAGTCACATGAAGCAGCATCATTTAAAGCAGAATTACACTTATTCCGTGACGAGCTGTAATAAATATGACAAAAAAAAATACTGTCAAAAACTGCTAACATGCAGCCTTCATTAAATACGAGAAGCTTCGGGTGACGAATGAAAACATAAATAAAATAGAGTGAAAGAAATGTAGTTGCAAAGCATTTAAATCGAGCATTTCACAGGCAGATTCGTAAGAAATAACACATACACAGAATTCCACAGAACAATTTGAAACGAGAGCAACTGCTATTTTACATGAAACAAAAACAGAGATGGAATCACCAACCCCAACCAACACTACGGACGTGATCACAAAGCAATCAGAAATACGAGCAAGATATTTACACTACGATTCAAAGACTGCAATATACACTAGTAGTCGTAAACAGAAGTAGAAACTGATGAAAGAAACTTCTAACTATGAAAGCTAAAAATCAGTCACTAAGAAAGCGAGATGGTGGACTGATAAATCTGCAGCGCACCAGGTGGCCTGGCAGCGAACCAAGGTCGTGCTACCTGAAGTCCTTATATGAGTTGCACTCCCGTGGGAACAGCTGTCACTCTCTCTCTCCCTCCCTTCCTCGAAAACAAAATACGATCTTCGTGAATCGAACTCGCATCCTGCTCTGCCACTCAGAGTGACGTATCAGTTTGAAGAGACCCAGAACGTGTAATTGACATGATCTAATAGCAAGCGTTCTCATCACAAAATAGTTTTTTCGTATACCGCTGTTTCAACTGCATCTGATGATGGTGAATGGATTTCATTGTACTTTCAGTTGATGCAGTTCTCTCACGTATTATCAGCGATTTACATAAAATACGAGTACTAAAATACGTATAAAGAAGTATTCGTCTTTATATGAATTTGAACTGAAAAATAGTATGTACAAATCTCATTCATATTACACGGTCTCAGTTAGTTAATTTTGTAAGTAGGCTGTTTAGGTTTTTATGTTGGTAACTCCACGTAGCGCTCTATATGAAAATCACTGACTGTGCTGCGTGCAGTCTGTGGCTGGTTTGCATTGTTGGAATATTTGCTATTGTAGTGTTGGGCAGTTGTATGTGAACAGCGTGTAGCGTTGCGCAGTTGGAGGTGAGCTGCCAGCAGTGATGGATGTGGGGAGAGAGATGACAGAATTTTGAGAGCGGACGATCTGTACGTGTATTGGCACTCGTTGTATTGCACTACGAGTAGTTCGAGTAACGAAGATTTTTGTAAGTGATTCATGAAAGGTATAGGTTATTGTTAGTCAGGGCCATTCTTTTGAACGGATTATTGAAAGTCAGATTGCGTTGCGCTAAAAAAAAATTGTGTGTCAGTTTAGTGATGATCAGAATAAGTAAAGAGAGAAATGTCTGAATACGTTCAGTTTTGCTCAGATGTTTGAAAATCAGATAACGTAAGAGGTTTATCAGCACAGTAATTCATTAATTTCTCGAAGGGGTCGTTTCAGTTTGTAGGTAGTAGGTGAGTACAATAAAGTCATTGCTTTGTTATCTTTTGTGTTTAGTAAAGACAGTTTTCAATAGCTTGGTGTTTTTATTTTTCATAATATTGTACTTCGTTCCTCTCTCACATCTCCTTTCTTTTACTGAACGAGTTTGTACAGCCCCTCACTAACTCAGATCCTGAGTATGCCTAAATCAATTACACTATTTCATTTTACACTCATCATAAAGCGAGAAAAATAAGTGGAATCAACACAACCCCTTTCACCAAGCGTTTCAAGAAAGATTCTGAAAGAAAACTAGTCATATCTTTACATCTTCCTCTTCAAAACCTATACTCGAATTATCAGTGTGTTAAACAGGAAACGATCAAGTTCTTTTCCTCATTCTCCGCGTGGAGAATTACGCAGTTTAACTCCTTCTTCGTAAAGGGTTTTGTCGTTAGAACGCAAACCACAGCAAAAAGGAAGGACAACGTTTACGACACGTTAATTAAATTTACTCGATTTCGTTAGTCAATGTTTTATCTGTGAGATATGCAATGAAAGTCTTGAGTCAGTTGGCCGTTCAAAGTTACAGATAAATTAAATAAATATTAAAGCATGCATAAGTTATTGCTAACAGTAGAGCTCAAGGGTAGAAACTTCCTATTGGGAGGTATTCCTCAAACCTAGCTCGTTGATAAAAACGAGAATAAAAAAACAAGTAATGAACAGCGCGGTGTACTTTCTTATGAAACCTAGTATCATTCCCGACCTCCTGATTTCGGTTTTCCAATGGTTACTCAAATGCCTCTGGAGTTTCTCTTGAAAATACCGCTGCTCAGTCCCTTTCTCAGACTTCCGCATCCAACCTTGCTCTCCGTCAAAAATGATCTGCCATTGAAGGGCTGTTATAGAGCGACGTTCCTTCAGTCTCCATAAACGAATAAATGGAAATTAATCGATCGGGAAATCCTTGTAAGATGCAACGTTTCCCTTCTTTCACACGATTTGAAACTGTGATGGTGTTAATGGCCTTAGGCAGCGCAGCTCACGGCGTCAACTTAGCAGAAAGTGAGTAGATAGCTACCTACGTTACGGAAAGCTGCAGTAGCGGACGTTTAACCTATCCCATTACGATCTGGTTGATTGTGCGTTATAGTTTCGTGAAAAATGTATTAACCCCACCTAACAAGTACGTGATACACATTACAGAATGGAAAGTAAACTTTTCCAGCCGTAATGACATAAAGGAAAAACACTGACAAAGATTCTCGCACTGCACAATGGATTCTATAATAAACTGCACCACAAAGAACGTAATTACATCTACTATTGCTTCAATCAAGTCTACACTGAAGAGCCAAAAAACCTGCTACAGCTGCCTAATATCGTGTAGGGTCCCCGCTGGTACGCACAAGTGCCGCAACACGCCGTGGCTTGAACTCGACTAATGCCTGTGGTGGAGAGAGCTGACACCATGATTCGTGCAGGGCTGTCCATGAATTCGTAAGAGTATGAGGGGGTAGAGATCTCTTCTGAACAGCACGTTGCAAGGCATCCCACAGATATGCTTAATAATGTTTATGTCTGAAGAGTCTGGTGGGCAGCGGAAATGTTTAAACTCAGAAGAGTATTCCAGGAGCCACTATGTAGCTATTCTGGACGTGTGGGGTGTCGCATTGTCCTGCTGGAATTGCCGAAGTCCGTCGGAATGCACAGAGGACATGGATGGAAGCAGCTGACCAGACAGGATGCTTACGTACGATACACATGACAGAGTCGTATCTAGACTTATCAGGGTCCCATATCACTCCAACTGCACATGCCCCACACCATTAGAGAGCCCCCAACAGCTTGAACAGTCCCCTGGTGGCACGCTGGGTCCTAGGAGTTTTGAGATTGTCTCCATACCCCTACGTATCCATCCTCTCAATACAGACTGAAACGATATTCGTCCGACCAGGCAACATCTTTCCAGTAATCAAGGGCCCATTGTTGAAGGGCCCAAGCGAAGTGCACTCATCACGGATACACGAGTGGACCTTCTGCTCCTAAAGCCCATATCGATGATGATCCGTTGAATGGTTCGCACGCTGACATTTGTCGTTGGCACAACATTGAAGTCAGCAGAGATTTGCGGAAGCTTTGCACTTATATCAGGCTGAACGATGTCGGAGATTTTATCGGATTCCTGATAGCCACGGTACACCCGTGAAATGGTCGTACGGAAAAATCCCGACTTTATCGCTACCTCGGAGATACTGTGTTACATCGGTCCTGTGCCGACTATAAAATCACCTTCAAACTCACTTATATCTTGATAACCTGACATGGTAGCAGAAATAATCGATCTAACAACTGCTCCAGACACTTGTTGTCTTATACAGGTGTTGCCAACGGGAGGGCCGTATTCTGCCTATTTGCAAATGTCTGTTTTTGAACACGCATCCCTATACCAGTTTCTTTGTCGCTTCAGTGCTAATTTACAATATTTTGTAGCCATTAAAAGTAAACCAGCCTTAAGTGTAAAGGAGTAAACTGTAAATGTTAGCACCAATCACCAATGCCTGCCCATATAAAGCGACTCGTTCCACATCATTTGCAAAACAGAAACGTTCAAATTATTTATGTAACATGTAACTAACTGTCTGACTTATTGGTGATCGTCCTGTTACGCTAAAGACACCCCAATATCTCTCGTAGGCTCTCATTGAAGAACGGCAACGGATAATACAAGATGACGTCCGTAGACTTACGCGGAGAATCAGAGGTGTCAGCCAGCGATTAACGCTCACAGATGGAATATGCGTTATCGAAGCTTTCAAAGCCAATGAAAAGCACCCTGTATGATGAGATGAATGACTGTTTCCGCTTTGCTTTCGACACCTCGCGGTCATTCAGTTATTTTTATGTAAGTTATCTAGGAAGTAATAGTTTTAATGATGTGTACTTAATTTCTGAACGAGAAAGGTGTAACCTACACATTCTTCAATTATCGCTCAGTGGACAGGCAGACACACAAAATCATGCTCTCCTCATTCTTTTGAGTAGTGTTATCGTATATGAGTGTAGGTTTTATTGTATTTATGACCAAATGTAAAATTCTATTTAATATTTTATGTACGCAGCAGGAACTACAACTAGATAGGGTAAAGTTGTGTCACTGTAATTAAGAAATTGATGTGTGAGAGGTTGAAGTTTAGAAACCCAGTGAGAGACGACTATATCGGTCGGTGGAAGTGTACGTTAGGCATTTTCGGGGAAGAGCAAGTTATTTTAAACCTAATTAGGACAGCAACCAGCAAGTGAAACCAGAAGGAGAGACGATTTAAACAAGTAAATGGACGGAAATAATTCACAGAATATCAACACCAGAATAGTGATGAAACTTCTAGTGACTCAACCTGTCAACATTTTAGTACGATTGAAACGTCCCCTTTCAACAATTATACAAGACTGTGCTTAACCTGACACACAATATTTTTAGCGCAACGCAATCTGACTTTCAAAATTTCCTACTAAAGAATGGCCCTGACAAACATTAAACTATACCTTTCACAAATCACTTACCTCACAAAAATCTTTGCTGCTCAAGCTACTGCAATACAGCGAGCGCCACTACTGCCAGCTAAATAAAAGATTCAAACTACTGAAGGCACTAACTACTGATAGGGATAGTTAGCAAATGAAAGATATTAATAGAGAACAAACAATGTATTTACCTTGATATCATCATATATAAATATATCAGTTCATGAAAAATTACAAAACTCCGCCATCTCTCTCCCCACATCCACCACTGCTGGCGGCTCGCCTCCAACTGCGCAACGCTACGCGCTGTTCACAGCCAGCTGCCTAACACTACAATGGCGAGTATTACAACAATGCAAACTAGCCACAGACTGCACACAGCACAGCCAGTGATTTTCATATTGAGCGCTACGTAACGTTGCCAATAAGAAAACATAAACAGCCTACTTACACGATAAAGTACCCTTATTTAAAATGATTGCCTAAATAATGGGTAGCTGCACCCAAGCATTAGCTGTAAAGCCACTTTTCTAGGAAAAAGTACTATGTTTTGTGCAAAATATTTGTACAATATTGCGACCACAAAGTCGATGTTCATATTTATAATATTGTTTGATGGCAGCTAGGAGAAGCCAGGCTGTTCGCACTGCCCTTCCTGCTGTATGTCCCCATAACGCAAGCATTATGGGCGGCCGTTATAGTGATTTTTCAAAATACTAGCCTATATTGAGTTACTTTCGTGCTCTTTTAGTACCTGTTAACCAGTTCACGTGCTTAATGTTATTATTCATTGTGTCATGAGTTTCAGTTTTCAGCATTTCTAGCAAGGGATTCGTTATCCACAGCAATTTTTGCATTGCGCTCAAGATGAATATTTTCTACAGAGTCTGTCCTAAAACCAAGTGAGTCGTACTCTCAAAGTATTTCGTATGAATCTCTTAGATGTGGCGTTGATCCACCATTGACGTGATTTTACTAGTGATTTACAAAAACCATCCGTATTAATTGTTTGTGCTGAACCTGCAGTCATTCAGAATGGAAGTCCGAGTTTTTGAAATCAATAGTACAGCATAGAGCGATTTGCAGATTACCTCTATTAAAATTTAGTCTGCCAACGTCTCCTGTTGCGCCACTGCCAACACCAATCTGGAAACACAGTCTTCATTCTGGTAATGAAATGCTAAAAGATTTGAGATGGCTGAGGCCAAAGCCCACCTTAAATAGCGAAATGGTTCAAATGGCTCTGAGCACTATGGGACTTAACACCTGTGGTCATCAGTCCCCTAGTACTTAGAACTACTTAAACCTAACTAATCTAAGGACATCACACACATCCATGCCCGAAGCAGGATTCGAACCTGCGACCGTAGCAGTCGCACGGCTCTGGACTGAGCGCCTAGAACCGCAAGACCACCGCGGCCGGCCCTTAAATAGCGGAGATCATTCTGAAACGCCATTGTGAGTTTGGTGCAGCTGCTGTTAACGTTTCGTTATCCACAGCTATTTTTGCATTGCGCTCAAGATAAATATTTTCTACAGAGTTTGTCCTAAAACCAAGTGAGTCGTACTCTCAAAGTATTTCGTATGAGACAACACTATGAAACATGCTGTTTCTTATCCAGTGGATAAAAATATTGTCCACTGCTCACTTAAAAGTTAGAGTCTGACTAAAGAGAAGTAAGGGATGGTCCATAATAGTGGGTAGTAAGAGCTTACCCTATTTCATGTATGCAAAATTTGGCGTCAGTTTATTCAAACAGATTTTCAGAATTTGATACAAGTCTAGTGTTCGAGAGACAAAGACGTTGGGCCGTTGATGGGTTAAGCATATTGGAGAGCCACAACAATGGAAGTGGCGGGAAATAGCTTAATAAAATGTGAAATCTGTCCTTGAACCCCCGGTTTTGTCATGTACTGATGTTCCTCTCCAGCGATCAGCAACAAAAGCTGCAGGGTCATTGTCGACTGCAGGTACTGGAATGCAAGGAAGAGCGATTTCTACTTGTGAAATCAGCTCAGCTTCTCTGCCCCTACCATCAATTCGAACACCAAGAGCAGATAAAGCAGCGGAGTTGAACTGAAAAGGCTTGCGAGCAGTCCTGGAGTAAAGTGAAGTACCAAGACAACAGAAAAGACACCATAAGCTCCAAGTGACGCACCTGAGAGACCAACATCTGGAGCTACGAAAGGAAGCTGTTCATAAGAATGGACCAGAGAATCACGAAACAGCGAGGTCATGGTGAGGAAGACTTCGATTCAAGCGTTCACGAAATCGTGTAGAATGACTCATCATTTGAATAAGAAGAGGCCGAGGAGTGCATTTACTGCGGCCAACTGATACTTCCAAAGAGACCTGGAATGAGTGCATTGGTTGCTTTCGCTAGTGTTATGAGCTTTGTGCAGGTGTTCATGACGATATTTCGAAAGATTTTAAGCCTGACTTCACAGTCAAAAAGCAGGAACACTGAACATTTCTTTGTTGTGGCTGAAAAATCTGCAGAATAACCACCAATGATAGACTGCTCCTTACTTCTGCAACAAACACCTCATACGAATAAAGACTGTGTTAGGAGTTCATTAAATTTTATTGTTTATTTACAACGCTTAATTAGGAAACCCGGCAGTTCGGAATTAGGAACCAAATTTTGCCGAAGATAAAAATTTCGCTTTTTATTCATTGTCCTGCTACTAAAGAATGAGAAAATATTCGAAAAGTTTTTGGAAGGTAGTATTTAAATATTCCCTAATGATAATATTTCCATAATTTAGACTGATAATTTACTGGTAATATTAAATTTTGAAACGGTACCTGACGATAGGGCACCTTCCCCAACGTGTAGCTGCAGTTTTCTTAAGAGTTTTTACATACACAAAATATTCAAGCCCTGAAGGAGCTAATCATGTCAGTCAACCATGAGAATAAGAATTGCCAAGAGATCCGAAACTGAAGATCGCCAACAAGAACAGAGAATCTACGACGTCGGATGAAAAAGAGCTGTATGGTGTAAGCCAAAGAAACGCAGGTTACAGCACATTAAGAGAGATTGTGTATGGGGGACACAACGGTTATTGATAACAAATAAGAGTGATGGAGAGACCATGATCTGCTTCAGATAAATGTAATGTGTAACCAGAAGCGACTGTTGCGCATACTTGCTGCATGCGTACCGGGGAGTGGGGAACGGTGCAGCATTTGGCAAAATTATTGTCAGAGCCTAGTACAGATTAACTGTGAAAGAGAAAACTAAAACAAATTGTGGCAACATCTCTTTAATATATTTTTACGTAAGCATTCAGTGTGAAAATGAAAAGCATTTTCTGTGAATCACTCCAGAAAATCCCGCTTAAAAACACTCTTCCTAAAGCGCTTTAAAGAAATTCTGGACGCCGGAAAGTGTGACGGGGCTTCATTTGAATCAACAAATATTTTCAGATACTTTGCTTAAACAACCAATCACTGCCATAATGGTGACTCCTATACATAGCGGAACATCTGACGAGCTGGAGGCAAACCATGTTCTTCATTCACCATTCCTTTAAACGCCTTGCAAAGGCGGATTTGGGAGGGAGGCGGCCCTGCCCCCCAGACAATCTCAGAGAGAGAGAGAGAGAGAGAGAGAGAGAGGCAGGCAGACAGACAGTGAATCTCGATATGGTCACAATTTTTACTTACGGGCAGCATGTAACTGTGGATTTATAAAAATGTAGGAAGCCTGGAATCAATCGAACGTAAGTGTGAATTGTTGCGCTATGCCTTCTTGTTTCTTTTATTTTGTCATAATTTACAGTAAAATAAGTCGTATATCGCTTAGTGATTCCGTAGCGGAAGAATTTATGCAAGAGAAATAAAGTGTAATGGTCGTATAGTATCGACGGCTGTGAGTCCGCAAGTGAGGAAATTGGGCCGCCGAGTTAAGCCTTTCCAATTGACGCCTCATTGGGCTACTAGCGCGTCGATGCTTACCAGATGGGGATGACGACAACGCAACAAACATTCCACGAGCGGAAAAAATCTCCGTCCCGCCCGGAAATGGAAACCGGCCCCGCTGCCTGGCATTCAGACGCGCTGACCGCTCAGCTAAGGAAGCGGACAGTACGCAACCGAAGTTTAATCTTTTGATTCTTGCAAAATTTATATATTTTTAGGATTGCGTTCAGGCTCACACATGCAGACATTTTCGCTAAATGTTTTATATCTCTGGATTCCTTTGCTACTTAGTAGGAAACAATACTGCCACTAGTTACTGCTACAAAACACTATTTGAAACTAGACCTTTTCATTTTACCTTCACTGTCAGGCTTCTTAAGTCAGTACATTTATCATTCTATACGCCGTGATCCTCATGATGGCATATAACACGGTGTGTCTCGGTTAGCGTTTACTTTTTGTTTACCTTAAATCAGGAACCAGCGTGTTTCAGTCATGATACAGCACTTCACTTCTTGCTGAAAAGCACAGTGATTAATCCATAAAGTATTAATATTGCAAATGCGACGGTAACTCCGCCATCTGTCACCTTCTCGCGTCTGAAACACATGAAGTTTGGTAATCAGATAGCAAGAAAGCTGAGAAAGAAAAAAAATGGTTCAAATGGTTCAGATAACTAAGGGACTAAACGTCTGAGGTCATCAGTCCCCTAGAACTCAGAACTACTTATACCTAACTAACCTAAGGACATCACACACATCCATGCCCGAGGCAGGATTCGGAACTGCGACCGCAGCAGTCGCGCGGTTCCGGACTGAAGTACCTAGAACCGCTCGGCTACCGCGGCCGACGGGAAAGAACATAGGCTACTTAAAAAATTAAATAAGTGGGCAGAGGTGACAATCGTGTACAACAGTGAACCAAGGCAGCAAAATCTTTGTTGGCAATGCAGTCTTTCACAATACGTTGTGCAGGCGATGAGACGTACTTCAAATTGCAAAATATGGAAATGCAAATATCAGAACGATCTGCAAAAAAAATCCATGATGGAACATGTTTAGTTTTAACGGTTCCTCATTATAATTTTTGACTTTTGATTGCACCTAGCGCAGCAAAACTGAAAGCCATTACTAAAGCGGTGACTGTGGGTGATTCATATTTGATAAGCATATGTTCTCTCGGAGCTTTCTGTAGAGATTTTAGAGGTATATATTGTAGAATGAGATCAAATATTGTACCACATACTGATTACGCAGCTTGTAGTTGCCAGCAAGCACTTTACATAGCAGATACCTTTAAACGGTTGAACAAACTTTCACGAGATGTATGTCACGACAATTCTGATCAACTAGCCTTCAAATAAGTATAAAAATCTGCATTGAAGTCGATGCATGGGTGTCGGTACTATGATGCCATAGACATACAAAGACTTGCAAAGCTCGCCTTTGTGCGAAGGGGCAACGGAGATGACAGCGCATATTGGAGCTCCTGTACTTAGTCATCGAAACAATACTACTGATCCGTGAACGATGTGCGAATAAAAGCTAATTGAACATATAAATAAACAGACATTGCTACTAGTCGCCGGACAACAGTGTACAGCTCTTCTCTGAACACACCAAGAGGCGCAATTTTCCGACACGGTCTCTAAAAGAATATTACCGTCTACCAGCGTTCATACCTTTTCTAGAGCATTTGTTGAACGAAATGTCATCAAGAGTCCCAACAATAAGATACAGAGCATGTTTTACAGAGTGCTGAAACATAGGACGATTTCCCTTGTTTTGTAGCTACAAAGGTAAGGTACAAATTCGACAAAAAATGGATGAAAATGTCGAAAAGTCTGCAGTAGAGGCTTATAAAATAGCTACAGCGCTATAAAATATTAGTCTTGTGTCAGTTTTTATTACAACCATCAATACGGAGCGGTCATTCTCAACCTCATTCCGTCTGAAGACATATCATCTCAGCAGGATGACAGAAGATCACTTAAATGACACTGATGCGCATCCGCCAAGTTACTGCAGCAACGGTGAAGCGTTGGATATCATCTGCTGGAAACACGAGAGGAAGCTTTCACTGCATTATACGTACCAGTGACATTGATAAAATTGTAAATGCAATAAAGTTCTATATCTGTACCATATGCTATAATGACTGAATAGAATTATTCCACTACTAAAGTCACAGATGAAAGAAAAAGAAATAACTTTATATCTTTGGTGAGGCTAAAAGTGTGTGAACATGTGACTTTAAAAACACAGCATTAACGGTATTTCATTGTTTTCAGTAGCAAAATAATTTAGGACAATTATAATTGCTTCAAAATTAAGAGAAACTAGTATTCTTCTGAAAGTGCGTCACAGGAATATTAAAACAATTCTCACAGTGGAATATGTTACACTTCTTCATTATATACTTGAAGTGATTTTCTTACAATTGCTCTCAATCAGCGCTTCTCATTTTGTATGATGTTAGTAAGTATATTATGGTATTCTAGTGATGTATTCTCGATCGCTGCTTCCCTTTATTATATCTTGTTAATAAACTAATTTGGAATTTCAGTGATTCGTCCAGTTGTGTAATAGTGCTCATATAGTAATCAAAGGCAACACTTGAGATATATGGTTATATACGCGATGTCTATCACGTAAATTGCTACCACAGAGAACTGAGTTTGGCTTCAGAAAATACGAGAATAGCAGTGATCATGAACACAGACACACCAGTTTATATGCTACAACTATCTCACAGTACAGGCTGTGTTAAGTTACGGTTATTTTTCAGATATTGTTAGTCTCATTGACAAACATAATTTAACTCATCGGTGATTCGTTCAGTTGCGACGTAGTATTAATAAAGATATCAAAAGCCACACTTGAGTTATAAGACTATATACACTAGTATATATGTTAAGCTGTCTAACGGTCCTAGTTCAGTTACAATTATTATTGGCACATTGTTTTACTGATTTTTTTTTTTATAAATTTGCTGGAACTCAATCATTCGTAAATTGTCGTAGTAACATCGGCACCAATAATCAGTGACTTGGAATAGGTTGAAGCAAAAACCTATTAACTAGTAAAATACTATGTACTATTGTAATTTTACAGTTGCATCCATTCATGTATGGGAGATTGCAAGGTTAGTATGGATTCACGTTTACCTTTTCGTCGCAAATCAATGAAGGCATAAGAATGTGAACAAGTTAAATCTGTAGAGATCAGTGAGAGAGAAATTATTAGAAAACTTGATGAAACGCAGCCAAACTACAGCCACTGCAGGGAGAAATCCCTATAGTACAACAGGAAATAAGCAAGATGATAAGCTAACCCAAGAGTATTTCAGGAATGCCGTAGTATGTGGGATGCAGCATGAAAGATTTGAGTGGCATTCTGAAAAAGCAAACTTCAGCAAACTGGAATTCAGAAGTGAAGTATCTGTTCATCCTCAGGATGTCCGCCCTGATAGCTGAGTGATGAGTGCAACAAAATGTCGTACCTAACTGCCCGGGTTGGATTTCTGGCTGAGTCTGAGATTTTCTCTGCTCAGGGACTGGATGTTGTGTTGTCCTTATCATCATCATTTCTTCCCCATCGACAAGCAAGTCGCCGAAGTGGCTTCAACTTGAAAGACTTGCACCAGGTGAACGGTCTATCCGACGGGAGGCCCTAGCCACACGGCATTTCCATCCTCAGGATTTTGCGAAAGGACAGCAACATGGACTAAAGCAAAGAAGAGAAAAGTTGCTTGTAGTTTAATGAAATAAGACCTGTGGTATTGACCATATTAGATACAGAAACAAAGTCAAACGTATGAAGAGTTCCCAGAACGAGATTTTCTGTCTGCAGCGGAGTTAAAATCTCATTCTGGAAACATCCCCCAGACTGTGGCTAAGCCATGTCTCCGCAATACCGTTATTCCAGGAGTGCTAGTTCTGCAAGGTTCGCAGATGAGCTTCTCTGAAGTTCAGAAGGTAGGAGACGAGGCACTGGCAGAATTGCAGCTGTGGGGACGTGTCATGAGTCGTGATTGAATAGCTCAATGTAGAGCACTTGCCCGAGGAAGGCAACGGTACCGGGTTCAAGTCTCGGTCCGGCACACAGTTTTAATTTGCCAGGGAGTTTCGTTTGAAGAGTTTATCCAGATGTTTATTCTACATTTTCATCACATGATGTCTAGTCAAAGGTGCTGAGGGATTTTATGTGGCCCCCAGCTCCCAGGATACAGCAGTGAAAGTATTCAAAACCTATTGTAAAATGCCCAATAAGTTACACCACTCAGACGTGTCTACTAATGATGAATTACGGAGAACACTGTCAAGAACAGTTATAGGTAATTTGATGGAGGACCACAGAAAGACGTAGAGTTTCGCGAGAAGAACTGATTGGGCAGAATCTAACTTCAACGGTAATAGACTATTTGAATCATGCATGAACACTATGATCTACCCTAGGACAAACAGTGGTAAAAAAAAAAATTTACCAGTTCAGTGTAGGGATTTGTTAAATTCGAATTTACTTCCACAAAACGTTAGTGAGTCCGGAAATAGTCATACAACAATTGCTTTCGAATTATAGTCCAAGAATGAAGGTACTGGAATTGATAATAGTGACAATTAGTCCATTATGCATGCACTACTGCGCAAAACTTAAGGACGAAAGAAACCGTCGCATGATATTTGGTTTTCCAAGAAACAATACTCGACAAAACTTGGACCATACACAGAATGAACTGCTTCATTATAGTGCAAATGATTACTAAAAGAAATTCTCAATGCGATGAACAGCAAAGGCTTTTATATTAGAAGACAATAATTACACTGATGTCATATCAAACAATGAGGGTCACTGGATATCACAAATAGGCCGCACATGGTTCGTAATACGGCGTGTGTCCACCATGGACAGCAATACATATTATGTTACGTCCTGCCATGCTGGTCACGAGATTGGTGAACAAATCTTGTGACAGAGCTTCTCGCTCCTCCACCAATGCGACTGACCACTCCTAGCTGGTCGTTGAAGAATGTGGACGTGTAGCAGTATGTCTCCCCAGTAAATCCCACACGTACTCGAAGGGATTTAAGTACGGGGAACCGGCAGAACAGCCCATACTCCTGGAATGAGAGGATATTCGTCAAATGGTCTGACCTGCCTGTTCCCCGACTTAAGTCTCATCGTACATATGTGAGATGAGTTGGTGAGGTGTATTAAAGCACGTTCTCATGCATCAACGACCATTACAGCTTCTTAGCAACCTTTTAGCCGGTTTGGGGGGGGGGATGTTACACAGTATTCATTGCCATCCGCGGTGATCACCCAACAGAATGACGTCCATGTTACGAGCTTTATAATGTTCGGAGGACTAACATGAATCATGGTGACTTCAATGTAACTGCTGCCTTGGAACAGTGTTATCATTTTTCTTTTATGGTCTAAGTTCCATCGAGCGGTGGTACTTGGCAGTGCGAAAGCTGATTTCGATTTCAAGGTTTGAACAGCAGCGTGTGTATATAGTGAAAAACCAGAGTTCTGTTAAAGGCATAGGTAAATGAGATGTCTTTATACCTTTAGAGGCCAATCAAGGAGTTGTCTAATAAATGTCACCCATAGGTGCTTCTTTATTGCGTACCAAAGGCTGATCGACACGCGATTAACCTGTTGGTGATTATGTTTTGAGTCTTCGCTATAGTATTTTAAACATACATGTCCTCTTTGTTCATCAAGAAAATGATTCCCATGGAAGCAAACAACTTTATAACGTTGCAGACATGGCACGTAGCGTAGGAATTGTACTTGCATCGGCTAAACGATTTCAAAAACGAAAATTAAAATTCTTTTCTTCTAAAACGCATATTATAAGGAATGTTCTACATAGGAAATTAACTCTATTATATTGACAATCTCCACATGTTTACGTTATATCACTCAAGCCGCTTCAAGGAACTATTAATGTAAGCTAAGGATCATGAGTTCATGTGGTAGGATGCACGCTGAAACCATTGTGACAATCTGCACAGCATGCCACAAGCTACATCCAGTTATTAAAAAAGTCAGTATGAAACTGCACAGCGCTGGTCTCTTTTCTTCCGAGATAAATTGTATGTTGTCTCTTTGTTCATAATTCATTTCACCTTGAAGATATTTATTGAGCTTCGATATCATTCCAACGCATCTACAAGATGAACTTGTTACAAAATACTTATATCATCATTATGGTGATTTTTCATCAAGACTACAGTTAACAGGCTGTCCATATTCCAGAGGTCACATTGTCTCGACGTAGAGATCATAAACAAGTAATACTGCAGCTAAGACTACTATTTTTTAAGACTCCTGTTAAAGAATTTGTACATCATTTGTCCACCTTTTTATGAAAAGCACTGAGACATTAATGGTTCAAATGGCTCTGAGCACTATGGGACTCAACTGCTAAGGTCATTAGTCCCCTAGAACTTAGAACTAGATAAACCTAACTAACCTAAGGACATCACACACAGCCATGCCCGAGGCAGGATTCGAACCCGCGACCGTAACGGTCTCGCGGTTCCAGACTGCAGCGCCAGAACCGCGCGGCCACTTCGGCCGGCAGACATTAATCAAATGCACGTACTCCGTGGTATACGATGAGATGTGATATAAATCTTACACATGGATGACATCGTCACTTATCTCACTGAATTGGAAACCATTGATACTTTGATCGTCGTAATATATGTACTTGCAAAGTAGCATTCATTTTCGAATGACTGCGTCTGTAAAAGTAGGGCGTAATCCAGTTAGGAGCATTGTTTCTTTGTCTCAAATTTATGAGTTCAGTAGAAGGAATAAATTATGTGATTCTCGTCAGTTTTGACACACCTTGTTTTGACTGAAAAACAAGGGGAAGTGGAAGTGTTACAAATTATTCTCCTTATATCTCTTAAATTCTCAGTTATATAACTATGCGACTGCTTTTGAAAATACCATTATTGGTTGAATTTCAACTATTTTGAAGTAGTAGTGCTTTCTCAAGGTAAACGTTCAGCGACCTACACTGCCTGACAGCCGGCCGGAGTGGCCGTACGGTTCTAGGCGCTGCAGTCTGGAACCGAGCGACCGCTACGGACGCAGGTTCAAATCCAGCCTCGGGCATGGATGCGTTTGATGTCCTTAGGTTAGTTAGGTTTAATTAGTTCTAAGTTCTAGGCGACTGATGACCTCAGAAGTTAAGTCGCATAGTGCTCAGAGCCATTCCATCACCATGATGAAGAAGGTATGGGGTTAACCAAAATTTGTCAACACAGTATTTGTTATAACAGTGTCTTCCTAGAAATAAACCTTAACTTTTACTAAATGGATAGAACGACTTTTACTCCCAACATTTGGTAGACAGTATTTGTGAAATCAATAAGCAAGGAAGGTCCGGGAATGACTAACAGAATTAATTAAATAACATGCATGCATGGCCGAAGGACATTGCAGAGTACATAGTAAAAGCACAGTCACTGGAATATAGTGTTTGATGCCAAGACAAGGCGGTGACAATAATCGTCAGCTTCTCGCTGTGAAGTACTCACAGCAATTGTGCGACTACCCTCCATTGCTTCAGTCCACCACCAGCAATGGAGGCTGAAACTTCGACAATGACTGCCACTGGTTAAGTTCGTCAACATGAGAATACATCGCTTCTTAACAGACCAGCTGGATCCGTGGAATAGTGATAACAATCTTCACATTAGTTAAGGTAACAAATGATGCAGAACTACAGCTAATAGGAAACATAATTAATAGGAACCTTTAAATCAATAAGACACCTATTTAGACAACTAGTAATATTGATGCAAAAAAAAAAAAGAAAATTAATAAAAAACGGAGGTGCCCATTGAACTTGGTTAAACAACGCGAGACTTAATACGCTAGACATATTCTGCAGACAGCAACATTTAACTGCAGAACATGAATAATAGGTAGTCTGGTTAACTGCTGCTAAAATATTTGCACCCCCCTGAATTATCACAACTTAAAGAACAAAACTGTGTTTACTAAAGGTCTCTATCTGAGGTAATACGTTAAAAACGTTAAACACTTAACTCAGCAGCCGACCTAGAGGGACAAGAGGGAGATAAGTCATATACTGAAAATACCGGCAAAATATCATTACTCACAATAACATTTAAGTAGTATTCAAAAACATGTAAGTAAGCGATTAACCATGCCAGGCAGAAAGGTTAAGTCTCCACTGGCAATTCGCAGGTGAGATCCGCAGCGACGATAGTAACAAGTTTAACGTAACGTTCTGCTCGAGTAAGTTTCCTCTGCGATCGTCGTGGAGTAACGGATTCATTTCCTGCGCCGGACTTAAACTACTCAGGCTAACTTTGTTCTCAAGGTGCTACACGAAGTTAACAGCCAGGCCTTGACTGCAGGAAACGTGGCGGAAGTAGAAAGGAGCCTACGAGAACATTCTCATTCGTCCACAACATACAGTACAATGCCCTCTACCAAAACTACTGTTCGATTGTTTTTATATAGTATATAAACGATGTAGTGAATGGTTGGATTAGCGGTAGTGTTAGTAGTATTGGTAGGGAAAGAAACATAAATGAATGTGTGAGATACTTCTTTTTGTTATATGTTTGTTTGTTTTGCACATAATTAGAACCGATCGTTCAGTCCATTTTGGACTTTATATACTTACAGAATATAAATTGTTTTTAATAAGTAGTAAGCTTAGCAAGTAACCTCTCTGCTTTTATGTAACCAAGGCTATTACTTTTGATGTAAGTACGGCTTAAAAGCACAAATAAACCAACAATCAATATAGTTACTGTTGTTACCATGTACTCAACAGAACATTCTTATTGACACTCAAAGAAAAGCATGCCGGCCGTGGAGGTCGAGCGGTTCTAGGCGCTACACTCTGGAACAGCGCGACCGCTACGGTCGCAGGTTCGAATCCTGCCTCGGTCATGGGTGTGTGTGATGTCCTCAGGTTAGTTAGATTTAAGTAGTTCTAGGTTCTAGGGGACTGATGACCTCAGAAGTTAAGTCCCATGGTGCTCTGAGACAATTTGAATGAAAAGCCTGTTCTGTTATTAATAATAAATGTGAAAGTCGTTCAGCAACAACAGAAACACGGTGTATATAAGCTCAACGAAGTATGGAAGAGATGTATGATATGTTTTTATTTTCTGTTTTTGTTTTAATTTATCCTCTTCTAGGAAATTGTGTTTTCTTGCGCTATATGATAAATCTGTACTTTTTAGTTTTAGAACAAGTCTCTGTTTCAATTTATATGTCCATCTGAATTAAAAATTGTCTTTTTGTATCCTCACTCAACTTCTATAAATTCCCAACTTCAGGTTTCTACCGAAATCAACTAAGTTACAGAGTCCACATACAAACAGAGCGATAGAAACGAGGTAACGCCTGATAGGTATGCCATACGCCTAACTTCCCGGGAACGCGATTTCGATCTTAACCGAAAAAGCTGCTAGGAAACGTACCGTAGTCTACAACAGAATACGATAGTCTTACAACTCCACGCGTCGCCCACCATTGGTGATAACTTGAAAACTCACACCAGCAGCATGCGCAGGCTGTCCCCTGTGGGCGTGTAAGGTAAATACATTCCCGCCAGTTAAGAAGATGTTGAAAAATGACACCACGCTGCAGTCAGGTGGATCGTAGGGCATGAGGACGTAGAACATCCGTAACGTATCGTTATGCTGTCAGAGCCTCCTCAGTCTATACCAGTAGTTCCCAGGAACTCCTCCCACCATGAAACTTGTGGTAAAACTGCTGTGCGTCTCCAAAATATTGGACGAAAGGAACCTCTGCCTAGGTCGCTGCGATACTCGCCGATAGTGGTCATCCGGTGTGTTCCAGAAAAGCTATTTGCTGTGGAACACAATGCGATGAAATTCATTAGCAGTCCATGCTTACTGGTCATTTTACCACTCCAGACGTAGCCTTTTGTGGTGTGGCGTTCACGGCAGCCTACGCATGGATCGATATTTCCCTTGTCCAGCTGCTACCACTGATCGATCAAACGAGCAGGAGGACACAAAATTTTGCTGCTAGTCCATTACTGTTGGCGGACGGTAGGAGCGTATTTTAAGGGGTTACGATGTGCTTGATGCACAGCATGACGATTGTTTTTTGTGGTGTTCAAATGTGGTAGACCGTGACCTTCACTACGAGTATGGCTGCCCCAGAGTTCTCATGCAGTCTCACACTGGGCCACTGTAACATTATAATGCCCCAAATATCTGTATATTGCACCAAATGAACAACCGGCCCAACAGAATTCACAATAAGGCACTTCCCAAACTCTGTCAGCTGCTGATAACGCTGTCTCACCTGTGAACGGCGCTTTTTGCACAAGTCACAGTGTTCGTTCAACATGTGAGGGTTTTCTCGCCCTTATTCATTGTTTTAGGCCTAGTTACGGCACTGGACACAAGGAACATTAGTATGCTCTGGCCGTGAGGATTAGCCGAACGGTCTCAGGCGCTGCAGTCACGGACTGTGCGGCTGATCCCGGCGGAGGTTCCAGTCCTCCCTCGGGCATGGGTGTGTGTATTTGTCCTTAGGATGATTTAGTTTAAGTAGTGTGTATGCTTAGGGACTGATGACCATAGCAGTTAAGTCTCATAAGATTTCACATACATCTGAACATCATCATCAGTATGCTCTGACTACCGCTCTACCTCCTTCAGACAAACAATTCCAACTGAAACCATTTGCATCAAGGCGAATGATATGTACCTGTACGAAAATACACTGACATCCGTCAACCCTTTTTTTTTTTTTTTTTTTTTTTTTTGAGGCAGTGTAGATGTAGAGCTGTATTACACGAAAAGTGTTTCAGTTCGAAATCGGAGACTATATTGTAGTTTTGCATAAGTGCGTTACCTAAACCTAAAATTTTCACTTAAATGAGGCGTTACGCAGTTGGCACATTTTTAGTAATCCGGATGTTAAATTCCGCTTACGGGAAAAATTATAAACTAAAATTATAGAGCTGAGGTTAGGAATCACAACACGTATGCCAAGAAATCAGGGCAGCAAGTATTCAGGGCACTCATAGTACCGGCGCTAGAATTGTAACAGCTTGGTATAGTCCAGATGAAACTGTTACAGAACTGCCCAAGGAGCTTAAAATGGGGTTTCTGGACGAAAGGGTACGTTATTCACTGGAGACACGGTTGTATAATTGTTGATAACCGACATTCGATGACCATAGTGTTACAGTTCAATTGGCGAAAACGTATCGCGCAGGCATTCGCTCATTTACATCTGCATCTATGTGTCTACTCCGCAATTCACAATTAAGTGCCTGGCAGAGGGTTCACCGAACCACCCCAATGCTATTTCCCTATTGTTCAATTGTCGAACAGCGCACGGGAGGAATGTGCACTTAAATCTTTCCATGCGATCTCTGTTTTCTCTCATTTTATTACGATGAACATTTCTCTATACGCAGGCATCAGGAAAATATTTCCACATACAGAGGAGAAAGTTACTAACGAAACTTCGTGAAAGGTTCTGCTGCAACGAAAAACGACTTTGCTTAAATGATTGCCACCAGAACTCGCGTGTCATATCCGTGACACAGTCTCACCTATTTCGCTATTATACAAAACGAACTGTCCTTCATTGAACTTTTTCGATGTGTTCCGTCAATCCTACCGGATCCGAATCCCACACCGCGCAGCAGCAATCCAGAAGAGAACGGATAAGCGTAGAGTATGCAGTCTCTTTGTTAAAGCTATTGCTCATTCTAAGTGTTCTGCCAATATATCGCAGTCTTTGCTTTGCTTTCCCCACATCATTAGCTGCGTGTTTGATTCAGTTTGAGCAATCAGTTATTGTTATTCGTAATTTAGTTTACTGACAGCCTTTAGCTTAATTTTTTTTTGTTTTTTTTTGGTTTATTTACAACATTTTCTATTACAATATTTATAATACTACGTGTATGTACCGTATTTGAGTAGTGTAATATTTGTATTGTGCGACGACGACGACGACGATGATGATGATGATAATGATGATGATAGGATAGGGTGAAGCCCGGTGCCGGCACATAGCGTACTCCTCGTAAATAGCCAAGCTTAGGGACCCCATCCGACCCACGGCTCACATGCCCTCACTTCATGAGACACTACGGAGAGGTTTGGTATTTAGACCAGGAAGTCAGTGCAAAGTCTGCTTATAAGGAACTTTACGCCACTTCCCATCTCCTTGACGGCCAAATAATGGAAATGAATTTATTTTCACCACCAGTATTCCAAGCGGGTTGTCCTCGAGTTGAGAGCCACCACATGAAAGTGTATTAGTGACCTCGTCCACATAGGTGGCCTTGTGATGTGTTGAGTACCCAAAATTGAATGTCTTCATTTTAGTACTCATTTTCATGCCTTCACTCTTTTCGTTACTTAGAGTCTATTACCGCTTTTCGCACAATACAGATATCATGTCTACGTCATGTTGGAATTGGTTTTCATCTTCAGGTGACGGTAAATGATTGCATAAGTGGCCGAAATTTCAGATTGGCTCATAAATTATTGATGTTCGTAGATCAGGAACGGTAGAGGGCCTCTAACATTTTCTTGTGGAACGTCAGATATCACTTCTATTTTACTCAATGATTTTCCATCTTTAGCCTACTACCAACTGTGACCTCTCTAACAGAAAATCACGAATCCAGACGCACAACTGAGACGTTAATCCTGAGGCACGCTATATGATTTTAAGTCGCTTTTTAGGAACGGTGTCAAAAACGTTCCGGAAATCTTCTAGAATGAAATCAATTTGAGATCACCTGTCGATAGCACTTATTATTTCCTGTAAATAAAGAGCAACTTGTGTTTCAGAAGCTTGGTCTGATTCCGCGCTCGCAACTTGTCAATAGATTCTAGGTACGTCATAACGTTCGAACACCGTCAGTGATTTGCGATGTGATTCAACAAATTATCCGTATTTCCTTTCTTGGGCCTCACTTGCACAACTTTTCAGTATTTAGATACGTATCTTCCGTCGAGGTGTTTAGTGTAAAACATTAAGGGCGGTTACAGTGACTAAGGAGGGATGTATAAACTGTAATTTTTTCCTACCACTGGAGGGGAGATGAGTAGAAAAGAAAATTGTTAATAATTTTGTGTAGCTCTCTCAGTTACGCACTATGCATCGTTTTGCGGTTTACGTAGATGTAATGCTACTATAGGCAAACATTTCATACTTTATGTCAGTTTGGCTTCTCTCGGGAAAACCGCTTCCTGAAGTTATCCTGTTTTCCTGACGATGTATTACAGCTGTAGTTTTCCGATTATAAAGTTCGCAATATATCTGAAAATTACTTTTAAAATGACGGTCTGAACTTCGTCAGGTAGCTTCACTTCGCAGCACCACATTATGTACGTTGTAGCAGCTGATGGCTCCGTTAATCAATTTTATATTGCCGCTATCAGAAACTAGAGATACTAAATGCAGAGAGAGCTGATCTGTGGCCAATCCATCACTGGTCAGTTCCAGAGCTTCGTTAGTACAGATCCGAAACATGTCCCAGGGGCACAGAGAAGCGTAACAGACTTCTACCCCATTTGCACCGGATCATTAAATAACGGACAGGGCGTGCGGGATTATCAGTTCCACATCGATACTCCCTATACAGTTAAAGGCCTTTGTGAGCAGGTGTAGCCACGTCCGCCTTTGTCAACGCTTTAACGTATAATTGTCGTCAGAGGCTGGCGAACTGATTGTAATACTTGTAGTAGTATCCGGAATAATAATAGCACAAATGCAATTATTTGCTACCGGAATGCAATTCCATTTCTTTACTGCATATTAGCATAGAGTCCATCATAAGTAAGGCGACATCATTTACCTTTAGTATCTTATCCACACAATGAATATCACCCCCCCCCCCACACACAGACACACCCCTCCCACCCCTCCCACCCCCCCCCCCCCCCCCCCCACACACACACACAAACGCGCGCGCGCCCCGGGCGCGGTACCGCTTGCTGTAATAGACACATTCAGGTGATCGTAATAGACGCCTTAGAGACATTCTGCGCTTTCCAACGGTAGAAAATCTTCTTAAATGATTAGTTCTCTAAGTGTGTTAATGTTTTTCGTCACGTCTACATTTATATCTATATCTACAATCCACCACTCTCACTTCTCTCCACCGCGCTCTTTTCGCCAGTGGAGCACGGGAAGATCGACTGTCCACTATTGACATGAATTCATATTCCATTGAATCTGTCGTTGTGGTCTCTTAGATAAACATGTGTGTGAATAAATGACATATATTTGAATCTCCTTGGATCTTACTGCCTTGGAATTTCAATATTAAACAGACCTCTTCATGAGGCACAATGCCACTGTTGAGGAGTCTGCCACTGTAATACGTTGGACATCTTCGTAAAGCTCTTCCTCCGAGTTAGCGGAACGCTAACGAAACACAGTGCTCTTTGCTGGATTTCCATCTCTGCAGTAAGTGGTAACTGATTAGAGTTACCGACTAAAAATAAAAAGTGCACTTGCAAGTGATTTGTAAACGACTTCTTTCGCGGATAAATTATGTTTCCTTAAGAATCTCAGCCTGAAATCAGCCTCGTCCGCAGTTAGTTTTGTGTGGCAATTCCACGTTTGACCACTCCTAGATCAGCTTTGTTTTTTATGATTCAAGTAATTTATTGTCATAGCGTAGTTGATCTGTAATGGCTCTTTTCGCATATTTACGCTCTTTTTTATCTTTTCAACCATGATAAACTGCCAGTCCCTGCACCAGCAGGTCTCCTTGTATTTCTATGCGACTTTTTGATGCTGCAAGCATCCTATTGAAACTTCCATCGCCATCACATCTTCGGGGCTACCGTCATTATAGATACTGTACACATAACGTAACGGCCCTACATCACTCCCTTTGGATTTGGGATGCTACCACGATTACTATTACCCGTGCCAAATTTTTCTCGCCAACAAGAACGAGTTGCGTTCCGTCTGCAAGGAACTCCTAAATACTCAAGTTAGTACATTGGTGTCCGCCCCCGGTATCTGAGTGGTCAGCGTGACAGACTGTCAATCCTAAGGGCCCGGGTTCGATTCCCGGCTGGATCGGAGATTTTCTCCGCTCAGGGACTGGGTGTTGTGTTGTCCTAATCTTCATCAATTCATCCCCATCGACGTGCAGGTCGCCGAAGTGGCGTCAAATCGAAAGACCTGCACCAGGCGAACGGTCTACCCGACGGGGGGCCTTAGCCACACGACATTTCATTTCAGAACATTGATCTCCAAAGGACAATGCAGATACGTATCGATTACCTTCCAAAAGTCGAGGAACACATCTCAACACGGGATCCTTCATCTACAGTGCTGTGTTTTGCATGGACGAACAGAGCGAACTCTGTCTCTCAAGCTCTCCTTTTATACAATCCACACTGATTTTTGTAGAGGAGACTTCCGTTCTTCAAAATATAACAGTAGGTAAACATACCGCTCTGTCTCCCCTAATTTGTAGGGTGTCTCTCCTAAGACTCGTCAGGCGCATTGTATCTTGGGTTTCGGCAGGTATGTGCATGTTCGCCTTTGCATTGGGTAACCAGAGACAGTACAAAACAAATATGCTCTTCACTTCTTTTATGCCACGCCGCCGGCCGGAGTGGCCGTGCGGTTCTAGGCGCTACAGTCGCAGGTTCGTGTCCTGCCTCGGGCATGGATGTGTGTGATGTCCTTAGGTTAGTTAGGTTTAAGTAGTTCTAAGTTCTAGGCGACTGATGACGTAAGAAGTTAAGTCGCATAGTGCTCAGAACCATTTGAACCTCTTTTTTATGCCACGCCTAGCGTCGACGGTAAGCGTCGGTGTGTTTCATGTTACAAACAAATAGATTTTCAAAGAGAGATTTTACCTGCCCATACGATGAAACAATCCTTGGTTAGTCTATTACGACACTTCTTTGTCAGTAAGTTTCAACACGAACACTAAAACAGTATCCCAGCGCAACGCAGTAGCGCTGTATTCATGGCAGTAGCACTCAGCGGGGGTCACAGCAATGTCGTCGTCGCTGGAGTACGGAGTTTTACTTTCCCTGTTAATACATATGGACAGAAGAAATATCACACAAGACTAATCTCGGAGCGCTCTATCGAATGGGCCAGACACACACACACACACACACACACACACACACACACGCACACACACACACACACACACACACACACACACTCAAAAGTCAAAGAAACTGGTAAACCTGCCTTACATCGCGTGTGGTCCCCGCAAGCACTCAGAAGTGCCGCATGGATCCGACTTACGTCTGAAGTAGTGTTGGAGGGATTTGACGCCATGAATCCTGCAGGAGTGTCCATGAAACCGTAAGAGTACGAGGGGATAGATATCTCTTCTGAACAGCTCGTTGCAAGGCATCCCAGTTATGATTAATAATGTTCATGTCTGGAGAGTCTGGTGGCTACCGGAAACGTTTAAAATCAGAAAGTGTTCTTGGAGCCACTCTGTAGCAATTCTGGACCTTTGGGGTGTGGTATTGCCAAAGTCCGTCAGGTACACAAAGGATATGAACGGATAGAAGAAAGGATTCATACGTATGTGTCACCTATTAGAGTCATATCTAAACCTAAGACTCCAACTGCACACGTCCCACACCATTACAGAGCCTCCACCAACTTGTACAGTCCCCTACTCACATGCAAGATCCATGGATTCATGAGGTGGTCTCCATACTCGTACACGTCCATCCGCTCGATTTAATTTGAAACGAGGCTCGTCCGACCGGGCAACATGGTTCCAGTAATGAGCAATCCAATGTCGTTGTTGATGGGCCCAGGCGAGGAAATTTGGGAAATTTGTGGTAAGTTCTATGGTACCAAACTGCTGAGGTCACGGTCCCTAGCCTTACACACTACTTAATGTATCTGAAACTATCTTACGCTAACGACAACACACACACGCACACCCATACCCAAGGGAGGCCTTGAACCTCCGTCAGGGACAGCCGCGCGAAGCTTGGCAAGGCACCCTAGACCGCACGGCTACCGCGCGTGACCCAGGCCAGGAGTAAGGCTTTGTGTCGTGCAGTCATCAAGGGTACAAGAGTGGACCTTCGGCTCTGAAAGCCCATATACATGCTGTTTGGTTGAATGGTTCGCACGCTGACACTTCTTGACGGCCCATCGTTGAAATATGCAGAAATTTGAGGAAGGGTTGCACTTCTGCCACGTTGAACGATTCTCTTCAGTCGGCGTTAGTCCCGTTCTTTCCGGATCTTTTTCCTGCCGCAGAAATGTCGCAGATTTGAGGTTTTGACGAGTTCCCGATATTCACAGTACAATCGTAAAATGGCCGTACAGGAAAAGTCCCTCTTCATCACTACTTCGGCGTGTCCCATCACTCGTGCGCCGACTGTAATACCAAGTTCAAGCTCACTTAAACCTTGATAACCTGCCACTGTAGCAGCAGTAACCGATATAACAACTGCGCCAGTCACTTGTTGTCTTATATAGGCGTTGCCGACAGCAGCGCCTTATTCTGCCTGTCTCTGTTTCAATACCAGTTTCTCTGGCGCTTCAGTGTGTATTTCTGCTAGCCGTCTCACATCTGTTTCCAATCGTTTCTTAAAAATGCTCGCGAAGAAGAACACTCACGCAACCCATTGTGGGATATTGTTCAAGGATGGGGAACACGTACCAAAAAGGACTAATAGGGGACATTAAGCTTATAAAGAGAAGGGCAAGACGAATAGTAAAGGGCTTGTTTGACGCATGGAGGGTGTCATAGAGATACTGAAGAAACTGAAATTGCAACCTCCAGAAATCAGACGTACACTACCCCGAGAATGTCTGCTTAAGAAGTTTCATAAAGCCGGCTTTAAATGATGTTTGAAGCAATATACTCTGACCACCTACTTATCGCTGAAATGGGGATTTCGACGACATGATTAATTATACCCCACACAGAGGCATTTAAAGAAACTTTCTTGCCGCGCTCAATATGTGAATAAAATGGGGCCGCGCGGGATTAGCCGAGCGGTCCGGGGCGCTGCAGTCATGGACTGTGCGGCTGGTCCCGGTGGAGTTTCAAGTCCTCCCTCGGGCATGGGTGTCTGTGTTTGTCCTTAGGATAATTTAGGTTGAGTGGTGTGTAAGCTTAGGGACTGATGACCTTAGCAGTTAAGTCCCATAAGATTTCAAACACATTTGAACATTTTGAATAAAACGGCAAGAAAGTGTACTAATCGACACAATGCGAAGTACGCTCGGTCATGCACTTCGCAGTGGTGTGCAGAGTATGGATGCAGATGTAGATTTTGACGTAGAATCATATGTACGTATGCCTTCACTTTCGCTTGATTGTATCTAATATTGTTGACATGTGGCACGATATAATAAGGTACCGTACTTCATTTTTTGGAACGTAAGGCATCTCAGCATTAACAGTAAAGAACTTCATGATGTAGATTTGCTATGTTGTGGAGTTAATCAGAGGAGTGGGGTGAAAATCTCTAATAAGACGTTTTGCTTTTATTTAGACTTCCTCTCGTTTCCAGCTGTTTGACTGTTTCTGACAGATACCAAGAGCACACGAATCTGGTCAGCGACAGTTATGAATTTACCTCAATCGTGGATAGGTTACACTGATTTTCGATTCTTCAAATGAATTTCAGTTTAGTGCCTGTGTTTGCTGTAGCTAGTTCCAAGTCGACATTAAACTTTAAATAGATACTGGCGCATAATTGTAGCTAATTCTAGATACTTATTTGTGATTAATATTTCGCGAGAAAACAATCAATTTGTGTGGTACACGTTCCGGTTGTTTATGTGGAGTGTCAACTGCAAGTCCGTCCACCAGTAGTTCCTGCACTTCCTGCCATTAGGAGTACCCCTGATACAGCGATCATTTCAGAATAGTATCAAGTAGCTAAATACGGTATATACCTGGCCTGTTACATATGCGAGACTGTAGATATATGGCTAAAAAATTGAGTGGTTTGTGGACTATTAATGGGTAGGAAGTCTACAATCCACACACAGTGCTCCACTGACATTTTTTAAGCTCGTATTATGTTCACTGGGAGATCGCAAATATATCATGCCCATAGGAAAGCCAAAGAAGACGGCAGAAACCTCACGCTGCTTCCTAGAAGAAACTCACAACCGGCTGATAATAATGTGGCCAATACGCGTAGTTAATTAGCGGTGACTGAGGTAGTTTTCTGTGGTCCTTTGTCGTTTTTCCTAGAGCTGGTAGCTATGCAGTCACTGCACAGCTAAAGAAACTATTAGAGTGGACAGCCTGTTTCTTCAGCTATTACCTAAAGCATGATCTGTGATTATGTGGGAACCCGAGTCTTATTGTATAGTTGGTAGCATGCTGTGGTTACTTACCGCTTATGAAACTGCAGGATGTTTTGACGCTGCAGGTCCATGAAATAATACAAAAGATGTTTACTTACAGGGGAAGTATTTCTGAATCACCTCATATTTATATTTCTTGAGCAACATAACGATGAACGTAAAAGTCCGTTCTTTTCCATCAGGCACTGGATTGCAACCTAGACACCATCTCTGTACAGTCGTGCAGCAGAGGATCCTACAGAAACTACCTTCTTCCTCTTAACTGGGCAGCGGAGGTGCTTCATCGAAAAATGAATACTTGATATACTCTCTTTAGACATACTATGTATCTAGGTATGTTTGATTCATATACATTCTGTGACAATTGCTACGGGAGAGATGTGTTGAATTACGCATACGAGGCAACCAACGTCCTAGCAAATAGTGTTCAGTTAGACCATTCCATGTTTCGTAAGTCGGTGCTAAATTATTCGCAAGAACGTTACGCACAGAACACGAATCTCAGCAGAGAACACGAACACTGTTGATTTCAAAAGTGACGTAAAATCTATATTTTGACGGGATGAGAGCGCTTTTCTACAGATGATAAATATCAAAGTTTTCACACCGTAGCTGTGCCAAACAAAGAGTGTTGAATCACTGACAGTAGAAATCAATGCGGACTAGGGTCCTTTATGTACTCATCACGCATAACATATTATTGAGCAGTGAACAATTTATCGATTCCTATCTCAGTCACTATCTAGACTCTAGAGGCTCCGATTGCTCATAGTCTCACCATACACAATGTGCCGTATATATTATCTCTTTCACGTTCCCACATGTTACCAGGTGCAAATCCTACTGCATTACAATGAGCATCATTATGCAAAGGTAAATCTGTCCCTATTGTAACATCTCACGATCCGTACAATAAAGAATTGTATATGTGCCATTGGGAACATAAAAAGTGAATAAAACGTGACAGGAAAACCAGCCACTATTTTATTTGTGAATGATGATCAACAACCTTACGCAACAAAAATTCGTAAACAGTTCAGTGAACTAAATGACTCGGAGAGATTCATCCGAAAGATAAATAGCAGCGTCGTTAATGACTTGTAGCTGATTCGTATTTTTCCAGTGGAACACATAATATATAATGTCCGACTTGTTTCTGCCATACGTCCATAGCACCATCAAATCAATTACACCGTACAACTTTAGCTAACTATTATTAAATACAATATGTAAAATAGGATTAAAACAGATCTCTGGTGAAAGCGCTATTTCTTTCGAGATATGACAGCCGTCCACTTATCGAGTCTAGTTACGAGTCTGGCCAAAATTAAAAACAAACCAGTTTTTACGGAACAGATTTTAATTTTCTTGTGCATTGATTATAGATACACTCGCTACGTTACGACTCACGGAAATGAATTTAAGCTTTTTGCGTATGATATCTCTCGTTAGGTCCGGTTGAGAGTGGACAAAATTAAAATAACATAATTTTCGTGGTGCAGATTTTAATTTCCGTGTTCTTTGATTACAGAAACACACAGTGCATTACGGAAATTAATTTCAGCACTTTGCGTACGATATCTGGCTAGCGTAAAATCTTTAAAACATAGGGTGATATCTGTGGAGTTAATATTTATTTTCGTTACTATACACAGATGCATTCCTTCCATTCGTATGAAGTTGTTCATCCCCAAATCTACACTGAGCTCTGCATCCCCACATAACAACTACAAACAACGTCCTCGACGATCCGTTCTAGAAATTCTTGTATTCTTACGTCCCTACAGTTATTTCTCTTACTGTACTATCCAGTGAAAACACAAGGTACTGGACACAAAAGTAGTGCCAAGCATTCATGCCATATGATGACAATGGATCGTCACTTTTACTAGTAAATCATGATATCATGATAGAGAAATGGGAATTAGTTGTAGATTAAATTTAAGTCACATTACAGCTTCCTAGTGGTCATGTCCTCATTTACGAGTGTCCAATGGTTCACTAAGCCCCTTGGAGGGTCGGGCAGACGAAACTAAATTACGCCACTGTCGTGCTTAGAAACATAATTTATAGGGTCATACTGAAAAAATGAATAATAATGATGTAATAGTTGAGTAAAAATTTCTAGTATTTGTAATGCGTATACCAATAGTAAGATACATACTTAAAAATACACTCCTGGAAATGGAAAAAAGAACATATTGACACCGGTGTGTCAGACCCACCATACTTGCTCCAGACACTGCGAGAGGGCTGTACAAGCAATGATCACACGCACGGCACAGCGGACACACCAGGAACCACGGTGTTGGCCGTCGAATGGCGCTAGCTGCGCAGCATTTGTGCACCGCCGCCGTCAGTGTCAGCCAGTTTGCCGCGGCATACGGAGCTCCATCGCAGTCTTTAACACTGGTAGCATGCCGCGACAGCGTGGACGTGAACCGTATGTGCAGTTGACGGACTTTGAGCGAGGGCGTATAGTGGGCATGCGGGAGGCCGGATGGACGTACCGCCGAATTGCTCAACACGTGGGGCGTGAGGTCTCCACAGTACATCGATGTTGTCGCCAGTGGTCGGCGGAAGGTGCACGTGCCCGTCGACCTGGGACCGGACCGCAGCGACGCACGGATGCACGCCAAGACCGTAGGATCCTACGCAGTGCCGTAGGGGACCGCACCGCCACTTCCCAGCAAATTAGGGACACTGTTGCTCCTGGGGTATCGGCGAGGACCATTCGCAACCGTCTCCATGAAGCTGGGCTACGGTCCCGCACACCGTTAGGCCGTCTTCCGCTCACGCCCCAACATCGTGCAGCCCGCCTCCAGTGGTGTCGCGACAGGCGTGAATGGAGGGACGAATGGAGACGTGTTGTCTTCAGCGATGAGAGTCGCTTCTGCCTTGGTGCCAATGATGGTCGTATGCGTGTTTGCCGCCGTGCACGTGAGCGCCACAATCAGGACTGCATACGACCGAGGCACACAGGGCCAACACCCGGCATCATGGTGTGGGGAGCGATCTCCTACACTGGCGTACACCACTGGTGATCGTCGAGGGGACACTGAATAGTGCACGGTACATCCAAACCGTCATCGAACCCATCGTTCTACCATTCCTAGACCGGCAAGGGAACTTGCTGTTCCATCAGGACAATGCACGTCCGCATGTATCCCGTGCCACCCAACGTGCTCTAGAAGGTGTAAGTCAACTACCCTGGCCAGCAAGATCTCCGGATCTGTCCCCCATTGAGCATGTTTGGGACTGGATGAAGCGTCGTCTCACGCGGTCTGCACGTCCAGCACGAACGCTGGTCCAACTGAGGCGCCAGGTGGAAATGGCATGGCAAGCCGTTCCACAGGACTACATCCAGCATCTGTACGATCGTCTCCGTGGGAGAATAGCAGCCTGCATTGCTGCGAAAGGTGGATATACACTGTACTAGTGCCGACATTGTGCATGCTCTGTTGCCTGTGTCTATGTGCCTGTGGTTCTGTCAGTGTGATCATGTGATGTATCTGACCTCAGGAATGTGTCAATGAAGTTTCCCCTTCCTGGGACAATGAATTCACGGTGTTCTTATTTCAATTTCCAGGAGTGTATAAATGGGAAACAAAGAATACAAATCATAATTTAGCACCACAACATGGAGAAGAGTACAAAGAATTAATAAGTAACTGAATAAGAAGATAACCTTTAATTTATACTTCTCGAAACAAAACATGTACAATTATAGTATCAGCTGATTCCCTAACTTTAGTACGACAAAGTAGTTGTTGATGATATTATTCTAGAATAAGTTTTCTTACGTTTACTTTAAGAAATTCCAAATAATGTCGTTCAAATGAAGAATGAGATTTTCACTCTGCAGCGGAGTGTGCTCTGATGTGAAACTTCCTGGCAGATTAAAACTGTATACAAGACCAAACTCGAACTCGGGACTTTTGCCTTTCACAGGCAACTGCTGTACCATCTGAGCTACCCAAGCACGACTCACGTCCCGTCATCACAACTTTACTTCTGCCATCCCCCCGGGCTGTGGCTATGCGATGTCTTCTCAATATCCTTTCTTTCAGGAGTGCTAGTTTGGCCAGGTTCACAGGAGAACTTCTGTGAAGTTTGGAAAGTAGGAGACGAGGTTCTGGTAGAAGTAAAGCTGTGATGAGGCTGCATGAGTCGTGCTTGGGTAGCTCAAACGGTAGATCACTTGTCCACAAAATGCACAGGTCCTGAGTTCGAGTCTCGGCCCGGCACACAGTTGTAATCCGCCAGGAAGTTCCGTTGAAATCAATTTTACTTTAAATTCTTCTTTCAGTTAATAAAATGGACATATTAGCTTGTAATTTTTTGTTCACAGCAGATGGAAAATAGATTTATATTAGTTTCAGTTTATAAAAACTTCTCTCATATGCTGTGACTCAGACACAGTTGGTCGATAAGTATTGCATTATAAGTGATATAGAGGGAAGCGGTTTACAAAATTCGTTAACGTAGTAATTATGCTACGCAGTACTGAGTAAATCAACCCACTCTATTGTGCAATATTATTTAAAGTCTTCGATATTTATTTTAATAATAATGTAAAGGCTCCAAATATAAACCAAAGTAATTCACGCCATCCATAAGGCGACGTGAATTAATGCATTTTTCTTATTAATCAAAGTAAATGTAAATGAGAGTGTGCAGAAGGCAGTGGGCAGGCATACGTCGAACGTTCGGTATAGAAGGCTTTGAGCCATAAGGCGCATTGGTTGACGTGGCCGGATACAGATGAGAGTGCCAGTTGCGCGGGAAAGGTTTCCTGTATCTTCTGGAACAATTTCAGCGTAGTAATACCGATACGGTGTCAGAAAGCGTGGGCGCTTGAGAATGCTGAGGGGAAACCCTTCCAGTAGAACTTCGATGGCGTTATTGCGTGACATCGGCGTCGAGGGAAAATAGTCCCACTTGTTTTTAACACTTCAGGCTAAGAAAAATATATTTCAAATGTAATCTGAAGCACGTAATTTAGGACAGTGCTTAAGAAAACGATATCATTTCTTACATGCCATTTTCTTTCGTTAGTTCCTAAAATGTTTAACGACATGAATACTCATCGCCGCAGAGGTACAAATTAAGTGGACAAGAGCACTAGTCTTGTCGGTGGCGCTTTCGCTCTGGGTTCTTCATTGTGGACACAGCCGTATCTGACCTCTCGGAAGAAATGCTAACTTTAATTGGTCAGTAAGTACTTTTATAGTACAAATGGTTTTCCGGGCACTGATTCGAGTGTCTGGATAAGCAGTTGAGTAACGACAGGCTATTTCGCAATTCAGTTTAAAAAGGGAAATGGATAGGTTATAGTTAGATATAGTGTGAATTAGTGAAATTCGGTGGCAGGAGAAACAAGGCTTTTGGTCAGGCGAATACAGGGTTATAAATACAAAATCAATTAGGGGTAAAGCAGGAGTAGGTTTAGTAATGAATAAAAAAAATAGGAGTGCGGGTAAACTACTACAAACAGCATTATTGTGGCCAAGATAAACACGAAAATTTAATGGTCATGGGTGACTGGAATTCGAAAGTAGGAAAAGGGAGAGAATGAAACAGATGAATATGGATTGGGGGTAAGAAATGAAAGAGGAAGCCATCTGGTAGAATTTGGCACAGAGCATAACTTAATCATAGCTAACACTTGGTTCAAGAATAATGGAAGAAGGTTGTATCCTGGAGATACTAGAAGGTATCAGATAGATTATGTAATGGTAAGAGAGAGATTTAGGAACCAGGTTTTAAATTGTAAGACATTTCCAGGGGCTGATGTGGACTCTGACCACAATCTACTGGTTATGAACTGTAGATTAAAACTGAAGAAACTGAAAAAAGGTGATAATTTCAGGAGATGGGACCAGGATAAACTGACTAAACCAGAGATTCTACATTGTTTCAGGGAGAGCATAAGGGAACAATTGACAGGAATAGGGGAAAGAAATACAGTAGAAGAAGAATGGGTAGCTCTGGGGGATGAAGTAGTGAAAGAAGCAGAGGACCATGTATGTAAAAAGACGGGGGCTAGTAGAAATCCTTCTGTAACAGAAGAAACATTGAATTTAATTGATGAAAGGAGAAAATATAAAAATGCAGTAAATGAAGCAGGCAAAAAGGAATACAAACGTCTCAAAAATGAGTTTAACAGGAAGTGCAAAATGGCTAAGCAGGGACGGCTAGAGTACAAATGTAAGGATGTAGAGGCTTATCTCACTAGGGGCAAGATAGATACAGCGTACAGGAAAATTAAAGAGACCTTTGGTGAAAAGAGAGCCACTTGTATGAATATCAATAGCTCTGATTGAAACCAAGTTCTAAGCAAATAATGGAAAGCAGAAATGTGGAAGGACTATATAGAGGGTCTATACAAGGGCGATGTACTTGAGGACAATATTATGGAAATGGAAGAGGATGTAAATGAAGATGATATTGAAGATGTGATACTGCGTGAAGAGTTTGACAGAGCACTGAAAGACCTGAGTCGAAAATAGGCCCCGGGAGTAGACAACATTCTATTAGAACTACTGACGGCCTTGGGAGAGCCAGTCCTGACAAAACTGTACCATCTGGTGAGCAAGATGTATGAGACAGGAGAAATACCCCCAGACTTCAAAAAGAATATATTAATTCCAGTCCCAAGGAAAGCAGGTGCTGACAGATGTGACAATTACCGAACAATCAGTTTAATAAGTCACGGATGCAAAATACTAACGCGAATTCTGTACAGAAAAACTGGTAGAAGCCGACCTCGGGGAAGATCAGTTTGGATTGCGTAGAAATGTTGGAACATGTGAGGCAATACTGACCTTACGACTTATCTTAGAACCTAGATTAAGGAAAGGCAAACCTACGTTTCTAGCATTTGTAGACTTAGAGAAAGCTTTTGACAATGTTTACTGGACTTCTCTCTTTCCAATACCCTCTTTCAAATTCTAAAGGTGGCAGGGGTGAAAAAGAGGGAGTAAAAGGCTATTTACAATTTGTACAGAAAACAGATGGCAGTTATAAGAGTCGAGGGACATGAAAGGGAAGCTGTGGTTGGGAAGGGAGTGAGACAGGGTTGTAGCCTCTCCCCAATGTTATTCAATCTGTATATTGGGCAAGCAGTAAAGCAAAAAAAGAAAATTTTGGAGTAGGTATTAAAATCCATGGAGAAGAAACAAAAACTTTGAGATTTGCCGATGACATTGTAACTCTGTCAGAGACAGCAAAGGACTTGGAAGAGCAGTCGAACGGAATGGACAGTGTCTGAAAGGAGGGTATAAGATGAACATCAACAAAAGCAAAACGAGGATAATGGAATGTAATCGAATTAAATCGGATGATGCTGAGGGAATAAGATCAGGAAATGAGACACTTAAAGTAGTAAAGGTGTTTTGCTATTTGGGGAGCAAAATAACTGATGATGGTCGAAGTAGAGACGATATAAAATGTAGACTGGCAATGGCAACTAAACTGTTTCTGAAGAAGAGAAATTTGTTTATATCGAGCATAGATTTAAGTGGCAGGATATTGTTTCTGAAAGTATTTGTATGGAGTGTTGCCATGTATGGAAGTGAAAAATGGACGATAAATAGTTTGGACAAGAAGAGAATAGAAGATTTTGAAATAATGGTGCTATAGGAGAATGCTGAAGTTAAAATGGGTAATCACGTAAATAATGAGGAGGTATTGAATAAAATTGGCGAGAAGAGGATTTCGTGGCACAACTTGACAAGAAGAAGGGACCGGTTGGTAGGACATGTTCTGAGACATCAAGGGATCACTAATTTAGCATTGGAGGGCAGCGTGGAGCGTAAAAATCGTAGAGGGAGACCGAGAGATGAATACACTTAGCAGATTCAGAAGGATGTAGGTTGCAGTAGGTACTGGGAGATGAAGAAGCTTGCACAGGATAGAGTAGCATGGAGAGCTGTATCAAACCAGTTTCAGCACTGAAGACCACAACAAGAACATACGCCTGATACGAAGAACCGCGTATTGTAATCAGGATGCAGTCTCATCGTCTTGGATAAGTGATTTTTTGAATGGCTCGGCGATGGTATGAATTTCCGATGAGTCTTTTTTACTGTACGCAAGATGGCCGTAAAATCGAGTGTAGTCAAACAAATCTAAACTTATTGTGTAATGTGGTAACGGTCAGTCGCGCGAGTGTTTGTTGTAGTTGCATCGTTAAAAATACGCGTGGCGCTGCAATATTGTTTAGGTCTGAGTAAAACAGGTATCTAAATTCAATTTACGTAAAGAGAAGACCGATTGTTCTAGAAAGGGCTAATGTATATTGCATTGTTCTGAAGGACAGAGCCTGATTCAGTGTGAACTTAAATGCGAGATATGTCATCACAAGGCGCATAAGGGGAGAAGTTAGCCTGATACTGTATCATTTGTGTTATCTAGGATTAACTACAGGTGCCAAATATTACTGTAACAGCAACCCCTTGCCGCTGTAACATGTGCCTTAGTGGAGGACCTAGCGCCTCTGAATTATATATTACGAGTATTTACCAGGGTAGCTCGTTGTTCTTAATTGCTGCAACAACCTTTTTCGTTACAATATAACTTGGTCGATTTGTTGCTTCCAAAGACTGCTTACAGAGAGTAGCATCGAGAGCGGGGAAGCAGGACTATTATTTGAGAGCCAAAAATCTTCGAGAATATAACGGTCGTGGTCTGTGGCGCTTACGACACGTAACGAACGTTAGGTGGACGTTGGCCCGCTGCGGGTGCGATTTAATACAGTCTATGTGGCGACGAGTCTCTCAAATGGCTAATCACTGGCACTGGCACACTAATAATAGTATGCACCTCATGGTATATCACATTCCAGCATTCGGTTTAGTAATAATGGTAGGTAGAATGAATATCAGAGTAATAAACTGGTCCACCAACCGTGCTAACTTCTAAGTCCCACTTAATTATAAATTGAAGGATTACTTGGGCTGTACAAATAACATCAACGTTCACACTCATATCAGTTGCACGTACTTGAGTACGACACGTTTTCGTCCCTTGCAGCACTCCAACGTACCATCGTAGATTCCTATGAGATTATCCAGTGGTACAACCAAAAGAACATCAGAAGTTCAAGCACAACATTTCTTTCAACAATCTGGAAAAATTTAATGATTTCCTTCATGACCAGGTAGAGTTGTGACAATCCTTGTATTCATCTGTCTATGTATTCAGATAAGGATCGACGATATTAATTGTGAAATGATGAGCTGATTCACCTCAAATTCTTTTATTTTCCCTCGTTCGTCTTTGTCGACGAATGTTAATGTGCATTTCACAAAATCTTTTCAGTGCCAACAGCATTGTCTATAATTGTAGTTCGTTCTGTCAGTAAAACCACAATCAGAGATTGTAATATGGCGAGTTCTGTACCCTATTTATTTCTGATAAGTTTAGATATTACTGGACTAAATTTATATCCTGCAGTGTCTGTGCCACAATATCTGTGCCAAATATTTATTTAGATCAAAAAGGTAAAATCACATACAGGTGCAAGGAAGAGGCTTGCAGCAGAACTAGTATAAAGGTTTCTCTTAGACGGATCTTACATATATTACAAAGCTCTCATAATTATTTCCAAATTCGCTTTGACTGAATTGTAATGAGCATTCCATCTACTTTCTCTAAAATTCCCTAGTACATGTAGAAGACTTCAACAATGAATAAACCTTCTATACCGTTTAAAAACAGGTGAGTTTAGAAGAAATGTATGGACTCCACAATGTTTTAAAGTATGATTAACGTACAGACAGGACAGAACTTTAGGACTGACTGTTCCAATATGTGCTCACCATGTACACCTGACACTGAAACGTATTCTCATAGCCTTCAGCCCTAGATATCGCAATATCCAACCCATCTTTTTTCAGATGCTATTGCATATCTTCTGGTGAATCTTGTGCAGACTTTCCTAAACAAGAAAACCTAAGATGGATTCTCTGACTTACACAATGTTGTCTTCTATATGGACATATCTAATTACTTGACTCATTTGGTAAGTACTTTGGTTGGGAGTACTTTCAAAAATTGTTCCATAATATGTTGCCTTTTTGATATCTGCAGTAGAGTTTTCCTTCACATGTTCACCCAAAATAAAAAATATTTTCAATTTTTATCGCTGTAGAAAAATTATGAATTACTACATTTTACCCAGCAGCCGACTCTTCAGATTTTAAACGATGTTCTCTCACTGTTGGATCAAATTTTCCCAACAACTACACCAATTCTAAGAAATTTCCTCTCCGATGAAATATCTACGCCTTGATCGAGGAAAGCAAGATTTTACTGGACTCAACAGTGTAATACCTAAAAATGGATGTGAAATGCCCCTCCATTTATTAATCTAATTAATAACAATCTTCTGATCATCTTTGCCCATAGCTTTATTAAGATACAAGCTATAGAGAGTGGTTTTACATAGTTATCTGAAGTTGATAGCTGTTCAGGCTTTGATTCACCCATTGACAACTTAGGATTCTAATTCCACAATTGACAGCTGACAGAAACAAATCTATTTTTGCCGGTTTCGCCCTCAGAAGCGAGTAGTCGACAGCGAAAACAGTACAGTTTCTCTGTTATTAGTGGTAATAGCATAAACTTCCTTAAAACTGAGGTTAAGCCTAAAATCTAAATGACTGTAGTGTTCCTTACACAGTCAGTAGAAACAGTTACTTAGATCTAGGTGATTCTACTACAGTCATCTAGTTATATTTTCATATTGATAAAATGTACTATCAGGGTGTTCCAGAAGGAATAGACAGTTGTCAGTAATACGACATTATCGATCATTCGAAAGAAAAAAGTGTAGTAAACATGAGTTTTAAATTATTACTTGAAGAGCTATGAGAACTTCTTCAGTTGGAGTGTTTCCCAATAGTGAAGATGAACAAGTGCTCATAGCTCTTAAGGGCTACACTTCAGACCCATTGTTTACTGGACATTTCTCTCCTTTTCGTATAGACTATCGCCTCACAAAATGTGGAAAGCAGAGGATTTGCGGTTAAAGAGCTTTGTTTCACTGTATTGAACATAAAGATGTGTTCAAAGCTCTTGACATATGCATTTTAGAGCCCATGTTTATGGGATATCTTTCTTCGAATGATTGTTACTGTCATGTCCCTGAACACTGCCATTCTTCCTGGGACGCCCTGTATCATAATTATGTATAACCTTACTAAAACAAATTTTAGGAATTTATTAAAATTTAAAATGATCTAGTCCTTGGGGCCCTCTAAACTTTGAGGCCATCGAGATTTGGAGCCCCACCCCGAAAGGCTCAGTGTGGACCGCCCTTATGCCCTCTCCACTGTACGCCATTGTATATGTCCTGTTCATATCGTGTTAGCCATATGGAGAGGGTGTACGAGTTTGTGCAGGGAAAACTGCTCAAGTTCATTGTGTATGGCAATCGACGAGGCACTAATAACCCTACGGATAAAAACTTATTTTTTCATGCAGCAGATTTTATTAGCTCAAAAAGGCCAAATACTCACATTTGTGAAGAAATATTTGGAGTTGTTAGTAATTTAGTTGTTTGTTGATAGACACATATTTTACAAAATATCAGACATATCATCATAATTCAAACAGAAAATTGTTTTAAGAAATTAACTAATTTATGCATATGGTAATGCTAACTTACGAAAAAAATACTTTAACACTATTCACCTGAATTGCATATATGGTCACTGTCCACGTTATATGTAAACACATACTACATTAAGATACACTACTCTGCACATTACATAATCGCACTGACACACACACACACACACACACACACACACACACACACACACACACACACACACAGCTAGCATCAGGAACTTGATGATACTATTGTATTATATCGATTATTTTTTGCTATTCCATTGCCGTGTCTGGGAAAGCTGAGTATGCTGTCCTCAACAAAATGGAAAATAATATTAGAATTTTTCATAAGAAATATTATGCACACGTTATACAGTATGAATAATTAAATTTTGACAGCTGATTAGAACTAAATAGTGTTAAGCTCTAACCATCATCAACTCTGTTCTATTCAAATATTCCTTAAATTTGTGGTATGAACTGTTTAATACATAAGATTTAACCAATATTTTAAATTTTTAGACTTAAGTTGTATCTTTAATCTCATTGGATAATTTCATTTCCTTGTAGAACATGCTGAATTGTTTCCTGTGTTTGTTTACTCTCAGTAAATTTAAGTTAAGTCTTGCTCTTGTTCCATGGTCATGAACGCTTTTGTACGTAAGAGAATTGTGGATGATCTGGCTGATATTCATAACACATTGGTAGAAGTACTCACCTAGCGCAGTTAAATTCCATAGCCATTTAAACACATCATTAAAGGAGCTTATTATCTGTAGTTATTACTCTGACCACCCTCTTCTGTAGTTTGGAGACTGCATCCATGTTCTGCATGTCGGAATCACAAACAATAACATCCTAACTACAGTTACAATATATGTAGGAACGATATTAAACTCTAACAGATTACCATACATATACATTATTTACAAAAACCTCGAGAGAACATTAAGTTTGGGTGACCAAAATCGAAGTACATGGATTGGGTGTAAGGCAGGGGTATAGTCCTTCGTCCCTGCTGTTCAATTTATACATCGAAGAAGCAATGACGAAATTAAGGTTCAAGAAAAGGATTAAAATTTAAGGGGAAAGGGTATCAGTGTTAGAGTCGCTGATGACACGTCTATCCTCTGGGAAAGTGAAGACGAATTACGACGCCTGCTGCATGGAATGAAGAATGTAAGGGATACAGAACGAGCATTAAGAGTAAATCGAATAAATATGGAAGTAATGAGAAGTAACAGGAAAGAACAGCATGAAACTTAACCCCAGAATTGGTGAAAACGAAGTATATAAAATTAACGAATTCTACCACATAGTCAGTAAAATATACCATGATGAAAGGAGCAAGGAGGATATAAAAAGTAGATTAACACTGTCAAAAAGGGCATTCCTGGCGAAGAGAAATCCACAAATACAAACGTAAGTAGCAACTTGATGGAGGAATGACTGAGAATGTATATTTGCAACATAGCAATGTATGGTAGTGAAACATGGACTGTGGGAAAATCAGAAAGGAGATTCAAAGCATTTAAGATGTGGTATCAACACCAAAAAGAACTTTTCCCATTTTCAAACAATGTCTGGAAATTCATTGACGTATACAGAAATGTTTCGCTGTAAATCGAAAGCAGTGCCTCTGAGACACAATCACCAGAGAATACTTGTGCCAAACACAGGCATTCCGATTACAGGTGTGTTGCTGGTCCTCTACTTTCTTTACAATTCTCAAAAGTTCACCCAAAACGTCTAGAAAATCTTAGTGTTATTTCACCTTTTTGGGAGCTCATCAATGACAATGACGCTACAGTTGGAAATTCCGTGCCCTGGGGAACCGACTTGTGTATAACTAATAATATTGCCAGTCAAAAGATAGCACGAGCAGTCAACAATCGGACACTATATGGAATGGGCACAATCGATCAGTTAGTCGCTGATAAGTCAGCAGTGTTGTCACAGAGGAGCTGGACAGGATGAAGTGGCAGTGAGTTAATAATCTAGAGATGTGCTTAACTATTATTGACTCTGACTTAAAAGTATGAATCATAGACTGTTGGTCTTTCCGACGTATATCGTTACTTTGTAATGTGCTCATTTCCATTTCATGTCCAATAGAACTTCCTTGCAGTCCGATAGTCAAATCTTTAAGCGCCCGACTACCCTTTCCTGCCTAACTTCAGCCTCCAGATATACTTTAACCGTGCCTCAGCGAGGTAATAACCATAGATAACAGACACCAGACACTGAGACAAAAAAGTCGTGTTGTCGTCCAAGCAGCGCTATTCCTGAGGGATTAGATCTGCCACTGAGGAAGAAGGAATGAATTGCGCAGCCAAGGGCACCTCCTCCAAGCTCCAGAACGTCTAAAACGTTAGTTCTTACCTGTCAGCGTGGAGCCACACATTTGACGAGAAGTGTAGAAAGCGGCACGAAAACTTCGCATCTATCACATATGCTGATATGTAAAACTGACTCCACTGAGTAGTGACATGAAAAAATCAGCCCCTACCCCATACTTGTCCAATCAGTGAGTTGGGTCTATGAGTAATCAAACTGACATTGAGAATGTATTTTGTCGTTGATCTAATAATAAATGTACATGCTTCAATGTGTCAATTATTTAATTAATTTCTTTACACTGTGACCTGATTTGCATACATCGATTTTGTCAGTCAATTTGAACTGATTATATTTTTTGCTTCCAGCACTGGGTGATTTTATTTGCATATCTATATTAATTTACAACAATTTCAGAAATAATATTCCTCGTAAGATGCTGCCCTGAAGGATGCCTGTGTTAACATATTTAACTGTGATAAGAATATCACACAGTATTTGCTTCATTTGAAGCCTGTGTTACCTCTACCCTCTGCACCCCGTTTTTTAAAATATGACTGGAAGCAGTGATTGTCAACTCCTTTTGTTCTTAGCCATTTCAGTTTTATCACTATAGTTTTACGTTCAACATTATCAAAGACCGTTAACAGATCTAGAAGTATTCTCATGGCATATTCATCCTGGTTTAGTGCTTCAAGTACCACTTTTATAAACTCTATAATGGCTTACTCTGTTCTTCTGCTACTCCATAATTTGAACTGTGCTCCACTTGGGAACTTATATTTACCCAAGGTACCTATTAATCTCCTTCATAATGGATTCTAATATTTCTGCGAATAGTGACAGCAGAGACATGGGCTTACATATTTCTATGTTTTGTGCATCCCACTTCTTTAGGGAGCATTCTCTAATGAGCTTCCAGATACTTCAGAAAGTACCAGAGGTGAAAGAATCGTTTAATATTCCAGTTAATGGGCCTCCTATACTGCCTGTACATTCTTCAAGTACACAGACTGGCGCTTCGTTATGCTTACCGAATTATTACTTTTAGCTTCGTACTGGTTTTCTGACTTCATTGTATTTGCCACTATTTTTTTTACAGGAACAACATTAATTCCATATAGAATGACTGTTCTGATCAACGGTTGTTAGACATGTGTCAATCCCACTGTTACTTTTCCCTGTGGCTTCTTTCTGCGTCTCACCCCTAACGAACAGGGTTTTTAATATTATGAAATTGGTCTTTTCCGTGCTGACCTCTCCAACTAACGGGAGCATTCGTTATATAGGAGCATAGGTTGTCTGCGTTTATTACTAAAATGCCTAGTCCTTTCAATGCCAACAGGCATTTGTATAATATCATATGATACACAAGAATAACATATCAAGAACTCGGATGGGTGACCAATTGTAAGCTAACAAACTAAAGCTCAAACGTGGAAAGAATATATAGGACTATACAAGGGAAACAAACTTGATGACAATAATATAGACAGGTAGTAGGAGGTTGATGGAGATGAGATGGTTGTTACGATAAAGTGAAAAGAATCTGACGCAAGATTGAGTCACTTAAGCCGAAGCAAGGCACCTGTAGTAGACAACTTGCCACCACAATTGTTGAGACACTTGCGAGAAACATATCATCTAAAAACTGTTACACCCAGTATGCAAAATACATCAGATAGACAAATACTTTAAGGTTTCAAGAAGAAGGTACAATATGGAATTCCAAAGAAGTCTGGTGTTAACGGATGTGAATCATAGTGCACCATTAGGTTAGAATATGAAGATTATAAAACGCTGTCACTAGGTTTCACAGAAAAAAAGAAAATATCGGTGCTTGGGGAATTGGATTAGTAAATAAGAGACCAAAAGTGACTGATATGTTTCGTTATTTGGGCTGCCAGCATCTCACGATAGTAGAAGAGAGTATATAAAGTGCAAATAAGCAACAGCAAGCAAAGAGTTTCTGAAAAAATGAAGTTTTTTAACATCGAATATTATTGTAAGCGTCAGTAAGTTTTTTCTGAAGGTATTTGTCTTCAGAGTAACCTTATAATGTAGTGAACCGTAATCATAAACTGATCAGATAAGAAGAGATTAGAAAGTACTAATATTTGGTGCTACAGAAGAGTAATACGGATTAGTTGAGAAGATCGAGTAACTAATGGCTAAATATCGAAGCGAACTGGAGAGAAAATAAATTTGTGTCAGAAGTTGATTAAAAATTAGAACAGAAAAGGACCATAATACATGTAGGTTTCAACAGAAGTAAAATTTGTTTCTTTCATCTGTATACTATAGGACTTTAACATAAAGTAGAAGAATTTCTGGTATGTCTAGAAGATTTGAAAAATTCGGAGGAGTTGGACATTGTGTGCCTTCTGAATTCCATGTAAGCGCAAAGAAGAGAAGTAAAATATCTGAGATTACAGAACACCATCATTATGGTACAGAGTGAACAGGGAACAATGAGGAGTTGCTACATCGGTAAAGGTTGGACGCAAAGTAAAACATATGGAGAGAAGCAATTATTGTGTGGAGCAGGACCTACAGGCATATACTTGTATGTTGCCACTGTAAAATACTTCTCTAGTAAAGCCTATACATACGTATTAGGAGGCCTTCAGCTCTTTAGGAGAAATCTAGATCAGTTATCGTACTACCTGCTAGACAAGAAGGAAAAGTTAGTAGCTTGCCGAGAATTCATTATTAACTGGTTGTAAGGTTCTGACCAACAAACTGAAATGGAACTACAATTTGGCTGTTTCAATCTAATATCTGTAATGTATTTTATAACTTACGTGCAGAACGATACCACGACCCAGAATACTATCATTGTGAGAGACAGTGCTCATGCTGAAACAATCACTGTGTACCCAATTGTTAATGGACCCTCTGTTAATGAAAGTAAATGACGCAGCACTTTTTTTGTGTTCGGTTGGTGATTTTACGCCCAAGATTCATAAGATTCATCACCAGCGACGATTCCTTACCGAATCATGCTCTTCTGCGGTGTACAGCCTTAAGTGATCCAACCTTGTCGTCATTCGCTAGCCCTTATAATAGTCTGCCAGATTCTTATAGACATACAAAGTCAGGTTCTTAGGCACTCAGCGAGCACAAACTTTCCTATATTTCGAAGTGTCATGAACAGTGTCGTTCACCGCACCACAAGAAATGTTGAAGTGCTGAGATAACGTTAACAGCTGCCCACGCCAGTCGTTCAAAATTGTTGCCTCGATGGCTCCGACATTTTGCGGAGTTGCAAGTGTTGGCGGCCTCCAGGAGCGAGGCGACCACTAAGGTTCAGATTGCCCTCTTTGAAGAACGCACACAAGCTGGAGACGTTTCTACGGTCCCTATACACGCAACGCATGACCCAGTGAATTTCACTCGGTTTATGCTGTCTAGCACGCATAAGTAGAACTGCTCTTCACTAGATTACGACAGTAACGTGCATACCATGTTATTTTCATAGTTCAGGCTTCTCTCACCAGAGATACACCTGAAAGTAAAATCCCCTTTATAACTTAAACTTTATACAGTCGTGAAATTTTAACATTCTAGCTGCAATACCAGAGAAGAAAAGAATATTATTGTGCTATATTTTCCGATCCTCCCTCCTATGTTCACGGATGTTAAATTTCCGCGGATGTGCGATTTGTAAATGGATAGCATTTATACACATCCAGTAAACTGACTCAGTCCACCTACATAGATGAGTGGTCGACGTGGATGACGGCTATACAGACGACCCGCTTTCGACCCCCGTTGCTAATATGGAGTCTTCCTTCGTGGGAGGTCTGGTACGGTGTACGCTGAGTCTCGTGACTCAACTGAGGAGCTGATCTACTGATTAGTTGCGGTTCCAATGTCAAGAAAGCCGACAACGATCAGAGGGAGGTGTGCTGACCATCCATGCAGCATCCAGTGAACGCCATTGGTAGAGAATGATACAGCGGTCAACAGGGCTCAACGAGGTGCTACATCTATTTTAATTTATACACAGACTCACGCTCATCATTTAGATGAAAGTATGTTCAAATGATTTGAGGTTCATGTAACTAACTGCGTGGTACAAGGTGTGCAAGTGCTCACTGGCATAGTCACAATGCTTACCGTCATAAGTCAACACTACATTTCGTCACTACGTCCGTCTTGGTACACTGGCATAACCGATCGGTCAATGACTAATGGTATTATGGTGACCTGGGACACTCTGGAGATATTGTGGCAAGTGAAATGAGTGAAACTTGGGGCGTCTGATCGTCAACAAACCCATTGCCGTGAGTATAAATACTGGCTGTTGTGCTAACAGGTGGCACTGATGAGGTGAGTGCCGTAGGGAGGGCTACTGTCAACACGTCATTGTCGCTCACCCACAATCTGCTGGAGCAACTACTTCCATTCTCTAGTCCATGAGAGCACTTACATAGTGGTCCAACTGCAGAACCGATGGGCTGAGGAGCTAACATTCGCCGATCTACTGGGCGTCCATTGACACCAGACACTACCTAACAGACTTTAATGCCAGTGTTCAGACACCGGATATTAACCCATCTACCAGTCACCACACCTGGACAGGTTGCCCATCCATCATGCTCGCAGCATGGGCCGCACAGCCCCACCAGTATCTGTCGCGGCCCACACCACTGCTGTAGAATGCTAGGCAAATAAGATCACATCACTGCTGACAAAAATGGTTCAAGGGGCTCTGAGCACTATGGGACTTAACATCTGAGGTCAGCAATCCCCTAGAAACCTAAGGACATCACACACATCCATGCCCAAGGCAGGATTCGAACTTGCGACTGTAGCAGTCTCGCGGTTCCGGAATGAAGCGCCTAGAATCGCTCGGCCACACCGGCCGGCTCACTGCTGACCTGCACTGGTTGTAGCAACCAGCCGGAGCTTTCATGGCTATGCATTTTACCCACCATCCACCCACTAGACGTGGCACAATTCTTCTGTAGTAAACTGTTTTAAATGAATGAATACGTAACTCAAAGCTGACATGACTGGAATTGTTACCTCTAACCACTAGCCCAAAAACAAAAACAAAAAAAAAACAAAAACATTGAAAACGAAATAAAAAATAATGGATTGGTTTATAAGACACTTTTTCGGGGTGTACTCAGCCAATTGAGGAGCTACCGAATGTTCGCGGCTCCGGTCAAAGAAACCCATCATAACGACCGGGAGAGCGGTGTGCTGACTACAGGCCCCTCCTACCCGCATTCTCAGCTGAGGATGACGCGGTCGGATATTCCCGATGGGCCAGTTGTGACCAGAAGGTGGAGTGCTTTTATAAGACACTTACTAAGGGTGTTTGTTAATGGAGAGAGAATGGGAAAAGTGGAGGGTGGGAGCTAAAAATTGTAGAGAGTGAGCAAGGCTTGACTACAATAAGCAGGTTGGATGGTTAAGCAGAAATGGAGAGCCTTTCCGAGTCTAGATTAGCGAGGAGAGCTGCATATAACCTGTTTTCTGACTGGAAACCGCAACAGAAGCATTAAAGAATATATTCAGTACTGTGTTCATCTTTCACTTTCTCTAAACTGTGACTGATCACATCGAAAAGTACACTTTTCGACTGCATTCATGTTTTTTCGTGATAACTTCTGTGCTCTCGAGTACAGTACACAAAACAAAAAATTGTTAGTATTTGTTTATGGCTGTAATAGGTTCTTACGTTTTCTCTCAGGAACCCTTGCATTGAACCGAATGCCACGTTTCTTTCAGTACGTATTGGACCTCTGCCTACGTGACCCTTGCTACGGGCCAATGCCACTGCGCCTATGGCTTCCCACGGCTCACCAAGGGACGAGTTTGTTTCCGATAAAAAGGCAGAAGTGCTGCCGTCGGTTCCCTTTATTGGTGTCTTTATGTGTGCTTCTGCTCTGTACGTCTCGGGTGTCGGATAGCGCAAGAAATAACACAAAAGCCACTCCTCTGGCTTCTCGCTCTGCAGCAGTCTCATATTTCTGTGTGACTCCTAGAGCTGCTCTCTGCTCCTGTATGTATGTGGCAAATGTAGGGTGGAAACTAAGAACATTCTATGTGCCATTTATGTCACTGTAATTGTTTTCATTGCTGTTGTGTTGTCGGTACCCTATTGCTTGTACCTAGATTTCTTCCAAGCCTTTAGGCATGGAGAGAATGTTTCAGTCGTTAATTACTTTAATGCGTATGGTCACAGCGCCTAGCAGAGCTTCCCAATGGAGTTCAGAGGACCTTGATTAATGTATCCTCCAATTGGTCTGACATGGTTTCCAGAGATAACACACTTGTTATTGGTGCAGAAGGCTCAACTAATTGAGCTGCGGCAGATATTTTGCAATTGTAGAAACACAAAGAGCGACGAACTAGGCTATGTTCTGAAGCAATGCATGCAACTGCCTTCCTTAATTTTGAAGGTACTGCTGAAGCATTGTTATCAAAGCAGGCCTGTAAGATCTTGAAACGCAGTATTATTAAAATGTCTCATAGACATTAATCTCAACTAGCAATATAAAATTTACTAGTCTACGACAGAACAATGGGAAAATGTGAATGTGCCCCAAAGATAAAACATTTGTTCCAAGTGCCATGAGACAAGATCTCATCCATTTAGACTGCCATGGTTTCAACAGATAACATACATCTTACTAGTGGGAGGGCACAATTAATTAAGATGTGACAGATATTTTGCAATTATAGAGACAGCGGTGAGCTAGGCGTATGTTCTGCAACAATGCATCAACTGACCTCCTTGATTCTGAAGGGGTTCCTGAAACATTGTTATCAAAGCAGGGCTGTAAGATCTCCAAATGTAATATTATCAGAGTGTCTCATACGTATTAATTTCAACTAGCAAGGCAAAAACTGTTACTCTACAACAGAAGAATGGAACGATGTGTATGTGCTTGAGAGATGAAAGACTTTTGCCAAGGCGTACTTCATCTGAAAGTAGAGCAATGTTTATCAGTTGATGATGTTGCTATTTCTTCCTCAACACCGCTCTGGCTCTTCATATTAGTGGAAAATGAGGGACTCCTCCTCAAACAGATGGCTCACCTGAAGATGATGGGCAGATGTCCAGTCGAAATATCCTGCAATGAATTAAACGACAACCGGCTGCAAGCCAAAAGCTTACATGAACATCCAATTCGCAGGGAGAATTTTTAACTTCACATGGGCATTCTTTGGTAACTCTCTAGTCCTACTGCTGCTGCTGTCCGACTAGTGGTGCAGGACGACACAGGACGAAGTAGGTAGTTCACTACTTGCTCTCGGATGGAGGTGCAGATGTGAAGGTGTCACGGTGTGCTTGGTACACAATACGACAATATGGCAATGCTCCCTGTGGTGTGTAGGACGTGGTTGACTGGAACCTCGACGATGAATATGTCTGTCCTCACATCCCCACGCAGTCCAACATGTGAGTATTGTGATATCCGAATGCCACACAAATCTTTATGCTGCATAGTTAGACGAGCTGACCAAAAGAAGATCTACAATGACGCCCTTTTTAAACTCTCTCAGGTATTGATTACGCTGTCCCACACTTGTACGCGGCATCTCCGCTTTCTTCACAGTAATCACTCAGTATTTGACGAAGTCCAAGGTCCTGACACACCCGAACAGGCCTGGTTTTATACGAGGGCAATCCCAAGAGTAAGGTGTCCTACTTTTTATAAGTACAGAAGTCTGCGTGGCAGTTCGTCACACGGTTACGAAGAATGCTTCACACGTGTGTACACATGTGCACGCCGCTCCCGTTAGATGTTACCACCAAGTTATTCGATTTTTTTTTTTCTAGCGCAAAGGGCACTGCGCCGATTGAAATCCATCGTTAATTGACGGAAGTGTATGGTGAGTCGTACATGGATGTCAAAATGTTCGTAAGTGGTGTAGAGAGTTTGCGGCTGGTCGGACCGAAATTCACGACGAACAAAGGAGCGGGTGGCCGTTAATTTCTGAGTAAACAGTGTTGAAGATTGAGCAAAACATCCGCGAAGACCGGCGCATCACCCTCGATGCTCTCTGCGCGTTGGATCCTTGTTGTTGTTGTTGTGGTCTTCAGTCCTGAGACTGGTTTGATGCAGCTCTCCATGCTACTCTATCCTGTGCAAGCTTTTTCATCTCCCAGTACCTACTGCAACCTACATCCTTCTGAATCTGCTTAGTGTAATCATCTCTTGGTCTCCCTCTACGATTTTTACCCTCCACGCTGCCCTACAATACTAAATTGGTGATCCCTTGATGCCTCAGAACATGTCCTACCAACCGATCCCTTCTTCTGGTCAAGTTGTGCCACAAACTTCTCTTCTCCCCAATCCTATTCAATACTTCCTCATTAGTTATGTGATCTACCCATCTAATCTTCAGCATTCTTCTGTAGCACCACATTTCGAAAGCTTCTATTCTCTTCTTGTCCAAACTATTTATCGTCCATGTTTCACTTCCATACATGGCTACACTCCATACGAATACTTTCAGAAATGACTTCCTGACACTTAAATCAATACTGGATGTTAACAAATTTCTCTTCTTCAGAAACGCTTTCCTTGCCATTGCCAGCCTACATTTTATATCCTCTCTACTTCGACCATCATCAGTTATTTTGCTCCCCAAATAGCAAAACTCCTTTACTACTTTAAGTGCCTCATTTCCTAATCTAATTCCCTCAGCATCACCCGACTTAATTAGACTACATTCCATTATCCTTGTTTTGCTTTTGTTGATGTTCATCTTATATCCTCCTTTCAAGACACTGTCCATTCCATTCAACTGCTCTTCCAAGTCCTTTGCTGTCTCTGACAGAATTACAATGTCATCGGCGAACCTCAAAGTTTTTATTTCTTCTCCATGAATTTTAATACCTACTCCGAATTTTTCTTTTGTTTCCTTTACTGCTTTCTCAATATACAGATTGAACAACATCGGGGAGAGGCTACAACCCTGTCTTACTCCCTTCCCAACCACTGCTTCCCTTTCATGTCCCTCGACTCTTATAACTGCCATCTGGTTTCTGTACAAATTGTAAATAGCCTTTCGCTCCCTGTATTTTACCCCTGCCACCTTTAGAATTTTAAAGAGAGTATTCCAGTCAACATTGTCAAAAGCTTTCTCTAAGTCTACAAATGCTAGAAACGTAGGTTTGCCTTTCCTTAATCTTTCTTCTAAGATAAGTCGTAAGGTCAGTATTGCCTCACGTGTTCCAGTGTTTCTACGGAATCCAAACTGATCTTCCCCGAGGTTGGCTTCTACTAGTTTTTCCATTCGTCTGTAAAGAATTCGTGTTAGTATTTTGCAGCTGTGACTTATTAAGCTGATAGTTCGGTAATTTTCACATCTGTCAACACCTGCTTTCTTTGGGATTGGAATTATTATATTCTTCTTGAAGTCTGGGGGTATTTTGCCTGTTTCATACGTCTTGCTCACCAGATGGTAGAGTTTTGTCAGGACTGGCTCTCCCACGGCCGTCAGTAGTTCCAATGGAATATTGTCTACTCCGGGGGCCTTGTTTCGACTCAGGTCTTTCAGTGCTCTGTCAAACTCTTCACGCAGTATCATATCTCCCATTTCATCTTCATCTACATCCTCTTCCATTTCCATAATATTGTCCTCAAGTCCTTAGGGTTCCCAAAGCACCGCTCACAGAATTTTAACGGAAACATTGAACTACCGAAATGTGTGCGCAAGATTGGTGTCACGCATGCTGACTGAGGACCACATGCGGCAACGAGTTGATATCGTTGACAGGTACTGTGAGACTCTGAAAAAACTCCAACAGGTAATTTGGAACTGGAGAAGAGGAATGTTGAGCAAAGGCGTACACATTCTCCGTGAGAACGCTCACCCACACATCACTCGGCAAATCGTTGCTCTCCTGCAACAGCTTCAGTGGAACATAATCACCCAACCACCGTATAGTCCTGACTTGGCGCCCAATGACTATCACGTTCCCTAAGTTATAAGAACAATTGGCCGGAAAGCGATTCAGCTCCGACGACGAGGTGAAAGAAGAGGTTTATAACTTTCTGAACATCATGGCGGCGAGCTGGTATGACATTCGCCACAGCGTCTACAAAAATGCGTCGACAGAAATGGTGAATATGTCGAAAAATAGCTAAATGTTCTGTATGTAAACTGATGTAAACCATTGTAGAAATAAACAGGTCTATGTACTTATAAAAATATAGGAGACCTTACTTTTGGGATTACCCTCGTATATATATGTATAAGGTGAGTCACGTAAAACTTAAAACCCATTTTAGTTCGTGAATGGTTCTCCGCAAATGAGTACGTTAAGCGGCATGTACTTAGATATGTGATGAGGAATCTTAGTTATTGTATTGATGGAAATACTGAACAAGTGTGATTTCATTTAAATATAATGATACACTTTTTGAAAGTATTCAAAAGCGCTTAGATAGGAGTACAGTGATATAATATTTTGAACATGGGTGCACTTCTGCAATGGTTACAGGATAGTAGGTGAATAAGACAGCCTACCAGTTGCCATAAATGTTGATTTTCAGTTAACGTTTACCATGGTTTCTACAGATTTAAATCCGGCGTATTCAGAATGACAAGAAAAAAACTTCACACTAGCAAACAGTCAGGTAGTAAAGCGATTTATCTTCTCCACATGAAATGTGTGGTCAGCGATCGGTACATCGATTTCCAAAAATTAAAGTCCCTAAAATCAAGGGCTTGTCACATCAGTAAAATCAATCACATAAAATGCCCTTGATTTTAGCGGCCTTAATGTTTGCACATTTCATGTGCAGTTGTCAGATCGCTTTACTAACTGACTCTTTGTTGATGTTAAGTTAGTGTCTTGTCCATCTGACGAAGACGGGTTTAATTCCTCTGAATATCGTGGTTAAAGCTAACTGAAAACTACCATTAATTGCAGCTGGTTGGTTGTCCCCTGCAGTTATAAAAATGGCTCTGGGCACTATGGGACTTAACTTCTAAGGTCATAAGTCCCCTAGAACTTAGAACTACTTAAACCTAACTAACCTATGGACATCACACACATGTATGCCGGAGGCAGGATTCGAACCTGCGACCGTAGTGGTCGAGCGGTTCCAGATTGTAGGGCCTAGAACCGCTCGGCGACCCCGGCCGGCTGCAGTTATAGAATGCTTGTTAACGTTCAGGCTGAGATTCTTCCCCAAAGAGCCCCAGAAACACTTTATAACTGAAAGGGAAGTAAGCCGGAATCGGCTGTTGCGTTGCAAATACGCTCGTCAGGCTGCGTCGTTGCATCAAGCATTTCGACTGTTTCACTTGTCTGCGCTGCAGAACTCACAGTGTCGTTTCTCAGCTAATTGTTTCTACTGCACTATTAATTGCTTGCAGGCATGTACACCAATGGGGAGAAGTTAGACATACAGCATTTATGATTTTCCAACGTATCCTATTTATAGACGAAGCAACGTTTACGACCCTGGCGGTGTGACCGAGCGGTTCTAGGCGCTACAATCTGGAACCTCACGACCTCTACAGTCGCAGGTTCGAATCCTGCCTCAGGCTTGGATGTGTGTGATGTCCATAGGTTAGTTAGGTTTAATAGTTCTAAGTCCTGGGGGAATGATGGCCACAGATGTTAAGTCCCATAGTGTTCAGAGCCATTTGAACCATTTGAACATTTACGAACCACCGCTTTATAAATAACATGCACCAGTGTACAGCTGAAAATCCACACTGGCTTCTTCGGGTAAAACAATAACGGCCATGAAGCGAAAACCAATGGTGCGGCATTATAGCTAATGCCATTGTGGGACCCTACGTCAACCCTCGCACGTTAAATGTAAATATGAATGCACACATCCTTACGAACAATCTGTTCGTTCTTCTAGAAGAGGTCCCAAAATGCAAACACCGAATGAAAAGCGTCCTGAGCGTTCAATAGGGAGGAATGCTGCAACAGTATAATGGCTGACTCCTGTTGGTTTCTTTATATGAGGAGCTCTAAAAGATGCAATCTGTTATGAAGCTCCATCTACTCCATACGATATGTGCCATCGAATCGCCACAGGTTGCAAACATATCATCAAACGTACTTTTATATTTTCATCTATGCGATTGCAGTCTTTCTCGGTGTATTCCACTGATTAATTCTCCTCGGGTTATCAGCCGAGTGGTGGCGTCGCCTTGTCTGACCTCGCCAGAAGATGATGGGTACGAAACTCATCGAAACGTTGCGACAAGACGACGCCACCACTTGGCTGATAACCCGAGAAGAATTCATCTCGAACGGCGATTGCAAAGAGTGCTTTGCATTCAATGGTTTTGTTCATTGCTTTATTAAAATTTTTATTTTCAATAAACCGTTAAGTTTATTTAAATTTTATTCCATCTGTTTACACTTTCGAGTACTATTTATAGATACATTTGTCCGACAGCAAGTAGTTTACTTTAAGAAGCATTCTGGCGTCTCTAGCCAAAAACAGGAACGTTTTTTTTTTAATCCAAATAATTAAAACAGGTATCTCCGTTATCCTGTGAGCACGGGTGTTTATCATTATGAAGTACAGGGTGTTTCAAAAATGACCGGTATATTTGAAACGGCAATAAAAACTAAACGAGCAGCGATAGAAATACACCGTTTGTTGCAATATGCTTGGGACAACAGTACATATTCAGGCAGACAAACTTTCGAAATTACAGTAGTTACAATTTTCAACAACAGATGGCGCTGCGGTCTGGGAAACTCTATAGTACGATATTTTCCACATGTCCACCATGCGTAGCAATAACATGGCGTAGTCTCTGAATGAAATTACCCGAAACCTTTGACAACGTGTCTGGCGGAATGGCTTCACATGCAGATGAGATGTACTGCTTCAGCTGTTCAATTGTTTCTGGATTCTGGCGGTACACCTGGTCTTTCAAGTGTCCCCACAGAAAGAAGTCACAGGGGTTCATGTCTGGCGAATAGGGAGGCCAATTCACGCCGCCTCCTGTATGTTTCGGATAGCCCAAAGCAATCACACGATCATCGAAATATTCATTCAGGAAATTAAAGACGTCGGCCGTGCGATGTGGCCGGGCACCATCTTCCATAAACCACGAGGTGTTCGCAGTGTCGTCTAAGGCAGTTTGTACCACCACAAATTCACGAAGAATGTCCAGATAGCGTGATGCAGTAATCGTTTCGGATCTGAAAAATGGGCCAATGATTCCTTTGGAAGAAATGGCGGCCCAGACCAGTACTTTTTGAGGATGCAGGGACGATGGGACTGCAACATGGGGCTTTTCGGTTCCCCATATGCGCCAGTTCTGTTTATTGACCAAGCCATCCAGGTAAAAATAAGCTTCGTCAGTAAACCAAATGCTGCCCACATGCATATCGCCGTCATCAATCCTGTGCACTATATCGTTAGCGAATCTCTCTCGTGCAGCAATGGTAGCGGCGCTGAGGGGTTGCCGCGTTTCAATTTTGTATGGATAGAGGTGTAAACTCTGGCGCATGAGACGATACATAGACGTTGGCGTCATTTGGACCGCAGCTGCAACACGGCGAACGGAAACCCGAGGCCGCTGTTGGATCACCTGCTGCACTAGCTGCGCGTTGCCCTCTGTGGTTGCCGTACGCGGTCGCCCTACCTTTCCAGCACGTTCATCCGTCACGTTCCCAGTCCGTTGAAATTTTTCAAACAGATCCTTTATTGTATCGCTTTTCGGTCCTTTCATTACATTAAACCTCCGTTGAAAACTTCGTCTTGTTCCAACAACACTGTGTTGTAGGCGGTGGAATTCCAACACCAGAAAAATCCTCTGTTCTAAGGAATAAACTGTGTTGTCTACAGCACACTTGCACGTTGTGAACAGCACACACTTACAGCAGAAAGACGACGTACAGAATGGCGCACCCACAGACTGCGTTGTCTTCTATATCTTTCACATCACTTGCAGCGCCATCTGTTGTTGAAAATTGTAACTACTGTAATTTCGAAAGTTTGTCCGCCTGAAAATGTACTGTTGTCCCAAGCATATTGCAACAAACGGTGTATTTCTATCGCTGCTCGTTTAGTTTTTATTGCCGTTTCAAATATACCGGTCATTTTTGAAACATCCTGTATGAATGACAGACATTTCTGCTTTCACTTTGACAAGTAAACAGCAAAGGGAAGGTTATAAATGGGAAACGTCCGGCCGAAAACAGTAATTGTTTCCACAAAAATCTTGTAACGTATACACAGCTGAAGTACGTTTCATAAGACCCATCTGATACGGCAAAAGCTAGCTTATGCCGTAGTTCCCACAGAAAAATTATAGCGGATGCTGTATCTACGTCGTATAGGAAAGAGGATATGTCTTAGTAGCGCAGACCTGTCTTGCTGCATGTAATGACCGAGCCTCGGTTGAGAGCTCTGCATGGCGGTGTTTTCACCGCTGTAGCACACTCTGGCCTCATTGCTTTAAAATTTTAGTGCACTTGTCGGATTCTTTGCAGAACAGTTTCGTCCTGAACATTACCAAGCACTATATCGTCGCACTTCTTTTCAAGTGCTTTCGGGTGCGAGTAAAAAAGGTATAGCATTCAATTTAGAAAATAATATTTGCTTTATTATGCCGAACGATACGAGGGTTAACACATTTTGTTACTTACTAAAGCACATTCCTCTTAGCGTACTGTCATTTGCCGGAAACCGCGTTCAGAGGTCTGCACGTGTGAACATGTGGGAACACTGTCCGAAGAACCAGCTTGAAGGTAAAGTATAGATAATAGCCGACCCTGCAAGTGGCATTGTTTTATTTCAGTACGAACGTCACCTGTGTTGTGCCCTCAGTACGTTGCAGGTATCAGTCGTGTTCAGAACAGTGTTTTGTGTAGTAAGTGCATTATGCTCCAGCTGCAAGCCTGTGTGGCCGAGCGGTTCTAGGCGGTTCAGTCTGTAACTGCGCGACCGCTACGGTCGTCGGTTCGAATCCGGCCTCGGTCATGGATATGTGTGATGTACTTAGTGTTGTGGGCTGGCAGGAGAGCCAACACCTTAATAATAGAGGAAGCCGAAAGGCACACGTTTTAGCTCACGCAGGCTGGCGTGAGGTCTGGAACAGGACAAGTAAATTAGAATTTAGAAAAACGGACGTAGCTGGTGGAATACTTAACTTTAATCCGTTAATGGTGAACGTCGGTCTGACGGTACATGCATCACAAGATCAATAGCAACTGATAATGGCGCCTTGTTAGTTCGTAGCAAATGACGTACCTGAAGGCTATGCTAACTATCGTCTCGGCAAATGAGAGCGTATTTTGTCAGTGAACCATCGCTAGGAAAGTCGGTTGTACAACTGGGGCGAGTGCAAGGAAGTCTCTAGACCTGCCATGAGGCGGCGCTCGGTCTGCAATCACTGATAGTGGCGACACGTGGGTCCGACGTATACTAACGGACCGCGGCCGATTTAAAGGCTACCACCTAGCAAGTGTGGTGTCTGGCGGTGACACCACACTTAGGATAATTAGCTTTAAGTAGTTCTAAGTTATAGGTGACTGATGACCTCAGATGTTAAGTCCCATAGTGCTCAGAGCCATTTGAACTATTTTATTTTAGAGCTAAGTAAACTCGATCGACGAAGAATTTTTGGTGTTCATATGGGGGGGGGGGAGGGGGGGGGTGCTTCCGTAGCCAAGATATTTCACGTGCTTGGTGCTGCAACAGGCACGGTATCGAAGATACACTCCTGGAAATGGAAAAAAGAACACATTGACACCGGTGTGTCAGACCCACCATACTTGCTCCGGACACTGCGAGAGGGCTGTGCAAGCAATGATCACACGCACGGCACAGTGGACACACCAGGAACCGCGGTGTTGGCCGTCGAATGGCGCTAGCTGCGCAGCATTTGTGCACCGCCGCCGTCAGTGTCAGCCAGTTTGCCGTGGCATACGGAGCTCCATCGCAGTCTTTAACACTGGTAGCATGCCGCGACAGCGTGGACGTGAACCGTATGTGCAGTTGACGGACTTTGAGCGAGGGCGTATAGTGGGCAAGCGGGAGGCCGGGTGGACGTACCGCCGAATTGCTCAACACGTGGGGCGTGAGGTCTCCACAGTACATCGATGTTGTCGCCAGTGGTCGGCGGAAGGTGCATGTGCCCGTCGACCTGGGACCGGACCGCAGCGACGCACGGATGCACGCCAAGACCGTAGGATCCTACGCAGTGCCGTAGGGGACCGCACCGCCACTTCCCAGCAAATTAGGGATACTGTTGCTCCTGGGGTATCGGCGAGGACCATTCGCAACCGTCTCCATGAAGCTGGGCTACGGTCCCGCACACCGTTAGGCCGTCTTCCGCTCACGCCCCAACATCGTGCAGCCCGCCTCCAGTGGTGTCGCGACAGGCGTGAATGGAGGGACGAATGGAGACGTGTCGTCTTCAGCGATGAGAGTCGCTTCTGCCTTGGTGCCAATGATGGTCGTATGTGTGTTTGGCGCCGTGCAGGTGAGCGCAACAATCAGGACTGCATACGACCGAGGCACACAGGGCCAACACCCAGCATCATGGTGTGGGGAGCGATCTCCTACACTGGCCGTACACCACTGGTGATCGTCGAGGGGACACTGAATAGTGCACGGTACATCCAAACCGTCATCGAACCCATCGTTCTACCATTCCTAGACCGGCAAGGGAACTTGCTGTTCCAACAGGACAATGCACGTCCGCATGTATCCCGTGCCACCCAACGTGCTCTAGAAGGTGTAAGTCACCTACCCTGGCCAGCAAGATCTCCGGATCTGTCCCCCATTGAGCATGTTTGGGACTGGATGAAGCGTCGTCTAACGCGGTCTGCACGTCCAGCACGAACGCTGGTCCAACTGAGGCGCCAGGTGGAAATGGCATGGCAAGCCGTTCCACAGGACTACATCCAGCATCTCTACGATCGTCTCCATGGGAGAATAGCAGCCTGCATTGCTGCGAAAGGTGGATATACACTGTACTAGTGCCGACACTGTGCATGCTCTGTTGCCTGTGTCTATGTGCCTGTGGTTCTGTCAGTGTGATCATGTGATGTACCTGACCCCAGGAATGTGTCAATAAAGTTTCCCCTTCCTGGGACAATGAATTCACGGTGTTCTTATTTCAATTTCCAGGAGTGTACATATACCACATACAGGGAAAGCTAAAAAAATATTTTTGTGAGGATGTGGTGTCTGTTCTTTCAGACATGTCCATGACCTTCTTCTTCTGTGGGGATGCACACATATTCCCCGAACTCTTACGGGACCTGGTAAGAATGTCTTCCACGCGTAATCAGTGTGTTGGGGTGGGACATTATTAATGTAGTGTGTAGACATACAAGGTGACAATGTTGGTCTCGCTGGAGCCGTGCGTGAGATAGTCCCCGCAGTTGCACTATCATCTGGCTTAGATGGATAGAGCGTCTGCTATGTAAGCAGGAGATCCCGACTACGAGTCCAGTTCAGGACACACATTTTCACCAGTCCCCGTTGATATATATCAACGGCCGTCAGCAGCTGAAAGTGTTAATATAATTCTAATTCCGTTAAAAAAGCATGTTGAGTGATCGTGACAGGAGTTGATTCAAGAGGACTATGAAGGAAACTATGGGACACGGGTGGTAAAGTCAGTGAAGAACTGAATTTGTACTAGCGAGCCCAGTTCACATGAAAAAAAAGAAAAAAAAAACAAGAAGGGGGCTCCATAATTTGGGAATTGCAGGACAGCTGAAATTCCAGAACCACATATTACTGAATCAAATGCCTCTAACCCAAAAACATTACATCGAAGCCATAAAAGCTGGGATATGGCGCTATGAATGCAAATCATTTGATCAGAATTTTTTTTTCCACACTGTGAGAAACCCCAGCGGCAAGAAAACTAATCCATGTCGGAAATAACTGAAGAACAGAGACACCCTTTAAAATCACTGTTGAATTAAATGTGCCCAGAGGATTAAACTACCACTTTAGAAGGTTGTTGAGCTAGTACTGAAACTTGCGTGTGCTATTCACAAGTTATCGATGAAAAACACTGTTCATGATAGATAATTTGCTAACTGCGATTCATAGCATGATCTGAGTGTGCTCTGAATTAATAACAAAAGCTTAAGTGCACAAAGAAATCATTATAACATGAAATTAACTGATACACAGCAGCCGGTCAGGGTGGCCGTGCGGTTCTAGGCGCTACAGTCTGGAATCTTGAGACCGCTACGGTCGCAGGTTCGAATCCTGCCTCGGGCATGGATGTGTGTGACATCCTTAGGTTAGTTAGGTTTAAGTAGTTCTAAGTTCTAGGGGATGGCTGACCTGAGAAGTGAAGTCCCATAGTGCTCAGAGCCATTTGAACCATTTTTTGATTCACAGCAGAATATTAATATCTATGTGATGGACATAAATCGATGAACGGCTGGCAATGTTTAGTGATAAGAAATTTCAATTTGCTAAACATCTCCCTTTAGTACCGAATTTAACGCAACTTGCCCATGAATTAATATCAGTGATTGTCTGGCTATCATCTTCTACCGCCTCAGCAACACCGATCATCCATGCTTGGAAGTTAGAATGAAGATTGTCTGCGTTTCACACCTAGAACGTTTCGTCTATCATTCCTTAAAATTATAAGTTTTGTCCGTGAGTAGTATAATTACTGTGAAAAACTTCCATCAAGAAACAGAAGGTCATTCTTGCGCTTCTATCCTGGAAGAAATAAAGTGAAATGCTATGCCCCTTGAGCCACCGTTCTGCGGTATTTTTAGCACCTGCTTCGGTTTGCTCTAACTGTGGGATAAGAAATACGAGACAAAAGTAATTTTCTTTTCTGGTGACATCCTGACAGCCAACTGCTATGGTATAAGTTTTTTAAGTGTGCCTCTGTGTACTTTATTCTGAATAAGAGATGCCTGTCTCCCTCAATGTTTCTGGGACACACGGCTGTCAGCTGCCTCCAGCTACCGGGATTCCTCGCTGTCGGAGCAAAGCTTAAAGGGCACCTTTATCTGACAAGGCACCTTCCTTAAAAAGTTCCAGTCCATAGCAGGACCTCATCTTTTTTATGTGCTTGTCGCCACGGTTGTTGCCGTTCCAGAATCTCTGGCTCTGCCACACTGGAGGCACTGAGGCAAATGACCCGTCCTACACCATGACACGGCCGGTGGGTACGAACCCAGCCTGTGTTGGCCACCTGACAGTTCTCAAGAAAGCTTGTCCCTTACCTGCAGGGGATCCATTTCGCTTGCGTCTCAGTCCGAGTATCCTTACCCATGAACTGTGGAATGACGTGGCTTCAATGTTCATCTGCAACAGTATTTATAACAGCATGTTAGTTTGGTATAGTAAACTACGTGCAATGAAATCACCCCATACAATCACAGTTGTAGCTTTAACCAACACGAAAAATATGTTTGCATAATGCCTATAACCTTCAGTCGAATCGACATATAAAATACAATTTAAAATGTGACGAGCCGAAGTGACTTAAAGCTTTTTAACGCTCCCCACTCATGCTAATATTTTGCACAGGCGGTGTGGCACTGAAAAGATGATGTGGGACGTAGAGTAGCAACATTTAAAATTTGTCTCCCAGGAATGGCACATTGTTTGTATAGATTATCCACAATGTCATTGTCAGAAGTAATGGTGGAGACAAATGGGTAACTTTACCAACCAAACACAAGAAATCAGTAAACAAATATCAACACATATCCATTCACAGGGAAACCACCTGATGCAGTCACACATATTGCAGGACATATTACTGAAGTATATTAGTTGACGCTGCAGTTATTTAATTCCGATATGTATTCTGTTAGCAAACACATCGAAATCTTTAAAAGTAAACTAAAAATATGCCCACGCTGATAAACCATTCGGTTTTATTAATGAGGAAAGAGTAGATGTTTTAGTCACAACATTAGCAGGATATACGACCTCGTTGAATGGATGGTTCCATGATTAAGCTTTATTTTAAATAGCATAGCAAAAACTTGACGTTAATTCCATTCATACCAATTACACACTGAAGAGCCAAACCAACCTGAAAACCTACCAAATACCGCAAGGGTCCCTGAGAGCACACAGAAGTGCTCCAACTCGACGTGGCATGGTCTCGACTCTTGTCTCATGTAGTGATGGAGGGAATTGTCACCATGCATCCTACAGCGCTGTCCGTAAATGCGTAAAGTACGAGAGGTCTTCTGAGCAGCACGTTGGAAAGCATCTCAGATACGGTAAATAATGTTCATTCTGGTGCGTTTGATGGCCATCGGAAGTGTTTAAGCTCAGAGGGGTGTTCCTGGGGCCATTGTGGACGTGTGGACTCTCGAATTGTCTTGACGGAACTGCCCAAGTCCGACGGAATGCACAATGGACAAGAATGGCTGCAGGTGATCAGACAAGATTCTTACATACGTGTCACCTGTCAGAGTCGTTTCTAGACGTATCAGGGGTCCACATCACTCCAATGCACACGCCCCACACCATTTCAGAGCCTCCACCATCTTGAACAGTCCCCTGCTGATATGCAAGATCCATGGATTCATGAGGTTGTCTCCGTACGAGTACATGTCCATCCGTTCGATGCAATCTGAAACGAGACTCGTCCGACAGGGCAACATGTTTCCAGTCATCAACAGTCCAATGTCGGTACTGACTGGCCCAGGCGAGACGAAAAGCTTTGTGTCATGCAGCCACCAAGGGTACACGAGTGCGCCTTCGGCTCCGAAAGCCCATATTGATGATGATTCTTTGAATGGTTCTTATGTTGCCATTTGTTAATGGTCCAGCATTGAAATCTGACGCAATTAGCAGAACGTTTGCGCTTCTGTCACGTGAAGGATTCTCTTCAGTCGACGTTGGTCCCATTCTTGCAGGACCTTTCTCTGGTCACAGTGATGTCGGAGCCTCGATATTTTACCGGATTCTTGATATTCATGGTACTATTGTGAAGTGGTCGTAAGGGAAAATCCTCACTTCATTACTAACTCGGAGATGCTGTGTCCCAACACACGTGACCCGACTATAACACCACTTTGAATCTCACTTAAGGCTTGATAATCTGCCATTGTAACAGCAGCAACCGATCTAACAACTGCACCTGACACTTGTCTTACAGAGGCCTTGCCGACCACAGCGCTGTATTCTGCCTGTTAACATACCTCTGAATTAGAATACTCACGCCTATATCAGTTTACTTGGCACTTCAGTGTATATATCAATGAGTATATACTGCTCATAATAACTTTCAGACATTAACTATTCTTAGAAAATACACAAATATTCTTTCCCTAAATCAAAATATCATCAGATGTACCTGTAGCTTTAACCTTATAAAGCAAATATTACGGAAAATGACAATGCAAAATATTATGATAATAAAGAGGAAGTCATGTGAATGTATTTATGAACTGAAATAAAAAATGTATATGAACATGTACTAAACTATGTTATTTTGATCTTGAAAGGTGAATAATGATCATCATAATGAAACGCAAAAATACCATACAAAATACGTCATGTCACAGGAACATAAAAATATGTTTGTTTGTATTAAGAGTGTGGTGCCCATCAGAATATAAACGCCAACATTAAACATTTGTGCATTGTAGACAAATCACTGTATTATTTGAAGTTACAGTGATCGTTAGTGGGTGGCTCGAAAATATTAAACGTCTACACAGGTAACAAAATATGCTGTGAAAATGAATCAAGTTCCTTAGATCTACAAAAAATACTTCTGACCATACGTTTACATGCTCCTTGAAGAAAAGTACAAAATCAATGTTCCAGAAAAGATACATCATACGTTCACATGTACCCTAACGCTGAACTTCTGTGAGTACTATCTCTCTCTCTCTCTCTCTGACACACACACACACACACACACACTCTCTCTCTTTCTCTTTCTCCCTCCCTCTCTCTCTCATTAAAACGTGGTCCAAACGCCACATCGGAGTGGATGTATACAAAAAGCTCTCCGTAGCAAATGATCCAAATGTTGCTTGTAAATTACAACGAGTAGAAATGAATATAAATGGAATATAAAATTAATTTTCCAACTAAAGACAACAAAGAAAAAACCATAAATATACAATTACAAAACTTGGAGAATTGGGAAACTTCTGTGTGAAACAGTCAACCAGACAAGAGACGCATCGTTACATGTCTGCTCAGTACAAACGTAATGGTATCTGAATTCTGACGTCCCTGCGAAATGCCTGTTTTGTCATAATCTTGTTGCTGAGGTCAATCGTCGCAACAACTTTGTATATTCCCTTTTCAATTGCCCCCATACCTTAGTATTATTTCCTGTTGTTAATACAGTCATATTCTAGCCCTCTTATCGGCAGGTTCGTTTCTTTATTAGCTTCAGTTTGTATACTACGCAATGCCTAGTCAACTAATCTCTCATACAGTTGCCTCGCCTACTCCAGGAAACAAACACTTTTTCTCATCAGGTCTGGTGTTTGACTTCTCTTTAGCACAATAATGGATGACAATATCAAGATTTTTTGCCAAAGTTCATTCCTAGCGTTTTGGAAATCCGTCAGGGGGATGCCTTACATAATATATTGTTTAGCACAGTAAATTCTTCACATCTGTTCCAACATACACTCTTCAAGGTTTCAGGAGAGGTCGTAAATCGATATGTAATTAGGTTTAATTCTGCATCTCATCCATGTTGCTTGCCATCTCCATGACCTCATATGTGGACTGTTATCAGAGGTAACTCACTTGTGTGAGTAATTTCTTCCGCAATGCCTTCGACACCAACTGTGTTTCCTTTTCGCAGAGGTGTCAGCTTAACGAACGAACGAAAGTGGACATTAAGTTCGACCACCACTATCACACAATAGAAAGCACTCTATATTCTCATTAGAGGGCACATTAAATCTGTTACAGAAAGTTGTTTAAATTCTTCGTACCAATTATGTATAGTGGTGCTTGAGTTACCTGCAACGAACTTTCGAGTTTTGCGTCAACTTACACATGGATGAAAAATTTCTTATTTTCCTCTTTAAAGTTGTTGAAAAATCACGGGGACTATTACTTGGGACGCACTTCCCGTGGTATGCGTAGAAATTATGGTGAATGACTAATACTTCTCCAATGGTACAAAATTCCATTCTTTTGTACTTCACGTGTTTGAAACAGTAATTCGTAGACTAGGGTAGACTAGGAACCAGGAGACAGACCATTGTCTCCTACACACTACAGAATATCAGTAGACAGTGGTATAATAGAATAAGCGAATACATTCACTTCTCTTTTGAGAAGCAGTCATGTAGAACACACAAGCATTTCCGGACTCTGAATAAAGTCTTTTGTCAACTCAGTAGCAAACTTTCTTTCTAGTAGCACTGGTTCTCGCACATCCAACTAACTATGACTTCAGCAGCCACTGCTCCTGGAGCTGAGCGGTCGAAGTGAGGAGATGACCAGCGCTGACCAACTGGCCCCCAAACGCTTTCGTTGGCCGGCACTGGAGAGGGTGCTGGTGTAATATAGGCTTTCCTGAGAGAGGAAGTACGTCACCTGATTTCCTTATACTACCACGCTGGTGCCACCCATCTGGATCCGCTGATAATTACGCTCGCGGTGGCGGGCTTTTGCCAGCCAACATGTATGTGGTGTCTTAGATGACATCACGGCTTCCTCATTACGTACATTTTCCCAACAACTGCCGGCCGAAGTGGCCGTGCAGTTAAAGGCGCTGCAGTCTGGAACCGCAAGACCGCTACGGTCGCGGTTCGAATCCTGCCTCGGGCATGGATGTTTGTGATGTCCTTAGGTTAGTTTGGTTTAACTAGTTATAAGTTCTAGGGGCTGATGACCTCAGCAGTTGGGTCCCATAGTGCTCAGAGCCATTTTTGAACCCAACAACTGTCCGACCCGTCTGCTTCCATTTGTTCTTCATTTCCAGAACTCTTCGCCAATATCTGTAATGGCGGTGGTGACGTAATTACCAAGTGGTAACTTTGTGACATGGACTAGCAGAAGTGGTTTTCTTCCAGGTCTTCGTATACGTCTTCCACTAATGTGATTGGTGAACTGTATATTACGTTAGTTCAGATGGTTGAAATGGCTCTAAGCACTATGGGACTTAACGTCTGAGGTCATCAGTCCCCTAGACTTAGAACTACTTAACCCTAACTAACTTAAGGACATCACACACATCCATGCCCGAGGCAGGAGTCGAGCCTGCGACCACAACAGCAGCGCGGTTCCGGACTGAAGCACCTGGAACCACTCTGCCAAAGCGGCCAGCCGAATACATTAGTAATTTTGTCTGTTTTGAATATTCCTTCATGTACAAACCACATAGTGCTAACTTTCTGTTAGTTAATTTAGCGGTGAACAAGGTTTCTAGTGTCTACCCAGGGTAGCTGCAAGGTTTGGGGCGTCTTGCAACGGTTCGCACGGCTCCCCCCGTCCGAGGTTCGAGTCCCCCCACGATCATGGGTGTGTGTGTTGTTCTTACCGTAAGTTAGTGTATGTTTCATTAAGTAACGTGTAACCCTAGAGACCCATGACCTCAGCAGTTTGGTCCCATAGGAAATTACTAGAAATCTGCAAAAATTATAAATATCCTGGCTGACCACATAGAAAAGAAGTATTGAAATTTATGGCAAGGGCCATACCTCTGCAATCACTCCAGTTCTGTTACAGAACATCGAATTTCGTTATTACTTGACTACTGAATGCTATAGTATTGTACAGAATTTGGGATGCTGGTTGAGCTGTTTAGCATGTCCCTGCGATACTATCTGTCCAACCTCTTGTGACAAACAGAGAAAGGAGACTACCCATAAGAGATAAAGTTTATGGTAAATGGTTAGGTTTTCATAATTCACATACCAGTTGGGTACATAAAGACAAAGTAATTTTATAAAAGTTCAGTTTGATGAAGACTAATAATATCATTAATCAATTGTACTTGTGTTTAGTTACTCAAAATATTGAAATAGTTCTGCCGACAGACAATCATCAAACTTTCTTTCATTCTTTGAACCACATTTATTGAATTGGGATTGTGATTAAGTCTAAATTTCTTCACAATTTGGATGTCTATCTTCGATTTTATATATTGTTTCTGCTACTTTTTCTTTGTGTTCTAATGACATAATAGTCATATTCACATTAATCATCAAATAATTTTGAAAGAATCAATGTTGGTCTTAAACTGTCTTCAATTGTTTTAGGAACTGCATGTGGAAATAAATTATTTATTTCATCATTTCTTTTACTATTATTTCTGAAGCAGTATGAACTGTTACTCTCAAATTTTGGATATGATCATTTTCATTTTAATTCTATCATCTTTTAAGGGAATTATTTCTCTGTTTAATTTATTCAATTCTTGTAGTTGTAGTACACAATTATCTTTCTGTTTTATTTGATATTTATAAGAGTTTTGCAAAAAATAAATTGTATTTGAAATTAGTAGATTGCAATTACAATTAAATTAAAATAGAGAATATAAGTTTTTATAAATATAATAAAATTATTTCTTATAAATGGAGAACCAAAACGAAATGCAAGCTAAAGGAAAAGATACTTATGAACTGATTGATGTATGTGAAAAACACATTGATTGTCCTGTTTGTTTAAGTGATGAATATCATTATCAATTTCTTAAAACAAATTGCAAACAAGTATTTCATAAAGAATGTATTGAAGAATGGCTAAAGGAAAAAGAAAATTGTAAACTTTATAGAACAGTTATTAAAAGTAAAGTACCAGAAAAATGTGAAATAATTGATATTAATGCTATGTTTGATGCTCAAGATGAATCAGCTTATTATGGCGATTATGATGATGATGATTATTGGTCATGATTATTTTTTAATTAATTCATAAGAATAATTTAAAATTAAGAAATTTACTTTTTTTACAATTATAATAAATTATTTTCTATATAAATGGAGAACAGTAAAGAACACCAAGATTGTTCCCCAAAATTTAAATTTTGTAAATATTGCAATAGAGAGAAATCAATTGATAATTTCACTTTACAAAAGTATACAAAATATGGTTATAGAATTATATGTATACCATGTTTAAATAAATATCATGTAGATAATAATAATAAAAATCGAATTCCTTGTGTATGTGTAAAAAGTGTTCCTAAATATTATTTTAAATAACATTTAAGATTGAATCCAAGTGAAGAACATACAAAAATGGAAAAGGAAGAAAAATCTAAATCTATGAGGAATAATGAAGAAATTATAAGTGAAGAACAAAAGAAATCTAAAATCTGTCAAGAAATTAAAGATTTAAGTTGTTTTTATAAAAATCCATCACATAAAGATGAAAATCATAATAAATGTAAGAAATGTAATTTAGAACATATTAAGAATAATAAAACTTTTACTTCAAATAAAATTCCTTCATGATTAATAATCTATGCATCTATTAAATGATTATGATTTTATTCAATAAAAATATTTTTTACAAATCTAATTAATTTTTTTGAATTAAGTAGAAGAGCATACTAACTGATTCTTAAATTATATAATAACTACTTGTTTAAAAACTAATTTATTGTTGACCTAAAGAATAAACAAATTATTTAAAAACTAACTGATTCTGAAACTAAATAATAAACTAATTCTCTTTTTCATTAATTATTTATTAAATAATAATCCTTATCTATCTATTAAATAATTACCATTTGATTAAAAAATATTTTTTACAAATCTGATTAATTTTTTGTAATAAATAGAAGAGCAAAATGGAAAGCAACATTGCCGCTCAACTAGATCACCTTGCTAATCAACTACAACAACTTCCTGTGGAATAAGTAATTTATGAGGATACTCAAGTTTATGTAAAGCTGATTTAATTACATTTATTGTAATAATCATTCAATTACTATTAGTAATCATCCTATTATTGTTAGAAGTAGTACAACTGAAACTAATACAAATATTGTTCAAAATAATACATCTGCAAATGATACAAGTAATGTTGCTGAAGTAAGTAAAGTTATATAACTGAAGTAACTAATAATTATAAAAATGTTATTAATATTTATATACCTGAACACAGTTCTAAGACTGTGACAGCTGTCGTTGAAGAAGTAAGTGATAATCAGACAAATATTGTTAAAATTATAAAGGTGAACCCAGTGAAAATCTTTCGAAACCTTACCATTTTCTGATACTTATGATATTTATCTATCTAAACAATGTAAACCATTAAAAGGAATATTTCCATTTTCTACAAATATTTTTCAGAAACCAAGAGATAGAAATAGAATTAAATATTAATTAGATGAAAAAGCATTTGCAGACAGATTACGAACTACAAATTTAGAAAATAATATGGATATACTTGTTCCTAATCATTTCATAAATGCTGTAAAAACAAAACTTTTTAAAATTGTTGAAAGTACATCATGGTGTAGATTAATTTAAATTTATATAGTGAATATAAACTAAAAACGGCTGAAACAAATGAAAAAGTTCAAGAATTTGGATGACAAACACAAAACTATACTATTTTAACAGAAAAAGATTTTAATAAAAAATTCAAATATGGTAAAAGACATTTTAAAAAATATCTTATTTTCAAGCACTAGGATCTAGATGGTCATTAAATAGAATAATGGGTTTACAATTATCAATTAAGAAATATGTTCCACTAACAGGATCATCTTATATTCATTTACCAGATAATATTAAAAATAAAATAGCATGTATCACATGAAAAATAAAGATAAAAAATATTTTTATGGTCTATAAATGCAGCTTTGTTTCCTGTAGATGTACCTCCAGAAAGAATAACAAAATACAAAACGTCGTTCTTGATCTTGGGATAAAAACTTAAAATATTGAATTACCTGTATTAGTTGATCATACTCCAAAAACGGAAAAATAATTAATGTATCTGTTAATGTTGTTTCATTTGATGATGAAGAGGAAAATTGTCAAGTGTATGCATTAAAAACAACGAAATCTAAAAAGGAAAAACATGTAAATCTAATTTATTTCTAGAAAGATAATACTTCACATTATTGTTATATAAAAAATTTATCTACACTTGTATCAAGTCAAATGACTAAACATACTGAAGTAAAATTTACTGTGATTTATGGTTACTACATTTCAATAGTAAGGTAAATTAAATAATCATACAACAAACATATCAGCACACACTCCACTGAAGAGTGAAACTCTCATTCTGGCTACAACAAACTGTTTAACTAATAAACCATTAAAAGTTAAAATACCAGGTGAACAAGAATGTGTAATTTTTAAAAGATTATTAATTTACCCAAAAAGTTCCATTTGTTATTTATGATGATTTTGAAAGTTTACTTTTAAAGATGGAAAATTGTGAACCAAATCCAGATACACCATATACAATGGAATATCAAATACATGAACTAAGTGGATTTTGTTATTATTTTAAACTTATATATATGGAAATTATAAAATTGTTGTTGTTCATAGAGGAGCGAAATGTCATAAAAATTTGTAGAATGTATAAAACAAGAAGTTGAAGAAATTGGTAGAATTTATTCTGAAATTAAAGAAATGAAACCACTTACACTTGATGAATATAAAATATTTCATAAACCTACAGTTTACACACTATGTAAATGTGCTTATACAAAAAGAATAAAAAAGTACATAATCATGAACATTTAACAGGAAAATTTATTGCTCCATTATGTAATAATTGTAATGTAAAACTGAAACAACATGTTTTAATCCTTTTATTATATAATTAACCTAATTATAATTCTCATCTTTTTCTAAAAAAACTTGGTTATGATGATAAAGAAATATAACTAATACCAAATAATGAAAATAAATATATTACTTTTGGTAAACATACAAAGAAATTTAAAATGAGATTTGTTGATACATTTACATTTATGGCCACTTCAATTGATAACTTTCATCAAATTTAAATAAAAATCAATTAAAAAATAAGAAATAGTATGTTTCTCCAGAATTATTTAACTTAGTAATTAGAAAAGTTGTTTATCCATATGATTACACGGATTCTTGGAAGACACTTGAAGAAACACAATTACCAGCAAAATATAAATTTTATAATGAATTAAATGATTGTGACATAAGTCATCAAGATAATGAACATGCAAAATTAGTTTGGGAAAAATTCAACTTTAAAAATCTTGGTGAATATCATGTTTTATATCTTAAAACTGATGTATTATTGTTAAGTGATGTTTTTGATAATTTTAGAAAGACATGTAAAAATACATATAATTTAGATCCTTCTTGGTGTTTTATTGCACCAAGTATTTCTTGGGATACAATGATAAAAATTACTGTTCAAAAACTTGAATTATTACATGATTTAGATGTGCTTCTAATTGTCAAAAAATGAATTAAAGGTGGAATTTCTCATGTTGTAAAATACATGTTAAAGCACATACAAAATATTTAAAAGATTATAATGATGAAGAAATAACTAATTATATAATGTATCTACATGCAAAAATTTTATATGGTTACGCTATGAACCAATATTTACCATATAGTGGATTTAAATGTGATGATCCAACTAATTTCAATTGTACAAAAATATGTAAAATGACAAACAATAGTCAAGATGGTTATATATTTGAAGTAGATCTAGAATATCCTAAAGAATTACATGATTTACATGAAGATTTACCATTAGCTCCTGAATCAAAACTTTTTCCAGGTAAAAATTAAAGTAAATTAATAACTACTTTACATAACAAGCGTAATTGTGTAGTACATTATAGAAATTTTAAACAATATTTTTCATTAGGAATAAAACTTACAAAACCACATAAAGTTTTAAAATTCAAACAATCTGATTGGGTAAAGAAGTATATAGATCTATACACACAGTTATAACTAAAGCTACAAATGATTTTGAAAAAGATTTCTATAAATTAATGAGTAATTCAGTATTTGTTAAAACAATGTAGAATATAAGAAATAGACAAGATATAAAATTTGTTTCAAATAGTAAAATGTGTGATAAACTTGTAGCTAAACCAACTTTAAACATAGAACTATATTTAATGAAAATGTAGCTGCTATTCACATGAATAAAACGAAAATAATATTTAAGAAACCTAATTATGTTGGATTAAGTATACTTGATTTATCTAATAAATTAATGTATGATTTTCATTGTAGAGTTATGAAACCTAAATATGGAGAAAATATTGAATTATGTTATCAAGATACAGACAATCATATTTACAATATTAAAACTGAAGATTTCTATGAAGATATGAAATTGATAATTGATTACTTTGATAGAAGTGATTATCCAACAGATAATATATTTGGTAATCCACAATTAAATAAGAAAGTTGTTGAAAAAATTAAAGATGAATGTAATGACAAAATAATGGAAGAATTTTATGGTTTAAGAGCAATGATGTATGCTTATAAAGTTGTTGAAAAAATTTAAAACAAATCTAAAGGAATTAAGAATGTGTTCTTAAAAACAAAATAAGTTGAGAAGGTTATAAATATTGTTTATTTAATAATGTAGAACAATATAGAAAATTTAATTTAATTAAACATGGAGAACATGAAATATATACAATTCAAGTAAACAAAAAAGCACTAAGTCCTCATGATAATAAAAGGTATGTTTTAGAAAATAGAATAGATACATTACAATATGGCCATTACTCATTATTAAAAACCTATTATATAATTATTATATATAAACCTAATAAATTTTTTTCTATATAAACGGAGACTTTAATTCAGAAGCTAAATAATCTAAGTATTTCTAAAGAAATTAGAAAAGTAAGTGAGCTACAGATAAATTTATTATATAATATTATGGACTGTGAATATTTAAATACTAGATTTGGAGAACAACTTTGTTTAGAACTTAATAATGATTTTAAAGTTTTTTTCCAAATAGACTTTCTACATTAATTGACGATTTTGATTATGATATAATTAAAGGAGGTCAGATGAAATTAAAGTATAAAGGAATGAAGAAAGTTAAAAATAGAAATAATGAATTTCATGTTATGGAGTTCCCTCTAAAAAATTTACTAACATAATTTTAAAAAACTCGTTTTTCACAAAAGACAAAAATTGGACATTTTTGGGGCTATGAAAATGATCTAAAAATGCTTTTTTAAAAATAGTTTTTCTAAATAATAATTAATTCACTAGTATATTTAATTACATTACATTCACCTATGGGAAATGTTTGCAAATAAATGATTTGTTAATACAGTTATTATTATATTATTATTAGGTAAAAGGGATAGTAGTATGTTTTTGTGTGTTCTGGGAGATTAGGACAATTTTGTGAAAAATAAGAAAATCTTGAGTGACATAGTCAGGAGAGATTTTTTTATTTTTTGCAAAATTGTCCTAGTGTCCCAGAACATACAAAAACATTCTACTGATATCGTGTACGCAGCTTTAGTTTCCTTTTCTTTTTGTCAGAATTTTAACCAACAGTGTAGAGTATTAGTCAATTGGAGCTGACGACACGGGCTAGCATGCGTAACGACAGTAGACAAAACTGTAAAATCGAGATCTATCGTTGCTGATAGGTCAAGCAGACTCTTGTCAGTACTGATTGACATTTTTGTTCCTATTACTGCACGGTAAACTGTTCAAAAAGGGCTAATGACGAACTCAATGAAAGAAATGAAGCTCTGAAGCTACATACAGCAAATTACATAGATTCGTGTATCCAGTAAAGAGGTAAAGAAAAATGAACTGAATATCATTCACGATTAAGGTGCTTGTTCAAGAAACAAAGATATTTTCAATATAATTTCAGGAATAAAGATAAGTAACACAATGGTCACCATGGAAACTGACGGTGGAAAGTAATAGTAGCTGTGGCCTGAATGTGTAGATAACGACTGTATAGCCTCTGCCGACATTCATCATCTTGCATTGTTGTACAAGTAATTGAATTTGGGTACTGGAAATTCACCCGCCTCTGATGAGCCCCTAGTTTACTCGGTACACAAGCTGACAATGGTCTCAAATCGTCAGGGAAAATTAATTTGAGAATGTGTATTTAAATTAATTAGAACTACACTCCTGGAAATGGAAAAAAGAACACATTGACACTGGTGTGTCAGACCCACCATACTTACTCCGGACACTGCGAGAGGGCTGTACAAGCAATGATCACACGCACGGCACAGCGGACACACCAGGAACCGCGGTGTTGGCCGTCGAATGGCGCTAGCTGCGCAGCATTTGTGCACCGCCGCCGTCAGTGTCAGCCAGTTTGGCGTGGCATACGGAGCTCCATCGCAGTCTTTAACACTGGTAGCATGCCGCGACAGCGTGGACGTGAACCGTATGTGCAGTTGACGGACTTTGAGCGAGGGCGTATAGTGGGCATGCGGGAGGCCGGGTGGACGTACGGCCGAATTGCTCAACACGTGGGGCGTGAGGTCTCCACAGTACATCGATGTTGTCGCCAGTGGTCGGCGGAAGGTGCACGTGCCCGTCGACCTGGGACCGGACCGCAGCGACGCACGGATGCACGCCAAGACTGTAGGATCCTTCGCAGTGCTGTAGGGGACCGCACCGCCACTTCCCAGCAGATTAGGGACACTCTGTTGCTCCTGGGGTATCGGCGAGGACCAGTCGCAACCGTCTCCATGAAGCTGGGCTACGGTCCCGCACACCGTTAGGCCGTCTTCCGCTCACGCCCCAACATCGTTCAGCCCGCCTCCAGTGGTGTCGCGACAGGCGTGAATGGAGGGACGAATGGAGACGTGTCGTCTTCAGCGATGAGAGTCGCTTCTGCCTTGGTGCCAATGATGGTCGTATGCGTGTTTGGCGCCGTGCAGGTGAGCGCCAAAATCAGGACTGCATACGATTGAGGCACACAGGGCCAACACCCGGCATCATGGTGTGGGGAGCGATCTCCTACACTGGCCGTACACCACTGGTGATCGTCGAGGGGACAGTGAATAGTGCACGGTACATCTAAACCATCATCGAACCCATCGTTCTACCATTCCTAGACCGGCAAGGGAACTTGCTGTTCTAACAGGACAATGCACGTCCGCATGTATCCCGTGCCACCCAACGTGCTCTAGAAGGTGTAAGTCAACTACCTTGGCCAGCAAGATCTTCGGATCTGTCCCCCATTGGGCATGTTTGGGACTGGATGAAGCGTCGTCTCACGCGGTCTGCACGTCCAGCACGAACGCTGGTCCAACTGAGGCGCCAGGTGGAAATGGCATGGCAAGCCGTTCCACAGGACTACATCCAGCATCTGTACGATCGTCTCCGTGGGAGAATAGCAGCCTGCATTGCTGCGAAAGGTGGATATACACTGTACTAGTGCCGACATTGTGCATGCTCTGTTGCCTGTGTCTATGTGCCTGTGGTTCTGTCAGTGTGATCATGTGATGTATCTGACCCCAGGAATGTTTCAATAAAGTTTCCCCTTCCTGGGACAATGAATTCACGGTGTTCTTATTTCAATTTCTAGGAGTGTATTTATGAGATAATCATTTTATTAGCTCGAGTGGCATATCAAATGAAAGGTAATTTAGCCAACAATTTCAGACAGTCAAAATTACTGATTTAATTTAATCTGCACACTCTCCCTTTGTCACTGAGCTGGACTGTACATCAGTATAGGCTGATGACAGGCCTGTTTGTCGGTCCACGACAACCCTACACTCTACACTGTAATAAGAAGAAATGTTTCATGTTCTAAACCTCTAACTGATCTGTTCCATTTAGTTAACAATTCCTTAATCTCATAAACTTTGATTTCACTTTACTATCGTTACGGTCACTTAATTATTAGTTTCCAAGTTGGGACTATCTCGTTTGTAATCAGCATAAAGGCTCTCACCAGATATGAGATTTGTTTGGTCCTCTACACTACATCTGCTGTTTACGGCAGCTACTGTAACTTCTTTTAGAGTGATAGCAGATTCTGAATCTCTAATAATATAATAATGGTACTGTAACTATTATTCGGTACAAAACAAACAGAGCTGCTTATGCGTTATGAGAAAATATCCCTTTTCAGGACCTGCGTTTTCATTATATTCTACTTTGCATATCCTACTTTGAACGAGGTAAACTTCATAATTACGGCATTGAAATAAAGTGTAACAGGTACTCGTGTTCCAGCACAAAGACAGCTGAATCCGAGGGTCTACCTTTACCAACAGTTAACTTTAACGTGTTTTGTATCGTCCCTTGTTTGCTTAAAGTGCGTTCATAACATGCTGCAGTCACTGGTATTGTCATAAACATTCTTAAACCTATTTCCAGCTTTTAATAAGCGTCTCTTAATCGGTGCTCTGAAAAAAAGTCTTCAGAATGTCTAAACGGGAATCTGCCTCAAAACCCTAAAGGAAGTTCTTTAACCTGGAACTTGAAGGCAGCTACTTCGCTAACTAATTCCGCTGAATCTATATATGTGCTACATTTGTCGTCGAAATAAGCTGCGAAATCGAAGCCATATGAAATGGTGTTATATATACAGGACAGTTTTTTCAATTTTACTTATTATTCTATCAAATACTTTGAAGCACTCTGTCTCACATATTCTCGCATCAGTCCTCAATCAGCCGATATGATACCTACGGTCCAATAGCGTAGCTCCTCGTATTTATTTCAGTTTCTGAAATCCTATAATACTGTAACGAAGCAGCGGGTAGAGCTCCGTTATTGAACAAGAGCGAGTTGTATTGACAGCACTGTGACACGAGAGCACTGTTGCCACACGAGCTCTGTTAACGATATACAGCTGTTTGGTAGTAATAGTTTGTTTATGATGCTGTTTGGAGGACATTACAGTGTATAAATGACACTGTAACAAATGCGTGCATATATAGTTGTGGGGTGAGGGAAAATCGTCTTCTCATAGGAAGATGAGGAGTAAGAGAACCCACGTACCTCTCCCTATCAACCATAAGCCGTTTTTGTTTCTTGGATGTTTTTTCACCTCCCCTATAACTGCAATCTAGGCAGTGGCCTGTATCACCACGCCTTTGGTACAGCCCTGACACGTATGGAATGTTGAAACCATTGAATGGGGACTGTAAACCAGGCATAGTAATTTTGATCCAGTTTGTGAACCACTAGTTTCAATCTGCCAGGAAGTTTCATATCAACGCACACTCCGCTGCAGAGTGAAAATCTCATTCTGGAAACATCCCCCAGGCTGTGGCTAAGCCATGTCCCCGCAATATCCTTTCTTTCAGGAGTGCTAGTTCTGTAACGTTCGCGGGAGAGCTTCTGTAAAGTTTGGAAGGGAGGAGACGAGGTACTGGCAGAAGTAAAGCTGTGAGTAGTGGGCGTGAGTCGTGCTTCGATAGCTCAGTTGGTAGAGCACTTGCCAGTGAAAAGCAAAGGTCCCGAGTTCGAGTCTCGGTCGGGCACACAGTTTTAATCTGCCAGGAAGTTTCATATCAGCGCACACTCCGCTGCAGAGTGAAAATCTCATTCTCATAAAAGACATAAATTCTGCGTGGTGTTTTGAGGAGGTCGGTGGCTAAAAACTGTAACTGCATTAGGTACCGACAGATTTAACATTTTGCGAGCATTCTCAATAAAAAACAATCAGTATTTTTGTAACTGTTACGTCTTCGGGGAATGCAACACCATAAACTTGCTAATTTGAGTGAAAGGGATTGTGAGTGACTGTGTTGAGACTAGCATGGGCTTGGCAGTGATACTTGTTCACCTAAGATGGGAATATATTAATTAAAAACTTCCAACATTTCATTTCGTGTGAAAACTTTGTCCCGAAACGTAATTAGTGACTTTAATTTCAACCTGGTTCACGTCGAAGTACAGCAGGTTTCGCTCTGCTTCCCTACTGATGATCTGCTGAGACAATGTTCACAGTTAGGTGCAGGTTCGTCGTAAAGGAACGGAAGGAACCGCGCCGTCCCAACTGTTGCATCGGTGCCGGGAAACACCAAAGCCGTAGTATTTTGAATCCGCGGTCGAGAGAAAGATTTTGATGGACCGACCAGTGTACATTAGTGAAAGAATTTAGTGAACCGGTAGTAGCAGAAGTTTGAACGGAACCCGTTTCGAGCTGCTGCAGTTGCAAGAAAGAAGATGATCCGCAACGGCTGCAGTAGCGACGGGAGAGCAGTGAAGCAACAGAAGGCATGTTAGCGGTGGCGGCGAGCAGTACAACGGGGCAGCGCGGCTAGCCTATATGACGAGCAGGCGCCTGGAATCTGTTACGGCAGCCGCTGGGGATCGGACTCGCAGTTTTAACACGTCAAGGCTGCAGCATTCGACAAAAGATAAGTCAACTTTGTTACATCTGTTGTGTGTGTCGGCTGAAAGACTGAGAAACATGGCAAGTGATAAAGATTTTGTGAATACGGTGAAAGAGGAAGAACTTTCATTCAGTGTGAGTGCTTCACACACTACCACGCCCTGACAGAGATAAGGAGTAGATGTTAAATTAAAAGGGGATGTTTTTGATGTTATTTCTGTGTTATTTACGGGCAGAGGAATTGAGTCTGCTTCAAGTACGTCTGTAATGTAACTAGTAGGGATATTACTAATCCCAAAAAGTGACATTAAGAATGAACTCATTAACGATCAGTTGTGTGATGATAGTGTTGGATATGTTACTGAATCAAATGTGTCAAATGTGAATACCAAATTTGGTGCAGTTCCAGTGGAACAAGGTAAACACGAAACAGTGATGCCAAAAACGGAACTTGGAAGTATGCAGGAAATGTTTGCAGCTTTAATGGGCTCCACACAAGGACAAACTAATTTGCCTGAAAAAATTAATAGTGAACTAGAAAAACTTGACAGTTGTTTTACTGATAAGAATAGTAAACGTAATACTGGGTTTGATGAAAAGCTTGACAAGAGTTGGTATTAGAAACAAAAGAAGAGTAGATGAAATTAAATAACGTACACGAAAAGTATAGGTTACAATACTGGCTGTAGCATCTGTATGTGAAACTGGTCACAAAGTGTTAGCCAGTAAAATCAGTCCTGAATCTGACAAATGTATGAATGCTGTAAAAACTGTGTCTGAACGAGTGGATGAGTCTGATAAAAATGTTCTTCAGCTAACTAACCAGGTAGAAGAGGTGGAAAGTAGATTGGATGAGCATGACAGTAGACTATGGCAAGTTGAAACTATCCACAAACATGGAATTAACAGAAGTGGGTGTAGTTTTGTGGTAGAATCATCTGAAATTTCATATGTCACTAACAGACAATTTTTACGTTTTGATCCTTAGGAAATGTGCATCCTAAAGAATTATGAAATGATTTTGAAGGTGTGTTACCTGGTTTGTGGCCAGACAACCAAAAAATTGGTTTTATTACGTCAAAATTCTTTGGAGAGGCAAAACTTGGGGGATTATTGCTACTGAACAGTGCGATACTTTCGACAAATTTAAAGAGGCATTGTTGAAAGAATATTGCGGTAAGCAAAAACAGATGGAGTTATAAAAATAGCTTCTGGGCTGGGGAAAATTTTAATCCCAGAGGGGAAAGTGGATGACAAATTTTTCATACTTAAGAAACAAAATCGAGCCTGAGCAAACTGTTATGGGTTTGGAAGGTAAACTGCCTATGCACTGGCGGAATAAACTTATTGCAGCGCCGAGGGATGATTTACATAAGTTCATTACTCATTTGGAGAGGGTTGAGAAGTTTTTGCCTGAGGAGGAACATGCAAATCGTAATGTCAGACCACCAAATGATGCACGACTGCGACATAATGTAAACATTAACAGAATTTTCGTGTACTGTGGAAATGGCAGGGGCAGAGGTGCTGGGAGGTGGCGCTATCCTGGAAATGATAGGCTAAGTAATGGGAAGCAAGTGCACGATTATCGATCGTATTCTCCAGTGCGAGAGAATGATGTTGCGCAAAGGCAACAGCAGCAGCAGAGAGGGGTAAACGTAAGAAATGATACCGAATTAAAGAATCCGTCAAACTAAAAGTCGTCTGTGAAAGGGCTAGCATTTACCAGACGAGAACTAGAAGTTTGAGCCCACTAGCAAAACCTAAGTATGTGTTAATAGTAACCAGACAGGTATGGGAGAAGGTAGTAACAACAGACGAAACGAGCTACGTAAAAATCTGTGGGTTTAATGGGAGTTTAGAGGATTTTTTTGATAGACACAAGCAAGATAAGCACTGTACTGCAGACGAGAGGGATGGTGTATTAGTGGAAGATGTGACAGAATCCGATTGCAAGAAAGTGGCTAGCAACCAAGCTGAAGTCGAGTCATGTTCTGAGGAAGGAGAAAGTGCAGAGGCTGCAGAATTACAGGAAATTAGTGTTGCCAGTGTGGGGGAAATATTAGCGTCTATAAATGACGACATTTGTGAGGCTATTAGGGAGAAGCAGGAGGATGGTGACCAAAATAGGTGTCGACTAAATAATAGTGGAGAAAAGGAAGAGAGGGAGGCTATAATGGGGTATGGCGAAGCAGCAGAAGGGAGTTTTGAGTTGTCACTAGCAGATAGAATGGGAGAGAAAAGTGGTGAAGGTCCTTCTGCATAAATCTGTGTAATTTCCGGAAACAGGCAACGTTTCGATAGAAGAGAGGTTGTGAACGACTTGTTGGAGGAGGGTGCTAATACTATCAAGGAAAGGAAAGTATTGAGTCAACCAATAATTAGTCTGCAGGTGTGTGAAGAAGAGGTACTGGGTTTAGCAGATGCAGGTAGTGATTTATGTGCTGTGAGTAATGGTTGGCTATAATCATTGCAAAAAAGGAATGACCTTGTAATTATGCCAGTAATGGGGTAGAGATTATTGTAGCTACTGGAAAAGTGAAAAAACCTGTTAGACATGACGTTCTGCTGACAGTGAAAAACAATGGGGTGGACGTTTTCACTAACTTCCTTATAATTCCTGATCTGTGTATTAAATTACTGATTGGTGTAGATTTCTTTAACGATTACAAAGAGAGATGTGATAATTTTTTAAACAAATGGGAACTATGTGGTTGTGCCATTTTTTCGAAAAGACTATGTGATCAATGAAGAAGCAGCCAGTATACCAGTTAGGTATTCTAGAAGGTCAGAGGATTAGGGGCACTACAATGAGAATGGAGATGATGAGGGTGTGGACGCAGAGGCAATGAGGGTGGTACAAGAAAAAATAGAACAAAAAGTGAAAGAGGTGCCAGATTTAAGGGAGGATCAAAGGGACTGGTTAAGAGAAGTGTTACAAGATCATAAAAAAGTTTTTTTTTTGATAAATCTGGCTTAGTCAAGGGATATGAATGCTACTTAAATGTAAAAGATGACACTCCTTTTTTCAAAAAACTTATACCTATCGTAGAAAGACACAGTGAAGCTGTTAGGAACCTTATACAGAATATGATTACATGGCGGATTATTGAAAAGGCTGAGAGTGTATATAATAATCCGATCGTCGTGGTTACAAAGATGGATGGGTCTGTAAGGCTAGTGCTCGAGCTTTGGATAAAATTGTGTTACCAGAAAGTGACCAGCCAGAAAGCATTGATGAATTACTGCAAAAATTTGAGGGATCTAATTATTTTACATCTATGGACGTGACCTCTGGTTATTGGATTCTGGAACGTAAAAAACGCCCTGATGCTAAGGCTCGACTGACAAGTTTCAAAATTCGAGAATTGGCATAAGTTAAAACGAGGGAGAAATCAAAAAAGATTACAGCAGAAACAAAAAAGTTCACTGATGAATATATGGGTCCATTTAGGATTACTGAAAAACCGCACCCAAATGCATATAGATTAGTGTACTGGAAGTTAGCGAAACCATTGGGCTTAAGAAATATTATTGATTTAAAGAGATACCTTAGTCCTGAGGTAGGTGTGAGTTATGCTTGGAGGCCTCAGAGGGCATTGCTACCTATGCAATTCAGGTGTTTGACAAGCACCAGGTACTCAAGATACTGGCAGTGCTATTTCATTTTCCTTTCGTACTGCCAGTCTTGCTCATCTAAACACTCTGGCCTGAATCTATCTTCTGTAATATTCTTCTCTACAAAGGAAGGTGTGTTTGTAGGTGTCAGATGGAGTCATGGAATTAAGATGGAGTAAGTTTTGTGGTGAGATAGATGGGGGTCAGTTTGTGATTGAAGGCTGAGATACATGTACAAGTATGAGAGTAACCAGACATGACAAGGGCTGTTAGTAAAGGAGATTTAGGTGAATAACATTTTTTACAAGTGGAGTATGAATGAATGCAGAGAATATATATATATTTTGTAAATACAATTCTTGATTTCTGTTGCTTAGTGGAGAAACTATGAGGAAGAAGTGATGAAAAGAGACACTACATAAAAAGTTGTAACTATGTACTATAAAATGTTTGTAAATAATTGCTTTATAGGAAATGGCTTTTTACCACTAAATATTTTCAAGTTGAGTGAATGTTACACACAAAATATTCATATAACCTTAGCTTGCTATACCAGCTAGTTCTTTTAAATTCATTAAGTTTTTGAAAAAGAAGTAAACCTTACAAAAGATTTTCGAATAGATTTGATCTTGCGATTTGAGTAAGCAACACCATTTTAATTTAATTTCATTTGATTTCATGTTAAACTAAATAGTAAAAATATAAATAAACTCCTATACTATAAGTATATTAGGATGTGTATAAAGGAAGTAGGACTAGGCAGAAGTATTGTTTCAGGGACATTAATGCATGTAAACCATGGAGGGACCAATTAATGGATAACAAAGGTGTATTATGGACACTACAATGCAATGTATCATACTCAAGACTCATGGAAAAGTTTGTGAAAGAGAGGCGATAGTTATGTGCACCTTTTTAAGGTAGGACAATATACTGTTATTAAATAGTAGGACACCAACTGCAGTGTCTGAAAAAAGACATTAAAAAAGTGAATGTAAAAAGTTATTAAAAAGTTAGGAATGTTTTTGAGAGATTTGCAAAAACGTTTTCAAGTAAGAGAGGATTATTATAAAACAAAATTAGAGATTTTAGACTAGGTTAGTTATAGACTGCCAAGTCCAAAGTAAGAGATTTATGAATTTAGTTGATATGAATGAGAATGTTTTTGTGAAATATTTTGTAATTTTAAGTCAGGATCGATATTAGTAAAATTTTAAAATTTTTTGGAATAAAATTTTATAATCATAAGTGGTGTGAGGCGTAGCCCCATATACCATCGCCCCTTGAAGGTGGTTAATTAGGAGGTGTGTCTCAAACCTGGGTAGTGACAGATGGTGACACGAGACTTGACGCACACATAGTTTATGTATCACCTGGTAGACGACAGTATTGGATAGGGGGCTGTGATTTAGTTTCGATTGTGCCCACTAGAGTGCACTAAAGTAATAGAATGTGTTTCACAAGCTGTTCTAGTATTTTCATAAAGTGTTATTACGACTTTTTGTGTATGTAAAATGTTATAAATGTGTTTTAGCAGTATGCTTTATGGTGTAAGGTTAATATGAAGATAATTGTTTAACGAGTTATGTAGTGGGATTTATTGTGGGAACATTTCGAAGAAGTATGGATGTGAACAAAGTGGATTTTTGTAGAATTGATTCTTAAAGTGGGTTTATGGTAAGGGGGAAATTAATTCAGGTATAAATAACAATTGTAAATAATTTTATGTATAAACAAAACTTCAGCATATTAGATAATTACTTCAGTGAAAAGTGAAGTCGTTAGGTTTACTATTTTGCGATTGGTTATTGAGGGAAAGCGCCGCCTGACGCGAGAGAATGTTGTTTTGCTATTGCCTGTTGAGTAGACTGCCCAATGGTAAAGCAAATTTCTTCGTGTGCCTTTCTGTGCTGGTAGAAAAGACTTAGAGTATTCTAGAGAGGAGTCAGAGCCAAGCCATAAAACAGATCGGACGTCTGTAGTTGTAGTTCCGATGGAAATGATAAGTTGCCGGATCTAGCAGTGTTTCATACATCAAAAGTGTTGTAAAGTGACGACATTATTATTCCGATGGTTGTGTAGATATTTCGGAATATTTTAGTGAATTTTGTGACGAGAAATGACATAAATTCCGCGTGGGGTATTGAGCAGGTCGGTGGCTAAAAACTGTAACTGCATTAGGTACCGACAGACTTAATATTTGGCGAGCATTCTAAATCAAAAAACATCCGTATTTTTGTAGCTATAACGTTTTCCGGAAATGTAACACCATAACGTGCTAACGTGAGTGAAAGGAATTGTGTTTTGACTGTGTTGGGACTAGCACGGGCTTGGCAGTGATAGTTGTTCACCTGGCAAAATTATTGCATTTATTCATTAATATTACTCTTTTCTTTTTAATTAAGCCCCTATGCACGTGGCGACCACTGCTTCGGATCGCCTCTTGGAACACTTTCGATAGTAAAAATAGTAGACAGTAGTATTATTTGTAATTTGTAGTTTAGTAATTGTATTCTATATTGCATATTTAGAATCTGTAATTGAACATTTGTAGTTGTCTTGTCATCCTTCTAATACTATTTTTGCAGAATTTAATTTTTGATGTGTCGTATATGGGTTTAACAATTTTGTGCAATTGTGAAGGTTTTAATTGTTCGTTAACCGTGTTAGTCAGTAAGCATTTCGTGTGAATGGTATTGTTAGTGATAAAGTGTTATATTGTGTGTAATTTTCCCATAGTGACGAGTTTTGTATGTTTTGTAAATGATTATGCAATCGATGAATAAGGCAAGAATGATGGATAGTCAGAATAACGAAATGGTTAACATGGCGAACTCGCCAACCAAGGATAACAGTATGGTGAATAATGAAGCAGAAAACAATTTAGTAAGCCGGGAAAATAGTCCGGAACAAGTTCAAATTTTTTCACAAACGGAAAATTTTCTGAATTGGAGATTAACGATAGAAGATTGTGGAATACTATCGAACACAGGTAGCTTTGCAGCTATGACGAAGGAAGTTAGCTTTATAGGAAATGTTAGGGGCGAAAAGAATTTCGAACCAGTTAATATGGAGCAGTTGATGAGTGCAGTATTAAATTTGGGATCACAAATACGAACAATTAAAATTGCTATGGGAACAGTGGAAACACAGTTAGGATCTGAACTTAAAACAGAGATGCGAACAATGGCCACGCGGTTAGACTCACGAATAGGGACAAGTTTTGAAAACATGAAAGATGAATTAAAGAAAGAAATTAGAGAAGAAGTACAACCGATTTTGAATGCCCACAGTAATAGATTTAACTTCATCAGAAAATAAACAAAAGGAACAGGATAGAGAACAGGAAGAAAGAAATCGCGTGATAGTACAAACATTTTCAGAGTTAAATTTACAGTGTACACATGATAAGGAAAAAATATTTAAAAGAATCGAGGAATCCATACCAAATGACAGAATAAATAACCTAACACAACAATATGAACAGTTAACTACTAAATGTGTTAATACTGAAACCCGAGTAGCTACACAGAAAGAACAAATAGGTGACTTAACGGAAAAAATTGAGAAGATTTCAGATAAATTGACAAGTCTTAGCTTAAATGGGGCTGAGATTCAGATGATACAGCTCCATTGCCATTTGCAGAAACAGAGGAGCACCAGAATATAATTAAACATGTTGACAATCAAGGAAAATTTAACGAACGCGTTACAAGGGAATTTGAGGCTTTACGAAAGCAAGTTAAACAAATTGAAAGTGAAATATTAGGAAAGAACAGTAGAAGAAATGTAGAATCACCGATGGCGGGGGGTTTTGAAGAAAATAATTTATTTCATTTACGATATGTAACAAGAGAGCGCCAGGCGCGCGAACTTGACAATAATCGACGTTCGGACTGGGACAGACGCCGTACGTCTTTGTCACCACGAGGCGAAAATTTGGACTATAAACGCTTTTTAACTGTTCGGAAATTTACGATCTTTTGCAATTGTAATAATGACATACATCCATGTTCATGGTTAGATCAATTTATGTACGCACATCCGCCAAACTGGCCACTAAGCCACATACTGGAATTTATGTGTGGATATTTAGAGAACGAACCAGCGACGCGCATGGGCGCACTTATTAGAGATTGTAATAATTTAAATGATTTTTATCATGCATATCTATCGGCATGTTGGTCCAAAAACACGTCAGACAAAGTCAAACATAGTCTTAATATGCAGCATAATTTTAAACAGTCTGAGTTCCGCACGCTGGCAGAATACTTCGAAGACATGATTCGAAAGAATCAATTCCTTTCCAACCCTTATAGCCCGACTAAATTAATTCGTATTTGTTTAACTAAGCTGCCACAATCGATAAGACACTTTGTTTTAGCTGGGAGATGTAAAGCGACATTGAAACTTTTAAGACTTTGCTACAAGAACTTGAGTATGCCAACGACGACGGAAATTCTAATTTTTTCAGTAACGGTAATCACATAAGATTTTCAAAGAAAAGGGACAATGATCGGAACGGACGTTATAACGGTAATTCTGGAAATGACAGACGAAACAGAGAGGACAGTAGTTACCAGCCTTATGACAATAACGGACGTTCTAACAGAAATTACACACATAATTATAACAACAGAAATTCTTACCAGAATGATCAATCATACGGAAACAGTAATCGGTATCATCAAGACAAGAATTATTCATATAATAATAGAAATTCCTACTACAGAAATAACCAAGGTAGTAGACCTAACAATAACTTCAGAGGTGACAGTCGAAATTACACAAGAAGTAGTCATGCAGATAGCCATGAAAATAGAAATTTTAATAACAGCACAACGAAGAATTTACGTGTAGCAGACTGGAGGGACTTCATTGGCATCCTTGGCATCCTCTGCGTGACAGAAATTAAGAGAGACAAGTGCAAATCGTAGAAATTGATCCGCAAAGTGATGCGAATAATCAAAGATGTGACGCAAACAATCGACAATGACTTGTAGCTTCGGCTTCTGGCAGCTATACAGACGGTTCAGAAAGTAATGACACTATGACTTTACCTGACGTACGCTTGTAAGACATGAAAGATATTTTGCTAGACGAAAAGGAAAATAATGTAGACGCACTTTTACATCCTGTTATTGAGGTATGTGTGAGTAAGAATATGTTCACTACGTTTTTAGATTCTGGGAGCCCATTGAATGTTATTAGTGAATCAATTTTTCATATATGTGTATCAACTATTGCTTGTACTGTGTTACTTGTTTCTCAAACCACAATTCGAAGAGCTATTTGTGGAAAAAGTGTGGAAGTGAAACAAGAGAGCAACTTAAATTTCATGTGTCAAGGATATGAGTTTTCTGGTAATTTTATTATTGTTCCATTACTCAGTACACAAATTATATTAGGTATGGAGTTTTTTAGCACATATAAAGCGATTTTAAACTTTAAGGAAGGAAGTGTGAACTTGACTGTTGCCGGAATGCTGAGATGTTTGAAATTTTTCGAGTGTATATCGAAATCTGAATCAGACACAAATTGTTTAAGGTTTCTTACTTCTGATGTTTCCGCTGAGTATTATGACGATAATGTGTTGATTTATCACAATGACAATAGATACAGAGACGTGATGGATGATATGATTAGTAGTGAAGAATTAATTAATGAAAAGGTTAAGCGACAGATGACGTTGCAAGAGAGGAATTACACCAAATTTTGACTTCACATGCTACAGTATTTAGTCATCCCACAGGAACTATACAAGGCTTACAATATTTATTTTAAGTAACAGACCACACACCATTTCGGGGGAAAAACGTACGCTAATCCTTGGGCTTATAGAGACAAGGTTAAGAATGAACTTCAATCCATGTTAGGTCAAGGCATTACTGAGCCAGCAATCACTCCTTATAACTGCCCATTACATGTCGTTCCTAAAAAGGATGGGTCAATTCGTTTGGTTCTGGATTCCAGACAGATAAATAATATCACCATTCTTGAAACTGGCCGTCCACAAAATTTAGATGAACTCCTTCAACATTTCCATGGAATTAAAGTTTTATCCACAATTGATCTCTGATTGTAGGAAATACACTGCTTTTTTAGCCTTTGGTAACTGTTGTCAGTTTCGGATATTACCGTTTGGACTTACTATATATTCAGCAGCATTCATTCATGGTTTAAATAAAATTTTACCTGTTTATCTTCGTAACAATATTACTTCACATGTTGATGATATTCTTATTGCTAAACGTTCTTAGAATGAGCATAACTGAATTTTGGATTCATTATTATGTATTTTTGCAAGAGTTGGCATTACAGTGAACTTGGAAAAATCTGAATTTGGTCGTTCTCAGGTGAAATTTCTTGGTCATATTATTTCAACAGTAGGTATCCTTCCTGATCCAGAGAAACTAGACACTATTCGTAATTATGCGGTTCCTACTACTAAACATGATGTTCATAGTTTTCTTGGTGTCTGTAATTTTCTTAGACGCTTTGTTATATTGGACAATTTGGCCACACCTCGTTTATGTGAACCTTCTGGAAAGAATGCTAATTGGTGTTGGGATGAGGAAGCTCACTTCGTGATGCTGTAGTTGCTGCTCCCCTTCTTTCACACCCGAATTTATATGAAGATTTTTGTTTGGCAACTTACTCATCATACAAAGGCCTAGGTGCACATCTATTTCAAGAGATAGAAGAAAACGGCGTTGTAGTACTGAAAACTATTGCATTTGGAAGTCGTGTTCTCTCTAAATCAGAAAAGAATTATTCGATGACAGAACTTGAAGCTTTGGCTGTTGTTTGGGCCTTCACAAAATTTTGCATCCTTTTGTATGGCAGACATTCTAAGATTTACACCGATCATCGAGCTCTGGAATTTCTTATGTCAACAAAATTAGCAGAGGGAAGATTACCACGATGGGCACTGAATCTACTGAAATTTGATTTTAGTATTGTTTACATCCAGGAATCTTCTAATATTATAGCTGATGCTTTACCACGTGCACCTATGTGTCTGAAACAAAGTGCTGAGGAAGACTGCAAAGAAAACAGTTATTGTTTGATGCATATTCAAGGTGTTGCATTTGAAAATTTCATTTCGTCTTCGCTCCAGGACATCACTCTGAAGCAAAACAAGGATCCAACCTGGAAGGACATGAAGAAAGGAAAGCGTAGCGATTAGACAGTATTATTTAGTTCTTAATGATATTCTTTTCAAACGAAAATCGGTTGACAACTCTGTTTGGCTAGTTTGCATTCCTGATCAGTGTGTTAATAAATTGATTTGGTATACACATTTCAGCTATGTACACTTTGGTCCCAGAAAATGAGGTCATTAATTACGAGAAAGTTTCTACTTCAGTAATATGAAAGAACGTAGTCGATTTATTCTTGCTAAATGCAAATTACTTCACCCTAAACCGCTAACTATTTCTCGCAGATCACCGCTGTGTCCTATCATTCCAGCGAAATTAAAGGAGATGGCTGCAGTCGATTTGCTCGTTCCAGTGTTACGTTCTACTAATGGTTTAGCGCACATTATGGTAGTAGTGAAATTGACATCAAAATATGTGTGTTTTACACCTTTACGCAAAGCAACAGCTAGTTCAGTATATAATGCTCTCATCAAACATTTTCTTAAAGAAGAGGATCATGTTGATAAAGTTATATCAGGTAATGGACCACAGTTTCGCTCTAAAATTTGGCTTCGTACTCTATGGCCTCCTAAGATTAAATTAATTTTCATTTCACGTGTTCACGCTCAATCTTACCCATCAACGAGATGGATGAAGGAAATTAATAAATTGTGTCCTCTTTATTGTCATCGTAATCACAGAACGTGAGATCAGTATCTTCATATTTTTCAAAACATTCTGAACGAACTTCTTTACCATCTATACTGATATAAATAAATAAAGCACAGACAAATCTTATTTCTGAAATTGTTCCTTTTCCGCCTACACGGAAAGTGCGGCATTCTGAAGTTGTCAACCTGGCTCTACAAAATATTGCTTCTGCAGCTGCTAGAAGAGAGAAATCATCTAAACCTCCTGGTCGTTTAAAAACTTTGTCAGTTGGTCAGAAGGTGTTAGTTAAGTCTCATCGTTTGCCTCACAAAGGAAAAGGCTTGTGTAGCAAATTCTTTTCTGGTTTATAACGGCCCATGTATAGTTCGCTAAGTTATTCATTATAACGCTGTTGAAGTAGAAACTCTTAAATCACGGCGCTCTAAGGGAATACATCATATATCGAACGTTATAATTTTTGTGGATTAGCGTACTTTTGAAGAAATTAACAGTTACCCATAAACACGCAGAGAACACAGTGATACCGCCCCGTGTTCTAGCAACAGCACATACACAAAGCGACAATCAGTCCGCGCGCCGCATAAGGGAACCGTTGACCGCAAACAATTACTTCCGTCACGCCTACCTACAGCTGATCGAGCGCTCAGTGTAAATGCACTGACAGCCGTAGACAAATACACAGTCTAATTTCTCCGGTTAAATGGAGTATAAAGCTATAGTGACTTTATAACTTATTTTATTAACGTTCAGTTTCTTCCAGGATATAATTGTATAAAATCATTAAGAACTACAGGTAAATTTTCGGCATGTCCGACATTTAGAAGACTTGCTACCGAGAAAATTTCAGGAAGAATGTAATTTCGAAGAAGAAAGTAATAAATTTAGAAAGTAACTATTAACTGAGTTTATTTTTCAGGTAACATTTTTTTACTTAGGTACGTACTTTATTCGTAATTTTCTGCTCGCAGTTACGTGATTTATACTCTGTGTTAAATTTTATGCTCTATGAACTTACTTGTGAAAAGACAAGCTTGCGTAGATTTGCTGATTTTTACAATGTTTTGTTATTGAACAGGGTTGTTATTTGTGTAAATTATGCATCACTTGGCAGCTATGCTTATTCACTGATGTCATACTTTTCATTATGTGCATGCTGTGTCCATTTATTTAAATTATATTTGTCACCTGATTAGTTGTGCTGATATACTATGTATGTAAGTTATACTTTGTGATTTATCTGCTTGCGCCTTCATGTTTACTTCTTAAGATTACACATAAACATTTATTTGCTTATGCTGATATGATGCTAATGACTTATTTATAATCTAAGATATATACTTGCTGCTTTGCGTATGGATTGCATATTTACACATTTCTGTTTTGTCGTCTTTTCTACTCTTTAATTTAGTATATAGAAATGCTTATTTATTGTGTATGAACATAGAGTTTAGGTTACACTATGGTATTAATTATAGACTGTTCGCTTGGCAGAGCCTCGTTGTAGAGATTGTGCTGCATCCAATTGTCGACAGTCTGTTCTATACTGGTATATTTACTCACTATTGCATGTTTTGCTTACGCTCAGTGCTTTACATTTTAAGATAAGAAAATGAGCTGCTATAATTCTAACAATCTACATGGGTACTTAGCCTTCATTGAAGTCACATGAACTGGAAGTTTTATGGAAACTGTATAAATTCAGTATTATAGAAAGGAAGCTGACGATATGAAATACCAACACTAGCCTCAGACTATTGACATTTATTACACTGCATTCTTCGTGAGCAATTGATATAACAAATGACACTTGACGCAAAGAAATACTTCACATGTTTGCTTCTGTTTTGCCATGTTTGTTGAAATGGTGTACAGAGTGTGAAATATTACGACTTATTCATTCAAATTTCTTATCAGATCATTAACACTGTATACTCACACCTATTTACTAAAAGTTATTCAAAGTGAAGGCTGTTAGAGGTCATGTATGCATTTCATTTATTTTATAATGGACAAGGTAACCAAAATATATTTTATAAATCATAATGATTAGAAGATTTGACTCAGGTGGATTACACAGAGGTTGTGTGTGGACATTGTGTCTTCAAATTGTATGGGATGATGAATTGAAGTTTGCAGTAGGATTTTATCTGTACTTGTTCGAGTAGACTGACTAGAGGAAAGAGTTGTTATGGAAGTGAAATGATATTGGTGGTAACGTTTTTATGTATCGACATATTGAAGAGGTATTATTGAAGTACTGAGATTATGTGATACTGATTATTATTGGAGTTCTGGTGGATAAGAGTTAAGGTAAGTGAGGAGCATATTTTTTTTGTTGGTTTATATAGATCAAGAAGGATGAAGATGGCAGACTCGAACACTCCAATGGAAATAAGATTGTCTACACATACACACATTGTTAAATCAATAAGCAGTATATATATATTGGGAAAGAAGTATCTGCATGTATTGGCAAACTGGCAGCTGTTTAGCAACTGTATATTTTGATGTGGCTTGGCAAACATTGGTCTTGACATGATGAATATGACATTGGCTAACTACTAATGCCTATCATACACTGCTGCCACTACTAATCTTGATACACATGTTACACATCACATTTTAACAGAATTTACACAGTTGACACTATTCAATTACACAATAGTACTTAGTATGTGGATGAAAGATAAGTGAGTGTGTTTTGAGTGTTTTCCTTTCCTAGTCCCAAATAATTGGTACAGACCTACCTCCTAAATATTATTTTACTTATTTGTTGTGGCTCGCACTGACACTCATAAATATTATAGGTTTACTGATATTTGTGTATTTATAGTAATTAATAAGATAATTATCTGATATCATTAGTGCATTTATCATAATTTGTATGTTTAGTGTGAAATCATTGATAGTAATTTTGTAAAAGCAATTGTGTGTGCATTCAAACTGTTGTTCATGCCTACACCTACTACCATTGCTGGGTGCCACTTGGAAATGTTTAATTCTGCTGACGAAATGTGATCAACTGTTCAATTTCAGCTGATGAAATGTGATGAACCGTTTAATTTCTGCTGATGAATTGTGATGAACTGGTTAATTTCTGCTGATGAAATTTGATTAACTGTTTAATTATTGCTAGTAAATATTACGGACTGTTACTTGCACTTGTTCAACATTGCTGGGTGCCACTGTTGAAACTGCTACTATTGATGTGATGTCACTCATTCCTGCCTGCACCTTTTTGCCTTTGCTGGGTGCCACTGTTGGAACTGTTAGTACTGAGATAATGAAACTTGTAGCTGTCTGCACCTGTTCAACATTGCTGAGTGCCATTGTTGGAACTGCTCAACCACTGATGAGATGTCACTTGTTGCTGCCTGCACCTGCTCACCACTGCTGGGTGTCACTGTGGGAACTGCAACTATTGATGTGTTGTCACTCACTCCTGCCTGCACTTGCTCACCATTGCTGGGTGCTACTGTTGGAACAGTCAACTACTCTGAGGCGTGCAGCTTGTTTATTGAAAAATTGAAAAGCTTTTATGTGAATATTTGTGTAAACTGATTTAGTGTGTAGTTACTGATTATGAAATGTTATGAGACTCTTATCTGCACCTATTCGTCATTGTGGTGTCATTGATTCAACTGTTTAACTACTCTGAGAAGAGATAATTGAGTAAATAATTATGTAAAATCATATGTATGTAAACTGTATTTTTATATATTAGGTTGTTGAAGGGTCAGTGTAAAGCCAAAATTTATTTAGGTACGTGCTATTTACTTATTAATATCATCTTTTATTTTTATCTGTGTTTTTTGGACGAATTTGTTCGTATTTTCACCACCAACGATGGAAAAAACACCAAATTCTAGCCCGTGGAGGAGGGGAATATGAAAAATGGCTCCACTGAGTCACCGCGCCAGAGATTGCGTCAAAGATTATTATTCCGCCGCCTGCACTGGCAGTATTAGTTCAGAGGATGTCGAGAACAGTCGTTGTTCTGTTGAGCGAGAGAGTAGACGATCTGAGTGTTGACTGAAATGTTGTACTGTTCGGTTGGTGTAACGTAAAGATGGAAGAAGATGCAATTGTCACAATATATTTGAGAAAGGAGATGGGCTTTACATTTATGATGTTGGTGTAATGGAATATTTTCATCAATACGTCATGAGGTAAAAAGGTATTGCAGTTTTCTTTAATAATAATCCCTCTTGCTCACAGGTACAGTCAACAGAGCATGTGGCTGGTGTTCATTAATTAGACTTGTAATTCCTGTCTCTATGTACAGTTATAGTATTTCTGGTTTTTTACTTAGTTCATTGTAAGTGGTTTTTAAAATATTTTGGCGTATTGAGAAAGAACCGAGACAGATAATGTACGTTGAGTCACACTACCACACATAGAACAGTTACATTTGCGCTTTGTTGTTTCGTAGCTTTTATAGCTGCGGGGGATTTAATTAAAGTTAATGGAAATTCCTTGTCATTCTTTATTTTTATTTTATGCAGTCATATTGCGGGCTAATAATACTCTGGGCCAACCGGTTACGAGACTTCGTAACCAGTCACATAGCTGGTAAAATTATTGCATTTATTTATTAATGTTAGTCTTTTCTTTTTAATTAATCCCCCATGCAATGTCAGGACAAAAAGGAAGTACTAAAAGCTCTTCACGGAATGTCTGGTGTGATTCCTCTAGGAGCATTTTCTACAGTGTTTTTCCATTTTCAATGCGTTGCATCCCAAGATTCTGTTTCTCCAGTCGCCACATGCTGCTGAACATTAAATGACTTGTCCTAAGTTACTCTTATATCCCACAGTGTACATTATAGTGGGTTATGTGGTGTAAAGTTAGTTCGCCTCCACGTGGTGCACCCTGGGTAACGCTAAATGAACTAACACAACTGGCAGCAGACCGAACGAAGAATTCCTGCCCCACATCACAGTAAAACAGAACTACAGACAAAGCGCTATGCAAGATACATACAACGGTCCCTTTACACCAACTGACTAAGGATCTCGGACCTTGCATCCAAATCTGCCATTTCAACATTGAGGTCATAAGCAGAGCAAAATGTCAAGTATTGCAGAGAATTTTATACGATAACAACGTAAACCTGATAGTCATTCAGGAAACTCATGCTGAAATTGGAGCCCAACTTGAAGCTAGAGGAAGGATACTGGGATATCATCTACTTGGAGCTACGTATGACAGACACTATGGAGTTGCGACATATGTGCGTGGGGACATAGAGGACGCCTTTTTAGATGAAGCCTCCATTGCAAATGATATCCATGAAGTTGTCATCAAAATAAGAGAAGTTACAGTAAGTAACATTTATTAACCTCCTGCTACTACATGGCCGGCTGAAGTGATAAAGACCCACCCACACTCAAGCGTATACATTGGGGACTATAATAGTCACCACGAAATGTGGAAATTCAGTACGAATGATAGCAATGGAGACATGCCGGTCGATTGGTCCCAGGAACAAAATACATATCTGGTCTTTGATGCCAAGGACCGTGGGACATTCAGGTCGCAGCATGGAATTGCGACTACAACCTGGATCTGTGCTTTGTTTGGAGGGATACAGACGATAAAGCACTGAAAGCCTCTAGAAGGGTCCTGACGGACTTCCCTCATAGCCAGCACCGCCTTGTGCTTATTAATATCGGTATATCCATCCCGATAATAACGTCTTACGCTCGACCAAGGTGGAATTTTCTAAAAGCTCACTGGATAAAATTCTCTGAACAACTTGATTATATCTTGAGCTGGATCCCTCCAACCAGCTAGAGCTATGAGAGGTTTGTGGGAGCCGTCATTAGCTCTGCGAAAACAGCGATCCCAAGAGGGCACCGCCTAAAATACATTCCCGGTAGGACTAGGATATTCGATGACCTGAACACAAGAGTTCCTCAAGAATGGGGACCGGGAAATAGCGGATGAACTATTAAATAACATCGACTTTATTAGACGGCAAAAATGGGAGGATACTGTTGAAAATCTAGACTTTTCAAAGTCAAGCCGATATGCCTGGTCCCTACTACGTAAACTTGGAGGCGCAAATCCACTTGAACATAGAAAGGACGAAATATCTCCCAACAAGCTCGCATCCCGCATAGTTTCTGCGTCTAGAGCCCCACGAGATCGAAAGCACACAACAAAAGTGAAGAACGACTTAAAAACACTAAAAAGGACCCGTGCTATGGACTCAGAATATTCATCAGATATTCGTATCGAGGAGGTTACCAATGCCCTGAAAAAGGTTAAACCAGGCAAAGCTCCGGGTTTCGATGGTATCCACCCTGAGTTGCTCATACATGTCGGAGCCTACACAAAACAATGGCTGGCTAAGTGCTTTACGGACATTCTCCAAGTGGGTAACATTCCTCCCACACTTAAACTAGCAAAGATCATCGCAGTCCTGAAACCTGGGAAACCAGGTGATAGACCAGAGAGTTACCACCCTATTGCCCTTCTCAGTATGGTCTATAATTTACCAGAAAGACTACTCCTCAACAGAATAGGCCAAACTATACTCAAAAAATTCCCTGTCGAACAAGAAGGATTCCTTCCCTATCGCTGCTGTACGATCAAGTCCTATCACTGACAACATTTATAGAGGCGGGGTTGCAGAAGAAACATCAAGTAGCTGCAGCATTCACAGACTAACAGCAGCCTATGATACAGTTTGGAAACAGGGACTTACGTACAAATTAATCTGTGCCGTCCCCTGCAAGAAGATAACCAACCTCATTGACGATATGTTGCCAAATAGAACCTCCCAAATAATAATGGGGAATGAGTGAAGTAAACAGGTGAAACTCTATAATGGACTCCCGCAAGGCTACGTCCTTGCGCCCTTCTTTTCAGCTTTTACATCGCTGACATGCCTGCAACCAGATCGCGCAAATTTGGTTATGCTGACGACTGGGGTCTGGCAACAGCCCACAGAAATGTAGAAACTGCCGAAGATATCCTTACGAGTGACCTACGGATTCTCTGCGAGTACTTTAGAAAATGGAGGCTACAACGTAGTGCTACAAAGACGGAAGTACCTACCTTCCGTTTGAATAACAAAATGGCCGACAGAGAACTACATATATATCTAGACGGGAAAATATTAAATCACAACAAACACCCATAGTACCTTGGGGTTACCCTAGATAGGACACTAACATTCAAGGAACACCTGACAGAAACTGCAGCGAAACTTAAAACACGCAACAACATATTGCAGAAGCTCTATGGCACCACTTGGGGCTCCACAGCATCTACCTTAAGAACTTCCGCACTTGGCTTAATGTATCCAGTGGCAGAATACTGTGCCCCAGTGTGGCTCAACAGCAATCAGACACACATGGTAGATAGCCAATTTAATGCAACAATGTCTTTTATATCAGGCACAATCAGGCCAACTCCTACAGTGTGGCTGCCCGTTCTCAGTAACATAGCCCCTCCTAACCTGCGCCGAGAACACGCTGTGATTAGAGAATTTCGAAAAACCATGACCAACCCTCAATTACAAATCCATGAAGATACTCACAACATACATCAGTCAAAAGTACATTCTCCCATAATGAGACACGAATTTCAACAAGATTGAATGACATAATCAGACATCTGTCTACAGTTCTGGGTACAGAGTGGTTCAATTACCTAACCGATAATAGAAGAACAATAAGCACCCTCCACAAGACCGCACAGGCGCTGCACCAAACCAACTTTAAAACAAATGACCGATAGAAAGAGGAATGAGAGGATAACAGCAGTAAACTGCCACAGTATGCCATGCATCTTTAGTAAACGAAAAGGATTTGATTGCCCATGCAAAGTTTGGTCAACTCTCAATCGCATCAGAACCAGCTGTGAGAGATGCGCCGATTCCTTACGCAGATGGAGTAAAGTTCCTTCGGCCGCTTGCGACTGTGGCGCTGAGAGACAGACGGTCAAACACATCGTGCAGGAATGCCCGCTAAGGGCATATGAGGGTGACCCAAAGGCTTCCCTAATGGCGACCCAAGAGGCAATCGACTATATATTATCTAAACTGGACTTTGTTTGTGATTGCTCTTCTGTGAGTGTAAATTTACAATTGGTGGTGTCCTTATATACAAACAGTTATTTATTGTTCTGTTTATACCTATGTAATTTTTTTTAATTCGTGTTGTTTCTGTATTTTTTACTGTTTACAATTTAAGAAATGTACCGTTGGAGAGAAATTGCCGTGTATATATATGCCTGAATCAACTACAGTAACACATTTAATTTTTTTCACACCAATCACGTGTAGTGTCTAAGGAACTTGTTGATCTTTTCGAAAACGCATGTCCTTTAATAAAAATCCAGGCCTATGCATAACTATGCTATGTCATAACAATTTTTATCGAACCACTGATTCATTTTAGCAGTCATTGATTCCGGGAAACTAGTAACATTCGCAAACCAGGAAAAATTTAATTTCGTCTTTGTCTGTTTTGGAACAAGTGTTCCTGGTCGCATCTCTCAAAGTGTTTCACCGTGATCCCACTACAGGTAACACCGCTTGCCAGCAGATACAGCATACATGAATTTAAAGTAGCTATACATCTAACAAATTACGGGCCACACACTAATTATCATTCGTATATGTAATTATTTATTTGACCTGATCATATTAGGGTCTTAAAACTCGTTGTTAAACCGAACCATGGTTTCAGATATACAATACGTACAAGACCTTAGACACCTCAGAAGTGGCATTAAGTTTTAATAGGATTAACGGACATAAATTGAGTTAATGGAATAAAACGTTCTTTAAATATATAGAATTTATATATTGAGAATGTGAAGTTCTGTACTAGCTAAACCCAATACTAGAGTATATTAGAAGTTCTCCAGCATTTGGTAATAATAATTGCAACGATCAGATACACAGTGAATTTATAGGTGTGTTATTTTGTGACATAGGTAGATGTAAAGGATACCATTTCAGGCAGGCATGTTAGCACAGTGGGAAGTGAGAAAGATACCATTGTAATTAAGGGACCGACATAAATCTGAAAAATACGTCAACGTCTGTTACAACAACTTTATACCTTGTGGTGTGGTGCGTGAAAAACTTTATTCAGTGCAAGTTATACATTTATGTATTTTATTACATTCACTGCAGCAAAAATAAGTTTCCAACCAAAGAAAGAAACATCCCCCCAGTTGGAACTGTTACAGTAGAGTAAATGAACTAAATGCATTCGCTAGGTAATTAAAAATAAACTATTTATGTCATGGATTTTGTTTTATACTTGTCTTTGGTAGGAATAAATATGAAACAATCTTAAGAGATGTATTTCGTTATTTCTCTGTTGGTGGTTATAGAGAATACACATGATATTTAAACAATGTGATGAGCTATGAATGTTAAATCACAATCTAATCCTTTTGGTGAATCTTGCAATACTTTGATTGTTTTGTGGATTGGAGGTTCTTAATTGTTGGCTGCATAAAGATGTTTCTGGATCAATAAAATTCACCTCGTAGTTAATACCTCCAAAGGTAACATCCATAAGCAATACTGCGATGTACCTTAATGTGTCACAATTTGGCATAAATGTGACAGATGCATAATAAACTGTCCTCACCTTAAACAAATAGCTTTAGCCTGTCCATGTTGACAGAAACAATAACACAAAGATGCATAATGAACTGTTCTCACTTTAAGCAAAGAATTTTAACTTGTTGTATCTTTGAGACACAATAACACAAAAATAGGATTTTCTGTTTCAAATTAAATATAGAAATATATGGATGTAAACGCAATTAACTACTTCGATAACACATGAGATATTTATTAACATAAGCAACGGAAGAATTTAACTTTCGTTAGACTTTCATTCGACTGACATTAAACCAAATGGTCTGTATAAACTACTAGACGAAAGGACAGGAAGAAAAGATACTTAAACATTACTGGAAAGTGATCATTTCGAGCAATAAAAGATGAAAAATTATTACATGATGGTACGATTCGCGAAATTTGGGCGATCGACCTGTGGATCTATTCCGTAACTATTAAAATTCCCAACATGTATCCGCAGACTGTGGAATTCCTCTGAATTGATAACAGTTCCGGTAAATGCAACGAATCCCAACACTTGTATTCGTGAACTATCTGTATAGACCTATGATTTTGGAAATATCAGTCTGCGATGTAGCTGACGGCATTTTCCAGAAATCCTTCAATACCTTTTCCTTTACGTACATCATTACTTCAAAATTATCTACGGAGACACGCAGCTAAGTCATTCATGAAGTAACGCACTTGGATTACAAGTTGCTGTTGTTGTGTTCTACAGTCCCGAGACTGGTTTCAGGCAGCTTTCCATGCTGCTCTATCCTGTGAGAGCTTCTTCATCTCCGAATAACTACTGCAACCTACATCCTTCTCAATCTGCTTAGTGTATTCACCCCTTAGTCTCCCTCTACGATTTTTACCCTCCACGCTTCCCTCCAATACTAAATTGGTGATGCCTTGATGCTTCAGAATGTGTCCTACCAACCGATCCCTTGTTTTGGTCAGGTTGTGCCACAAATTCCTCTTCACCCCAATTCTATACAGTTCTCCCTCATTATGTGATCTACCCATTTAATCTTCAGCATTCTTCTCTGGCACCTCATATCGAGAACTTGTATTCTCTTCTTGTCTAAACTATTTATCGTCCATTTTTCACTTCCATACATGGCTACACTCCATACTAATACTTTCAGAAACGGATTTCTGACACTTAAAGTTGTACCCAATTTAAAAAATTTCTCTTCTTCAGAAACGCTTTCCTTACCACAGCCATTCTATATTTTATATCCTGTCCACTCCGACCATCATCAGTTATTTTGCTCCCCAAATAGCAAAACTCATTTACTACTTTATGTCTCATTTCTTAATCTAATTCCATTAGCATCACCTGATTTAATTAGACCACATTCCATTACCCTCGTTTTACTTTTGTTGATGTTCATGTTATATCGTCATTTCAAGAAACCGTCCATTTCGTTCAGTTGCTCTTCCAGGTCATTTGCTGTCTGGAATCTAATTACAATGTCATCGACAAAACTGAAAGCTTTTATTTCTTCCCCATGCCTTTTAATTCCTACTCCAAATTTTTCTTTTGTTTTCTTTTACTTTTTCCCCAATATACACATTGAAACATATCGTGGATAGGCTAGATCCCTGTCTTATTCCCTTCTCAACAACTGCTTTCCTTTCATGTCCCTCGACTCTTACAAATGCCATCTTGATCCTGTGCAAGTTGTAAATAGCCTTTCGCTTCCTGTACTCTACCCCTGCCACCTTCAGAATTTGATAGAGAGTATTTCAGTCAACATTGTCAGATGCTTTCTCTAAGTCCACAAATGCTAGAAACGTAGGTTTGGCTTGCCTTAATCTATCTTCTACGATAAGTCGTAGGGTGAGTACTGCCTCACGTGTTCCAACTTCTCTATGGAATCCATAATCATCTCCCCTGAGGTCTTCTTCTACCTGGTTTTCCATTCGTCTGTAAAGAATTCGCGTTAATATTTTGCAACCATGCTCTATTTAACAGATAGTTCGGTAGTTTTCATACCTGTAAACAACTTATTTCTTTGGGACTGGAATTATAATATTCTTCTTGAAGTCTGAGAGTATTTCGCCTGTCTCATACATCTTGCTCACCAGATGGTAGAGTTTTGTCATGGCTGGCTCTCCCAAGGCTATCAATACTTCTACTTGAATGTTGTTCATTTACGGTGCTTTTTTTACTTAGGTGTTTCAGTGCTCTATCAAATTCTTCACGCAGTATCATATCTCCCATTTCTTCTTCATCTACGTCCTGTCCCATTTCCATACTATTGCCATCAAGTACATCGCCCTTGTATGGACCATCTATATACTCCTTCCACCTTTATGATGTCTCTTCTTTGCTAAGGGCTGGTTTTCCATCTGAGCTCTTGATATTCAAACAGGTGGTTCTCTTTTCTCCAATCCATGTTACCTTATCCCTAGTGATATATTCATCTACATCCCGACATTTGTCTTCTAGCCATCCTTCCTTAGCCATTCTGCACTTCCTGTCGATCTCATTTTTGATACGTTTATTCCTTTCCACCTGCTTCATTACTGCCATCTTATATTTTCTCCTTTCATCGGTTAAATTCCACATCTCTTCTGTTAGGAAAGGAATTCTAGTAGCCCTGGTCTTTTTACCTTCTTGATCGTCTGCTGCCTTCACTATTTCATCTCTCAAAGTTGTCCACTCTTCTTCTACTGTACCTCTTTCCCCCGTATCCGTCAAACGTTCCCTAATGGTCTCTCTGAAACTATATACAACCTCTGGTTCTTTCACATTATCCAGATCCCATCTCCTGAAAATCGTACATTTTTGCAGTTTCTTCAGTTTTAGTCTGCAGTTCATAACCAATAGATTGTGATCATAGTCCACAACTGCTCCTGGAAATGTCTTGATGATGATGATAATGATGATGATGATGAGTCCCATACTTCTTTACAGAGCTAGGGGAACGACGCGGGTGACCCGCACCGCCTTACGAGGCAAGGTCCTAGTAGAGGTGGTTTGCCATTGCCTTCCTACGACCGTAATGAGTATGATGATGATGATGATGATGAGGACGACACAACAACACCCAGTCATCTCGAGGCAGGAAAAATCCCTGACCCGCCGGTAATCGAACCCGGGACCCCATGCTCGGGAAGCGAGAACGCTACCGCGAGACCACGAGCTGGAAAATGTCTTATAATTTAAAATCTGGTTCCTAAATATCTTTTTTACCATTATATAATCTCCAGGCCTCTTCCACGTATTGGATTTCTAAAGCACAAATAATTATTCTTAGGACATCGAAAAGTCCGTTCTGTAAACCATAAATATAGACCGATTGCCGCATTTACGTCTTGTCATATAATTTTTAAATGCAGAAAATTTTATTGAAATATGTATAAAAAGTGATTGTGAGCGTGCAACGATACCTCTTGGATTGTGTTCGCCGGCCTTGAGGTACTAGGGCTGCAGCCAGATTGAATTAGCATCGACGTTTCTGACAGGTACATTTCTAACCCGCCAGGAAAAGTTGTGTGTGTGGCACCGAGGGTGTTTAAGACGTGGGAGGGTCTTAGAGCGACTCTTTGATGTTTGAATCACGCACGTTAAACTCACGCGTGACCACTTTGTAGTAGGGCGGCAAGCGGGATTAGTACCCTTTGCTGCCTCGGATCAAATTCAAATTTCATGGAATGGTTTGGACGGTCTCTAGTTGTTCTAATTCGTACATGAGAGAAAAACTATGCTGTCGCGCTGCGCTGCTAAGGGGTGTGATCGTATACAATCTAAATGCAGCACTGCAAGTTCTTAGAGAGAGGTTGAAATGTCCGAGGATGTGAGGAGTGGCCAACATTCTCAAGAATATCTTCCTGTTGTTCATAGCACTGAAATATGTGGTTATGTATCGCGAAATGTATGTGACTCAACGGTCCAAGGAAAGGGTGGTTCCCTTAACGCCCTTTGTGACACACCCTGAGGTCTTTTCTTATCGCTCCTGAGAGGCGGTGAGTGTGAAATATTTTTCTCTGACATCTATGAAAAATAGCGTTATATCAATGCCTGGTGTGGCGATTCGTCGCAGACACTTCAAACGAAGGGCTTAAATGTGGGTAAGAGGGGCTGTGGCCACCTTCTTATTACGTGACACGTCCATTGTGACGTTGGCTAAATAGGTGGTGAAATTTGGTGCAAATGTGACAAAATCAGCCCACCTTACAGCTCACATGGACTTGCGAGTTGTGGCCTTTTTCGTCGCATGTGTCGAAACCTACTCGAAGCGTGGCGAAGCTCCAGATTGACGTCGCAGGGGGCCACGATTTCGCAAGACATAAGAGGAATTTTGTGATCACCTTTCACTGAAATTTAAACTTATACGTCGCAACGGAAGACAAACGCGGGTTTTCGAAAAGTTATCCTATAATTTTGTTGCCCAATGTAACTGCGCCATTTTGATGTAAGCTTGTCCTACCAAATTTACGTTGTAACCTTTTCCAAATTGAGATTGCGTTACGAACTTATTCAATGGGTCAATAACTCGTTTAGATTATGAAATAGTTTTATTGAATTAGAGTTTTGAGATACTGCTCGTATTCGTACGCATATCTCCTAAAACAGTAGCCAATTTGCAGCAGGTCGGTTCAGCTGTTTTTCAGATTCCTCCGTCGTCTGTGACTCAAGGATATTGTCACTGGTAAATATTACAGACCGCAGCGGAAAGAGAGGGTGCAGCAGAACCTTAGGTAAGGTAGATGTGGGACTGATGCCACCATGGAGAGAGTGTGATGATAAAATAACAGAAACATGTACGTAGTTTAATAGCGTAAAGACATACTCGCTGTGAATAAGTTTTTGTACCCAATTGGAAAATGGAAAATTCTGTGTAAAAAGGCAAGAGTGTTTTATCTCTAATGAACTATTTCAACTGTCAGTTGGCAAAGGTACTTGAAGATGCTAGTGTTTGGGGCAGTATGGATTTAACACATTGTGAAGTAACTGCTCTGGAACTTAGAGCTAACAGCCTTATATGTTTCAGGAGAATTTATCTTACCACTCAAAGTAACTAAAAAAAGTTTTTATGCTTTAAAAATTCCAGCTATGCTAATGACAGTACCATATCGCACCAGAATTGTTAGATGAAGTTTCAGTAATATCACCAGAAATATAGCAATTGAAAATGATTATTATTTATTAGAATTAAATATGTTTTTTCAAGGCAAAATCTTTAGTTGTCAGATCTTATAGTACGTATGCATGATTATATATCCTTCGTATGGGTTCAGTGTTTTTTTAAAATTTCAAGTTGTCTCCCTTCTTTACAACATTTCGAGAACGAGTTCTCATGCGCGAATAAATTATCAAATAGCTAGCATTGGAACACTATCGCGCCCTCGATAACAGAGAATAATGGCTAGCGAGAATCTTATTAAATTTGGATGCTGTCTCATGGCTACTGAATTTAGAACTGCAAACTCTTTGTATGACAATCAACGTTACACAAATAATTCCTTGAATCTCTCTGTGAATTTACCTTTTTCTGGATACTTACTGATATGGCAATTTTGGGGTAATCTAAAGAAATGAAAGGCCAGGGCCTTGCCGCAGTGGATACACCGGTTCCCGTGAGATCACCAAAGTTAAGCGCTGTCGGGTGTGGCCGGCACTTGGATGGGTGACCATACAGGCCGCCATGTGCTGTTGCCATTTTTCGGGGTACACTCAGCCTCGTGATGCCAATTGAGGAGCTACTCGACCGAACAGTAGCGGCTCCGGTCTAAGAAAACCATCGACTGGGAGAGCGGTGTGCTGACCACACGCCCCTCCTATCCGCATCCTCAACTGAGGATGACAACACGGTCGGATGGTCCCGATTTGCCACTTGTGGCCTGAAGACGGCTTTTTTTTTTTTTTTTTTTTTTTTTTTTTGGAGAGACGAAAGGAAATGTTGAACGCATGCATAAACACTTCTAGAATGTATTCTTTTGAACCTGAGACGTAGGCATGTTCACCTGCCGCTAACAGAGTCCTTTATGGTGTTACACTCCTTGATCATAAGTATCCGGACACCGCTAAAACATACGTTTTACATATTAGGTGCATTGTGCTGTCACCAGCTGCCAGGTACTCCGTATCAGCGTCCTCAGCAGTCATTGGACATCGTATGAGTGTAGAATGGGGCGCTCGGCGGAACTCACGGACTTAGAACGTGGTCAGGTGATGGGGTGACACTTGTGTCATACATCTATACGCGAGATTACCACAATCTTAAATATCCCTAGGTCCACTGTTTCAGATGTGATAGTGAAGTGGAAAAGCGTAGGGACATGTACAGCATAAACGCCAACAGGCCGACCTCGTCCGACGACTGGCAGTGACTGCCGACATTTCAAATGGCTCTGAGCACTATGGGACTTAACATCTATGGTCATCAGTCCCCTAGAACTTAGAACTACTTAAACCTAACTAACCTAAGGACAGCACACAACACCCAGTCATCACGAGGCAGAGAAAATCCCTGACCCCGCCGGGAATCGAACCCGGGAATGCCGACAGTTGAAGAGGGTCGTAATGTGTAACAGGCAGACATCTATCCCGACCATCACTCAGGAATTCCAAACTGCATCAGCAAGAGTACTATGACAGTCAGACGGGAGGTGAGAAAACTGAGATATCTTGGTCGAGTGGCTGTTCATAAGCCACAAATCACTCTGGTAAATGCCAAACGACACCTCGCTTGGTGTAACGAGCGTAAACATTGGAATGCTGATAAGTGAAAAACGTTGTGTGGAATGACGAATCAGGTTACACAATGTCACGATCCAATGGTAGGCTGTGGGTACGGCGAATGCTCGGTGAACTTCATCTGCCAGCGAGTGTACTGCCAACAGTAAAGTTCGCAGGCAGTGGTGTTATGGCGTGGTCGTGTTTTTCAAGGAGGGAGCTTGCTCCCCATGTTGTTTTTTGTGACACAATCACAGAGCAGGCCTACATTTATGTTTTAAGCACCTTCTTGCTACCCACTGTTGAAGAGCAATTCGGAAATGGCGATTGCATCTTTCAACACGATCGAGCACCTGTTCATAATGCACGACCTGTGGCGGAGTGGTTACACGACAATAACACCCCTGTAATGCACTGGCCTACACAGAGTCCTATCTTGAATGCTATAGAACCCCTTTGGGATGTTTTGGAACGCCGGTTTTGTGGCAGGCCTCACCGACCGCCATCGGTACCGCTCCTCCGTGTAAGACCCCGTGAAGAATGGGCTGCCATTCTCCAAGAAACCTTCCAGCACCTGAAGCCTGCGAGAGTTATCAAGGCTAATGGTGGGCCAACACCATACTGAATTCCAGTATTACCGACGGAGGGCACCACGGGCCTGTAAGACATTTTCAGCCAGGTGTCCAGATACTTTTGATCACGTAGTGTATATTGTTCTTGCAGCGTTCTGGAAATAGGATATTTCACACAGTAAAAGAAAATTCGTTTTAAATATATGAGTGTGGCTATCTCTCAATCTGCACTTGTACTAAGAGCTGGAACACTTCAATAAATGGTTAGTGATAAAAAAATGGAGAAAAGAAAGAAGCTTTAAGAAGAAGGAAACAGTGGAAAGTTTGGAACTCAGTGTCAAGGCATTGTTATTTCCGAGTGAAGCCATTGGCAGCTATGGGCGACGAGCATAGAGATGAAAGAGGGGTAACGGGTAGTTCTATGAATAATTTGAAGAGCGGCTCTTCAGGGACATTTAACATTGTGGGAGGCGAGATTTTTCCCTAAAATATGAAGTTAACAGAGAATGGTGAGGAGCCAAGTTACCTGTTGGGCAGTTACATTAAAGATATGCTTAAATGTTGAATGTAATCCTAACATAACTGTATCACTAATGAACACTGCACCTTCTTACTGAAAGCAGTGTCACAGCTGTTGTTAAATCATACACCTCAAGTTATCCTGTAACGAAGCGTTCGAACCACTAGCATTCGCCGGGACGTAACGTAAGTTCTCAATGGATTGACCTCATAAAACAAATTGCTGGAAGATCAGATGATGTTGGAAATGTAGTTCACCTACGAAAGAAGTGCCTTATAGAAAACTTGATCGAACGATTTTTGAGTGTTGCTCATCCGTTTGGGATCCGCACAGGTACCATTGCTGGAAGAGATTGAGATCTGACAAGGAGCGGCGTTCTTTGTCAGTGATCGTTTGCTTGCCGCAAGAGCATTACGACGATGCTCAGCTAACCCTAATGGCAAAGTCGTTGGGCATTACGTTCCGGGAGTAGTTGAGCAACATATTGCGTCTCACGGCGAGAAATTGTGAGACATTATGGATAAAATGGAGGATTATCGCGTCATTCCTCTCAAACTCTAGTCGCTAGTGCAAGAAGGAAAGGGCGAAAATATAGTGGTGCCAGATATACTCTCCGTCACTCACCGTAGCGTGACACGAGGAGTACACAAGTACAAGTAGCTGCTGATTGAGCAGCACAGTACAAATTCGTCCTCTGTAGATCCCTTGACTTATGAATTTTCAGTGCGGTCTGAGTGTAAGTAGAATCGATAAATCTATCTACATCGCGCAGAACAAACGGTACTATGAAGTCTCAAATACATCCGAAATGATGAAATTAGCATGGCTGTATGAAGATTCGAACACTATTTATTTTCAATGCTAGTTCAGCGCTTTAACGATTCCACCACAATAATCAATAACTTCGTACTGTGAGGTGGTTTGTTGTTGACAAATGGGTGTCCAATATTTGAGGAAACCTTACAGTTTATCTAACCCGTTTACTATACAGATTGTTATTTCTATACTAACCAATTTTAACTTCTAGTGGAACAGCGATTAATAACTAACACAAAGTTTGGGCAGCCATATGTTCTAGTTTCGTATAGAGTGCTCAGATTAACGGTTGGTCTGCTGTATTCTTGTTTGCTAGCTGTTCTTTGAGGCCAAGGTTAGAGTTTTTTAAGATAATCTGGTCTCAAACTTCATCAACCTCTATGTACATATGTGAGCGGCAGTTACCCTTTTAAAATGTAAAATGGTTATTTTAAGGAGATTAGCCTACTGTACACTGTTAACTATGTGGGTATCTTTTGTTCCATTTGTGAACATCATCTGTGTTGTCAATACTTAGATTCTTATTTTAGAACTATTTTATTGATTCATAACAGAAAGCATGTCATATTACTTGCATTTCATAACAGTTCTGTAGTGGCTCAAGTGGCTGTGACCACTATGGGACTCAACATCTGATCTCATCAGTCCCCTACAACTTAGAACTACTTAAACCTAACCAACCTAATGACATCACACGCATCCATGTCCGTGGCAGGATTCGAACCTGCGACCGTAGGAGTGGCACGGTTCCGGACTGAAGCGCCTAGAACCGCTCGGCCACCACGGCCAGCAACAGTTCTATATTAATAATGCGTCAGTTAACATCTGTAATATGCAGAAGTACTTCCGATCCCTATTCTGACAAGAGAGGGAAAATGTTCTTAAGAACATAGAACGATAAGATCTTAAAGCAACGTGTCGCCATTCAAGGTCACTGGGTCACCACTTCTATATTTAAATTTACTACACACTCTTAAATATTCTACATGGTAGGAGATTATGACTACTTTTACTTAGCCACAACAACGAAACTCTGCACTAGGATGGAATGCAATAGTGCTATTCTTTGGTTCATAAATTGCTACAAAGAAACTTTTCTTTCATATGTGATGCTAATATAATAAAACATTCTAATATTTCATATTTTATGTTCATAAATGTGTTTCATAATGTAGGTACACTCCAAGCCACAGTTGTCTGTGCTTTCGGCTTATGGGATTTGAATAAGATCACTGAAAATATTTGATCGTCCCGCCTATCCGGAAAATCAACGAACTTCTGTAACGTAACGTCGAAAGTTCCAGGTTGCTTTTTCAGGCATGTAATATGGTTAAATGTCCTTGAACCCAACTCAAAACTCTCCCACAATAGCCTCTTCTTTAGCATATTCCACATGTCTCACAGTATTTTTTATATTAAATTGTGACTGGGACTGCACAAGTGATACACACGACTTTGAGTAACACTTCGCTATCAAATTATATTTTCAACATAGTGTTACATTAAGTCAGCAATGAACAGCAATCAGAATAAGAATCAAATCAGCAAAGAGATGCAGCTCGAATGCAAATGAAAATGCGAATGCTAATGAAAGTGTCCATATTGTTTCATCACTTATATATCAATTATGAAAAGCTGTTCTGATCACGTGATGACGTAGTTTGTATTATGGCTCTACGCTTTAGTGTTACCTTGCTTTGATGTATTATTAGCCGCCATGTTTCATCATTAACTATTATTATTTACACGTAAAAAGGAAACCTAGAAAACTATGTAAAAACTCTTAAACCTTAGGAAAGTGGTGACAAGGGTTATTGGCATGGAAGCTGAAAATATTTTATCACGATCTGGCAAATGTCAGAAAACTGTTTTCGTCTTGTGTGTAACTACGTAAATACTGCTCACCACTAGAGCCACAGAACTAAGGTCTTTGAAAATATAAAAGAACAATGTTTTCGAACATGCAGTTATGTTTGACATTCACTCGAATTCTCTCGCAACCATGTGCTAGCACTTTTAACAGCCCGGAAGGGAAAACAAACTCTTTCAAGAGCTTGCTCGTCTGTTTATCGAGTCCACACAAAGGACTTTCAGCGGACGATGGAGCCGCCTCTCTGCATCGCTCGATAATATCATCAATCTTTGCTATGGGAACGATAAACGCCCTTCATCCTGTGGCTATTGTTAGGCTCTTGGACTCCCAGCAGAAAAATGGATGAAAATTAAACTTGACTTTGCCTGCATCAGCCAGAAAATATCGCCGATAGCGCTTGAAAAGATAGCTTTGCTGAAGAGATTTGTGTTTTGAGGTACTTCAAGCGCAAAAAAATATTTAACGTCTCTCGTAACATTGACAAAATTGTATTGCACAGCAAAGAGTATTAATGGCAGGGCATATCTTACAGCATGGGAGAGCGTTGGAGATTTGTACGCTTTTCACATTTTCCCACCAGCCAACCCTGTAATGTTAATTTAGTATATTTTCTTATTCCACTTTTAAATTAGGACGGTAGCTTCTTATGTGATACAGTCTGGTTCTGAAATTAATGAAGTTACTTTCAAAAAGTACGTTTTTACCAAATGTTTCAGGGTGCAACATGATCATTTACATAGGAACTAATATTCTACTGAAATTTGAAGTGTTGAAATCAAGACGATCTTGTCAGTATTGTATTTAATCGTCTAATTGTTACTACTACACACCATTTATCAGTAAATGAAATCAAATTAAGGGAAGTGTTATCAGAAACCATTTATAAATTGAATAAATTTTGAAATAGAAGCTATTGAAAACAGACACATTATAAAATCTTGAACATAGGTTGAGCAGCAACCGTAGAACGAAATTTTCCTTTAGAAATAGTAAACCCGCAGTCAGTTGGGAATTGGAACGTTTAATAGAACTCTTTTACAACAGTAACAACGTTTATAAAAACATCTTCCTCAGAAGTAAATTATAGACAACCTAAGTAAATTATTAGTCTGTGTGTATGTGTGTGTGTGTGTATGTGTGTGTGTGTGTGTGTGTGTGTGTGTGTGTATTCAAACTTGCTGGATTACATGTCATGCCAAAGGTAAGTTAAATGATAGCCGAAAGTCGTCAGTCAAATATAAAATTTCACCTCCATAACAAATTAAGACACTTATTGCTGGGTTGTCGTCATACACTTTTTCCTTGTGAATGCACAGGTAGTGCGCTAGCATCACGCACGCATTGCTTGCACTAAGTAAACTTCTTATAAGAGAGAGCATTAGAACTATGCACAAGGAGGTTGCGGGACAGTGAAACAAACTTTATCATATTAAAATGCTTCAAAGGTTAAAATTAAAATTATAACACTAAAAACGAGATCATATTAAACCGTATACACACTTAAAATTAATAAAACGACAAGAAATAATAAGTTCCCAACTAAAAAACATCATTGTGGTGAAAACAAATTATGTAAAACTGTTAACAGTGCAAATAGAAACGGTAGCATAAGGAACCAGGGAGGGGAAGGGGACTGGGAAGAGAGTGAAAGGAGAAAGAAATGGAGGTAGATGGACAGAAGGAAAGTGGGTACGGAGGGAGATGGTGTTGAGTAGGAAGGGAGAGAAGATGGTAAAATGTGCATAACTCTCAGATATAACATATCTGACAAAAATTTTATGTATTTGAACGTACCTCTGTCACAACAAGCAAACCATTAAGTCTGTTAAGTTGTCTATATTTTCTCCCGAAGAAGACGTTTTTGTAAACGCTGAAACTATGTTAAAGGAGTATTAATAAACTCTTCAGTTTCATCTGCCTGGCGTTTACAATTTCTAAAAGAACATAAAATAAACATCCATTTTCGAGACAAGTAACGTTGTTAAGACAGTAAAGAAAGTCAGTTCATTTGCAAGTACCACTTGCACCATTTTATCCACCATAAATTTCTGTATCTGAAGAATTAATAGTATATTCGAAAGTGGTTTAATATATTTTACAGCATTGTTTGGCAGCAAATCAAAGACAACATAATACACAACATAGAATGATAATGAATCATTAACAGTGGGACAAATGGAACAGGGGAAAATCGAAGCCTTTGAGATGTGATGCTACAGAAGGATGTTGGGAGTTAGTTGAACTGATATGATAAGGAGTGACAACGTTCTCCCCAGAATCTACGAAGAAAGGGACACACAGGAAACACTAACAAGAAGGAAATTGGGGATGATCGTACGGCGTCAGTGGCCGAGAGTTCCCAGCCCGCCAAGTGCAAGTCTTATTGAGTGCGTCGCCACATTGGGCGACTTGCGCGTCGATAATGGGGATGAAATGATGATAAGGACAGCACAACACCCATTCCCTGAGGGGATTAAAAAAGAAAAAAATATTTAAATGTGTATAAACGCGAAATATTTACAAATGCTGCACAAAATGCCATCTCACACCTGACTACATCAGAAACTATGAAAAGTGCTTATGGCAGTGACTAGGGGGCATCTCCCCATGTTATTCTAAAATCAGTCACTAGAGAGAAATACAGACAGAAATATATGATGTATCCCTAGGTACACAATCCTCTAGGTCAAGGTGTCCAACACGCGGGTCGCCTATGACCCAAAGGAATTATCAATGAGGCCCAAGAAGTAAGCATCTGTGATACGAACGGTGAAAAAAGGTTATTCCATGAAATTTCGTTTGTGCAAAGTTACACTAAAGTGATAATTTTCCTCCCTCCACGCAATGCTGTTCTCTCATTGGTCCATGCCATTCTCTCTCTCTCTCTCTCTCTCTCTCTCTCTCTCTCTCTCTCTGAATGATTACTGTTAGTGCTAAGTATGTCATGCGTTGCCCATTACATGTCTTCTTCCAATGTGGCCCAGGTGAGCTAAAAAGTTGGAAACCCCTGCTAGAGCTATAAGACTCTTCCTTAATCTCACAGTCTTACTGTGAACATTTTTTAACACTAAGAGGCTTCGTGCTTGTGTCATGAATGAGAGCTGATCGGATTATAATACGTTGACTACATGGTTTGAGGAGACAAATAATTTAAAGATCTCAGGCACTTCGACGATCAAATGAAGGTTAAGATATTTCAAGCTTGATCAGGTGTACAGTGGTCTTGAGTTATTCGGTGCTGTGAATTTCGTGGCAGCGTAGTAAAGTAGCGAAAGTTAAATCCAAGAGTACCGCCCATCTGTTGTTCTTAGACACGGAAGTCTTGATTCGAAAGTGTAAACGTCGTGGAAATGTTGATTCTTGAAAGAAGTGGATGAGACCTTTTTCTCGTTTATAGATTTCAAAAAGGCACTGGACCGTCTAAAGAAAGAATAATACGTAGAGGATATTCTAAAACTAATAGTGGAAACGATACGTCTGTACGGAAATTCCTAGCAAAAGTTGTGGACGGTGAAATTAGCAGCAAGAATGAAGCGACTAAATATGGGAGTAAAATAGGAATCCCTAATGTCAGATAGACGCAGTCACACACTAATGTATGGGCAGTGTGACAAGCAATTTTAAACCGCATTTTATTTGCATATGATCAAGTTATGTACAACTATTCCGCATGGAGTAAGACATAAAACGTAGCTAAATATTCTGGCCGAGATATACCCGTAACGTGAGTAAAGGCGATAGGATTCCAAGCGACTCATCAGTTCAGGGCTAAGTAGGTAACTATAAATGATAAAAGAGCACAGCAAGTCCGCAGTCGTAATTACACCGACTAGCCAAAGCATTATGACCACCTGCTTAATATCGAGTTTTACCGCATTTCAAACACGGTACAACAGAGATTCTGTTGGGCACCATTCACAAGATTCCAGAAGAGTGTGTCACCACATGTCTGAGAACAGGTCAAGCAGTTCCCGCAAATTACGGGATAGAGGTTTATGGGCAAACCACTGACACCCGACATGTGTTCCAACGGTTATAGATCAGGCACATTTGTTGGCCAAGACGTCAATGTGAGTTCACTATAATAACCCTCAAACAACTGTAGCATGATTTTCCCCTGGCAAAACGGACAATTATTCTTCTGGAAGATGTCATCGGAGTAGGGCGAAACTTCAAACATGAAGCAATACAGGTGGTCCGCAATACTTTTAGTGTTAGTCAATGCCGCCATGATGTCTCGATTACCACTATAGATCCCGTGGAAACCCATCTCTATACCCCACAGCGTAATTTTGCCATCACTGTTTCTGCCGATCCATTGTGAAGACTCAGTGTGCCCACTGGAATCATAACCGATGATGTCGTTGAGTCAACATAGATACACGTAGAGGTCATGTGATGTGAGGCTCCATATTCAGTAATGCTCATTGACAGTGTGCTCTGAAACCACTGTGCCTGCACCAGCATTGTACGCAGTCGCTGTACATACGAAATGGCAACCGGTTTCGCCGTTTCCAAGATTCTTGTTTCCAACGGCACCGCCAGAATGTGCCCTTTGTCAAAACCGCTTATATTAGTGGATTTCCGCATATTCGGCTCATATATTCACTGTAACGACTGCCCATTCCTCTCTCTCTCTTACATTCTTTCCTTACTGCGTTATGTGCCCGCAACGTCACAGGAAGCGTTCAACCTCGCGGTGGACAGAGATCATAACATTTTGGGTCATCAGTGCACGGTGCATAAGGCGATCTAAATTCAATTCATAGTAAATCACAGCGAAGTGCGTGGCAAAGGATACTTACCATTTTACCACGTTACAAGATTTCTTATCATTCTATTCACACATGAGAGTTATGACTGTTGATATGCCTCCGTGCACGCTGTAATTGGTATAATCTTGTCTTCGCAGTCCCATGGGAACTACAAGTAAGAGTTATCATGGCATTCCTATATTCGTCGCATAGTACCAGTTCCTCAATTTTTGTGGGCTTTTAAGAGCGTGCAACCTACATAGCTAACATCTGCACGGTATACAGCAACATACATTTGTTGCAATTATTTGACAGTAAACTTATGTGATATGGTATTGCTTGTACAATATGTAGCATTAGATAAGAAAATGACGAATCATTTGCTTGACTGTAACCAATGTGGACGTTATTATAAACAGCGATACTAGACGATGACCTACGTCAGCAACACATTGTTGTCGACGACATGTGACTCTGCCGGGAGATTGCTTACCCCGGACGTACGTAACGGCGGTACTGCCTTCCCACCGTGTTCCGAGGAGTTCGCAGTGCGTGTGCAACCTAAAAGAAGGAGGGTCCTTTTCTCCAGGCACCTATGCTATTAAGAAACCACATTTTGCTCAGTGTCAAGGAGATTTATGCGGAAATCCTGCCCAGCTATGGCATACATAATTTTCAAAGTAATTCAGGACATGTATAACGGATATTCCTGCAAAGAGATGTACCAATGGAAATTGACATACACTTCTCCCGTAAAGTCTGGGGTAAAGCAGGAATGTGTTATCTCACCGTCGATGTTCTTGGTTCTGATGGACGAAGTTATGAGACAGACAAATAGAGGCAGAAGAAGGGGAATGACATGGAGTATCACCGACTGACTATGAGAAATTAATTTTGTCGATTTTGTTTGTCTTCTCTCTCAAAACCTCGAGCATATGAATGACAAACAGGAAGGTCTGAGGAAACAGGCTGGAATGGTTGGGCTAACTATAAATGTGGGAAAGACCTAATATCTACGAGTAAATGCGATTATCAAGAGTAAGATCCAAATATGCGGAAGGAATATACGAGATTTTGGAGACTTCAAGTGTCTGGAAATAATTGTCAGTAAAACTGGAGGAGCCGATGAGTGTATCTTTAGTAGGACCAAGAAAGGAAATACAGCCTTCACCCAACTGCATCTCATGTGTAAAAGCAATGAGATTTCCCTGCCAACCAAACTACGAGTGTCCAACAGCAACGTAAAACCGGGGTTGCTGTAGCACTAGTCAATCCATAAAGGTGACCGAATGTCACCAAGAAAATACCGACTTTAGCAAATCGCTCCCCACTTTACCGTGAGACTATTTTGACCGATTGTAATACTGAACGAATTGCAGTGGAACCGTACGAAAGAAAACGTTCTAGATATGGAGAGAACGTCTGGAAAGGTAAGTGGGTCAGACATACGCTGAGCAAATGTCAAACAGTAATAGAGATACAAGCCATGAATTGAAATCACCAGGGCCATCGCAGAAGAGGAAGATGTGTAAGGGGATACTGCATAGAGAACCAATAGAAAGAGGGAGAAGGTGAGGAGAGGTGAGGCAATGGCACAAAACCGAGTCCACTGGCAATGATTCGTTGAGAGCCTATATTCCAAAGACTAGAACCTAAGATGATAAAACTTCAGTCAGCTAACTGTATTAAGCAATACGGTGTGGCGTGCCGAAGATTGCACTATTTTACAAATAGTGGGCATGACTAAAACAAAACCAATTACTTATAATTAACGTAACATGATGTTTCATTTAACCGGTGTCTCTCCCACCTGACGACAGTTATTCTGTTAAATAAATCTCTACCTGGGAATGTGTAGCAATGTTGTCTGTCAAGAAGTGTAAATGGCACTAAACTCATGCACAAGAGTGATCTCATACAATTTACCGCTACTGTTATTCAAGGTGGCAACACTTTTCCTTAAGAAAAACGAACAGATTTTACACACAATACCAGACGTGCACAACTCTAATGTATTCTTTCCTGTCAAAAATATTTCATAGAAATTCTTACGAAATAATGTGGCTTCATACACCACGAGAGAACAATTTTTTATCATGTAAGATGCTTTTTGCTATTTAAAGTTTATTCACAATCTAATAGAAATTTGTTAACTCTGATTGGGTTCTGGGTCACCAATGGACAGTTATTTTCGTAATAACCGACCGTCGAGGTTTATGTCTGTTCAAAAATTCATTTTAAAACTGCCGATGCAATATTTCACTAAGATTGCGACAAACGTAACACAATCACTTACCGAATCTGGTTCATACATTGTTTTACTATTAACACATACTATATGTAATATCTTTTCCTTACCTTTACTATATCCATTAACATTTAAAAGCAATTTTCAATGTTAATCTCTTATTATTCAGCATTTTACCAATAAACCGCACCTTAAATCAATAGCCGCTAATGGCTGTGCTCCGCTGTAGCTGAACAAAAAAATACTTAACATTTAAGTAGGACGAGAATCAAATAAAAATAAAATTTTAAACAAACGTATTGATTTCCATGGCACAGAAACCCTATTTTCCAATATTATTTAACAACGTAGCAAAGTTTTTACAGACCTGATTGCTACAAGATATCAATCACGTCCGATCAGTAAAACTGTTTCAACAAGAAGAAGGACTATTGCAGAAGAATCATAGATAACAATATAAGGAGATTTTGATTATCTTTCTCCATAAGTACTGTCTGACATACAGGTTTTCACAGAGTATTATATAATTTTACTGACAATAATTATTTAGTATTTTAGTAACGAAGAAGTCCTTTTTTATTAATATCACGAGACTGTTCACTCTGATTCCACACACAATGACGTATTTTCTGAATAAATATATGCGTGGATATTAAATTGCCCCTTGGGCTTAGAAAGAAAACCTAGTTTATATATACATATCAGTCCACCAGATCCATGTTGTTCGTCGTTTCCTTTCACTTCATTAACACACTGTTCTCGTCATTCAAAGGTTCAGATATGCATTGAATAACTTATGACACAATCAGTGTTGATGTCATTGTGTAAATGACTTCGGTAACTGTAAAATCATGGAAATTGCGGAGAAGGCTTCCCGGATTAACTTATCGCCCAATCTAGCTTCATTGGATTCTGAAAACAGGGAACAAAACCGTTCAAGGGGCTTCAAGAAAATACAGTTACCTTCTCTTACGTCCAGAAAGAGATTTTCACTCTGCAGCGGAGTGTGCGCTGATATGAAACTTCCTGGCAGATTAAAACTGTGTGCCCGACCGAGACTCGAACTCGGGACCTTTGCCTTTCGCGGCAAGTGCTCTATCAACTGAGCTACCGAAGCACGACTCACGCCCGGTACTCACAGCTTTACTTCTGCCAGTACCTCGTCTCCTACCTTCCAAACTGTACAGAAGCTCTCCTGCGAAGCAAGCGAGGTACTGGCAGAAGTAAAGCTGTGAGTACCGGGCGTGAGTCGTGCTTCGGTAGCTCAGTTGGTAGAGCACTTGCCCGCGAAAGGCAAAGGTCCCCAGTTCGAGTCTCGGTCGGGCACACAGTTTTAATCTGCCAGGAAGTTTCATATCAGCGCACACTCCGCTGCAGAGTGAAAATCTCATTCTGGAAACATCCCCCAGGCTGTGGCTAAGCCATGTCTCCGCAATATCCTTTCCTTCAGGAGTGCTAGTTCTGCAAGATTCGCAGGAGAGCTTCTGTAAAGTTTGGAAGGTAGGAGACGAGGTACTGGCAGAAGTAAAGCTGTGAGTACCGGGGGTGAGTCGTGCTTCGGTAGCTCAGTTGGTAGAGCACTTGCCCGCGAAAGGCAAAGGCCCCGAGTTCGAGTCTCGGTCGAGCACACAGTTTTAATCTGCCAGGAAGTTTCTTCTTTTACGTGCCAGGGTTGACATGACTGTAACAGATAGTATTTTGAACATGCGAATTTATATTCGTGTTTAGTCGCAGCAGAAGTCAAAAGAGTCTTTCACGGAGGTTTAACATGACAATTAAAAGTTCATGTAGCTCAAATAACAAATTTCATCTAATGATTTCCCGACAACGTCGCGTAGCCGCCCCCGCGTCGAACTGCTAAATCGCAGGCAGGTAGAGACCGCTGCTGAAACGCCGCCGACCGCGTGGATTGAGCATCGGCTGCCGTCGGCCGCACCATACTCTGTATCTATTGCTGTCTGGAAGTACTGCTGCAGCATGCCCTGCTTCTCTCTTACCACGTCCCTCTAGTACAAGCTGCGTGCATGTAATGTCGAAAAAGGGTATCAGTAACAATGTAAATATTATATTTATCCTGTGGAAGAGGTTTTAGTTTCATATTCACTTTCATTCTCACGGATTCATACAGTTTGTTTTCGGGCGAAGTCCTGCATCTCGACACTGTTCATTTCAATGTAGTGATTCGTTGTCAACTTTAATTAAATATGCACATGTACGACACTGCACCGTTTCTCACTCTAGGGTCCATCGTATGCTCTGTTTATCTTCTGCGGTAAGCAAACATTTCCGCGAGGCGCTGTGTAGCCAGAGTTGCATTATATTGTTTGGCGCGGCTGGCTGTACAGCCTGTCTCATAACATTTGGCACACGAAAATGACTCTTTTAACACCTTTATGTGATGTCTACACTTTTATATCGATTTTAATACTGTTAATAGTTTTTAACGTCCATGTCGTTGCTGCTAACATTAACAGTCTACGAGCGTTCATATGTTCAATAATCACTGTTTTAATCACTTTTCATCACTTTTCTTAAAAGAAAACCCAGCTTTTCACGCGTCCAATAGACTTTCATAGTTCTTGTGAGACATGCTTCACTGTCCTGATTGCTCCTAGTGCTTCATAAACCACAGAACAGACAATCTTCTATACAAATGGCACTTTACAAAACAATGAATTTCTGTTCATGTACACATCGTTCCATATTTTAATAACATGATAACAAACATCATAAACTGTTTTTAGATGACTGTTAGAATCTTCTACATTGTTCTGATCATAGGATCATGATTGAACTGTGTACATATCAATACATTTCCATATTTGATGACATAAATTAAATTTTTGTTCATTTATACTCATTCATTCATATTTTTGTTAGAACTATTACAAGATTGTAGGACAAATATCCATGTTAGGTTCACCAAACAAGAGGAAAGCTCTTAAGAGCAAATGCCAAATACAAAAATGGTTCAAATGGCTCTGAGCACTACGGGTCTTAACTGCTGTGGTCATCAGTCCCCTAGAACTTAGAACTACTTAAACCTAACTAACCTAAGGATATCACACACATCCTTGCCCGAAGCAGGATTCCAACCTGCGACCGTAGCGGTCGAGCGGTTCCAGACTGTAGCGTCTAGAACCGTTAGACCACTCCGGCCGACGCCAAATATAACCGCGTAAGGAAAAACGTACCCAAAACAGTACGCAGCAGGAAAACGTTCCATGAAAGCGAGTACAGACAGACACGTAACTGACACACAATTAACATTCGTTAGCTGTGTACGTTTACAAAGGCGAGGTTCACAGAAACATTCATGACTCAGTAACACTCGTACATGAATATGCACAGTGTCTATCCATACATATTTATATTGGGAATTTCTATAACCTATATAGAAAAGATAAAAAGTTATTTTGACTGAGATACAATTTGCAGTAACTTGTATCGAGTAAATGACCTTTTTATAATAATTAAAATTCTTATCATAAAAACATTCCCCCGTTTTGGGATTTATACTTCATGAATACTAACTATACTGTAACTACTGGCAAGTGAGCTTACAGACTAGTACATACAAATTCATTAAATTACTTATGATAACATTTTCACTATAACTACTGTTTACATATTTACATTTGTGCAATTGCGCATTTGCACTGGACATATTATTTTCTTTACATAGGCATAAAAGTGTGTTCCTACTGCAAATATTTCTTAATGTCTCTATGACAATACAGTCCTTTTAGGTTCCCTGTACCTTCTAGTACACAACATCCGTCATGTTTATTGAGATTATTTTAAATGGACTTTCGTACAATAATTGCCATTTTCTTTGTCCATGGGACCGAGTATGAAGCTCTGCAATAGGTCTTATGGAGATAGACTTTCATATCACAAACATAAACTTTTACGTTACTTGGTCAATCAATAAATACTTCATGGTATCTGGATAACAATTTAGTCGTCAAGCCTGTGGAGCGTCATCGCAAGTTCCCACTTTCACATTCTTCTGTATTGTGGCACCGATGTCACTCACGATATTGGGTGCATCATTGTTTCGGTTAGTATGACACGTTTGTGGGTGATCATATTCTAACACCAACAATTTCTGTTTGTTGACAGATGGATTCACTTGTCAGCGGAAGGTTCGCACCGAACTCCCGATTTAGTTCAATGTTATTGGTCGCTGCGGGTACTTAAGTTCACATGTTTCCCGGGCGAGATGATAGCCTCTCTGTCCCGTAAAAACTGAAGGCCCAGTAACACTGGTATTGATCAGTTTTCCATTAAAAGGAACGTGCATGTAACGCTGTCATTTCCAAAGGAAACTTCACCCTGTCTCAGATACTTTATAACTTGTGCCTTCTTTCTCAGCACTCCTATAACTTTGCAATTCGTAACTGGCAAAATTGGCAGTCTTTTTATTTGCGTTATCTTCTCAAAAATTGTGCATCCATCACCGATACACTCGCACCTGTGTAGAGGAGGATAATGGTTGCTACACCATTGATGGTTCCATTGACACTTGCCTGAATGTTTCCTTTTTCTTCCCTACCAGCGACGGCAGATACTTGATAGAGTTCATCTTCGATTTTCTTACCATCCCCATAGCGAATCTTATTAACATTCTCTTGGATAGACTTATTGCCTTCATTCTTAGTCTCGGTCTCCTTGGGAAGGCCTACAGGGACCGAGATTAGTTTGTTGACTTTGGTACGGTTTGTTTCGGCTCCGAGGATATTTCCACTATTTTCATATTTTGTGATTCTAGAGTCGGAGGTGGTCTACTCGGGTCCCACCATTGTGGATACTGGTTATTTGACATGGGTATAGCCTGTACGTAATTCACTGGCTGGCCCGGATTCATAAAATTTTGTTGCGGCTGCCAATGACTTGGACCTGGTTGTCGCCAGTATTCACTGTAACCACGCATGGTTTTTGGTTTATCCTTGTACGGACTGTCCGATTCATTTTCATTTCGTCTTTAACGATTAGAATTATAATTATTATACTTGGCATTTTCATTACTATATTGCCATAGATTACCATTCGGATGCTGTTAGCCATTGGTCTCCTGTTATTAATTATTATTACAGAAGTAATCATGTTTCTGATTGTAAGGATTTTTGCTATTACTATACTTTCCATTGCCGTGGGTTTTGTTTTTGTTTTTCTTGGGAGTGCCTTCGCTCCTATTTCCATTATTTCCGTTCCAAGAGCCTGTTCAGTTAGAACAATGGGCACTATTTGTTGCGTCAGAATGCTTTCTGGCGGCTTCTTGGACTAGGTCTAACGAATCTATGACAGATAAAAATTCCTTAAGACCAGTGTCTGTGACGTTAAACAGTTTCTCCCTAATATCTACTGGCAATCTAGCCTTTACTGCTCGTAACAAGTCCCGTGTGATTGCTGGTTCATCCCAGTACCGTGTCATATTAATATATTTTTCAAAGCATTTTCTCAAAGAGCCTGTCGTCGGGTTATATATTTCTGCATTATACACGGTCTTCCTTAGTCGTTCCTGAGTCGGCGCTGGCCAGAACTGGTCGAGAAACGCTTTCTCAAATTCGTTAAATATTTTGCATGTTTCTGCTGCGTTCAACGTCCAGAGCGATGCATCACCGGAAATGTGTGAAACCCCTAACTGGATTTTCTGTTCCTCCGTCCAATACTTTGGAAGAACACTTCTAAAGTTCCTAATAAAAACTATGGGATGAATATTCTACTTACTCTCCTCGTTGAATACTAGGAATAGACTTGTTTAATTAAGCTCTCTCTATGCGTTATGGTACTGAAGTGCATGGAGTTGTTGTCATTAGCAGGCGGTGTACTGACTTTATCACAAATAGACTCAGCTTCATAATTCGGGTATCTTGGTGAAATGAGGTAATACAGGAGGTAATACATACTGATTGCCGAAACTTGGTCTTTTATGCAGTGCAATAGAGGTTGTCGGCAAATTTTCATTGTTCCCTTATCTGTCAGTACCAGCGACCTCGTTGCTCTGTGCTGACAATGTTTCAAGATTGTGATTTTTCATGTTCAATACTTTGGCTACTTCCTTTCGGACTTGTTTCTGTACCTCTGTGGGATATCATTCTGCACTGACTCCACAGTAGTAGTCAAACCTTTGTCCCGGGCTTCTAACTTACATCGGTTTGAAGATTATTCACTTGAGTTGGGATGTTTGCCAATGGTTCTACAATAGTCTTTTTTGCATTGATTTCTTTGATAAAATGAGTCGTAATTACATTATCGCGATCGACTATACCCTGATGAATTCTCTGGACAATTTCGTTATCTCGTTGTATAAAAATATTGTTTATTTGTTCCATTAATTTCCTATCAAGCTCCTGCTACCCGTTGCTGCTCTGCTATGGCCTTTTCATGCTGCTGCTTGAGGCTAGCGTTGTTGTTCATTTATGACCTTTTCTTGTCGACGTTTTTCTTTTTCCTTCTCCATTATATTGAACTTTTCAAATAATAATACTAGCATATCCGGTAGAACAGCTAATTTCTGCCCCTTGCCCGGTAGAAATATGATCATTCAATTCTAAAGATTTAGCTGCAGGAATGATGTCCGTTTGTGTTGACAATTCCTCAGTTTCCTTTTCGTTTCGAATATCAGGTAATAAATTGTCGTCATCTCTATTTACATTCTATATAATTGACAGTAACAATATTTCCAACAATATACCTAACAGCTAACACATACACGAATAACAATATCAAAATGGGTGAAACGTGTGCACAAATTATCTACAAGCCAAATAGACTTGAAAATATTACAACCGCAGCCGGAATACTGATTTACTGAAGCTTAAGCCTGCTGTTAATGTAATTGAACTGTTGATATTTATAAAGAGCGTACACGCAACTAAGATCGATAGCGTGTGTGTGTTTGTGTGTGTGTGTGTGTGTGCATGTAAGTTTAAACATGAACATCTGTTCCTACAATTTTCAGGTGCCGATGGACAGCACAGCTCAATTAGTTGTTTGTCACTGCACTTCAGACGGCATATACAGGCATAGGGATTTTTTTTCGTTTCGGATTGATACATGAAGGGAAAATAACATAAATAGTAATGTTCTCTTATGGTCCAATACTCCTGTAAAGAATTATAATATTATAATAATGTAGCGTATCGTGGCCCCACGCTGGACGCCAATGTGGCGTCCAGTAGATTGCGGTATTTTACAAATCTTGGGCAGGACTACAACAAAACCAATTAATTATTATTAGCGTAACATAATGTTTCATTTTATCGCTGCCTCTGTCGGCTAAAGATAGTTATTCTGTTAAAATAATCTTCACCTAGCTACGTCTAGCAATGTTGTCGGTCAACTAGTGTTAATGGCTTAAGTTCATGCACAAGAGTGATCTCGTACAATTTACCGCTACTGTTATTCAAGGTGGCAACACTTTTCCTTAAGCAAATTGAATAGTTTTTACACACAGTACCACACACGCACAAGACTAATGCAAAAATATTTCATAAAACATCATTCGAAAAAATTAGGCTTCATACATAAGCAGAGAACAATTTTTTATAATGTAAGGTGCTTTTTGCAATATGTTTAAAGATTATTCACAATCTGAGTGGAATTTGTTACCTCTGAGTGGGTTCTGGGCCACAAAATTTTCGCAATTATTTATCATCAAGATTTATGGCATTTTAAAAATTCAATTTAAAACAGCCGCTGCAATATTTCAGTAATATGGCGGCTAACATATGACAATCACTTATAGAATCTGGTTCAGGCATTGTTTTACTATTAAGAGGTAATATACATTAAATTTTTTCGGTACCTTTACTATAGCCATTAACATTCAAAAGTAATAACCAATGTTGATCCTTTATTATTCAGCATTTTACTAATAAACCGCTCTGTAGATCAATGGAGCTAATGGCTCTCTCCCACTGTAGTTAAACAAAAAAAAAACTTTTAAATAGAACGAGAATCCTATGAAAATAAAATTTTAAACACACGTATTGATTTCCATGACACAGAAACTCTATTTCAGATATTATTTAACAACGTAATACAGTTTTCACAGACCTGAGTGCTACAAGACATCAACCACGTTCGTCATTACAACAGTTCGAAAAAGACGAAGGATCATTCTACAAGAATCATAGATAGCAAAAGATGGAGAACTTGATTATCTTTTTCCATAGATATTGTCTGAGGTACAGGTTTCCACAGAATATTAAATTATGTCACTGACGATAATTATTTATTATTTTAGTAACGATGAAGTCCTTTTTTATTAATATCACGAGAATGTCCAGTCAACTCCACACATTATGATGTATTTTCTGAATAACTCCGTGCGTGGATATCACAACGAATCTACGTTGATGGTGTATGATCCCAATTTCCTTTACGTACCTTCAATTGTGTTATTGTTTCCGGTTTTTCCTATATCTTAGGAACCACCAAACAACTACCTTTCTCTGTCTATCAACTGTTTATATGGCTACAAATCTCGTCCACATCAGTTTCACTTTCATTACGGTCACAACTACGACTCTCACTTCAGTCTGTATTCTAATACATATGCTCATATCTATTTTCCGCTAATAGTTGCAAACATGCGTCATATGATTGTTCGTTGGGGAATCTTCTGCCGTTATCTGTCGTTATTCTGATCATATTAGCGAGTTAAGAAAACTGAACCATTTACATTCACAAAATGTAGCAGAAAAACTCTCGCCTTCAGTCACTGTGGTGATGTTTATTAAAAAATGTGATACATTTGGTACTCTGAATGCACATATTTAGGAGATTCCAAAAGTTTCTGCTACTGGGCCCTGTCATCTTTCCTAAGAGATGTGATGTTAATGCCTAGTAAATTGTAGCAGGCGACAAACGCAGTGAGCGATCCATGATTTCGTCTCATCACTGCATGTGTTTTTCTATCTCATTCTGACTTAACCTCTGTCTCTAACAACTATGGTTCCTTTGGGGATGTAAGAGTTCTCCTTGGAAAGTTCGCGCCAGTTTCGAGGGACCCACTGAATTATTCACGGGAGTCAGCCGACGTGACGACATGGGAGCTTCCGCTAGTTTGCAGATAGTTCTCTGCGATCTGCGGAAGATCACTATTGAACAGGACACATGCAGTCAGTCGAGTAGGGTCAGATGCATGTAGCAGAAATGCTTTACACGTGAATCACGATCTTAAACGCTCGAAATACGTCGTGCTTTTTACTGGAAAATCAAAACTGCCACTGAAAGCGAATGTTATCCATGAATCGTTTACGGATATTCATTGTTTGCTTAATCAATGTCTGTATTGCAAAGCAAGGCAAAAGTCGTCTAAGTCTCTTAAGTGCATCATGGTTAGGATTCAGTTCCAGAAAGCGCAATCGGAAAGAAAAAAGATAGAAATATTATGTCATCATGGTAAGAATTCTACGTACATGATTCTACGTACATGTTTTCTTAACGATTACAGAAGAAAAGTACTCGGTGGAAATGAACTGACCGTTCTTACAGCCCAAAAACATAATACAGTGTTAGACATACAGAGTCAGAACCCTTCGATCTAAAGAATTATTTTTACATCTACTGGATTAATGGTAAACCAGCAATCTGGCACAAATTGTTTGATCATATGCGAATGCTAAAGTTTTACAGTGATATGAAATGATTAGATAGTAAAATTAGGACGTGATGGTAAGAATTCCACGTACATGATTCTACGTACATGTTTTCTTAACGATTACAGAAGAAAAGTACTCGGTGGAAATGAACTGACCGTTCTTACAGCCCAAAAACATAATACAGTGTTAGACATACAGAGTCAGAACCCTTCGATCTAAAGAATTATTTTTACATCTACTGGATTAATGGTAAACCAGCAATCTGGCACAAATTGTTTGATCATATGCGAATGCTAAAGTTTTACAGTATGTTTCAAGAGTATTTTTGTTGTAGTACACCCGATTTGTCATGTGACATTTTGGCTGCTATTCCTGAATTAAACATAACTGTTACTCTGTATAAGAAACATTTTCACACGCAGAAGTTTCGTAATGGCATCGTGGTAGTCATTTTAATAGATAACAATATTTCACACGATGAGCTACAAAATTTCAACGAAAGTTCTTCGATACTGCTAAACAGGAAAGGTAAATATGAGTTGGTAAACAAGATGTTCTGCCAATAGTAAACCTAAAAATAGTGTCGCAGCGCATTAAATGTACTTATGAGTCCTAATATGTGCATGACTCACAGTTCCAGTTTTCTCTTTGGGATAAAAAAAAAGGTTCGTGTTGCCGTGAAAGCAACGGTTCGTCTTCCTACAGAATAAGTGACAGCATCCCGCTCCTTTTGAACTGAATCAGTACAGACAGAAATATTTCCTGCCGGAAGTCACCGCGTCACTGGAGACACTACCACTGCCAAGCGATTCAATAACAAAAATGCTACACCAACGTTTACTTGTAAGCCTGCTACATCTGCTACATCGGCTGCAATACTCAGTATTGACTTCAGAAGAGTGCTAGCTACACATCCCCGAAGGTATTCTTTATTTCACAAAGATGTTCATAATGTGTATTCATATTGCCTTGAGCATCTTGGGAGATTGTACATCTCGAACTTCGAGCATTATTTTGCATTGTGCATGACTATCGTAAAAGAAGAGTAACTCCTCTCCGTTACGGTCTACCACACAAAACAGTTCTGTAGGTTTCAAGTCCATAAATGAGGCGCCACGCGGGTAACCGCGCGGTGAGGGGTGCCTTGTCACGGACCCCGTGGCTTCTCCTCCCCCCCCCCCTCCCCCCTCACCTCAGGCATGGGTGGCATGGGTGTGTGTGTTGTCCTTACCGTAACTTAGTTGAAGTTAGTTTAATTAGTGTGTAAGCCTAGGGACCCATGACCTCTAAAGTTTGGTCCCATATTTCTAATTTCATATATGAGGCCTCACGGCCAACAAACAAAATGTGGACGCATAGACCCTTTAAAGCATCAGGAATTAATTTCACAGGACCTATGTTATCCAAACCAGGAAGCGTTCCTAACAAATGCTACATTGTTCCATTTACCTGTGCAGTAACCAGAGTCAGCCAACCCGTGCTCATTACCTCCGACACAGAAGATACATTCTTGAAAGCCAAGGGGCCCGCATATTATTTACACTCACAACGCTAAGACCGTTCACAGATACCGCCAAGGAATATCGGAACTTACGACAATCCTTAGATCTCACTGAACCCACCAATATGTGGCCAAATGGGGTCTTACTTGGAGTTCATTGTTTCACGTGCTGCTTGGAGAGATGGTTAGTGGGGAAGAATAGTTGGTACAGTCGGACGATGCTTTCGTGGGCCAAAGGTTCATGACGTTACTTGTAAGCAACGAAGCTGCACCCAGTTTCGACACCAATCTTCAATAAGTGAGCACAGCAGCGGATTTCTTCGCAGTGGGAAGCTTACTGCATAACGTAACGGAATCGAGCCTTCAGAGCCACGTAAATTAAAGCTCCAGCAAAGTCTGCTTACTGCTACTCACAAACATACATAAATTTTAGGAGATCAGATTCGGTGACGTAGTCCTATTGCAAAATGTCTTGACTAGACGTATGTGGAAAAAGTAGAAGGTATTGCTAGTCGGTTTCTATTAATTCTCAAAGTTATAAAACCTTTATATGGTCCCGGTACTACAAGGCCCACAGAAGGAAAATAATAAATTGATTCTTAGAAACACAACAATGAAATTTCTTAAATAAATAACGTTAGCTAAATTAACATCTTATCTTTCTGAGGCAGTATAATCAGAACTGCTTAAATTTTAAAGACGGCTTCTGCTGTAAGAGCTAATCAGTGGTTGGCACGATTTCTCTTATCGAATACCTAAAGCGAATTCTTCACCTGATTGGGAGAAAAGGAGCTCTCTACGTACCTAATATGTTAGACGTTCATTAGTAGGATGGAGGGCCTCCTCACGTAATTCTTCAGTGACACAATAAATCCCAAAGTATTAGAGAAACCTAAGCGTCGCAATCACTGGAGTTTTTCTTGTACGTTCCTAATGCTTTGATTTATATGGCTCTCACGCTGATACAGTTAACACAAACCCCTATATGTGAGTCTCATCCGGATCACACAAACCATACTTAACTTCACGACAGTGTGTCTATCGGCTCCAACTTAATATCGTCTTCGCTTTGCAGATCGCTACATCATATTATTGTAAAGTTGACGCATCGGCTCACAGTTATTGTTCTTTTCCTTGTACTGAATTATGTACCCTTGTTTCTATTGATGTACAGCATTTTAAATGGCGTGACCTTCGCTAATGGGATATCAGTTACTGTATTCGAGGATGTGTGCCGCAACAGCTCAGATCGAATAGTTTTGAGTACTTACTCACCTTATAAATCTGTGCTGGTACTATAGATGCAGCATATATTTTCAATCTATAATTCTTCTAAGAAGTCCTGTAAGCATAATTTATCTGTAAGTACACAGTTACTAATCGTTGTATTGCAATTAAAATTTGAGACGAATTCCAAACTATCACATTTCATTTCGCATTTTGTATACAGCTTAACACGTACGCTGCGGTCACCAGTGCGCGCCACTAACGCTCTAGGCGTACGTTTGTAAGTGCACGTGATCTGAGAGCTGCGAAACCTGTGACCTCATGCTGTGCACGTACGTAATATTGACAGCGAATATAACGTCCGCTCAAGAGATGATGCTAGATATGGAAACACAAGTACACTTTAGCTGAATGCCGATCATGTGATAAATGCTGCATGCTGTCTCACGCTTATAAGGGTCATACGCATTTATTGCTAACAATTCTAACAACGCCTCTCATCGATTGGTTTTATTGCAAACTGAAACGAAAATTAAATTCAAACAAGCGATAAATCCGCTCCATTGAGAAAGAATAACACTCTGAAAACACCACAAGATTTATCAAAAGGAGAAAAAGAAACAGGACTTATCTGCTATGTGGTGCTATGGAAACCCAGTCCCATATAACAAATAAGTTTGCAAGGTGTAGAGTTGATGTTTTTATAGCAAACCACAAATAAGTCCACATACAGTACAGAAACCTTATGTCATGAGCAATCAATGTAGCACCATTTTACTTGGATATAAAATAAAAAAAATACAAACACTTTAAAAATCAAGTTCTTCCTCTGAAGAAACGACACCCTATTTCATTACGGATGTGTAATTGTGCAGTAGTTCAAACAGAATCCAGGTTTGTTTGGACACGTTACGCACACGTAATGTGTATCCGTACGCTTGCCCCGTTCCACGCACGTTGTACATCGATTTCTCATAACTTGCTTCTTCCTTACAGTTGCGTCCAGCTTTTGCACAACGTATCTGTCTTTACGGTGTCTGTTACGCATTTTTGTAACGTTCTTGGTAGAAGTACTCCCTTTATTATTTGTATTCTGCTATCATAAAACGTCATTTTATGCCCAGAGCATTTATTACACACGTAATGTGAATTGTACATTATCATGTTAGCTATATGGAAGAGCAGTTAAGAGCAGTTTCTTTGGTCAGAGGAAAGTCTTTCGTTCACATAAATAATACGACAACTTACACACTGGTCCCGCCTATTGGTCCCAGACATATATGATAATTGGCAGTGGTTTCGAGACAATTTGCTAACGTGCATTGGGCTCACGTCCCACTGTATTACCATATTCTGTGGAACTATAGGACACCTCTCGCCTATCCTTCATTTTGCCGATCATGACGCCGTCCGAATATCGCGCAATAGTGTCTCCTTTCCCCAGTTTTGCGCATACCACGTCTTTATGGGTAATTCTCCTATTTACATTTATTGTCCTGGTGCAATGTGTTTTTGCAATGAATGGGGATTTAGCTAAAGCAAAGCTGTTGTAAAAATTGACAATGTAAACGTGTGGGCCAACATGCAGCTTCTCTTGCAACAAATGTAATACTATGTTTTCAGCATGCTTTTTCTCTCCATATCACCACGCTTACCCGTGTACACAGCACATTTATTTACGAAACCGTCTGGATTATTTATCATGCACAATTTGATGCCTTATTTATTCCTTTTGTTCTTTATGTCTACATCTACATCTACGTGCTTACTCTGCTATTCACAATAAACTGCCAGGGAGAGGGTTCAATGAACCACCGTCAAGCTGTCTCTCTACTGTTCCACTCTCGCGGGAGAAACGAGAGTATACATTTTTCTCTTTGAGCCCTGATTTCTCTTATTTTACCGTGATGATCATTTCTCCCGATGTAGGCGGGTGGAAAAAGAATGTTTTTGCTATCGGAGGAGAAAACTGGTGATTGAAATTTCATGAGAAGATCCCGTCGTGACGAAACGACTTTGTTTTAATGATTGCCACTCCAATTCACGTATAATGTCTGTGACACTATCTCCCCTACTTCGCGATAACACAAAACCAGCTGCAATTTCTTGCACTTTTTCGTTTTCACCCGTCAGTCCCACCTAATGCGTATCGCACACCGCACAGCAATACTCCAGAATATGGCGGACAATCGTGGTGTAAGCAGTCTGTTTAGTAGACCTGTTGCACCTTCTAAGAGTTCTGCCAAAGAATCGCAGTCTTTGATCTACCCACAATATGAACTAAATGATCATTCCAATTTAGGTTATTTGTTATTGTAATCCCTAAGTATTTAGCTAAATGTACAGCATTCAGATTTGTGTGAATTATCGCATAATCAAAATTTAGCTTATTTCTATTAGTACTAATTTGAATAAGTTTACACTATTCCATATTCATGGTCAATTGACACTCTTCGCACCATACAGATACCTTATGTAAGTCATTTTTCAAGTCCTTTCGATCATCTGATGACTTTACAACACGGTAAATGATAGCATCATCTGCAAACAATCTAAGACGGCTACTGAGATTGTCTCCTATTTCTTTCATATAGATCAGGAACAATAGAGGGCCCATAACACTCACTTGGGGTACGCCAGATATTACTTCTGTTTTACTCCTTGACTTTCCGTCTATTGCTACTAACTGTGACCTTTCTGGCAGGAAATCACGAATCCAATCGCACAACTGTGGCGATCCTCCGTAGACACGCAGTTTGGTTAGAAGACGCTTGTGAGGAACGGTGTCGAAAGCCTTCTGCAAATCTAAGAATATGGAATCAATTTGACATCCCCTGTCGATAGCACTCATTACTTCATGAGTATTAAGAGCTAGTTGTGTTTCACAAGAACGATATTTTGTGAAACTGTGCTATGTGTCAATAAATCGTTTTCTTCGAGGTACTTCATAATGTTCGAATATAGTATATGTTCTAAAACCGTACTGCAAATCGACGTTAGTGATATAGGCCTGTAATTCAGCGGATTACTCCTACTTCCCTTTTTGGGTATTGGTGTCTTTAGGTACGGATCTTTCTGTTAGCGACTGGTTGTATATAACTGCTAAATATGGAGCCATTTTATCAGCATACTCTGGGAGGAATCTGACTGCTATACAATCTGGACCGTAGGCCTTGCCTTTATTGATTTAGGCTGCTTTGTTTCACCGAGGATATCTACTTCTACGAGTCTCATCTTGGCAGTTGTTCTCGATTGGAATTCAGGAATATTTACTTGGTGTTCTTTGGTGAAGGAGTTTCGGAAAACCGTGTTTAATAACTCTAATTTTGTGGCAATGTCATCAGTGCCTTCACCGTTGTTATCGCGCAGTCAAGGTATTGATTGCGTCTTGCCACTAGTGTGCTTTATGTATGACCAGAATCTCTTTGGGTTTTCTGCCAGAGCCGGCCGCGGTGGCCAAGCGGCTCTAGGCGCTTCAGTCCGGAACCGCGCGACTGCTACGGTCACAGGTTCGAATCCTGCCTCGGGCATTGATGTGTGTGATGTCCTTAGGTTAGTTAGGTTTAAGTAGTTCTAAGTTCTAGGGGACTGATGACCACAGATATTAAGTCACATATTGCTCAGAGCCATTTGAACCATTTTTGAACCCATAGTGCTCAGAGCCATGTGAACCATTTTTTCTGCCAGATTTCGAGACGGAATTTCGATGTGGAAATTATTAAAAGCACCACTCATTGAAGTATGCATTATATTTCGAAGTTCTGTAAAACTTTGCCTATCTTGGGGATTTTGCGTTCTTTCAAATTTGGCATGCTTTTTCGTTGCTTCTGGAACAACAATCTGACCAGTTTTGCGTACCATGGGGTATCAGTACCAACACTTATCAATTTATGTGGTACGTATCTTTCAATTGCTGTCGATACTATCTCTTTGAAAACATTAGACAACATTTCTACACTTATGATCAGATCTGAAGGAGTGAGGACTGTCTCTCAAAAAGTCGTTAAGAGCATTATCAGCTTTTTTAAATAGATATGCTTTGCGAATCTTTTTGGTGGTTGTAGGTGTTACGGTATTCAGCGCAGCAGAAACTGCCCTGTGGTCACTAATCCCTGTATTCGTCACATTACTCACTACTTGTCCAGGGTTATTTGTTGCTAAAAGGTCAAGTATGCTTTCGCAACCATCTACGCTTCGAGTGGGCTCATGAACTAATTGTTCAAAATAATTTTCTGAGAAAGCATTAAGTACAATTTCGGATGACATTTTATGACTGCTTCCGGCTTTAAACGTATCATTTTTCCAGCATGTCGAGCGTAGACTGAAGTCGCCACCGACTATATGTGTGAGTGGGGTACTTACTTGAAATAAGACTCAAGTTTTTTTTGAACTGTTCAGCAACTATATTTTATGAGCCGGGGGTCGGTAAAACGATCCAATTAGTAGTTTAGCCCGATTATCAGGTATAACCTGTACCCATACAATTTCACACGAAATATTTACTTCAATTAAGCTACAAGACAAACTGCCTCTGACAGCAATAAATACTCCACCACCAACTATATTTAATTTATCCTTTCTCAACACTGTTAGATCGTTTGAAAAAATTTCTGCTCAACTTACTTCCGGCTTTAGCCAGCTCTCTGTACCTACAACCATTTGAGTTTCAGTGCTTTCTATTAGCGCTTGGAGCTCTGGTTCTTTCCCAAAACAGCTACAACAATTTACGACTACAATACCAATCGTTTCTACAAGTACCTTACTGTGTTTTACCTGCCCACCTTTAGACGGACGCCCCTTCTGTGGTTCCCTGAGACCCTCTAACCTAAAAAACCGCCCATTCCCTTCCACACAGCCCCAGATACCCGTGTAGCCGTCTCCTATATGTAGTCGACTCCTGACCTATTAAGCGGAACACGGAAACCCACCACCCTATGGCGGAAGTCAAGGAATCCGCGGCCTACACTGTCACAGAACCGCATGAGCCTCTGATTCAGACCCTGACGAAGCTGCAGATGGTGATCTCCGCCTTAATATCGAAAGCAAGACTAGCAGTCTTTACCATTTCCGCTAGCCGCCCAAAGCCAGACAGAATCTACTCCAATCCAAAGCGACACACGTCACTGGTACCGACATGAGCCACCACCGGCAGTTGGGTGCACCCTGTACTCTTCATGGAATCCGGAAGCACCATTTCCACATCCGGAATGACTCCCTCTCGGAATGCACACAGAGTGCACTCTGGCTTCCTTCCCCCTCTAGGCAGCCATGTTCCTAAGGGGTCCCATAACACGCCTAACGTTGGAGCTCCCAATTACCAGCAAACCCAACCTCAATGAATGCCCAGACCTCGAGGGTCGAGAAGGTTCCTCTGGAACAGGGTGGACGATTGCATCCTGCTCAGAGACATTGTCAGCCATAGGTAGCTCCTGAAACCTGTTTGTTAAACGAACTGGGGAGGCCCTACGATCGGCCCTTCTTAAAGTTTTTCGCTGCCTGCCAGACTGGAATGATCTCCCATTTCACCACGGGTGAGGGGTCAATCTCAGTGCACGTAGTACCCAGGACAATCACAGCAGTGGACCTATCAGAGGAAACGTGGGATGTGCTCGACGTCCCTCGAATCCCCGCATCCGACCCCCACAGTGACGTCCCTTGGCAGCAGCCTCAAGCTGTGTGACCGAAGCCGATGCACACTTCAGCTGTGAGCGAAGGGTCGCCAACTCATCTCCCATCTGTACAAAACAATCACACTTCATATCCATTATGCAGCCACTCCTGTTTTAAGCTCTTAAAAATATGCAACAAACGAACGGTGTACTCACCTTATTAGCAGTGTGAAATCGAAGTGCTCTCTCACTGACAGTCTAACTGACACTGAGCTGTTCTAAACAAACAAACAAAAGCCTGTATGATACGAGAGTCGGTAGAAAGGTCGACAGCAACGGCGGTACTGTACACTACACTGTTATTGGAATAAATGTTTGGGCCTAGTAAGCACTCAAATATGCAAGAAATTACAAAAATTAACTAGTAACTAAACAGGTAACTGAAAATAAATATGTAACAAGCGACCAGTGTACTCGCCTTATTAGTAGCAGGAACCAGCAGTGCGCTCTCGCTGACCGTCTAACCGACACCTTATATATTGTCTAAATGACAATCGCCACCTCCAAAGAATCATTGATTCATCTAAAGATACATTCCTACCTGAATAATACACCTGAGACATTCTGTTGTTAAAATAATTCAGTATAAGGCGTATCTTATATAGTCGACCATCTCGTTTAGGAGCTCCTCACTCAGGATTATTAGCAAAACACAGTCAGCGTAAGATGACGAAGTATCTCTCTCTGGCCATCCACATCGCTATTCCTCTATTTTCGAACAGCGGTTCATTCCTCCAGTAGTCTTGTGATAGGGCATATTTGACATAACATATATGTAATGAAATATCCAGGAAGACTAGTATTTCTCCTATACTTCAGGTTTCCAATTACTCGTCCTAGAGCCTTCTTTCCTATTTTCACTCGCAAATTTTCTAAGTGTTCTGCCACATATCACCGTCTCTGGTTTGCTTTCCCCACAACATTATCTATGTTAGGTTTCCTATTTAGGTTTTTCGTAATTGTAATCGCTAAGTACTAAGGAGAGTCTAAATTTAGCACATTCCACATTCCATTTAGTACTCATGTGGATGACTTCACACTTTTGGAGTCAACAGCCACTTTTTACATTATAGAGATATCGTGTCTAAATGATTTAGCAATTTCTTTTGATTACCTAATGACTTTACAAGACAGTGGATGATGGTGTCATCTGCTAATAATGTAAGGAATCTGCTTATTTGGTCACATAAAACATTTATATGGATCAGGAACAAAAGAGAGCCTATAACTCTTCCTCAGGGAATGCCAGATATTTCTCCTGTTTTACTCGAAGTCTTTCTTTCGAGTATTACAAACTGTAACGTTTCTGACAGGTAATAACGAATCCTGTCTCTCATGAAGTTTAATTTAGATGTGGTTTGAGAGGGACGGTGTCAAAATCCTGGAAATCTGAAAATATGTAACCAGTTTGACATCTCCTGCCAACCGCACCCACTACTTTGTGACAATAAAGCGGTAGTAATGTCATGTTAACAGAATCTTCCATCGGTTCTTGATAGAGAAACATTATAATAAATGAAAACACCACTTTGCTTTTGTTCTACAATATTACTTTTATTGTGTGAACCGGTTTTCGGCTTTCAAGACCATCATCAGACATTTACTGAGTACTGTCACCAAAGAAGTTACAATGTTAGCCAACAACATTGGAAGAGAATTAACATGTCAAGACTGAAGCAGAAACATACAGTACGTAATATCTTTGATATTGTGGTGGTCGCGCAATGAAAAAGGAAAAACTAAACTGCAAATAAATAAAAATGGGGTATACAGGAAAAACTTTAGCACAAAATATAAACAGCATGCCTATATAACAGGTTCTATTAATAAACACAACTAATGAAAAAAAAGTTTGTACTTGACCAGCCTACATCAGGAGGCATAAAACATGGAGAGTGATACATAAACCAATTTAAAGAAGAAACAATTATCAATATAACTAAAGAATACGTTTGGAATTCAAGCAATATCAAAAAGATAAGCAGATATAAATAAATGAAGGAAAATGGAGGAGTTTGAGGGCACATACAATAAATGCAATTTTTGGGAGTGTGATGGTACTGCATTTTAACATTAACATTATTTTCAAAACTGTGGCTATGTAGCAGTTTGCATTAAATAAATCAACCAAGCAGAATACAAATAATATCTGATGAAACAACTACAAGATGTGTTAAACATAGACATCAATACAAGTACCAGTCAAAAGAAAGCCTTAAAAATTGAAAGTACAGTCTATATGGAATACACAGACAACTTCAATAAACCAAATAAACTTAATGAATACAAGAATATGGATATATGAAGGAACAGACAGTGTGGGAAATTATTAACTATAGACATGGTTGTATGAAGTTTAGAAGAGGGGAAGTTTTGAGCTGTGTTTGATTGTTTAGGATTGTATCTGGATGGTTAACAAGATGTATGTTAATTTTCAGGGCTTCATACGGGTTGAATATATGGACATCGTTTGCTAAGTGAGTTACACAGGACACTGGCTGGTAGTTGTGGCCCTCACTCAGTACATTCCCAGCAGATGCAAAGTCAGAATTCTGCTACTTCCAACGGTGTTTATGTTCAGCTTATTTTAGTTGCTATGTCTCTGCCTGACTGACCGACGAAAAATTTGCCACCATCAGAGCAGGTGTATTTTTATACCCCACTGCTGGCTAATAACTGGAACTTATCTTTGTTATTAAAGATACTCTGGGCTGTCATGTTCTTAAGATAGTAGGAAAGCCTATACTTACGGGCTTTCAGTGCTTTGGCTACAATCTGTGATACCTCACCTAGATATGGTAGTGTACACCACTTCTTGCAGACAGTGGATAGGGAAGTGGGTGGGTCATAGAGGAGGAGTATTATTTTCCGTTTTTGTTTCCTGTCCAAGATGTGGTCAATAAGAACTGAACTGTAGCCATTGGCTGTCGCAATAAATATTATTGTATTTAACTCTGGTTTAAAATCATCTCTGGACATGGGGATGGGTAAGACATGGTGTACCATTGAGTGGAAAGCCGCATGTTTGTGTGCTGTGGGGTGTTGTGAAGTACTACTGTGTCTATAGTAGTAGTTTTTCTTTTATAATTTGAAGTAATGTGTTAGTGTACTGATATCAATGGTGAGATCTGTGGAGTTTATGGATTTGTTGCCAATCTCCATTGTGAAATGTATATTTTTGTCTTGACTCTTTAGGTTTTTCTAAAATGTGTTGAGTTGTCTTGAAGTACCAGTCCACATACACAGGACATCATCTACATAGCTTTACCAGTATTTGATATTTGCACTCAAAGATTATGTTTTTAGAAAATTTTGTTCAAAATAGTCCATAAGTATTTCAGCCAACAGTGGACTAAGAGGGGAACACATAGCTAAGCCATCTAATTGTTTGTAAAGGGTCCCTTGGAACTGAAAATATTTGTGTTTCAAGCATGTCTGAGTGGCCAGTCTCAAGTCATTTAATTCCACAGAATTGGCACTAGACTTGTGCATCTGCTCTGTCAGAATATCAATGCTTTCCACCATTACACACATTTCTGGTAAGCCTAAACAGTCAGAAAAAAATACATATCACAGTGGAGATCAACAAATCCGTAATCTTCTTAGATCTCACGACTGACATCAGTACACTCACACATTATTTCAAAATTTATAGAAAAATTTCTACTACAGACACAGTAATACCTTCTTGCTCACTACACCCTATAGCTCACAAACATGCAGCATTCCACTCAGTGGTACACCATGTCATATCCATCACCACGTCCAGAGATGATTTCAAAGCAGAGTTAAATACAATAAAATTTATTGCCACAGCCAATGGCTATAGTTCAGTTCTTACTGACCATTTCTTGGATGGAAACAAAATCGTAAAATTATACCCCTCCTCTATGTCCTACCTGCTTCCACATCCACTGTCTGCAAGAAGTAGTGTACACTACCATATCTTGGTGAGGTATTACAAATTGCAGCCAAAGCACTGAAAGCCCTTAAGTATAGGCTTTCCTACTAACTTAAGAACACGACAGCCCAGAGTATCTTTAATAGCAGAGATTAGTTCCAGTTATTAGACAACAGTGGGGTATACAAATACACCTGTTCTGATTGTGACAAAATTTTCATCGGTCAGTCAGGCAGAGACATAGCAACTACAATAGGCTGAACATTCACACAGTTGGAAATAGCAGAATTCTGACTCAGCATTTGCTGAGCATGTACTGAGTGAGGGTCACAACTACCAGCCAGTTTCTCGTGTACCTCACTCAGAAAACGAAGTTCATCAACTCATAAATTAACATATATGTTGCTCACAGTCCAGATCCAATCCTAAATGACAAGCCACAGCTCAACACCTCCCCCTCTCCTAAACTTTCAATAATCATCCCTGTTGTTCATTACTTCCCACACAGTCTGTTCTTACATATTCCCATTTTCCTGTACTCATTAAGTTCTTTTGTTTTATTGAAGTTGTCTGTGCAATCCATATAGATTGTAGTTTCAATTTTTAAGGCATTGTTTTGACTGGTAATTGTAGTACTGTCCATCTGTCCATGTTTAACACCTCTTACCAAATATTGTTTACATTTTACTTGGTTGGTGTATTTAATGCAAACTGTTACACAGCCACAATTTTGAATATAGTTTTAATGTTAAAACACAGTACCATTACACTCTCAAACATTGAATTTTCTGTATGTTCCCTCAAAATCCTCCATTTTCCTTCAATTATTTACTTATGCTTATCTTGCTGATATTTTTTTAATTCCTTACGTATTCAGAAGTTACACTGATAATTATTTCTTTTTTAAATTGGTTGATATATCACTTTCCATGTTTTATACCTCCTGATGTAGGCTGGTCAAGTACTAACTTTATTTTATTTTATTTGTAGTGTTTATTAATAGAAACTGTTATGTAGGCATGCAGTTTATATTTTGTGCTAAGGTTTTTCCTGTATACACCATTTTTATTTGTTTACTGTTCAATTTTCCTTTTTCATTCATTGACACCACACTGATAGAGATATTACTTAATGAATGATTCTGCTTCAGTCTTGACATGTTAATTCTCTTCCAATGTTGCTGGCAAACATTGTGACTTAATTGGTAACAATACTCAGTAAATATCTGATGATGGCCTTGTAAGTCGAAAACGGTACACACAATAAATGTAATATTGTAGAACAAAAGCAAGCTGGTGCTTTTCTTGTATTAGGTAGTGATGTTTCATATGAAGACTATTCTCCGAATACGTTTGCCTATCTGTCAATAAATCGTTTTCTTCGTGATAAATCATAATGTTGTAGCACAGTATATATTCCATAATGCCCGCAAGGTTCGCGGTGCGGTCTAACGCACGGCTTTCCGGATTGGGAAGGAACACCTGGTCCCCGGTACTAATCCGTCCGGCGGACTTGTGTCGATATCTGGTGAGCCAGCCAGTTTGTGGATGGTTTTTAAGCCGTTTTCCATCTGCCTCGGCGAATGCAGGCTGGTTTCCCTTATTGCGCCTAAGCGACAGATTTCGGCGATTGCTGTGCAAACAAGTTCTACATGTACACGTACACCACCATTACCACACATACATAGGTGTTACTCTCGTCTAGTGTGAGATGTTACCTGGGGTGGGGAGGGGGGGGGGGGATCCACCAGGGACCGAACCGCACAACAATCCTGAAAGAGTGCTTCAATGTGGGGCGACGGATTGGTGAAGTGGACTATAGTAGTCGTTGTGGGGTTGTGGACCACTGCAGCTGCGGTGAGGATGGAACTTCTCGGCTGTTTTCTACGCCCACGGTTAACATACAATACAATACAATAAATTCCATAATTCTACTGGAAGTCGACGTTAGTTATATGGGTCTGTAATTCGCTTGATTCCTCGTATTTACTTTCTTCCGTGTGACTTGTGCAATTTTCTAGCTACAGATCTTTCAACGAGGGACCGGTTGTATATGACTGCTAAGTACGGATATAATGTATCAGTAGACTCTAAAAGGAAGCTGACTGGTACACCATCTATGTCGGAGGTCTTGCCTTCCTCAAGTGTTTTAAGCTGCTTCACAACGTCGAGGATATAAGTTACTCATGTTGGTATCTATTCTTGATTCGAATTGTGGAATACTTACTTCATCTTTTTTGAGAAGGAATTTTGGAAAACCGAGTTTAGTAACTCTCCTAGTTATCGTGCAGTGAAGGTATTTAATGCTTCTGGCCACTGGTGTACTTTATGTACGACCAAAATCTCGTTGGGTTTTCCGCCGGATTTCGAGACGGGGTTTAGTTGCCGCAACTATTAAAAGCATCTCGCATTGAAGTTCGCACTAAATTCCAAGCTTTAGTACAACTTTGGCAATCTTGGAGTTATAAATTTCGTATGCTTTCTTTTTTGCTTCTGCAACAGCGCTCTGACTTATTTTTTGTACCATGGTGGATCAGTACCATCCCTTATTAATGTAATTGCTGTATTTCTCTGAAATGCCGCCGATACTCCTCTGAATATAAACCACATCTTTTCTACTATTACACAGATTCGATTGAGTGGAAAGTATCTCTTAGGAAGTTATCAAGCGAATTTTAATCTTCTTTTTCAAGCAGATATATTTGTCATTTATTTTGGTGTTACGGTATTCAGGCTAGCTACAACAACATTGTCGCTACTAATCCCTTGTATCTGCCATTAAGCTCCCTATTTCTTCAGGCTTATTTGTTACTGAGGTGTCAAGAATATTTTCTCTGTCATTTACACTGCGAGTGGGCTCCTGAAGTAATTCTCTAATATAATTTTCTCAGAAGGCATTCAGTACGAATTCGGACGATGATTTATGTCTACAGTGGAATTTAAACATGTATTTTCGCCAACATACCGCGGGCAGACTGAATGGACCACCAACTATAATTATACGAACGGGGTACTTTTTCAAACGGAACTTGTATTTTCGTTGAACTACTTAGCAGCTGTATCATGTGAGCCGGGGAATCGATGAAAGGAACCAATTATTGATTAAACAGGTGGTCGAGTACAACTTCCAACTATACTAACGCAAAGGAACAATCTACTTCCATTTCACTACAAGGTACTCTACTTTTCGCAGCAATGAACACTGTATCATCTACTGAATTTAATTTATGCTTTCTGAATGTGTTTTGGTTCATTGTAAAAATTTCTGTTGAACTTATTTCAGGCTTTAGTCAGCTTCTGTACGTAAAATGATTTGAGATTCAGTGCTTTTTACTAGCGCTAGGAGCTCTGGTTCTTTTCCAACACAGATACGAGTGTTTCCAACTACCTCATCTCGCGAACTCAAGACTGGCAATCTTAATTATTTCAGCTCTCCGCTCGAAACCAGAGAGAGTCTCTCCCGATCAAAAGCAACACACATCGTTAGTACAAAAATGAACCACCACCTGCAGTTCACTGACAATCTTAATTATTTCAGCTCTCCGCTCGAAACCAGAGAGAGTCTCTCCCGATCCAAAGCAACACACATCGTTAGTACCAAAATGAACCACCACCGGCAGTTGGTTGCAGCCTGTCCTCTTCATGGTATCTGGAAGCACCCGTTCCACATCTGAAATAACTCTTCCAGAGTGCACAGTAGATGCTTTTCCCTCCTTTATCGGAACGGTTCCTCTGAAAGGGCACGGCCGACTTCCTCTCCCTGTTTTCGTCCTGTAACTGAAGCACTTTCTGCACGTTCCCGAGACCCTGTAACGTAAAACACGGCCCAGTCTCCTCCACACAGCCCCGCTGCCCGTGTAGCCGCTTTCTGTGTGAACTGGACTCCGCACACATTTAGAGGAACCCAGGCGCAAGTCGAAAAATCTGCAACCTAAACAGTCGCAGAACGGTATGAGATATTGATTGAGACACTCCGCTAGGCTCTGTTCCAAAGGGCCACAGTCGGCTCTGTCGACGATGCCACAGATGGAGAACTCTGTCTTCATCTCGCTAACTCAAGACTGGCAATCTTTACTATTTCAGCTCTCCGCTCGCAACCAGAGAGAGTCTCTCCCGATCCAAAGCAACACACATCGTTAGTACCAAAATGACCCACCACCTGCAGTTGGTTGCAGCCTGTCCTCTTCATGGTATCTCGAAGCACCCGTTCCACATCTGAAATAACTCCTCCAGAGTGCACAGTAGATGCTTTTCCCTCCTTTATCGGAATGGTTCCTCTGAAAGGGCACGGCCGACTTCCCTCTCCGCCCTCCCCTAATCCAATGAGACCGACGGCCTTGCTATCTCGTCTCCTCCCTCAGAACAACAACCTTTCATTTGTATGCACATCCCCAACGGGCCCCATTATGCACCTAGCACTGGTGCTCCAAACTACCAGTAATCCCACTCTTTGTGAATGCCCAGACCTCGCTGGCCGAGAGGCTTTCTCAGGAACGGAGTTACCAACTTCATGTGGCGCAGGAACATCGTCAGGCACAGACAGCACCGGAAATTTGTTCGTCAGACGAACCGAGGAGGCTATCGCATCAGCCCCTGAAAGTCACCTTGGTACCACCTCACACTCGACTACTAGTGAGCGGTCAGTGTAGGCAGCACATGGGGCGACTATGTTAGTAGACCGATCGCGTGACACGTGAATCGTGCTGGACGTCTCTCAGTTCGACCAGTCCCGACGCCCATAATGATTCCCATTGGCAACAGCCTCAAGCTGCGTAACCGAAGCCCATACTGCCTGAAGTAGTAAGCGAAGGGTTACCAACTGGGCTCGCATCTCAACACAGCAATCACATTTCTTAACCATACTAAAGTCCGCCCCAGTAGCTGAGTGGTCAGCGTGACGGATTGCCGTCCTCTGGGCCCGGGTTCGATTCCCGGCTGGGTCGGAGATTTTCTCCGCTCGGGGACTGGGTGTTGTGTTGTGTTCATCATCATTTCATCCCCATTCGGCGTGCAGGTCGCCCAATGTGGCGCCGAATGTAATAAGACCTGCGATATGGCGGCCGGACCTGCCCCGCGAGGGGCCTCCCGGCCAATGACGCCAAACGCTCATTTCCACCATACTAAAGACTGCCAGATAAACTTACAGACACGCACGATGTATATGAGTTGAAGCTAAGAAACACCTACGAAATTTAATGCAGGGAGATTCTTATGAGAAGCTGCATCATCTCACGCGACTCTGATGTTCTGCCGCTGATATGAGACATATCATGGAACTGGGGGATCTAACTACTACAAGAGGCTCTTGAAACAGAGAAACAAATACTTGGCACGACACCAAGAGCGGCTTACGCACTACACCGTCAACTCGGAACTGTTATTGATTTCACAACTATACATACACTATTCTTATTTGACATCACGTCAGTGTACACCCACATGTCAACTAAAGAAACTATGAAAACGACTGAAAGTCAACAAAGACAAACAAACATTATCCCACAACCGCAGACACAAGAAGTCTCAACTATTTTGTAATTAAGTGCAGGATAAAATTATTTCAGATTTAACGATGAACTCTATATCCAACTGGAAGGGCTCCACATGGGGACATTCATAAACGACCTTCTCATCAACGTCTTCTTTAATCATCTTGACAACAAAATCGTTGAAGAAATCTTAAAACCGAAACAGTAACAAAGGAATGTATGGTTACAGCTGTGTTAATGACGTGACTTGCTTCATAGATAAAACACATGACTGGATACTACAGATAGACAGAGAAGTGAATACTGTCGACCCAAAATACACTTCACCCTTGAAACTGAAAGAGACAAAGTAAATGAATTTTGTAGACATCACAGTTACTCACAACAGGGTAAACCTCCAGAAAGCCACAAACAGGAGAGCTTCAGATAGCTCCTACACATAATAAACAGCATTGCAGTGGACGAAGAAAGCTACACTAAAGAACGAAACAATATCCGACAGATTCCCACTGAAAATAGCATTAAAGTAAATACTGTTGCAAAATAAACCTTGAAATAAAAGCACAACTGACATGGAACGCACACGACAGCATCATAACACAACACACCAACAATAACCGTACAACAGAGTACACACAAGGCGCAAAGGATGAAGAAAAAACAAGCAACAAGAAAAACCTGGCACATCCTGACATTTGAC